>NC_142053.1:115005412-115630412 GCF_982192425.1 Myodes glareolus
ACAGACACTGAACTGACAGCTGAGGCGCCTGCATGGGACTGACCTAGGCCTATAACATATGTGAGACAGTATTATACCTTGGTCTACTTGCGGGACTCCTAGCAGTGGGGATGGGGCCTGTCCCTGATACTTTGGCAGGCTTTTGGGAACCTAGTCCTTATACTGGGTTGCCTTATCAAGTCCTACCTCATCTTGATAGGCTATATTTTATTGACACCCATGGGAGGCCTGCCCCTTTCTGAACAGAAGCAGAGGCGGAGTGGATTGGGGGAAAGAGGTATGTGGAGAGAATGAGAGGAGAGGAGGGAGGGAAAACTGAGATCAGGATGTAAAATAAATAAATTAATTTAATTTTAAAAGGGGGGGATTACATAAAAGAGAAAGGGCTGAATGTAGATGAGCAAATATCCAGGCGATTCCAATGAACTGTTAATGGATATTCCCACATGCACATGGAAGCCCTCAGCAAGACTCGGAAGGAAATGTCTGTTAGATCATTAGCTGACTACTAATTTTACTAAGCAGCGACTTCAGTGGCTACGAGGAATACTGACTTTACCCAATTAGTTAGGAATGTCATTAAGCAATGAGCAATAATAACAAAGGTAAAAAAGTCCACGGGGAGGAATTCAGTTTCCAGACTTGTGGAGTGTGTTACATAAAGTGTTCAGTTCAAGGGCTAAATAAGGAGTGTAGCTTGGTGGTAGAGTACCTGCCTGGGTAATAGGAGGCTTTGGGTTCCATCCTAGCACAACAGAATTGTCTAGTGAAAAGAAAACCTGTAAGACACGCAAAGCCACAAATGTGTGGCACACAGATGTAAGAGCAAAAGTGACAAATAGAAACAGTTCTCAAGGAAACCAAGATGGCGGACTTGCTGCACAAATAGTTTAAATGAGCTATTTTACACACACTCAAAGAGCTACAAGAAACTGTATCTTCAAGACCAAAGGAGACTATGTGTCATCAAATAGAAAACAGTAATAATGAGTATTTGAGGCCAGACTGGGCTGCCTTGTGAGAACCTGTCTCAAAAAAAGAGGAAGGACTGAGGAATGGAGTACCCACACATCAAGTCGAGCATCCCTCACAATTCTGTAAGTAACCCTAGCACCGAGGGGCAGAGAGACAAAAGGATCTCTAGGGTTTGTTGGTCTACAGCTTAACTGGAGAGAAACAAAACCCACATGCACTCCAGGTCTTGGGAGAGATTTTGCCCCAAAGGAAGTAGAGGAGAGTGATAGAGGGCCCCCCAACACCCACATACACACATGTGAACATATAACATGCACACATACACACAGATACTTACTCATACACACAAAGGGAACTTTAGTGTGACTATGCTACATTAATATAGACTCTAAAACAGAAATTGTTACTAGAGACAAAAGGGCATTTTACAGTGTTAAAACAATCATTTCCTTAGGAAAATATAGCCATATAATATGTTCACTTAACAAAATAATACCAAAATATATAAAGAAAAAGCTAACAGAACTGAAGGAAGGCATGGGTAACATTCATAGAACACAGTTAAAGTAGTGCTTATAATGCAAATTATAGCTGCAAGTCCCTTCATTACAAAGAAAGCTTTCTCATTCATAGCCTAAATTCCCACCTTCATCAACCTAGGAAAGCAAGAGGAAACTAAATTACAGAAAGAAGTTAGGAAGTAACAGAGCCAGGTATGGTGACACACATCTGAAATCTCAGCACCCTGGAGGCTGAAGGAGAGAATCAAGAGTTTGAGACCAGTATGTGATACGTAAGGAAACCTTGCCTTAAGACGAAAAACAAGTACTAAGCCAAACTAAAAAAAAAAATTCCACTGTTGTATACCCATGTTTGAGGATATGGAACTAGGAACCACAGATAAGAGAGAACATGCAGTGTTTGTCTTTCTGGGTCTGGGTTACTTCACTCAATATAACCTTTTCTAGGTCCATCCATTTACCTGCAAATTTCATGATTTCACTTTTCTTTACAGCTTGATAGTATTCCATAGTGTATATGTACTCAGTTGCACTATACATTCATCCATTGAAAGAAATTTAGGTTGTTCTCATTTCCTGGAATTTGTGAATAGGGCAGATATGAACACTGCTGGGCAAGTGTCTATGGATTAGGATGTCAACTCCTTTGGGCATATGCCAAGGAATGGTAAAGCCAAGTTGTATGGTGGGTTTATTTTTAGTTTTTTGAGGAGTCTTCATACTGATTTTACAGAACAGCTGGCCTGGTTTGCATTCCCACCTGTAACATGAGGGCCGGCTTGTTGGGGTTTCTGTCCCTCCCAGTACCCCAACAGCCGGCAAACAACAAAAAAAATCACACACAGGACTCCATAAGGTTATAAACTGATTGGCCCATTAGGTCAGGCTTCTTGTTAACTCTTATAACATATATTACCCCATTATCCTTATCTATGTTAGCCACATGGGCTCAGTACCTTTCTCAGTGTGACAGCTTACATGTTGCCTCTTCGGTGGTCTGCACAGGAGTGGCTGAGAGCTTCCTGTGTCCCAGAATACTCCCAGTCTCTTTGCTCCACCCCTACTTCCTGTCTGGCTTTCCCGCCTACACTGCCTGCCTGACCAATCAGCATTTTATTAAAATATGATTGACAGAATACAGACAATTCTCCCGCACCATTTCCCTCTTTTTTTTCTTTTTAATAAAGGAAAATACCCATAGTCCATTTGTTGAGAATGTGGGCATAGTATTTCAGGCTACTTCCTGCTGGTTGGGGGCGCTGATGATCTTATGGGGACCTAAAGAAAATTTAGAGTTATAATCAAGTCCTGACTGGAGTATCCTGTGAGTCTTGATCATCTCAGGCAGCAGTCTTGAATCTGTTCTGGATGTATAACTCAGACATCTGGGCCATCTGTTCCTGTTGGAGATTTCTCAGGTGGCCTCCCTTGATGGAACTTGATTTTTCTTAACTCAGAATGAATCCATAGCCTCTCATTTTCTGTGGAAACAAAAGCAAAATCTCTTCTCCAAAGTAACAAACCTTTTGACTTCAGTTTTGAAGCCAAGGTATTTTCAAAATACCTATCTTGAGTTAGTTCAGCAGTATTTATAAACAACAGTCCTTTAGCAGCTGTTGCTTCTTCCTCAGCATTTAAACAATTTAAAGAGAGCATAATAACATACAGTATCAAGATTCTCTGTGCATTTTCCATCTTTGTGTGGCTTTACTTTAACCTCTATTTCTTTTATTTTTACTTTTACTTTTTGAGACAGATTTTCTGTATATCTTTGTCCTGGAATAACACTGTAGACCAGGTTGTCCTTGAACTCACAGAGATCCTTCTGTCTCTGCCTCCCCAGTACTGGGCTCAAAGGTGTTTGCTACCACACCTTGAACTCACAGAGATCCACGTGTCTCTGCTTCCCCAGTGCTAGGATTAAAGGTGTGTGCTACCACACCTTGAAGTCACAGAGGTCAACTACCTCTGCCCCTTAAAGTCTCAGAGGTCAATGTACCTCTGCCTCCCAGGCAATGGGATTAAAGGTGTATAACACCACACCCAACTCCTCTCTTTTTACTTTAAGAACTTTAACTTTTATCCTGCATTTATTTTTAACACACTATAAACCATTTAGAGGTTTTCTTCGTCTTTGAATCTCTCTTTACTGTATCTCTCTCTTTTTCTGACCACATGAGCCTTTAATTTACAAAGCAATACAGAAAGCCGTGGCTTTGATGGCTAGATCCTTAGCTTTCCAGCCTCTGCAGAGGTACTGGCTGTAGCCATTTTTGTTGCCACAACTCTATGGCGTTTCAAGGTCCTTGCTAGCAAGTAAGCTGGAGCATTCTGCTCACAGACCACACTCAGTCAGACTGCCTGCCTGAGTCAGAGATTGCCCTGGCAGGACAGCCCAGAAAACCAGCATTTTAAAACGGCGCAGCTTTTCTCCTGCTACGGCTGAAAACCGAAAAGCATGCGTTCAGCTTTACATCAACACCGTTTAAGTGTTTCGTGGCAGGACCTCTTAATGAGCTGCAAGGTTTTGCAGCTAAAGCTGAGTCAGGAAGCCTCTCTTAGATGAGAGCCTTGCTTGCCTCTAGCAAGCAAAGTAGACCCGAGAAATTGCTGCTACCAAGAAAACAAGCTTTACTCTATTCTTTTCCAAGCTTTCTCAAGCTTTTTGTGGATTCAGTTATCCACGTCTGGGCGCCATATGTAACATGAGGGCCGGCTTGTTGGGGTTTCTGTCCCTCCCAGTACCCCAACAGCCGGCAAACAACAAAAAAAATCACACACAGGACTCCATAAGGTTATAAACTGATTGGCCCATTAGGTCAGGCTTCTTGTTAACTCTTATAACATATATTACCCCATTATCCTTATCTATGTTAGCCACATGGGCTCAGTACCTTTCTCAGTGTGACAGCTTACATGTTGCCTCTTCGGTGGTCTGCACAGGAGTGGCTGAGAGCTTCCTGTGTCCCAGAATACTCCCAGTCTCTTTGCTCCACCCCTACTTCCTGTCTGGCTTTCCCGCCTACACTGCCTGCCTGACCAATCAGCATTTTATGAAAATATGATTGACAGAATACAGACAATTCTCCCGCACCACCCACCAACAGTGAATTGGGCAGACAATGCTTACCACAAGAACCATAGACTAACGTGACAAAAATCCCTGTACCAGACACAAGAAACCTTTTACATGGTGGATCAAGGTGGTCCAAGTGATTCCCCAAATGATATAGATTGTTGATATAGCATTTGGTTGTCTCTCAGGGGTTGAGAATAGACTCCTGTTGCTGGAGAAGCCACACAGTTAGGACGCAGAACTTGGATGATTTGTGCTGGATCGGACCTGAAAGCGTCCTTCCTGTGATCTAGCTTACATGATTTCAGAAAACACTATGCAAGCTGCCAAAGGAGGGAAACAATTAAGCATTCCTACCTAGCTGTAACACCTATGGGCCACGAATGTTACCAGCATCATGAGACATGCATGAAGGTGCAATATTTGGCACTGCCCTGTTTGTGGTAACCAGCAGCTGTCCTCTTAGACGTAAGGCCCACTCAGCAGGAGGGAAAAACATGCCTGCTACTGGAAACCTAGCCAGCTTTCTGAGGGTAAGGAGGACATGAACCTTAGAAAAGAATCTACTCCCACTATTTTGCTAGGCCAGCATAGTTCTTTATTCCAATATTCCGCATCTATACTTATACCCACAGATAAGTGTAGCTACCATCTCTCATCAAAGAAGCCTCTATTTTTGGCAAATGGAGACAATCACAGAAAGCCACAGCTGGATACAATGCAGAGAGCAACAGATTGCTCATCCTCAACAGATACATCCGTATCACAGCTCTTGCATCTATGGGGCAGGGAAAGTCACAGAAGAGGGGCTGAAACGATTTTAAGAGCAAGAATACGAGGAAATTTCCTATGAAGCAGTCTCTCCTAGAAATGGCTGTATAATCGTAACATAATGGAATGGTGGCACTATCAATGAACGCTTTAACATAGAAGGGGGAATTTTTTTTCAGGGTTCCACCCAAGTCAACCAACAACAGGCAGTTAATCACAGTTTGGAGAAGGAGAATTAGCCTCTCCCAGGGATGAGCCCCCTTATTGATTGTCCAATGAAGAGTGATCAGCCTTGAAGCCGTATACTCACAAACAAGAAAAACAGAGGCAGCAGGTTGTGTGTGTGTGTATAATGTATTTACATATATACATATAAACATATAAGTATATTTTCATATTCGTGTATACATACATATGTAACAGCAATAAAGAAAAAGAATATCAAGGAGAATGGAGGGACATGGGAGGATTAAAGAAAGGGCAGCTGGGAAGGACTGGAGGGAAGAAAGAAAGTAGGGAAAGTGATGTAATTCTATTTCAACTAAAAACATTGTAAAAATTAAAAACATTTTAAAAATAAAAAGTCACAATGTGAAAAAAACAACACAAACTAACTAGAGTAAGGTAAGAGGAGCTAGGAAAGTTGCAAAGATGTAAAGGCTAGAATGGTAATGAAGGAAATAGAAAACAAACAAATATCAATGAAATCAACATCCGAGTCTTAGAAAAGATTTCAAAAATTTGATCAGCCTTTATTGAACCAATTCTGTGGTGTGTTTTAAACAATAGGTTACTTTTTACATCCTTAGCTTACTTTCTCCAATTTTCTAGACGGAGTATTTCTTTTTTTATTGCTTTATAAATAATACCATTCAAAATTTCCACTTCCTCCCCTCCTCCCATTTCCCTCCCACTCCCCCACTCACCCTCCCACCTCCATCCCGGCTTAGGAAGGGATGCATCCAAATAGACTAGGATCCCAAAAAGTCAGTACATGCAGTAGAGATAAATCCCAGTGCCATTATCATTGACTTCTCAGTCTGCCCCAATTGTCAGCCACATTCAGAGAGTCCAGTTTGATCCCTTGCTCGTTCAGTCCCAGTCCAGCTGGCCTTGGTGAGCTCCCATTACATCAGGCACACTGTCTCAGTGGGTGGACAAACCCCTCATGGTCCTGACTTCCTTGCTCATATTCTCCCTCCTTCTGTTCTTCAACTGGACCTTGGGGGCTCAGTCCAGTGCTCCATTGTGGGTCTCTGTCTCTATCTCCATCTGTCACCGGATGAAGGTTCTATGGTGATCATCAGTCTGACCACGGGACAAAGCCAGTTCAGGCACCCTCTCCACCACTGCCCAGGGTCCGAGCTGGGGACATCCCCGTGGACACCTGAGAACCCCTCTTGAGCCAAGCCTGTTGCCAACCCCAAAATAGCTCCCTTAATTAAGATATCTTCTTCTAGAGGGAGTATTTCCAACCTCAATTCTCTTTAACTTTGCCCCCTACTTTATCCCATACACAAGGATGTGTCTAAATGAGACTACCCCCGTTAACCCTCTCTAACACACCCCTCTGCTCTGAATGCATAGGAAATGGGCGTGTCATCTTCATAGAGAAAGCAGAACCCATCAAACAGGAAATTCTTCAACCTAAGACCACATTTACCAAAATAGTTCCAGTTCATTCCATATCTGAGGAGTGAGTCTGTGAGATCTAAGTTTTAGAAGCAGACTGCACATTTGAATGAGAGATAAGCAAACCTTTTTGGATAAAGTAAGGGAACATGGACCTTTCCCCATCACCAGACAGAACTAGGGTACTTTCTGGTTGTATTTCTTAGCGTGCACTTGGTGATAAAGCACCTATCTGTTGACTGGAAAGAGATTACTCTCAATGCTGGATTTTCCCAGAGCCTTGTTCTTCCCTTGGGCATTTAAACTGGCATTTAAAAATTATATTTAAATAAATACCAGCTTAAAGAAAAAAAGTATTTTTTCTTTTAATATATTTTAACTAAAATAGAATGGCATTATTTCTCTCCTTCCCTTCCTTCCCCCAGGCCCCTCGGGTACCTGGGATCCAGCATTTTCATGTGGTGTCCCTGGTTCTGTTTTTAGAGGCACTTATGAGGAGTCTGATTGTGATGTAGTCCGCATTGTAATTAGCTGTCTGAGGGAGGACCAGGGTGTTACTGAACAGACTGCTTTTGGAAGTGACTTGGAGTCTGGTTTTGGGACTGCCCTCGCCTAATGTTGAAGTCCCATGTCAGGCACATTGTTACTCACTTATTTCTACCCATGAGACATATGAGAATTATTAAGGAAGGAGAGATTGAGGGAAGGACAAGAAAAATGACAGCCCGGTCAGCCCACTGTAATTGTTATGTGCCATCTTCATATCTTCATATTCTCTACCTTCCCCTTTTCCCTTCCCCCTCCCTTCTCCTCCTCTTCTCCCCCTCCCTCCTTCTCCCTCTCCCACTGTCTATATGCACGTGCACGCACATGTGGAAGAGGTCAGAGGTCAGCATCAGATGTCTTCCTCTATTGTTCCACCCTGTGTTTTTGAGACAAGAACTCACAGAAGCCAGAGCTCGCCATTTCAGCTAGTGTCTGGGCAGTACGTCCCAGGGGTCCCCCTGTCTCTGTCCCCTGTGGTGGGATTACAGACACCTGGCTTTTCCATAGTTTCTGGGGATGGTAATTCAGGTCCTCATGCTTATGCGGAAAGCACTTTATTCACTTCTTTCTATCCTCTCCTGTCCTTATTCTTAAAAAGTAGCTCTCTCTCTCTCTCGTGTGTGTGTTGTGTATCTTTATGCAAATAACCTGACCCCATCCCCAAAAGTGTATTTGTTGCTGAGCTATATGTGAACATAAGAGATATTCTTGCATTTACAAGAACAGAGAGAAGGAGAAAAGGAGGGGCGAGAAGAATTGAGGAGAGAAGATCAGGGAAGAGGGAAGTAGGAGAGGGAGAGGGAGAGAAGAAAGAGACTGAAATAAGAGGGGGAACTGAAAAAGAAAGGGGGCATAGAGGGAAAAGTGGGGAAAGAGAAGCAAGTTGTGGCTCTTTCAAAAGCACTATGTCTAAAATTCTTTTAGGCCTTCATGTCTCCTATACATACTTAGTATAAAACTTTCTTGGAATTAATACAAAGGGGAGAGTGAATAAACCTCTCTTTCGATGCTCTGATTCTTCTTCTCTCAACATGGGTGAAGATGGTGGTACAGGGGTTGGAAGTTGCTGTGGGAAGAAGATGGGAGAAATGTTGCTTTTGTTGCTACCTACAGAGTCCCCAAGTCAGACCTCTCTTCTCAGGCAGTGGTGGGGAGGCTGTGTTGTCAGTCGAGCCTGGAAGAAATCTCATCGTCATGGTTAACACAGGGGAAGGTTGGATGCATTTCTGACTCCAGTGTTTCCCAGGAAGCACAGTTGCTTCGTTCCTACTAACCCACAGCCTGTAGGTATAGGTGAAAATAATAAATGAGCCCAGAATGTTATGTTAGGTTTTAGCTCATTGACTAAAAATGCTGAGGTAGAATTTCCCTGAGATTTTTACAGCCACAGACATCTGTTCATAACTGGAGCCTACAACATCTGCAGTATATGTAGTCTTTTTTTTTTTTGCAAAGGACCATAAAGTTTATAGAAAAAGGAACACACCCAGACACAGAGGCAACCTGGCAGAATCACTGTCCTGGCTAAAAAGTTAGTTTTATGTTTCAGCATGAGCTGCTATACTTGAGGACATATGGAAGCCATGCTAAGATTTCTCCTTTGACCTTCTCCACTCTACACATAAATGTGCACTCTAGTCATGTGTGGGGAATCCCATTTCTGTTGTCTTCTTTAACTCTCTCAGTGAGCATTAGCCACCGGTAGGCATTAACTATACACGTAGTATTTTAGTTACTGTTCTATCGCTCTGAAAGGACATCACAACCAAGGCAACTTCTAAAGGAAAGCATTTAATTGGTGGCTTGCTTATTGTTTCAGAGGGTGAGTCCAGGACCATCACTGCAGGAAGCATGGCTGCGGGCAGGCAGGCATGTTGCCGGAGCAATAGTGAGAGTTTATGTCTGGTCCCAAGTTAGAGGCAGAAGCAGGAGACTGAGTTTGGTGTTTTGAAACCTAAAAGTCCACCTCCGATGACATATCTTATCCAACAAAGTCACACCTTCTAATCATCCCCCCATACAGTTCCACCAACAAGGGGCCAAGCATTCAAACATATGAGCCTGTGAGGGCCATAGGGAGACAGGTTCATGTGTACCTATTCATGTAGGAAGTTTTAAGCACCAAATGTAAGTTTCTGAAGTCTGGGTTCACAACTATCCATGGAGTTAGAGGAGATGTACATAGAATAAATAGAGGCAGTGGCATCATAGACTGGCTTGAGGGTAGGAGACCTTCATTCTGGTCTCAACTCTGAGGTTCTTATATAGTATTTGCTTTCATTTGGGGATGCTTTTTCTCATGGCATTTTGTCATAACAACAGAAATAAAACTAAGACATGAACTATTCCCCCAGCCCCACATTGTCTCTTTATTCAGGTAGACCCATATGGTAGCCAGACCAACATAACAAATCTCTATGAAATGTTCTCTATTTGACTACTGACTCTTCTGACCACTCCTGTGAAACTGCTTTAGATATGCTTACTTACATTATTGGGTCTCTTGAAACATTTTGGTGTGCGTGTGCGCGTGTGTAGTTTATAACTACAAGTGGATGCCTCAAGATTGAGAAGTATGGATCTTCTGCTTTTTGTTATTGTTTTTTTAACAGCTTGTGGTAGTCTGAATGAGAATGGCCCCCATAGGCTCATATATTTGAACCCACCGTAAACCCATATCACTTGTGGTCACAAGACCCACTTTTAGTCTGGGCCACACCTTTTGATGGCAGCCTATATAAAGGATGAGGAAGAATGAAGTTTTTGCTCTGTTTGCTGCCTAAGGATCAGGAAGTAAAGCTCTCAGCTCCCACTCCAGCATCGTGCCTGCCTGCCTGCTGCCATGCTTCCCACCATGATGCTTGGTGTGGGAGAATTATCTGTATTCTGTCAATCATGTATTTTAATAAAACGCTGATTGGCCAGGCAGGCAGTATAGGCGGGTCAACCAGTAGAGGTGGGGCAATGAGAATAGGATAAGGCTAGGGAGGAGAAAGCTCCCTCAGCCACTCCTGCGCAGACCACCAAAGAGGCAGAATGTAACTTGCCCAGCTGAGAAAGGTACGGAGCCATGTGGCTAATGTAGATAAGGATAATGAGGTAATATAAGTTATAAGAGTTAACAAGAAGCCTGACCTAATGGACCAATCAGTTTATAATCTTAAGGAGTCCTGTGTGTGATTTTCTTTGTGGCTTGCCGGTTGTGGGGTACTGGGTGGGACAGAAACCCCAACAAGCCAGACCATCATGTTACAGATCCTAATAGGCTAACCCTCTGAAACTGTAAGCCAGCCCCCAACCAAGTGCTCCCTTCATAGGAGTTGCCTTGGCCATGGTGCCTTTTCCAGCAATAGAAAAATGGCTAAGACACAACTCTATGACACTGCATGTTGTAGACAGTTATAGTTAGTTCTGCATGTAGTGGATGAGTAGAAGATCATATTGCTAATGTCTTAGCTCTACAAGTTTCTTCCCTTATTCAGCCAAAAAATCTGATCAGGCTTTGCATTAGAGGCAAGAAGTCTAACAGTTTGGTCAGTGTGGCCGATGTCCTCCAAGATCTTGTAGTCTGGCAGGGGCTGGTGGTGTTATACACATATATGAATGTCTGTAAGGAAATGTATGATGGGTTTTGTAAGAGTGATGGAAACTTCAGAGCCCAGGATCCCTGAGGAAGGAGCATTTGCTTCCAAGAACAAATCAGGGAAATTATAGATGACATTTTTGGTACTTCACGAAACATCCCCTAGTCTCCTGATTTCGGACCCAGCTGCAGTAGATAGTTCCAGAATCCCACCTCAAGTCAGCACATGTGTCTTTCCACCTCAGAGACTTCTCTAGTGCCATGGGAAGTGGCTCAAGTAACATACAACAGCAGTCTGAAAGTGTGGAGAGCATTCTGTCCTTGGGAACAACTGCCAAGCAACAGAAGTGGGAACTGGTAGTTCAGAACTCTGGCCTACAGTTCTTTGATGGATTGACAGTTCTGGTAGCTATCCTTTAGCTTCTTTGGCATCCTCATGATTTGGGTTCTTATTGTCTATGACAATATTCTCAGGAAAGCTCCCTTATATTAGCTTTTCCTCCGTGGTTTTGCCCTCTTTAGTCAGTGTCTGTAATCATGTTCTTAGACTCTGTTTTTGTGAGAAGCTAAATGAAGGCAGAAGCCATTATCAATTCAAAGATAGTCAAACTAGGCTTTGTTCATGGCCATAGAAGAAAGGGGCAGGTTTATATAGTGGCATATTGTAAGGAAAGCATGGAGTGTGCATTGAATTCCTCCTATCAAGATGTGAGATCTCAAAAGGATTCTAACTCAACCTATCACAGAGATACTTTCTTTCTTTAAAAGATTTTATTTTAAATTATGTACATAATTGTGTGTGGGTATGTGCATGTGTGTGCAGATACCCTCTGAGGCCTGAAGATGGAGTCATCTTCCTTGGAGTTGGAGTTATGGATGCTTGTGAGCTGCCTGACATGGGTACAGGGAGCTGAACTTGGGTCCTCTTCAAGTTCAGTATGTGCTCTTAACCACTGAGCGATCTCTCTAGCTCACAGATACTTACACAATCATGTTTACTGATGTATTATTCACAATCTCTAAGGTAGGGAAGCAGTACAGGTGACCAACATCAGAAACACAGATGAAGAAAATGTGCTGCATAAATACAACAAAATTTTTTCAACTCTGAAGAGTGACATCATTTGTAGAAAATGATGTCACATTATTTGTAGAAAAATGGATGCAACTGAAGGTCATCATATTAAGCAAATTAAGTGACAGTCCCAGATATATAAATGTAATGTATGCTTTAACCGATTTGTGGTTCTTAGACTTTATATAGATGCATAAAATCATATATATATATATATATATATATATGAATAACATGGAAGTAAAGGCGAAACTGTCTTGAGGAACAGAGGGGCCTAACAAAAGGGAGATTAAAATAAGAGTGGAAGTACATGGGCAACATGCTCAATGTACAACAGATACTTGTGTGAAGACTTTAAAAATATTTTTCAAGATGTGGGACTGGGGCTAGAAAGATGGCTCCGTTATTAAGAGCACTTACTGCCCTTTGCGGAGGACCTGGACTCAATCCCTAGCCACAAACTATTTCACAGCGCTGCTTCAACTTGCCAACTTCTCTCCAAGGGGATGGGTGTGCGGAGTTGTGTGTAAACTTGAGGCTGAGATGATTAGATATTAGGTATTGAATTCCCCATGTTTTTCTTCTGCCCCTTCTAGTATATTCATACTATCCAGGCAACCCTGAACACACAGGATGGGGGCCTCAAGTTGGATATTACTTGGTTTCATGAGTTTCTCCTCAGAGAGTTAGTAAGTGGGGAACTTAACTAAGGAGACAATGATCTGGATAGGTCATTAACAACAACAGACAAGGAAAACACCAAAGTAGGTAGTCCTTCCAAAGTAGACACTTCCATTTCAGTGATGTGTGTGTGTGTGTGTGTGTGTGTGTGTGTGTGTGAGAGAGAGAGAGAGAGAGAGAGAGAGAGAGAGAGAGAGAGAGAGAGAGAGAGAGGGAGTTACAGAGACAGACACACGGAGAAAGTAATGGGATATATGTGATGAGAAGGGGGTGCTTTTTGTGGGGAAGGAATGGCCAGCCAGAAAGAGGGGTCTGTGTACTGCCTGGTTTTATGTCAACTGGACTTAATCTAGAGTCATCAGAAAGGAGGGAATATCAATTAAGAAAATGCATCCATAATACCGTGTTGTACCTAGATGGCCCTCAACTGAAGAACGGATAAAGAAAGTGAGGCATATTTACACATTAAAGCACTACTCAGCGGGAAAAAAAGACATTTTGAATTTTGCACGCAAATGAATGGAATTAGAAAACACTATCCTGAGTGAGGTAACCCAGACCCAAAAAGATGAATATGGTATGTACTCACTCATAAGTGGATACTAGCTATAAACAAAGGACATTGAGCCTATAGTTCATAATCCTAGAGAAGCTAAGTAATAAGGTGAACCCAAAGAAAAACATATATGGACCCACCTAGGGGTTGGAGACAGACAGGGTCACCTGACAGGATTGGGAGCATGGGAGCCGGGGGTGGGATAGACAGAGGGGGAGAGGGGGAAAAGGAGGGGAGAAGGAGACGGTTGAGGAGCACTTGAGGGAATGTGGCAGTTGAGATGGAGGGGGAACAGATATGAGAGCAAAGGAGAGAGATATCTTGATTGGGGAGCCATTATGGGGTTGGCAAGAAGCCTGGCTCTAGAGAAATTCCCAGGAATCCACAAGGATGGCCCCAGCTAAGACCCTAGGAAATAGTGGAGAGGGTGCCCAAACTGGCATTGCCCTGTATTCAGATTGTCGATAGTCTTAATTATCACCATAGAACCTTTGTCCAGCAACAGATGGAAACAGAGATAGAGTCCCACATTGGAGCACTGGGCTCAGCTCCCAAGGTCCAGTTGAAGAGTAGAAGAAATGAGAATATGAGCAAGGAGGTCAAGACCATGATGGGTACACCCACTGAAGCAGTCTACCTGAACTAATGGGAGCTCACCAACTCCAGTCAGACTGGGAAGGAACAAGCATAGGACCAAACTAGTCCCGCTGAATGTTATTGACAGTTGTGTGGCTGCGGCAGACTGAGGGGCCACTGGCAGTGAGACTGGGATTTGTCTCTACTGCATGTACTGGCTTTTGGGGATCCTTTTCTCTTTGGATGGATACCTTGCTCAGCCTGGATGTAGTGGGGAGGGCCTTGCCCTCTCTTAGGATTGGAGGGGGTGGTGTAGGAGGGTGAGTAGAGGGAATGGGAGTAGGGGAGGGAGTGGGAATTTGGATTGGTATTTTTTTTTAAAAAAATCTAATAAAAAATAAAAAAGCTTAAAGTGCAATAAGTAAAAAAAATTAAATAAAACATCTGGTTGTAGACAAGCCTGTAGAGCATTTTCTTAATTAGTGATTGATGGGGCAACCCATTGTGGGTGGTGCCACCCCTGGGGTAGTAGTCCCGTGGCCTGTGTTCTATAAGAAAGCAGGATGGACAAGCCATGGAAAGCAGGCCAGTAAACAGCACCCTCCATGGCCTCTGCATCAGCTCCTGCCTCCAGGTTCCCATCCTGCTTGAAGTTTTGTCCTGATTGCCTTCGGATGAACTGTAATGTGGAAGTCAAAGCCGAATAAACAACCCCCTTTCTCTCCACATTGCTTTGGCCACTGTGTTTCATCACAGCGACAGAAACCCTAAGACAGGCAGGATGGAGGGGAGGGCAACTAATAAGAGCAAGGTCTAATGACAAATATGCATGAAAAATGTCACAGTGGATCTCACTACTTTGTATGCTAACTTAGAATGTTAATGAAGAACATTTATTTATTCCTGAGTTTATTTCCTTACACCGGTTTGACTTTGAATTAGAAAAACAACCTCCAAACCTACAGGATTTGATTTATTTTATTTGTTGAGAATTTCATACATGTACACAATGTATATTAATCATATATGTGACACATTCCCTACTTCCCCTTTCCAACTCCCCTGGGCCCTCCTATTATATCTTCCCCCACACTTCATGTCCTCATTTTAAAACAATAACCCATTTAGTTCAGTTCTACTGTCCATATGTCCATGAGTTCGGTGCTGCCCACTGAGTCATGGGCAACCTACCAGTATTCACCCCTCAAAACTTGGTCCTCCGTCTCCCAGCAGCCATCTACTTCCAAAAGTTCATCAGCTAGAACTGTGGTTTCAGGAGCCCCTTCCTTACCTATGCTGGATTTTTTTATGGTTTAGTATAATTATTTTAACTCTTACTTTCAGTACAATGAGGATGACACACTGATTAATGTTGATGATAATAATACCGGTTGTAAGGAAATATTGTGCCATTATCAAATATAAGACTTGTAAGATTATCAAATCGACCATAAAATATGAACATAAACTAGAGGGCAACAGGGGAGAAAGAAGTCAAAGTTTGTGGTACAAACATGATGTTAGAAGAGAGAAGAACATGGTGTGCTGAGTTTCCATATTGCTAGGGCTGGATTACCTGAAACACATGCAGATGTCCATCATGAAAGATGAGCATGGTTGTAAAATCATAACGCTAAGCTAATATAGCATTATTCAAAGCAAAGGCTACCTATGCTCTCATTTCTCTTTCTTCCAAATATTTTGCTAATGAAATGAAAAAAGCAAATTCTTGAATGAAAGGTTTTATTTTAAAGTATGGGGGCAAAATTTATCAGTCATCTTGGTCTTCCAAAAGACTATAAGAGAAATCTGGTTACATTCTAAAACTCCATAAAAGAATTGTGATAAGCCATTATAAATCATCAGGGAAAGGAACCACAAGATATAAAAGCCCACCATAGATTTTCAGTTTAATCTAATATAATAAACTGTATTCAAACACATTTAAGTTTTGTGCAATTATTGCTATTTTCACCATTGTCAGTACGATAATTACCATAAAACTTTGGTTATTTTCCTGTTAATGATATAGTTCTATCTTACTACCTATGAATCATGATTGGTCAACAATCCTTTCTTTTTCTATAACCTATTTTCAAGGCAGTAAATGTGCCAATGGACACATTTAATCTGAAAAAATGCTTCATGATTTTTCCCCATTGCCAACTACAATATGAGAAGGCAGAGTAAAACTTGAGAGCATCTTTAATGCCTTTAAATCATACTATCCTCAGAGACATCTGGTATATCATGATTGGGATCCCAGGCTGGGAAGATACTCGTCTGTGGCTTTCCATCCCCATCTGTTCCATGTCCCATGCTAGAATTTTAACTGGCTTGGTCTTGTACATGTCCTGTGCAAATAACCACAGCTGTTGTCAGTTCATGTATGTAACAGCCATGTAATGTCCAGAGGATAGACAGTATTTCACAGCACTCCTCATCCTTTGGTTCTTACATTCTTTCTGTCCCATTTCCTGCAATGTTCCCTGAGCCTCGAGGGAGGGGAGAGATGATGTAGATGTCTGATCTGGAGCTGAACACTCTCAGAAATTATTCCTATCACTTTGAACAGTGATGAATCTCTGCATTAACCTCTACCCGCTGCAGTAAGTAGCTTCAGTGATCAAGATGGAAAATAGCACAAATCTGTGAATATAAGAATGGACATTTAAGAAGCAGTTTGGCAACTTAACATGTTAGCAGAATGGTATCAATAAGCCCCCTCCCCGTGCCTAGGACCATGTTTACAATACCAGTCATGAATTCCCTTCTGTGTATTGGACCTCGGATTCAATTAACAGAGTGGTTGGTTTCTTGCAAATGTCTTGCCATTATTGGACCAGTGGGCATGTCTTGCCTGTTGGTTACTATTGTAGCACGCAAGTTGCATTGCTGAGTACAAGTTTTGATGGTTTTTCTCCCTCATCAGCCTTCAAAGCACCTGACAGCATGATGGAAGCTATCTAGCAGGGATAGGGTTTCCTGGTCATCGCAAGTGTGCTTTACGTAACCAAAGTGTGTGGTATCTCTAGTGGGCCACCAATAGCAATAGCCTATATTGTTTTAGGTGCCTCTGGGACCTCCCTGACCAGTAGGGAGGTAACCTCTACCCGCCACTGAGATTCTTGTTTAATAATCCATGTCTTCAGGAAGCAGCATTATTTACCCATTCAGGGGTACTTCCGTGCAAACTTCCCTTTCTTTCAATTGTGGGTGTTTTGTTGTTGTTTTGTTTTTGATACAGGGTCTCTCTGTGTAGCTCTGGCTGGCTGTTGCTCTGTAGATCAGGCTGGCTTCAAACTCAGAGATCTGCCTGCCTCTGCCTCTGATTAAAGGTGTGCACCACCACTGCCACACCTTAATTATATGTTTGATTGGTTTACAAACCAGTGGAGTTTCATAAACCTTCTTCACATAGTCTTAGTTTTGGTTGTCTCTCCTCTTGCCCCCCTCCTTTTCTCTATCCTCTTGTCCCCATTAGGATTTGAATATTAAAAACCTAGTTAGTTCTTTAAGCACATCTTCAAGTAATGGTTTCATTTTGAGAATTATTGCACTTATTTGATTGTGTGTGCATGCATATGTGTGGGTAAACACATGCCTTGGTGGAGCTCCAACTTGCAAGAATCATTCCCTCCTTCCATCAAGTAGGACTTGGTGATTGAACTCAAGTCATCAGGCTTGGTCGCAAATGCTTTTACTTGCTGGGTTGTCTCATCAGCCCCCCAACAGTTTGATTTTTAATGGGTAATGATGATAATGATAACAGAACAATAATGGTGATGATATCTGACCAATGAGATAGATATTGACCCTTCTTTGAATCTGGGACATTTGTTTCCTTTCCCACCACTGAGACCCTAACTGAAACAAAATAGACGCTGTCATCCCTCTGTTTCATTCTTCTTTGTGTGGACACAGGTACTCCTGAAGAAACTAGGGAGATCTTTTTAGGGACTTTTCCTGGGGATGGTTTAGATAGATTTCAGTTGTTTTTACTCTGGGAGTAATTCTAAAGATGTCTATGACAGTTTTTTGAATGTACATGCTCCCGAAAGAGACAGGTAACTTAGAATTGACTCTCGGGATGACAAGCCACCTGTGGCATCTCACAGTTGTCACACTGCTACCAGGACCTTGGCTTCTTTGTATCATTAATTGTCTTAGCCATATCTCTTCCCACCATGATGCCAGGGTCCAAGACTATTTCAGTCCAAGACAATGAAAGCTTTCTGATACGTCTCTGACTCCAGCTGCCTGTCTGGGTATTTACTTATTGCCTGTGGCCACACCAGCAAACACTCAGTCAACAGTTCCTCTAGTATTGGCTTCTCCCTTGCTACAGCCTGTTTTTTCAAGTGCCCTTGACCCTGAAGCCCAGATTAAGGGCAGCTGTAGTTCTTCAGCCGCGCTTCACGGTGGCCTTGGAGTGCTTCCATCTCCCACCCAGCTCCCAGAGGCCCTGGAATGGAGAGAGAGAGAGAGAGAGAGAGAGAGAGAGAGAGAGAGAGAGAGAGAGAGAGAGCACTTTGACCTAGACCTGGCTCACCTCACACCATAACTAACATGCTTATTATAGCATGCAATAAACCTCAAACCAGCTTGACTCAGATTCTTAAAGGGCCAGTTCTAACCAATCTATAATTCCCTAGCAGGCATAATGTTAATTTTAAGAGCATCTTTTTAGCATGTAAAAGGGAGAAATGTGTCTTCGGCGTCCCACAGCATTCACACGAGATCTTTCAAGGGTTGCAAGATTCCTTCTAATATCTGAATTAATATGGTATATTTAAAAATTCTTACTTTTTTTTTCTTAAGTACTTGCTTAAAGAGCTGAATCTTAGAACAACACCAAGTCTGAAATATTGGCCACTCTTATAATGGGAGCTTGGTTGATAATGGTGGTGGTGGTGGTGGTAATGCTAGTGATGACGAGAGTAACACTAACCATCATTTAGTGAGTGAGTACTTCTTATATGTTTGGGCTCATTTAAAAATACATGACGCAGGAGCTTATTGGGTCCCTATCAGACTTCAGCTCAGGAAGATATATCAATCCCATTTTATATGCAAGGAGCCAGAGTTACAAAGGTGAGATAATTTGCTAAATTTCAGAAAAAAACAACACTAGGTGCTGCTTACTCTCTGTCAACACTTTGTTTCTCAGTGTGTGGAAGACAGGGGTTCCTCCCCCTACCTTAATTCAGTCTGGGACAAATGGTGGTAGAATTTCCTTTGATAATTGAAAAATACCACAGGGATCTGTTTATTTCTTCTTTTTAATTATAGTAGTCTGTGTCAACTCTTCAAAAAAGAATAATTAAAATAACCCCCTAGACTTCGAGAATGCAAATCCAACCATGATTTTACCACCCAGGGATAACCATTGTTAGCACTTGAATATTTTCTTTAGCATTTTCCACACTGAACATTTCATTAACAATAAAAATGATTTGAGAAAGTACAGAAAATGAAAAGAAGAAATGACTGTCATTCTCGATTCTACTCATTCTTGAATTTCCCATAGTCTCTTCATGTGTGTTTGTATGTATGTCATATTGCTTTATAATCTGAGCTTTTGTTATTTAATAATGTGTTATAAATGCCTTTCATCTAAAAGCATACCCTTCCATGAGATGTCTGTTAGTTTTCCATTCCAGTGTATGAAATTACTAAAAAAAAAAATCAGTGGCTTAAAATAACACATATTCATTATCTTACAGTTCCCATAGGTCAGGAGGGTTTACAACCACTTTATCTTAATTCTCTACTCAGGGTCTCACGAGGATGCCATCATGATGTCAACTAGGGTCTGTTCTGTCTGAGGGGTTAAGTCATGTTTAAGTTCACCCAGGTTATTGACAAAATATAGACTGACTAGGGGCTGAGAATTATCATGAGACCCTAGAGCAGCGGTTCTCAACCTGTGTGTCATTACCCCTTTGAGAAACCTCTGTCTCCAAAAATATTAACATTATGACTCATAACAGTAGTAAAATTACAGTTAGGAAGTTGTAACGAAAATAATTTTATGGTTGGGGTAATCACAACACGAGAAACTGTATCAAAGGATCACAGCATTAGGAAGTAATAACCATTGCTCTAGAGGTTACTTACAATTCACTGTCATGAGCCCCTTCCCATGTATGATTCACAGCGTGATAGTATGCTTGATTAAAGTATTCTTTCTCTAGTTCCATCCGGTATAGGAGCAATGCTCTAATACCTTTGTTATATTCTGTTTGTTAGAATCAAGTGCCAGGTCCCACTCACACTCAGGAAAAGGAGATTATTATACAGGTAGGTAAGTCAAAGGTCTAATTTCCATATACCATTTTAAACTGACTTTTTGACTTTAAAAACTCATACTATTACCTCTCTAAGGAAACCTTAACCTTTCCATGTTTTTGTATTTATTAATAAAATAGCAGTAATCACTGTATTAGTAAGCATTCTGCCAATATAATAAAATACTTAAGAAAACCTTAAGAAGATTACACTTATTTTGGTTAAGTTTTCAGAGTCTTTCCATGATCACTTGGCCGTGTTGGGTTAGGTCTTCAGTAAGGCAAGAACGTCTGCCAGAGCAAGCCCCCTTCCTTCATGCCCAGGAAACAGAAGGAGAGGAATCTCTTGCAGGTGAGCTCAATAGTAACTTATGGAGTTCCACTAAGCCCCATTTCCTGAAGGTTTATCCCACTGTCCGCACTGCTACCCCAGGGATGAGGCCTTTACAATCAGATGAGCATGTGGTGGACATTCAGCATCAGGACCATAGCGGTCGCCCTGTGCTTTAATCTTCTTACAGTCCCTTGATTCACTTTCCTGAATGATGAGAAACAGTTGCTGGGTCAAAAGTTCAGGCATTTTAAAGGTAAGTAGCAGCAATGGTATGTGGGACACAGGAAGATTTTTAATAAACTGAACTCAGTTTAATATTTACCAAGTGCTTGAAGGATATATATATATATATTACTATATAATAATGTAATATAGAATTATTAACATAATATTAGATTAATGTATGATTATTATATACAGCATATTATGTGTTTATAATCATTACAATAATATATTCTATACTTATATATAATGTAATAGTAGGTAAAGTGAATGAAAATAAAAGTAGGTTGGAAGCTAGAGAGAGGCTTGGTGGTTAATAGCTCTTGCAGAGGTCCCAGGTTCAGTTCCCAGCACCCATGTGACAGCTCACAAATGCCTGTAACTCCAGTCCCACTGAATATTATGCCTTCTTCTGGCTTTCTTGGGCACAAGGCACACACACGGTACACACACATACATGCAGGCAAAACACTCATACATGTAAGATAAAAATGGAGTTTAAAAGTAAGCTGTTTTCTGCTTCCAACAAACCTGTGAGGTAGGTGCAAACACTCTTTCCAGTTTTTAAAAACTGAGGCCAGAGAGTAAGAGGAAAGATTCTTCAACTGAACAAAGACCTGGGCCATGTACTAACTAGCTGCTCCCTTCATCAAGCAAACGACTACAAGCAAGTTATGGTTCCTATCCGAGTGTAGTGTCTTCTCTTTCACCACTTCGCTCACATCAAAGGAGTCAGCACTGGGGCAAGGTCTTGGGAATGATGGAGCAGTGATTCTCACTTTGGGCTGTGCAGTGGAATCAGTCTGGGAGCTTTAGAAATGAGAGATGCCTGGATTCTAGCTCTGGATATTTGTGATATAATTGCTCTGTGCTGTGGGATGGGCATCAGAAAGTTTTAAGGCTCCCAAGGGGAGTCTAATGAACAGCTAAGGCGGTCCCCACAATCAGAACTGCCCACAACCCAAACTACCCACATGTGTGAGAAATTATTTCTGCACGGAGCTGAGGAAGCAGCATTTGGTTGCTGCTGTCTGCTCTGAGATGCCGGAAGTGGCCTGCCAGGATCAAACTGAAGTCAAACCCCTGCCTTCAACTCCTGGGTCAACTCAGCCTGCAAAGTTAGTTCGGAAAACCATAATTTACCTTCTGTTTTCCCTCCTATGTGGGTCCCTGGCAGCAGGGCAGTGGTGACAGTGGTGGTGGTGACGGTGGCGGCGGTGGCGGCAGCAGCAGCAGCAGGTCCCTTTGGAAAGCAGGGCGGCAGCGGCGGCTGCTGCTGCCTGTTCCCCTCACATCGCAGCTTCAGCATCCTGCTGCCTGTCAGTCAGCTTCACTGAGGCAGGGGGACCAGATGCCTGGCCGCCTGCCACTGGAGCTGTGTAACAGATTTGCTGAGGCGTCTTTGGGGCCAGTCCAGCCTTCCAGCTCACCATGAAGGCCGGGGATGAATTTTTCTAAGCAGCTAAATGTGGCTCAAAATGAATGTGATCAATCAATGGAATGAAAGTGTCAGTCAGCTTGCCCCAGAGTGACAGAAAAAGCCAACACCAACTTCAGCCTTTCCATTGCAACTGGGAAAAGTATATATGTTTGCCATTTTCCTGAGGCCAGACACTACCTAGTTAGTGATCATGGGGAAAACGGGGATGAGCGAAGACCCCAGTAAAGGCAGAGAAGAAATGCACCAAATGTTGAGTTCATGCTCCATGTGGATATCATCTCACTGACTCGGAGCATGACAATACCTCAAGAATTATGAGTGGATATTTCCTTTTCACAGATGAAGAAACTGAGAAAGTATCCTTGTGAGGTCACATACCCAACAAATGGCAAACCCAGAACACCTGTTGTGGCTGTTCAGCCTGCAAAAGTACTTGTTCTTGTTTCTTACGTTGGAAAGGGAAGGTTTGATCCCAGTAACTAATTTGTGTTAGTTCCCTTTCTTCTCCTTAGGATTGGTGCCATCATGGCCTATCTTTGGCACAATCGTGAAACATCAAAGGTTGCTTTTGTAATGGACCATCTTCCTCCCACTGAATTAATTTAGTAACATTACAGCTCTAATAGGCTCCCTGACTCTAAGAAGCCTAACACAATAGACATTTATTTCTTGTTCACATAAAGTCTGCATCTGTATAGGGGTGAGAATTTCATTGTGCAGGGGCCTAGGTTCTTTCTATCTAAGATTCCACCTTCTAGGGCTTCAGTGTTGTTCAACAGGGCCTGTGCCTCTGTAAGGTGCATGGCGGGAAGGAGTGTGGATGTTCCTAGAAGAGGTTCCACAGCCCAGGGGAGGGTGCCTACACACTCATTTCTATCCAGATCTCTGTGCACATCTCAGTGATTCAAATACCTACAATAAGGCAGACTGGAAACCACGGGCAAAGAAGACAAAAATGAATTTTGGCGAGCCTATTATTAGCCATGCTCACACCTGTGCATGCCTGTGAGGCCTCTTCATTTTTGAGGCCTCACCTTCTTGGCCCTACCCACAACCTTTCCAGAAAGCTACATTGTGCTTTGCTTCTTTTCTCCTCTGATTAGCAATGATCTACCAATTTTCTGGCCATTGTGCTATGGTTGTGAAAGGAGCCTCCGGGGTAGCTGGGAGTTCTCATGGAACTCCAAGTGGTACTGGGGTCACACATGGTGAGCCTCTCAAAAGGTATCTGTCTTATCTTATGGCAGCCCTTCAGAAGAGAGAGTCAGTAATGCAGAGGTGACTGACATTTGCTAGGCTCGTTATTTGGCTAATGATGAATGTCCGTGTCTTGGATCCTGAAAGACCAGGCTGTTTTGTGTGTAGCCTCTTCTCCTCGGTGTATTTTCTGTTTCATCAGCTCTGTGTCAGGTCCCCTGGAGGTGCTGAGTTTTACAGTGATGGCGACTGAGAGTTTTCACACCCGCCAGTTCTGCTAATGAGTCTGCTCAGCCCCTACCTGTATATGGCTGGAGTAAAATGAAATGAAATGAAGTGTCATTTGTGACGATAAAAAGGAGTATTTCAGAAGATATTCAGACTCTCATTTGATGAACACTTGTCTGCTAGCACTTCCTGAGTTCCGTGGTGAAAAGGACTCAGGACTGGGTGCCACACTGATATCACTGACTAGTGTCACTTGGGATGAGGCCTTTCTATGCATCTGGACAAGGCCCGTGTGGCCATCTCAGGATGATCACACCTTTCTTGGGCTCCTGATGTGTCTGACACCTCTTGGTGACTGTTGTGGCCTACCAAAAGTGATAATATGATTCTGAAGTGTGCTTGTAGCTGTCCCTCTAGCCCTTAACTCATATGTCCCTACAGGGACTAAGGCAGCTTAGAAAGAAAGGCCAGAGACTGCTCTGCTTGGTCCCACTGTGCTGTCCAGTTGAGGTCAAGCTGGCTGCTTCAGGTTTGTGGGATCCCTCTTGTTTCTCCGCATGGCTTGCATTCAGCCCAGAAAGGGGAGATAGGACACATGAGTACTATTGCTTCTCCATCCAATCCTTTCCTTCTCCCACCCATGTGGCTACCAAGGTTTTTCCCTTCTCCTGGCGATTCGCAGGGCTGTGTGATCTCCGGCTCCCTGGAGACTATGCACTAGCTCTGGCTTGAGGGGATAACTTAGCAAGAACCTGGTTCTCTTTGTTATGGTGATTCCACTTGTATTCAAGGTCCTAGCAATGGGCCCATAGCCTGGCTCCCCAGCTGACCCTGCCCGAGGCGCCGCTGGAAACACTTTAATCTTCTCCTCCTGCTCCTGGATGGGAGGAGGCTTTGCATTTTCGGTCCTTCTAGCCCACTGGTATAAATACCTGACTTGAGTTTAATAAAGTTGCCATTTACTCTGGTAAATGAGCAAAGGTCTCTTTTGTGTGTGTGTGTCTCTTTTTCAACCCTCAGGACAATAGTCCATTCTCGTGGACCCGAGTTTGGGAAAGCGCGCAGCCTGAACCGGGTGTGGGTATCCATTGGAAAGTGCAGACTCTTACACACCCACACATTGTTGGGCAAAAACGGGCTGGGCTTTCCTCTCCTTCTTAGTCAGAATTTCTTTTCCCTGGCTCCATGAGTATAATTGTGTTGGATGATGAGGAATGGGTACTTGGGAGTCCACTCAGGAGTGCACTGCCAGCTTTGGCGATGAATGGACCACAGGATGGAAGGTGGAGATGGGAATTATTCTTTAGAGATAATTGTGCACACCTTAGTTAACCATTAACCTTAAAATAGATACAGCCACAGAAGAACTGTGGCTTGTGTTGGTATATACACTAAGCATCAAAGTCATCAGTTATCAACCTGTGCACTGTGACCCCTTGGGCACACCTTGATCTCCAAAAATATTTACACTGCCATTCATAACAGTAGCAAAATTATAGTTATAAAGTAGTGACAAAAATAATTTTGTGGTGGAGGGGGTCACCACAACATGAGGAACTGTATTAAAAGGTTGAAGTGTTAGAAAGGTTTAGAGTCAGTGATCTAAGTGGAAGAAATAAGTGAGGAAAAAACCCAAGGACAAATTCTAAGAATATAATATTCTGAAATGGCAAGTGTGCCTATTTTGCACAGTAACATACTTAACTCCGAGGCTTCGTATGACCATATAACCTTGTTCATTTATATGACTGCTGGCTTTCCTGCCAAGACCTATCATTCTTCCAGGCTCCATATTGAACTGCCCCATTCTGTTAAAACAAAAAGACAAAATGAGGCAAAGCATGGAACACAAGGCAGGACTGAAATGTCATCACTCCCCACCATGGTGCTGGGACTCTAGTGGTAGGGGATACGTGATAAATGGGAGCAGAAGAGTCAGATAAACTTTCTCTGGAAGGGGATTGCTTGCCAAGGCCATCAAAAAGTTCCAGAGACTCCCTAGTCCCCTTGTCCTTAAGACCAGAGAGGCAGCTTACTGCCTGACATGTTGAATTCCATATGGTTTAGTGCACAGTTGCCTTCCTGTTCAGTATTTCCTTGTGTTGATTTGGATACCTCAAAGCCAAATACCCCTCAAAATGACTTCACTAATGCACCAATGAAACTGAATCAATGGTTTTGTGGAACCCACCCTTTCAGTGACTAACCACAAACGGTAAGAGCCAGCCAGTCAAAGTGTGGCATATGCTGGCTCTGGGAATGACACCAAAGGTCCTGCTTTAATTAGGATGGTGGGTGGAATAAGCCAGAATCAGGAACACTGTATTCTCAGATCCATAATATCTCAAGGTTTTACCTTGCCCCTTTTCCATTCAATTCTTCCTTGCTTCAAACTCTCCTGACTTCATTAAAGGAAAGATATGGTTCCTGGGCAAAACCTTCCTGATTGTGTACCACATGGCCTGCACTGGTATGATTAGAAGACACCAAGACTCCACATTCATTGTGTCTTGCTCCACTTCAAGAAGAATAGGGAGTCTACGGTCTTCAGTATGGTCTTCTCCTATTTGGACTCTAAGACGTTTTTGTGGATAAGTTGGTTAGCAATACTTGACAGCTTATGCTATGGTGAGCCAAACTGTGGCCACAGTTTCCTCAGTTCCCCGTATTGACATTCTTGCAATATTTGTGTATCTGATATGGCCCTGTGTCTTCATTTGGTCTGTGGGATAATGGCAATCATGACTTAAGAAAAGATGTGAAAAGTACCTGCAAAATGGAGGCTTGGTGTTCTAGGACCCCTTCAATCTATGAAGCCTGGGATAGTCTGATGGTGCATGAGAACACAGGTAGAAGAGAATTGAGATGCTTCAGCGGACATCCAGCCAGCCTCTGGCTGATCAGCTTGCTACTCATAATGTACAGCTAAGCCCACTAATCGGTTAAGCTAGACATGCATCAGAAAAGACTTCAGAGCTAAATCTGAGTCAGATTGCCATCCCCAAGAATCAGGTGTCCAATAAAGTTGCTAATTGGAAGGCAGCTACGGTGGTTTGAACAGGAATGCCCTCATAGACTCATGTGTTTGAATACTTGACCCATAGGAAGTGGCACTATTAGGATGTGTGGCTTTGTTGGAGTAGGTTTGGCCTTTTAGCAGGAAGTGTGTCACTGTGGAGGTGGGCTTTGTTGTCTCCTATGCTCAATACACACCCATGTGACGATATACATACAGTCTCCTGCTGCCTGCAGATCAAGATGTAGAACTCTCAGCTCCTTCTCCAGCACCACATCTGCCTGCATGCCATCATGTCCTGCCAGGATGATAATGGGCTGAACCCCTGAAACTATAAGCCACCCCAACTAAATGTTTTTCTTTATAAGAGTTTTCATGGTCATGGTGTCTCTTTACAAACAATAGAAACCCTAAGACAGTAGCTTTGTATAAAGTTTACAGGGCTTAATTGGTGCTCAGCATATGTGAGTTTCTGTATTCCTCTTTCCTTTGCCTCACAATCACAAACTTGATTAACTGATAAAAATATAGCCATTTGGAAAAGCTACAAATTAAATTAAGACTGCTGTTATTTTATTCATGTGTCATGTTCCTGACAAACACATTTCACACTTTGCCTGAACTGGGGTTCTTTCCATTTGGGGCCAAGCATAGTTTCCGAAAATGGCTCTGCCATTTCTAATTGCACATGCTCCTTCAGAACAGTATTTCCTTGAGAACACTGGGGTAGCCTTTGTGACAGTCGTAGTAGACAGTATTAGTTGTCACTTCTATGTCACAGTTGGTGATAGGAAGAGGTAATGTGCCTTCGGTTTGCAGCTTCTTGCCTCCATCAAATGGACAGGTTCTGCTACTGTCAGGTAAGAAGTTTGGCTACCCCATGGTTGCCGTGTTGGAGACCCCACATAGAGAGAACTCGTGGAGAAGCCCAGGGAACCCTAGTTGTTTATCTGGGACCGTTCGCATCTTCTCAGCTAGGATACAAGACCTGTGAAAGAATAAGGCAGCCAGAGGACTTCAGCCCCATCCCCCGTCTAATTTCAACCACCCAGGTTACTAGGACAGAACCTTTTAGGAAGCAACAGGCAATTTCCCACTTCAATATCAGACATGAAGCTAGCATGTTTTCCTCCTTACGTAAACCTTGAATGGAGAAACCTAAAGCTGTGCTGGCCAAAGGGGCAGTGAGCATGAGAGGTAGTCACTGGTGACCAGAAAAGCATAGTCAAAACTCAAAAAGACAGAACATTTGGAAGAAGATTCTGTATCAGCAAAATCTGAGGTCCTAAGTTTTAAATTAAATTTTAAATGAAATGATATTTTCCACATTTCAAACAGTCATACAATCAGAGATCTCTAGCCCAGTGACCAATAGGCATCTTAATCATATTAGATATTAATTAATAATAGCTAATTCTGGATGACTACTAGGTATTATGGACTGAGTAAGTTAATTATTGTGCTATCATATAGGAAATGTGTTATCATCCATTAAAAAACACCGTATCAAAAACCAGGCAAGTGAATTAGACCTAGCGGACTGCCTCCCAAGTCATGGTTATTTATTTTCCTTTAATTACATACAATTTATTTGTGTGTATATGTGTATATATGTATGTGTGCATGCCACAGTGTATGTGTGGAGGACACAGGACATCTTGGGGAAGTAGGATTTCCCTTTCTATCATGTGGTTCTTGGGGACCGAACTGAGGTTGTCAGACCGCAGCAGAATTCTTTACTAGCTGAGCCATGTCGCCAGCCCTTGTTCTTTTAAAAAGCAGGGTATCACTCCGGTGTTTTTTTTTTTTTTTGTTAATAGCAAGATCCCACTCACCCAGGCTGACCTTGAACTTATGGCAGCCTTTCTTCCTTCTTCCTTTCCCCTTTTCCTCTTTTCTTCTTTCTCTTCCTTCTTTTCTTCCTCCCTTCTTCCTTTTGTGCTGCTGGGTATGGAGCCCAGGGATTCCTGTGTGCACGGAATCCCACTGAGCTGCAATCAGCCTTGAGATGCTCCTTCATGATCATTTCCAAACAAATATTTTCAAGTGTAAGAAAAATACCATCAAGTAGTAGACGATTTCAAAGCAAATGTGAATGTCTGGGGACACTATTATGAAAATTTGAGTCAAAATATTCAAAGTAGAGACTGATTTTAGAAAATGTACTGTGGAAAATTTCACAAAATTGTAAGATTAAGAATTGTGAATCAGCCAGGAAGTGGTGGCGCATGCCTTTTATCGCATCACTTCGGGGGCAGAGGCAAGTGGGTCACTGTGAGTTCAAGGCCAGCCTGGTCTACATTGTAAATGGAAGTTGTACTTTCATTTTTCAGCCACCCAGACCCAAATAATCACACACAAAAAACTATATTAATTACAACACTGGCCATTGGCTCAGGCATATTCCTAGCTAGCTCTTACATCTTAAATTAATTCATTTCTGTTATTTTATATTTTACCACGAGGCTCAAGATTTGCTTCCTCACATCTTGCTTCTTGGGCATCTACCTGACTCTGCTTTTCTCGCTACATTTAGTTTAGTTTTCCCACCTAGCTATATTCTGCCCTGCCATGGGCTAAAGTAATTTCTTTATTAGCTAATGTTTATAAAATATATTCACAGCATACAGAGGGAAATCCCTCATCACTAAATAGTGAGTTCCAGGACAGCCAAAACTACACAGAGCAACCCTGTCTTAAAACAACCAAACACCAAAACCAAAACAAAATGAATGAAAGAAAAGAATTGTGAATAAGAAAGAATTATGAATTAAATACTCTGTTGTACATGCGATCACGTGCTTTAACTGATTTTATGTGAGAAAAACCTTGTGCACCTATTAGTTACCAATAAAACCTTTGTAAAATCGGAGGCAATTATATCCCATCCACTCCCATTATACCCCATAAATATATACAATTACAATTTGCCAATGAAAATATAACAAAACTTTTAAAAAACCTCAATGAAACTTTTAGAGTCAGCATTTAAAGAGTAAAGCAATGCCAATGACCTAAAGTTCGTTAGACACATGGATAAAATAACAAAATTTGAGTTCGAGCCAGCATATGTGTTGTAGGGAGGCTTTTCCTCTAAAATAATTCCAGACTTTGGCCATCTCTCCTCTTTCCTGCAGCTGGAATGAGCTTACAAAGTCGACACTGGATAGAGTCCCATGCTCCACATGCAACCCTCTAGGGCTTTCCTATTGCATGGAGTCAGCCCTCACGGGACTCCAGCCTACGTTCTGTGTCTTTTTAAAATGTATCCACTTTTACAGCCTGTGACTTATAGTTTCTTTCATCTCAAGGTTTCACCTAACCAGCTTCTTCCCTTCCTTTGAATCCCAGCAAAAATATCTCCACTTCAGAGATGTTTTCTCAATTTGCCACCCATAGATAGTCCTTATCTATCACCTTAGCCTGTTTGTGACCTGAATGGAGCGCGTCACAGCACGAATTAGCTTGGTCATTTATTTGGTATCTTCCTTGCTTTGTGTCTCCTGCTAGATTACATAGTCTCCCCGGCATTAGTTTTAGTATGCAATGATCTGCTCTAAAACCTGGAGGCCTTACCATCACTTCCTTAATTATTCACGTCTTTGTGAGTTGTCCTTTTGGTCCAGGCTCCACTGAGTGATTCTTGACTGATGTGGCAGGGTCTGTGCGTGTTTGTGCTGTCAGCCTGGGTCAGCTATGACTGGCTGTCTTATAATGGTCTCTGTGGGATAGGTTGGCTCACTGGGGCCTCTCCGCATGTTTTCTCATCCTCGAGTCATGGTCACATGGTAGCTATTGTGTCCCAAGCTTGAGTAAAGAAGCCTGAAGGCTTCCTGAGTTCTAAGGAATCTCAGTGTCACTTCTGCTGCATTCCATTGGTCAAAGTCCCAACAGCAGCCGAACTTCAAGGCTGCAGAAACAGACTCCACCTCACCCTTGGAGGAGCTCCAGTGTTGGTGGTCATGATAGCATGGAAGCACGATCTCTCCAGATAGTAACTCCTTGGGGGACAAGACCTTGGCCCTGCTCTGTGGACTGGTGTTTGGAAACTACTAATCCAAGTCTGGGACTGGGCTACATTCTGGTCAATCTCATATTCAATCCTCGCTTTGGCTTAAGTTATTCAAGATGTGGTAATTCTGCCTCTCACATTAACCTACTCTGGAATGCAACCACCAACTGAGAAACTGTCGCTTTAGAGAAAAATGACCCAAGCTGGAATGGCAGCAGGGGAAGGGGTAATATGAGAAACTTCAAATTAAAGAGTGAGGCCGAAAATCTGTCAAGTTCTGTAAGATAAAAATCTCCTCGAAAGGGCACATCTGCCAAGACTACATTTTCACAGGCAGTCCTGACTGGAAATGAGGGCAGCACAATGTTCTTGTTCTCCCTCCCAGCCAGGTCTGGGGATACAGTGGAGGGATTTTGACGAGAACTAAATTGGATCCCAAAAAGCTGGGGCTCAACATCCTATCTTAAAAAAAAGATTTAAAAGAATCCAAAACCAAAAGAAAAAAGAAAGAAAGAAAGAAAGAAAGAAAGAAAGAAAGAAAAAGAAAAGAAAAACTCTGTTAAGATGGCAAGCAACTTTGGCAAGGGTAGCCTCATCCCTACTGTGGACTTGAATTAGGCTGTGTGGAGCGCTCCTCTCCCCTGGCCTTAGGCTGCTTTGAAGTCTACTCCACTGAGGTTTGCTCCATGGTTCAGAAGCAAGTCACTACATTAGCCTGTCCTTCAACAAACATTTAGAGCCAATCTGCTATATTTTCGGTGTTGTGTGCTAGACAGCTTAGGGATATATATAAAAAAGGAAAGCTCTGTTTCAGAAAACTAAGGGACATACAGTCCCTAAGGTGCTGACAGCAAATGCTGTCTGCTGGCAACGTTCCTCCACAGCTGCAGCCATGGCGCCTCTCTTGAGAGAGGACTTGAGGAGTACCACTCCATGCCTGTGACAACGACGCTTACCGAGGCAGGCAAATATGAAAGCTTTCTGTTCAGTGCTTTCTCAGTGTGTGTGTGTGTGTGTGTGTGTGTGTGTGTGTGTGTGTGTGTGTGTGTGTGAGAGAGAGAGAGAGAGAGAGAGAGAGAGAGAGAGAGAGATTTTAAATGCATATGTGCATGCACATACATGAAAGCTAGAGGTGGACGACAGGCGTCTTACTCTATTGCTGTCTGCCTTATTTTATGAGACAGGGTCTCTCACTGAACCCCATTTGAACAAGGCCAGAGAACTCCTGGGATTCGCGTATCATAGCTCCACTCCCCTAGCCTTGGGTTGTATTTGCAAGCTGTTTCCTTCAGCTTTTACATGAGTGCTTTGAAGCCACAGTCAGGTTCACATTCCTGTAGAGCATTTTACCCTCTGAACCAACTCCACAGCCCTCTCTATTTCTCTCTCTTTTCTGCCTCTCTCTCTCTCTGTCTATCTCTTCCTCCCTCCCTTCCTTCCCCCTCTTTAGATAGGGTTTCATTTGGTAGGTCAAGTTGACCTGGAACTTTCTAGAATCCCCCTGCCTGTGTCTCCTGAGTCCTGGAATTGCAAGCATGCACTTCCGTACCCTGCTTGTGTTAGTATGTGATGAGATCTTTATGTGAGCCCCCTCTTGAAATGTGAACTATTAATATTACTGAAGCTCAAAGTTATAGGAATCATACATGACCACAGCAGAATTCTGACAAATGTTTGTCTAAGCCCAAGATTCTCACTAGCAATCAGCGTTCCCTGTGCTTTTATCCCATGCCAGGGCTTATTTATATGTACTATCTTATTCAGTCCCTACTCCAAACTTAGGAAGCAACTATAGCTATGCTTCTATTTACATACTGGAAAGCTGAGGCACGAGGAGAGTAAGGCATTACTGAAGGTTACAGAGCAGTTCGCAGGGTCCTGAGATTTCTTCATCATTTCAGTAGCCTGTGGTGTGTATGTACCTTGTACCCTTTTGTTCTGGGTTGCTGACCTGCTTCAGGGGAAGGAGGCTTGCTCTTGACACATCTAACCAAAAGTACATCCAAGACACGTTCAAATGAGAGCCGTGCTGTTTCCACAAACCTTTCCACACTGACCCTGACCCCATGCAGAGTCGACCTGTCAGGAATTCCATTCCTCTTACTGCCCTAAAGCCCCTCTGTGCTGAAATCCTGACAAGTCATCTCTTTTGTGCTCTTCTTAGATAGCAGCAGCCCTGCAGAAACCCTTCCTTGCCTGTTCGTCTGACGTGATCTTCCCCCTCTAAACAGGCTGCGGGCTCCAGGGCGCAGAGCCAAGGAGAGGGAAGGGGACTTCAGACTCCAAGCTGCGGTAGGAGCCTTCCTTCAAGGCTCCTGAGAAAAGAGATCCGGGGCAACTGACACATAGGAATGCGCCCTGAATCCAGCAGCCTCCAATCAGCTTTATTTCAGACAAATTAAAGCTGACTGCAGAAGGAGGAGAGGCAGGGGAGACAAAAAGCCCCACCTTCACGCTTTCTTGGACATAGCATGCAGCTTCTATCTGAGCAGCTTCCAGCTGGAGAGGCTCCACAGATGACCTCAACTCAAAGCCTTGTTCTACCTAGGATAGAGCTGAAGCTCAGCCTGGCCAGAAACTGCTCCAAGGTCACATTGTCCTTTAGTGGCAGGTTCAGGCCTACAACAGTTATACACAAGTATATATACATATATAACATATTTTAAAACATATAAATGTCCTTTTCAACCCATGTACAACAGAGTTTCCTTCCTTCAGTCCCTTGAAGGTCATTTTTTTTAATGTTTGCCCCACCTTCTGTGTCATAATTGCATAAGAGTTTCCTGAAATAAATGACTGTTTGTAACTGATTGGCAAGGGATGTCTCATAAATTTCCAGTTCATCCCAGTTTTCCACTTTTCTAATAAGTAAATAAAAGGTAAGCGTATATCATTTTATACTCCACTGGCAGAATGAATGCCTCCCACCTTCCTGGAAACAAGGCCTTAAGGTGAATCACGATGGGTGTCTGTGATGGTTAATGTTGTAAACCTGACAGTATTTAAAATCATCTAGGAGATACATTTCTGGGCATATCTGTGAGGGCATTTCTAAATGGGGTTAACTGCAGTGGGAAGACCCACTGTAAAGGTGAGTGGGGGCATTCTAGGGTGCGGTCCTAGACTGAATAAAAAGGAGAAGTGAGCTGACCACCTACATTCATTGCTTTCTCTGCTTCCCAACTAGGGATGCAATGCTACCAGACAGATGTCTCAAAGCCTGACTGCCATGCCTTTCTCACCATGTTAGACTGCACAGTGAAAGTAAGGCAAAACCAACCCTTCTTTCCTTGAGTTGCTTCTGTCAGCAAGAAAGTAACTAATACAGGGGAGATAAAAACTCTGAGTTCAAGTTTCTCCTCTGGTACTTACCAACTGTGATGTCGTGTATGAAATGGAAATGAACCCCACACCCCTGCATCCCTTATAGGTTTGTCAGAAGAACCAACTATAGGGATATACTTGAAAGAGCTTATTCATTCAAACAAGCTAAGCCAAGCTGTGTTCATTATTATTGCTCCCTTATGAGTATTATTATATTCTCATGCTCAGAGACAATATTTCTTCAGTTGCTCATCTTTTGAGAGAATTAGAGGTCTCTTGGGCATTGGTTCAACTCCTTTCCTGACATAGTGTCTTTGATAAAATGCCTTATTTTTACATGCTTGCCTTTAAGGTCAAGGAAGTATTAAATGGATAGCTTTGTTAGTTTGCAGATCTTGCTTACATGAGTCAGGAATAAATTTTTGCCATATATAACTCCTTTTCTGTTTTCCCCTTTATCTGCTCTCCACATTTAAATATCTCAAGGAGAGATTGGAGAGATAACTCATCAGTTAATAGAATGCATACCCTCTATCAGAGGACTGGAATTTGGTTCTTAGCATGGATGGGTGGCTCATAACCACCTACAGCTTTAAATCCAGGGGACCCCCAACCCTCTTCTGGCTTCTGTAGGAACCTGAACTTATATGTACTCACCCACTCACCTGTGAATTCATATATACACATGAATCAATAAATAAAAATAAGTCTTTAAAAATATCAAGGAAATGTCTTTTTTGAGTGAGTGCACATGAGTGTGCATGCACATGTATGTGTGTGTCTATGTGTGTCTGTGTCTCTGTGTGTGTGTGCATCTGTGTGCCTATGTTTGTGTGATGTCATTCATAGTACTAATCTGTCAGGCACAATTTTAGAATTTTACTACTATTGAATAATTATGTCACCAACCTGTAGACAGTTACTTAGTGACTATGTTTTATAAATACCAACAAAAGGAAAATTTGCTTGTTGGAATTCACACAGCTAGTTCTCAGCAGAGACTGATTTTGAACTCCAATAGTATGACTCCAGGACCATTGATATTAACTATTATATGATGTATTGAAATAAAATATTTCAAGACAGTATTTGGCTGTCCAGATGACACTACCTTTAAAGGTCTAGTGTCAAAAGTTCCTGCCTCCTGGAGCCTCATCTGAGTTCTCCCAAAGAAAACTCTGAAATCCAATTGTGCTTTTTCTATATCATCTATAGCCACATTCAACTTATTTTGCTGGTGTTAAGATGATGCTATATACTGTCACCTTATTCTTCTCAGTGTTTATTTGTAGGTTGTGCTGTGTGTTTCCTTATAATATATACTCTTTACCAAATATTTCTGGCTTTCCACTTTCAGTTGCTTATTAGACACCTCAGTCACATTGTTGAGAGGGGTCATAGGATTTATCCTGGTCAATAATTTGTGAGGATAATGTTATGAATTACTTCTGGGCCCAACAATTGAGTTCTTCTGTGAAAAAATTTCTACAGTTCTTTGATCTGGGATAACCATAGGTAATATTTAAAACATGGCTGGTCTATCTGTCTTGGTTCCTGGTCTACAATGGGCAGGTAGGCGAGCCACTCTCTTAAAGATATCCAGATTGGCAAGGGAAATGTTTTTATTTATAGAAGACATAATTACCTATGGCATAAATCCCAATGAACCTATAAGATGACTAGAACTTGTAAGTCAGTTTTACAATTTTCAAGGTCAAGGCAAATATACAAAGTCTTATTGTAAATGGAAGTCCTGCAGCCAATCAGGGGGTCTTCCTTGATCAAACCTGATTTTTCTTCACCCAAAATGAATCTATTCTCATTTATGGTAGAAATAAAAACAGACCCTCTTTCCCCAAAAGTATATTTTTGACTTAAATTTTGAAGTCAAGATATTTTTAAAACATATAGGTTGGTTTAATCCAGCAGCATTTATAATCAAATGTCTTATAGTATTTTGATGTAGGAGTCCCCTCTGTATGCTGTGATTACCATTAATGAATAAAAAAACTGCTTTGAACCTATAGCAGGGTCAAAATTAGATAGGCGGGGAAAACTAAACTGAATGCTGAGAGAAATAAGGGTGGAGTGAGAGAGAAGTGATGGAGTCACTAGAGACAGATGCTGGGAATTTAGCTGGTAAGCCACTGTCATTTGGTGATACACAGATCAATAGAAATAAGTTAAATTAATAATAAATAATTAAGAGATTAGCCAATAAGAAGCTAGAGCTCATGGGCCAAGTAGTGATTTAATTAATACAGTTTCTGTGTGATTATTTCAGATCTAAGCTTGCCAGGTGGCTGGGAACCAACAAGCGGCCTTCCTTCTCCAACAGTAGTTATTGCTCCTTCTTCAGCAGTCAAACAATTCAATGACAACACAATAACATACAGTATCCAGACTCTGTGTATTTTCCATCTTTATGTGACTTTTTTATTACTCTATTTTTGAGAACTCTCTCTATCTTTTTTCTTTCTCTCCCAAGCCTACGTATATTTTTAAACACACTGTAAAACATTTAGAGGTTTTGTTTCCCCATCGGAATCTGTCTTCACTGTATATCTTTATCTTTTTCTGACCACATGAGTCTCTAATCTGCTAGACAGCATGACTAGTATTAAACCAGCGGCTTTGGCTGCTGGCTCCACCTCATTCCTTGGCTTCCTGAGAATCTAGCTTCATGGTAGAGGAACTGGCAGGAATCACGTTTATTGCCACAACTCTGTGGAGTTTTTAGGTCCATGCCACCAACGAGAAATATGCCGCTGGCTGCTCATGAACACAATTTATGTGTTTGGAAGCAGGGCCTCTTTAAAGAGTCATACAGTTTTTGATGCTAAGTCTGAGTGGGGAAGCCTCTCTTAAATGAGCGCACCTTGGCTTGCCTCTAGCCAACAGAAGGCACCCAAGAAAATGCTGCTACCAATAAACTGTGCTTAACCCTGTTCTTTTGTGTCTAGAACTCCTTCCCAAGTTCTATCAGGTTTTACGTAAATGTAGTTGTTGAACGTTGGGCACCATTTGTAGACATAAGTTTCTGTCCCACCTGGTCCCACCACTGTTCAGTCCCAAATAAACACACGGAGGCTTGTATTAATTATAAACTGGCCTATTGCTCAGGCTTATCATTAACTAACTCTTACAACTTAAATTAACCCATAATTCTTATTTATGTTTAGCCATATAACTTGGTACCTTTTCTTAGTAAGGCACTCTCATCTTGCTTTGTGTCTGGCTGAAAACTGTGTCTCTGCCTTTCTTCTTCCCAGAATTCTACTAGTCTGGTCCTTCTGCCTAGACTTCCTTCCTGGATACTATTCAATCAGCATTTTATTAAACCAATACAATGACAAATATTTACAATGTACAAGAACATTATCCCACAGAACCTTATAAACTTAATTTCTAAATATTAGCATCAAACAACTGGAATTAAAAATTTAAAATTAGCATTATTTATAACATCAGAGAACACTGCTCAGGAATACAAAGAAATCAAATGCTAATACAGACAATAACATGGCTGATAATCATAGGCCTTATGCTAAGTGAAAGAAGTCAGGCCCCAAAGCTACATATTATATGGTTGTACTTATATGACGCTGTGGCGAAGTGTAAGATGAACTGATGGAGACCAGATCAGCAGCTAGAGGGTTCATGGGTGGGACAAAGAGCTGATTACAGGAAATCCCCTCATAGAAACTGGGGTGGTGTCATAGGACTGTTCTGTGTCCTGATTGTGATGGTAGCTACATAGCTATCTGCATATTATTCAAGCTTATGGGACTGTATGTTATGAAGAGTGTATTTTGCTGTGTGTGAATTAGACAATATAATAAATGTGTTTATTTTGTGAGCTTGGTGCACCTACTTTTTCTCAAATCTCTCTTTCTCTGATTTGGACTAAATTCTCTAAGAATCAGTGCTTGTCAGAGCCTCCCCTCTGTGTGTGTGTGTGTATGTGTGTGTGTGTATGTGCATGCACTCATGTGCCCTAGTGCACTCGCACATGCACATCTGTGTTTCTGTTTCTGTCTGTCTACCGAACTCAAGTTTCCAAAGAAGGGGAAATCATCTATGCTCAAATAATTCCTCCATCTCCGCCTCAGCCTGAGTCACCCTTTTGTTAACAGGAGACAGGAAACATCTCAGAAGGCCTTTCAGCATGAAGTGCTTATCCTGCAGTGCCAATCTCTCATCCGTTTCCCACTAATTATGCCTACTATAGCATCAGTCTAACTCCCCAAATAATCTTTTGAGTGAAGCAATCAACTGGCTCTGTCATACGTTCTGGTGTCCACAGTTCCACAGATGAGGGGGAGGATGGGAAAAGTCGGTGGTCTGATCCAGAGTGAATGGGATAGCTAGTCTTCCTTCCTTCCTCTCTCCCTCCCTTCCTCCCTCCTCCCCCCCCCCCCGCCATGTGTGTGAGGATCTCTTACTAGAATTTAGCATGTAGGCTAGGCTGACTTACCAGTGAGTGCCTGGGATACACTTGTTTCCACCCACCTCCTTCCAGTGCTGTGATCACCAGCAGGAGCCACCATGCCAGGCATGTTTTTACTTTGCTTCTGCTAATCAAAGTCGGGTCCCCATGTTTGCAAGACAAGCACTTCACTGACTGAGCTATCTTCCCAGCCCTCCTTTTGTCATTTTTAAGCCAAGAATTCTGGCCTGCCATTTTATAGGAAGAGCATAAACCATGCAGATCGTTCGTGCTTCCCTTGAGGAACGTTTAGCTATGTATACACTCAAGTAACCAGCAACCAGTTCAAGTTACAGAAGAACGTTTCACATCCTGGACCATCATGCTGCCCTCTCTCACTCAGTAACTACCCTCACTTGTTTTCCAAGGTAGCCATTATTCTGACTTTGATCACAGATTCACGTGGCCTGTTATTAAACCTCACATAAATGGTATCACAGTGTATACTTTTGAATTTGGTGGGATTTTTCTCCATTTGGTATCTGTAGGACTCACCTATTATCAGATTTTTTTTTGCTGTGCAGTATTCTATTGTAGGAATATTGCATTGCTCATTTACCCATAGTCCCATTAGTGAACAGCAAAGTTTTACACCTTTTGGCTATTTTAAATGAGGCTGCTATGTATGCATGCTTGGTAAGCATAAACATTCCATTCTTTTGCATTTATTCCCTGGGGTAGGGCTGATGGACTATAGGAGATGTGTTCCTTTGGCTTCAGTAGAGATTGCCAACAAGCTTCCTACAGGGACCACACCATTCTTTGTTCTGGGGCTCTGTACTTGTCATCACTGGGTATTATCAGTGCTTTAGTTTGGACATGTGCTAGCTGTATGTTTACATCACAGCATGGTTTGAAGTCCCTCCTTCAGATTTACATATCCCCTATGCTCCACGGAGGAGAATTTTCGGTTGGTCTGGTTGTTGGGAATGGCAACTGTGGGTGATGGGCTGGTGGAAAAAGTACCTTCCTTAGGGGAGAGCGCTTAGCAATTGTTCCAGGATTTTAATCCCGAAGAGGGAGCATGTGTTTTTCTGAAGGCTGGTTCCACAGAGGATGGTTTTTATTGCCAGGCACACTCATTTCTCCAGCAGACTGTACTTGAGTTATAGACAGAATGTGTCCCTCTCCTGTGTACACAGGCTATTCTAACACTTTTCCTGGATCTGAACTGCTATGGCATTTCCAGTCATTTGCTTTCCAAGTGACAACATGTCAGTGTAACTCTTGCTCCCCAATTGTGTTTGCCAGTTGAAAGAGAAAGTTGGGAAAACTGACAAAAATGGTTTGCTTATCAAGATGAGGGAACCCAAATCACAGGGTTGACTCTTTGACTTGTGGATGACCCTATGTTTAAAGATCTACCAGCACAACAGCCTCTGTCCTCACTAGATCAACTATACTCACTTGCAGGTGACCAAGATCTCACTGGTTGACTCTTGACATTTCCTCATAGAAGGAGGGGGCAGGGAAGGTCATTGGATGCTCACTAGAGATTCCAACCTCTCCTCCCAGCCATTTGTATGCAACTCTGCCAAGATCACAGTTGCTACTGAAGCACCAAGACCGGGGAAGGTTAACTAAAGGTCAATCACATAAGTGGCTATGGGGAAGCCATCAATCATCTTTACTGGGTGAAGACATTCCAGTGCAGCGGCTGTGGGGTCACCCACATCCTGGTTGGTCACTCAACACTCCCACTCTCGAAGTAAGCCCAATAAACTTGTTGATTCCCCTGGATGAACTTGGGCAGAATTATACATTTTTTTAATCATTGGGACCTTATGAGGAGAGATTAGATGTTGTTTATGTCTCTCCAGGGAAGGTATTCTTGCAACAATCTTTAAGCACAGTCACCTCCAAAAACCCCCAATCTATTAAGCAGGTGAACTACCAAGAATTTTACAGTGTAGTTCCTTAGTTCCGTCATGATTTGTGCTAGGACAATAAGAGAGAATCCTGAGTTTAGGTCCCCAGTTGAAGACTTATTCTTACTCTGGATTCATTTTGAACAGCCCTACCCAGATTAGATACTCATGATAACCCAAGAGGAAAACAATGACTGGAGCTGACAGCCAGCACTCAGGGGCTTGAAAACTGAGTATTGTACTGTAAATGGGGGACTGTACCATTTGCCAATTGTACAGTCATTGCATGCAAATTGGTGTTATGAATTCTCAATGGCTTCATCAATGAGCTGCATAACTTCCCAAAGACTTGCAGGGTAAAAAATAGTTGAGATAGCAAATACAAAGGCACCTAACAAGTGATAGGCACTTGGTGACTATTGTGGACCTATTATTTGAATGGAAGAAGCAGCTAGAATCCCTTCAGTGGGTGGATGGCTCAGCAGAACCTGGTTCCTCTGCCCTATGTGTAACTGCTAAACAATATAAAGGAAGGGATTACTGATACAGTACACATAACTTTGATTAGTCTGAAGAGAATTATGTATGGCAAATGAAAAATCCTAAAAGGATTGCACTTATGTAACATCTTAGTATTATCAAAATTTTAGAAATAAAGATTATAAGTTTCCAGGGTTTGGGGATAGAAAGATGGATGAGAAGAGGATGGGCAGCACTATAAAAGGGCAATATAAAGGAGTTTATGGTGAGTGAAAAATTTGGTGTTATGACTATAATGCTGGATGGACAGACCTATACATGTGATATAATTGCATAGAAATAAACAACAGACAGGAGAATACAAAAGAAATTAGTGAAGTCCCACTAAGATCTATGAGCTGCTAATCGTCTGATTGTAGTTGTATTATGTAGGTTTTGTAAATGTTACCTTTGGGGAGAATCTGGATGTAGGTTAGGTGGAATCAATCTCTCTATCTGACTTCGAATAAATGTACAATTATCTAAAAATTTTCAATTAAAAGTATCTCTGTATTACATGGCATTATGAAAGGTTGTGAGAAGCAATTTTTAATAACAAGTTCAATTTAATAATTGAAAACAAAGGAGAAATGTACTGTCTTATTAAATCTATTTATAGATTTCTGGATCAATCTTGACTTGAGGAATATTAAAGCTGTGGGTTTGAAGGAAGGGGAAATTGCAGGTTAAATGAAGGAAATGGGATAGTTTGTAGCCGTTGTCTCCTTTGCCCTTGCATCTTTGATAATTTCTCTAGGTTCCTACTCTCTCTTTGGATCCTCAAGACACACAGAAACCCCAATTCCCAAGGAAAGGAAACCCAGGGGTAAACTAAGCCACACTCAATTGTTGCTGACCTGATCAATTCATGTATTTAGTTAACCGCTTCTTTGTCCTCTCTGCCTGCTTCTTATCTCTCACTTACATTTGGGCCCTAGTATGGTGATTTGTGTGTAGAGTAGTGATTCTCAACCCATGAGTAAGGACCCCTTTGGGCGGGGGGTGAACGACTCTTTCACCAGGCTTGCTTAAGACCATTTGAAAACATAGACATTTACATTACAATTCATAAAAGTAGCAAAATTAGAGTTATGAAGTAGCAACAAAATAATTTTATGGTTGAGGGTCAGCACAGCATGAAGAACTGTATTAAAGGGTCATACCCTTAGAAAGGGCGAGAACCACTAGAGAGTAAACATGTACATCAAAGCTAAGAAAAGAATTTTTATAAAGGATCGCTGGTTAGAGAAATGATGAATTCATGTTAAAAGAACGACTTCCTAATGGTGAAATGTCAGTACCTTGGTGATTAGAGATTGGGATCATTCTTGGTCCTGTTCACGTAGCTCAATAGAACCCCATCCCACCCACTCTAATCGGATTCATACACAAAGCTCATCCCTTACCAAATACATGTTACAAGTTTTACACAATCGGACCTAAGTGCATATACCCAATGGAAGATGAAATTGTTCTGAACATAGACACTACCTCTGCTTCTGGTTGATGGTGAGAGCCTTTGTCTTCTAAATTCATGATCTTTTCTTTTTTATCCTAGGAAGCTCCTTTAAAATATTTTACCTGGTGTGGTGAGGTAATAGTTAAGGATTTGTTCCTCTGGTTCCAGATGCCCGTCTCGATAGTAATCATTTACTTGAATTCAGATTTACACAAAATGCAATAAAATGAACTCTATATTTTAATTATAGCCAAACCAACTTTCGTATCTTGGGGTAGACAGGATTTAAAATAGAGGGCAATACTCCAAAACTTCCATGACTTTATTGTTAAGTTTGGATTGAATATTGGAGTAATGTTTAAAAATGTTACCCCAATATGGCTTTCCTTTTTGGTAGATAACTTTATTGAAGGAAAAGGGAGAGAGGAAGTAGAGGAGGAAGATAGGAAGGAAGAGGGCTGCCTACTTTTGCTATTAAGATTTTGCTAGAAATGGAGGCTTATTGTCCTGAAAGAAGCAAGGAGATGGCATAGGATGAAACAGTAATTAGTCAACTTTAAATTTAAACTGGTTTAAAAAACTTCTTTACAGTAGTAGTGATAGCCAGGCTACTAAATGGAAGCAAAGGGTTTTTCCCTCTTAGGACTGCCCAAGCTGGGTTCTTTCATAACAGAAAGCAAATTTTAGAGAATTTCAGTGTCTACATTTATTAAGTTGACAAGATTGACACCCGCAGAGCCAGGGAAATGGCTCAGCTGGTAAAGTACTTGCTGTGTAAACACAAGGACCTGCATTTGGACTCCAGCAGGGTGGCAAATCCCTATAATTCCAGTACTTGGGAGGCAGACTGGGTGAGGAGTGGGGGGCAGGGATCTCTGGGGCTTGCTGACCAGCCGCTCTAGCAGAGTCCATGATCTTGAGCTCCAGATTTGGTGACAAACCACATCCCAAATAAGTTAGTGACTGAAGAAGACACTTGGCATTGACTTCTGGCTTTCACACACACACACACACACACACACACACACACACACACACACACCCTGATGCGTCCATTCTACCCTATCTTCCACATTTCCTTGGTGACCTTGAGCTCTAGTGCCCACAGTGACAATATGTTTAATAGTGCCCTTATTACCTACCGTTATTGCCTACCTTTCCATCCCTTCTCTGGCTTAGTTCCCTTATCTATTCTTAGTGTTTTCTAGAACTGCTACTGAAACAAATACTTTGCATTCAAATATTGTACCTGAGAAGTCAGTCCTTGGGGGAAGGAACCCTAACTAAGTCAGGGAAGAAAATGAATGGAAGAAAGGCCCAGGATGAGCCAGGCGTGGAGGTGCATCCTAGCATTGCCATCATTTAGGAGGTGGAGACAGCAGGTTATAAATTCCAAGTCAGTTCTTGCTGCATAATAAGACCCTGTCTTAGAAACACTGAGATCAAAATGGCTTAGGATTAGGTCAGCAAACTTTTCTTATAAAGGACCACAGTGAATAGTTTAGGCCTTGGCTTTTTTAAAACAACTGTTTTAAATTATTCTTATTTTAGGGGGCATAGAAAATAGACCAGGAACCATACCATAGTTGCCCAACTCTGAACCCATGAAGGATAAGAATTTTGTCTTTCAAAGGAAGTTCTTTCCTACCTCAATGCCTAACATTTTGCTTCTCAATATATATATATATATCAGTTTATTTTCAAGTTTCCATTGGAAGACACACATTCAATCAAGATGACAGGAACCAACTGATGAAATGTTTAACTGTGAATTCAAGATCGGATGGCCCAGGAAGAAAAGATAGCAAAGAAAGCAGCCAGCTACAGATATGTCTGTAGGCGTGGGGCTGATAGTGCTGACACTTAGATATATCACATTTTCCAGGTCTTGGCACCAGCTCTGCCCCTTTATAAAACCGAGTAACTTTTGGTAAGTTATTTCACCTATCTAAACCTCAGTTTCTTCATCTGAAAAGTAAGAATATGGATACCAGTAATGGGAGCGATACATACATACCTACGGGGTTGCTGTGACACTTACCTACACAGAGTGTGCACATCTTAAACCAAAGCTATAATCGGATCATACCATGATCACTGAACGTAATTTAGTCTCTAGTGTCAGCATATTCTGAACCTCTATTATATAATAGGAAATATGCTTGATTGAAGAGTGCATATGTATGTATAAGGAATAAGGAGAAGGGGCTTTTTAAAGAGAAATATAAGCATGGGACATTTTCATGGAACTGACAGAAGTAGACTATGACCAGATGTTACAAAGTGGGGGAAGGGTGAAAGGTGAGGAATTATGGGGCACAAACTTGGTAGTAAAGTTTAAATAACTACTAATTATTTTAAAGTATAATAGAGTTTTTATCTTATGCTTCATAGGAAGTCACCAGTAGACTGTAAATAGAGAAGTTAGAAAAAAATCAAATAGAATTTGTATGTGTCTAACAGAATAGATGCTATATTGGCTGTTGTCCAGGGACACAGGTGACCTTGGAATGGGGAGATTGCTTAAGAAGCCTTTGTCCTGTATATCAGTTAGCTCTGCTGCATAGCAAATGACCTCGAAGCATAATGCTTCAAGTAACAGCCATTTGCTCTGCTTAAAATTCTGTTTTGACAGTCTGCGCCGGCACTGTTGTGTGTCTCTTCCAGTTTCAGCTAGCATCACTCATACATTTGTAGTCAGTGGCTGAATTGTCTAGGAGTTGTCTGGTCTTTGATGGTGTCAAACAAAAATCTCTTTCCTCTGTGATGGAGATTAAATCCAGGGTCTTTGACATATTAGGCAAAGACTATCACTAAACTGGATTCTCCAGCCACAATGATGTCAAATATGATGGCCTTTTCTACTTGATCTTTCATCTTCTAGAAGACTAACCTGGGCTTTTTCACACGGCAGATAAGCCAGGTTGCAAGTGGGTAAGTATAAATGCATCAGTTCTCTTAAGGTTTCTACCCGGAACGGGCACAACCTTATGCTTTTACTGACACAGGTTGTGACCTAGCTCTGACTTAGGGTAAAGGGCATGGATTTGATCTGTTAATGGAGCAACTTTGCAATCACCTTGCAAAAACCAGGACCATAGAAAGGCAATAATTGTGCTCGATTTCATAAAGTAGCTTATGCACTGCAGACTAGAAAATACTTAAGGCATGCAGGAGAGGGAATAACGGGGCTTCAACTTCAAAGGATGCTTCTCATTTTTCAGCTTGGGTAGCTAGTTAGTGCTGCCAACCCAAGACAGGAAGTAAAGAAGGATACAGATTGGTAGGAGGAGAAGGTGCTGTGGATGCTGCTGAGATAGTGAGCCCAAGCTGTGTAAGAAGCTGGGATCATCTTTCCTTCTGCCATAATGATATGCCCATTCACTCTCTACAGTCTTTGAGCCCAGATCAAGATTGTTAACACAGTGTTTCTCCCAACAACGTGCCACACATTTTCTTAAGTGGGCAGCACTCCACTGAAAGCGTTTATTCCCCTTTCTTATAAAAAATACCCTGTCAGTTTACCATGCCTCTATTTAAGAAAGCTTTACTGTGGCTTGGGTAGGTAATGACGATGACATGTGTTTATGATCCCAGCACTGGGGAGGCAGAGACAGAAGGATCCCTGGGGTGCACTGACCAGCCAACCCAGCCTAATCAGTGAGTCCCCCACCCCAGGTCTCAGGAACGACCCTTTCTTAAAAACCAAAGTGGACGGCTCTGGAGGTATAACACCTGAGGAGGTTGTCCTTTGGCCTTGTCTTCCACAGGCATATGCACACGCATACATGTACACAGAGGGGGGAGGGAGAGGAAATGAAGCATTAGCTCTTCTCCAGGCTGCTTGGGGCATTCATGAAACCCCACCAAGTTTCAACAGGAAGGAAAATAGATTCTACCTGTTGGTGGGGAAGAGGCAAGACTCTGGCAAAGCATGTAAAAGTGGAAACATGGCCAAGGCCATTCATGGAAAAATATCTTATAGTCTTATAGTTGAAGACTAAAGGCCATCAGATACTATATTAGTCATTTTCCACACTGCTGTGACAAAACACTGGACCACAACAACCTAAAGACTTAAGTCTTTAAGACTTCAAGGCAACAACTTTGTCTCAACTTTTGAGACAAGACTGTTGTGGCAGGGAAGGCATGGGGGCTGGGGTTTGAGGCAGTTCCTTCTTTGTGTTTGCAGTCAGGAAGCATAGAGAGATGAATGCTGGTGCTTGGCTCACTTTCTCCTTTTTATTCATTCAGCTTGAACTCCTAGCCTGTGGTGTGGTGCTACCCACATTCAGAGTATGTATTCCCTCTTCAGTTAAGCCTTTCTGGAAACACTCTTATAGACACACACTAAATCCTACCAATTTGATACTCAAGATTAACCATAACAAATTTCCACTCCATGCTGTTATTTTACGGGGTCTTAATTGTTCTTCCTACACTTTCCATAATCTTTCAAAGAGCTCTCTGTTTCCAAGGGCTCTTCTATTCTACACCTCAATTAGATCTACTGTTGCGAGCTCCAATATGCTAGACAACTGGTTCTCTTGAATCTCCCTTCTTACTCTGCTCCCTGGAAACTTACATTTGCCTCACAAGTTTTTCTCCTTTATTTTCCTATGATATAAAAGCCACCAAACTTCCTCCTGTTTCTCTATTTTCTATCTATTCTCCCCTCTTGTTTGTCTTCCAACACTTTAAGGTAGGTGCCCTCACTGATAATTTCTCTTGGACGTTTTTGAGTTGGCCTCAGTGTTCTAGCAGCTTCAGAGTAACCGTCTCCCCAGTGTGAGGCAGGCATTCAGTTTTTCATCTCAGCCCCCTCACCCTTCATTCCTTGTCTACTATTTTCTAAAGCATCCTGTCAAACCTGCCTTCCTTTCTTTACTTCCTGTCAGAGGCTGTCGTGAAGACTGTTAACAGTTTTACATGTTTATTCAGCAGCAGCATGACTTTGCAACAGCTAAGAAGGCTTACGTAATTAAGGCTGCTTCAATGGAACTTGATTGGAGTAATGCTTCAATCCCTCTGAGTCATCTCCTTAAAGATAATGTCTCTTGCCCCGGGACTTTCCTTCTTCTTAAAATCATACAGAGAAGACCAAAACCCCAAGAGAATAACCTAGCCACAGACTAAAGTAACTTGAGTTCCTAAATGATGGCTAACACCAAAGTTTATCAGTAATTAGTAATATGAATGATATTGTGGCCTCTATATGCTGGCTATTTTATTTGATTCAGACCTCCAAGAGAGGAAAGGGTATTATTTATTGCTCCTTCCATTGACACGCTCAAAACTCATTTCAAGTGGTAGGCCTTTCCTTCCTCCCCATTTCCTTCTCTTTCCCTCTCCCTTCTTGTGTTAGGTAGGCAGAGTTCTCTAGAGAAGTACTGACAGAATATGTATGTGTGTAATGTACAATGTATAATGTATAATGCAAGGTTAACATATATGATAAAAAGACTTTGTTTATCTGACAGCTAGGTAGTTCAACAATGGCCATCTATGTGCTGGGGAGGCACAGAACCTGTAACTTCTCAGTCCACAAGACTGGATGCCTCAGAAGTCCCAGTCAGACACTAAAGGCCTGGAAGATTCTGGAGGTTTGTTGGTATTGAGTCCACATTGGAGTACTGAAAAGGCTAGAGTCTGAGGAGTGTAAAAGATGATGGTAGCAGTGGGGATAGATGCTTTCACCAGAAAGTCGTGGAGGTGGGTAAATAATTCACACTGCTTTTCCTTTGGACCTCTTAATATCTGGACTACTGTCATAGTTAGCTTCAGTTGTCAGCTTGACACAAACATAGCGTCTCCTGGGAAGAGGGAACTTTAATTGAAGAACATATTACACAAAACTGACCTGCAGCCATGTCTGTGAGGCATTTTCTTAATTGCCAATTGCTGTAAGAGGGCCCGGCCCACTATGGGTGGTACCATCCCTATGCAGGTACTCCTGGGCTGTATAGAAAAGCTACCTGTGCAGGAGAGAGAGGGGAGAAAGGCAGAGGGTGAAAGAGAGGTGACGGAGGAAGAGAGAAAGCTAGTGTTCATAAACAACCTTTCTCAATGGTTTCTGCTTCAAGTTACTGCCCTAGCTTCCCTCCCCCATGGACTGTGAGCTGTATGAGGAAATAAGCCCTTTTCTCCCCAGGTCATACATTTATCACAGCTCTACCAAACTAACTAGGACAGCCTCCCTTCTGGAAAGTATTTACGCACGCTGAGGGAAGGCCTTTTCTTCTCAGTCAATACTTTCTAGACATGCTCGCACTCATCTACCCACCCACCCTTCAGATGTGACTCTTGGCTGACAGTGAAGATGATCTCTGACACTCCCTTTCCTCTTTCTCCAAAGCTGACAGCTGGGAATGGGAGCTCTGCATACCGAGGGCTGCAGGAACATCAGATGTCAGGATCTCTCTTCAGCTCTTCCAGTTGGAGCAGAAGTTGAAGTTGTTAAAACTAAGCTATCTTTGGTGAAGCCGTTTCAACTGCTTCTGGAGCTGGGTTTCTCTTCTCTGAGTTCCTCAAAGTACTTGGTTATGACCTGTACCTTGTTACTTGCCTCCTATTGCAGGAACTGAGTTGCTTCCACTTCTGAAAGGTCATGTCCTAAAAGTCAATGCTTATTACATGTTTATCTTTGTATTATAATTGCCTAGCATATGGAACATGCATAACAATAATTTTTCCCTTGTATAAATGGCAGACATATAGTAGATATTCAACAAATGGACATTTTTGTCTAAGAATGGCAGCAGTTACCATTTACTCGGTTCTTTGTGCACTGTGTATATTTACACTTGTTAGCTCCTAATATAGTTCATAGTAGCTTGCATTATGATAGCCTTTTTATAGATAAGAAACAGAAGTGTGAAAGTGCTAAGAAACAACTAAAGGTTCTCAGATGGTGAATGGTTACGTTAGTGTCCAAACTCATGGCCTTTTTTACTCTAAAGGCCTTTTCTGCAGCATTGTATTGAGTTTCGTTTATAAGGTATACTTGTGTAGCTTTATTTCTTGAAGCACTGAAAAAAAAAATGGGCCAGTCAAATGGATGTGAAAAGACACCATGGTGAAGACAACTTATAAAAGTAGCATTTTATTTGGGTTTGCTCACTGCTTCAGAGGGTTAGTTCATGACCATTATGGCAGGGAGTATAGTAGCAGGCTGGTTAGCAAGGTGTTGGAACAGTAGCTTAGAGCTTATCTCTTAATCTGCAAACAAGAGGCAGAGAGAAAGAGAGATATAGAGAGACTTCCTCCAACAACAAGGCCACACTTCCTAATCCTTCCTAAATAGTCCATCAAATGGGAACTAAATATTCAAACATAGGAGCCTATGGGGGACATTCTCATCCAGACCACTATACTGCTATTGAAAGATTATTCTCCAGAGGTCTTTTATATTTCTTGACCCTTGCAAGCAGAAGTAGCCAACTGCCTCTATTCTGAGCTGCTTTCCTAAGGATATTCATGTAAAGACAGACATGGAAAGTAGACATTAGTGCTTGCCTCTAGAGCAAAAGGCTAGTAGACTTGACTGTTACTCTCATAAAAGCAACGCTTCTCTGAAACATTTATTTCTGTCCATTGTCCTAAGATCAGAGATTCTTCCTGGCCTCTTTGGATCACCCTGTGGGAACTGGGACTCAGAAAACATGCAAAAAATGTTAATAATATGGCTGTGACTATTTTGTGGGTATTAAATCAGTCTCCATTTATTATTATTCATGGGTTTCAGTGTTCTGTGGACTGAATATGAAAGCAACAGTTTCAATTGTTTGCTTTCATGAAGGGTGTAATAATAGACCCTTTTCAATTCTCAACACTTATTTTGTATCAAGCAATTTCACATACAGTATACCTCACCTTCACGATGCTATCATGAAAGGACTGGTAGCTCCATTATTCTAGAGGAGGAAACAGAATCTTAGACATTTAGAAAATACTTAAGTAAGAAGCAGAGCTTGGATTTGATCTCATGGCAATGGCTGTGTTTCTCTTCAGCCGTGTGGCTATAGCCCTTTGCTTCAGGGAAAGGGTAAGTCTTGGTTGCTAAATCACCCTGCTGTAGAGGACAAAGCCATTCCAAGAATAGCCTTCTACTTGGCTTGTGAAGTCTTTGGAGATTTGGGACTATCTGAAACAAATATCTGACTCCTCACTATATTTCATTTCTCTGTTATTGCAAAGCTCTACATGGAATTTGAGATTTTGGCAGTTGGTGATTTTTCTCAAGGAAAAGAAACATTAAGACATTTGTTCTTGGAAAAATAAATCAGTGTATGTGACATGTATGCCCACATGTATATACAATAGAGCAATCTATTCGGGATTTATTTTTATAACAAGGACTGCTGTTATGCAAATATACACAGAACCCCTCAATGTTTTAAAGGCATTTTCTATAAGGAGAGCCAGGGTTGGGAAGAAGGGGACACAGAGAAAGCAACTGAGGATCTCAAAGACACATCTAACCAATCTACTCTCCCTACCTGGTGTTTTGAACCTTTAGCAACATGAGGTTGCTAAACTCAAGAATGACACAATTGAGTTACAAAAGAAATCACCAAAAATATCTCAGTGTTTTAAGTGAGTTTACAGCTTTGTGCTGATCTGCATTTAGAGTTTTCTTGGCTACATGTAGCTTGGAGGAGGCCATGGTTAGACACGACCACTCTGGATCTAAGCTCTTTAAATGTCTTTGGAATAAAAGTTATACAATGGCAAGTGGTGGTTGGTGGCACACGCCTTTAATCTCAGCACTCTGGAGGGAGAGGCAGGTGGATTTCTGTGAGTTCGAGGCCAGCCTGGTCTACAGAGCTAGTTTCAGGACAACCAATGCTACACAGAGAAATATTGTCTCAAAAACCAAACAAATGTTCTGTGATGACTTAAAAGCATATTTCATATTTTAACTTTACCTATAGAGATAAGAGCCCCAGATGCTAATGAATGTCTGTTGTGGCTTCTTGAGAAATTCTAGTAATGTAATTCCATGAAAGCATCACTGTCCCTTAGCTTAAGAACTTGAATGGCAATAACAATAATACCAGACCCCTGAGGATTATAGACCAGATTCGTAGTGGGGACATATCTTGCTCTCCACTGTAACACCACAGTTTGGGGTATGCATGGCTTCCTAAGGCCCAGGTATGATGAAAAATAAGAGGGATGCCAGGGGTCTGTTTCCTTCAGACCTAAGCCTTGAGTGCAAAAAACAATCTCCAAAGCCTTCACTTGCTCTTGAACACCCCCATTCTCAGACTCAAGTATGATTTCACATGTTCACATGTTCACAATGTTCAGTAGAGACCTTGTCCCACCCTGGTTTAATTAGCATAACTGTGGTTGCAAAGGCACAATGCAAAGATTCTGGTTTCCATGACCTCACTGATTCTGCAAAACACACGGAAATTACAGAAAAAATGTATGTACTTTTTTTCTTTCTGGGATTAAGTACAAATCTAATCACACATCTAGGATTCCTCCCCCGAGCCTTCTCTTCTTACCACCCTTCCATCTTCCAAATGCAAATTCTCTTATCCCTTTTCCAAGCACCAAATTCAGTAATCCATTTCAATGAACTCAAGGTTAACAGATATAGACAACCATTTAACTACACTAAGCCAATAGATATGCCTCATTTCCTCCTGGATCCCATTTTGGAAATGATTTCATAGTTGCCCAGTGTCAAATGCTCAGTATATGCATAGCCTTCCCCTAATAGCCTCAGTTGGACAAGGAGGAACTATTTTTAAATTATTTATTTTTATTTTCTGTGTAGAGTGTTTTGCCTGCGTGTATACATGTGTGCCATGTGCCTATAGATGTCAGAAGAAGGAGCCCATTCCCTAGGACTGGAGTTACAGTAAAATATGAGTTACCACGTGGGTGCTAGGAGTAGAACCTGGGTTCTCTACAAGAGAAAAAAAGTGCTCTGAATCACTGAACCATCTCTCCAGTCCAGTTATGAAATATCTTTACTCATGTAATTGCGATCGTAGTTAGCTTGTATCATGGGAACCAGAAAACAAACCTCACCTTTTAGTGGACTCTATTGGTTCGTGTCCGGATCAAGCATCTCAGTGTTTCTCATCACACTGTTTTTACCATAAGATTAATTTCCAATGGTCTATTGCAGGCAGAATGCTCAATAATATATGGCCTATTGGATGCTTTCCTTTTCTGATTTGCATTTCCTCTTTCTACTCTCCTTATCAGTGTAAGCCCCATGAGGTGCAAGAGTGGCCAGTGCCTGTGCCCCAAACTGCTCTAACAGACATAATGGCCATTTCCAGCCCTACAAGATGTGGGCAGCCAAGCTATGCCCTACAGAAAAGAAAACCCAATATCAGACCACAGAATTCCATGAATCTCTGAGCTCAAAATCCCACGAGTCCCTGAGCTTATCCCAAGATTAGTCCACAGACTCCCACCAATCTCTGACTTTGCTGCAAGATCAGGGCGCAAAATATCACCAATCTCGGGCTACCGTGGACCCCCCTTCCCCCCTCCCCGCTCTAAGAAATACTATAAAACAAAGCCCGCCTCCTGCTCAGCTCTTCGCTGCTTCTCATCCAAGTGGAGGCAACCATCCTCTGGGTCTCTTCCAATAAATCTCGTGTGTGAGGTTGGTTGTGCAGTGTGACTTTCTTGTGTTTCTTGGCTTCCAACTCCCACGATACCCTTCCCTTCAGAGTTGTGCACCTGCAATCAACATCACCCAAATACTCTACTTGCATTAACTTTGGGGGAAACTTTGAGCTAAGATAGCTACCAAAGATTGAATAGGACCGTTGGAACCGTTTCCGTTAACCCACTGGCTCAAAGGGCAAAGAACCGTGGAGAGATGAATAAGAGTCCCCGAGTCCCAGACAGAGGAGGGATGTTGTCACACACAGTTTGACATGAAAAAATGCAGTAACTTTGGTTTCTGTTTGTCTCTTTTCCTCAATACAACCCAAGCAGCCCCTGTTGTAGTTTTTCGAATGTTTCCTTACCAGTCATCCTACCTACTTTCATCTCTCAGTAGATAAAGTGAAGGTCAGGTTTATAAAAAAAACAGCCTTTATACAAGGACATGGGTTTCCAGCTCAACTTTTGCATTTTTGGTGTACTTGGGCCAGCTTAATTTTTTTTTTTGAGGCTCAGTTTGTTTATCTGTAAATTCTGGGCAAAATGCTGATTAGATTAGGTCACTTAATGAAAATATTTTAAACACCTACTACATTACATACCGTTTATGTACTAACCCCCGGGAGTAGAGTTGTGATTTGCTGTATTTTCTCCCTTTTTGACATTCACGGCTGAGATCCGGGATCTGGAATCAGACACCTACTCTCACTAAGTCTGTGACTGTACTAAATCTCATTGTTTTCACTGTAAGAGGGGGACCTATATGTGAGAATTCATATCGATGATCAAGGTTAAGCACATAATAACACAGTTGCAACTATGCAGAAATGTTCAAGAGATGGGGAAGATATGAGATGACAGTGGTTCATACTGAGCGCTTTATGACATGTCATAGGCTACTTAAAACATTTCAAACGCATAAGCTTACATAGGCCACCTAAGACATCTTAGATGTAGCCACTTTGCTGTTTTTTTGAATTAATTTATAAAAGTTTCCACTTCCGCCCCTCCTTCCCATACCCTCCCATTCCCCCCACTCCCTCTCCTCCTCCCTCTCCAGCCCTAAGAGCAGTCAGTATTTCCTGCCCTGTGGGAAGTTCAAGTTCCTCCCCCCTCCCTCCAGGTCTAGGAAGGTGAGCATCCAAACTGACTGGGATCCCAAAAAGCCAGAACATGAAGAGGAAACAAGTCCCAGTGCCATTATCAATGGCTTCTCAGACAGTCCCCGTGCCAGCCACATTCAGAGAATCCAGCCACATTCAGAGAATCTGGTTTGATCTTGTGCTCTTTCAGTCCCAGTCCAGCAGGCCTTGATGAGTTCTCATTAGATCAGTCCCCTTGTATCAGTGGGTGAACGCACCCCTCACAGTCCTGCATGAGTAAAGAGTACAGAAAGATCAGATAACTTGACAAAGGTCACAGGGCTGATGTATGGAGCCAGGATTTGAACCCAGGTGGTAGGAATGAAGAATCCATGGTCTTAACATTATGATTGGCCTTTCCAAGGTGTGGGCCATGTTGGAGCTTGTTAGAAATGCAGAGGCTCTGGTGGACCCACTCTAGGCCTACTGGCTCAGAATTTGCATTTCAGTGAGCTGTCCCAGGGAATCACTTTCACATTACAGTTAGAAATCTGATGAGTAAGGGCTTCAATACAACTACTTCCTAAGGTCTCAAAAGGCCTGGACCAAAGAGAATTCAGTAGAATAATGTGCACGCACACACACACAAACTGTGATCAGGAACAGAGTTTGTATACCTGTGTAGGCCTAGATGCCCTCCCCTCATCATAGCTGCCCCAACAGACTCTATGGGCCTCATTCTGCATTTGTCATTGGCCACTGGGTATTATTGCTGACAGCTATGCTCTCTCTCACCTTGCTAGTTCAGGAAGGAATTTGCATAGGCATAATTGTTTTGTTTTCTTCCTTTCTTTGTTGTCATGGTTACACAGTTCATTTGCATCTTCAAGCTTCTTTCATATTAACCTGAAAGCCACGCACAGCATCTCCTTCACAGGGGGAAAAATCATGCATGAAGGGTGAGGGAGAATTCTAATTATTGATGGTTTTTAGACGAAAGCACCTCTAAAGTAGAAATGATTTTTAGGGTTCAGCCCGAAGTCACAATTTGCCAGGAGGCCTCCTCCTCAGATCCTGAGCTGGAGCTGTGCATCCTGAGTATGTGCATGTCCCGGTGGTAGCAAGTATGTTCTGAGGCAGAAAGCAAGTCATTATTGTAATGTGACTCAGTGCAGAGACCATAGGGGAAAAGCACGCTCCTCCAAGGCAATTCCATTCTTTCAGCAGATCCTGGGGAAAAGTTTACTCATTAAATCTTTGTCTCTGATGATGCAAGTCATAAAAGAAATGCAAAGTTCTTTGCTCATTTCTCAGTTACCTACCTCATTTGCATATGATTTTGTGCATTCTTGATCCTATATATAGTATACCTATATATAGTATACGAGTTGCTCAAGAACATAGTGGCTCCAAACACCATTTTATTCGTGATGATTTACAATGGGTAAATGAATTCAGCTGAATGATTCTTTTGCCTGTGATATGTCAGCTGGGGCAACAGTTACTTGGTTGCCTCAGCACACTAGAATAACCAAGATGACATATTCACAAGGCTAGTGAGTGATGCAGGTATTTGATAGAAACTTTTAGTGTCAAGCTGACCAGAACTTTTGGATTCTCTATCCATGTGGTCTGTCTGCATGACTTTGTTCTCTCACAGTATGATGACTGAGTTTCAAAAGGGACCATTGGTGTGGGACAATTCTGTATTCTGTCGATTATGTTTTAAATAAATGCTGATTGACCAGTAGCCAGGCAGGAAGGATAGGCAGGACAACCAGACAGGAAGTAGAGGTGGGGCAAGGAGAACAGGAGAATTCTGGGAAGGAGGAAGCCCATTCTTTCCCAGTCCTGTCCCAACCAGAGAAGAAGGAAGATGTTATTGCCCTGCTGAAAAAGGTACTGAGCCATGTGACTAACATAGATAAGAATAATGGGTTAATATAAGTTATAAGAGCTAATAAGAGGACCGCAAGGGGTGCGTCCACCCACTGAGATGATGTGACTGATCTAATGGGAGTTCACCAAGGCCAGCTGGACTGGGACTGAACGAGCATGTGATCAAACTGGACTCTGAATGTGGCTGACAATGGGGGCTGACTGAGAAGCCAATGATAATGCCACTGGGATTTGATTCTACTGCATGTACTGGCTTTTTGGGAGCCTAGTCTGTTTGGATGCACACCTTCCTAGACCTGGATGGAGCAGGGAGGGCCTTGGACTTCCCACAGGGCAAGGTACCCCGATTCTCTTAGAACTGGAGTGGGAAAGGGGAGGGGGGAGTGGGAGGGAAATGGGAGGAGGGGAGGAGGTAGAAATTTTTAATAAATAAATGAAAACAGAAGCCTGAGCTAATGGGCCAATCAGTTTATCATTAATATAGACCTCTGTGTGATTTCTTTGGGACTTAACGACTGTGGGAACCGGGCAGAGCAGGAAACCTCAGTCAACAAACCATCCCTAGAAAAGACAAAATGTATCAGTCGAAAGACAGCAGTGATTCAAGGGAGAAAATATAGACTGATCACCACTTGATGAACCTATACAGAAAGCAGATCTAATAGAATACATTTTGATGTTGAAGGGACTTACTCCAGTGGGCTACCTATAGTTAGACGGAATGGGGAAAGCAGGCTCTGCTCTAAGAAGCTGGAAGCCTCTGAAGAAGGTTGACCAATGATGCAGGCCAGTCCACACCGAAGGCCTGAAAGTTTTCTGGAGAGCTGTTGATGTGAGTGCAAGATCGAAGGCTGAAGAAGCTGGGGCCTGGCATTCATATTTGGTGGCAGCAGAGAAATATGCACTTGCTCAAGTGCAATCAACTTCCCCTTTGCGGATATTTTGTTCATTTTCATCCCCATTGTATGGGCTGGCAGTGTCCACATTCAGGGTGGCTCTTTCCTTCTAGGTTGTTGATACAAATGCCAGTTTCTTTGGAAATACCCTCCCAGGCATGCCTGAAGATGTACTTTGCCATTTTTCAAAGTGTTTCTCAGCATACTTAAGCCCATGACCAAGATTAATCATTAACCCTTGCTGATCTTTTTTATTTTTTTGTCACAGTTTCTTGAATTCTTTTCTACTTATGCCCTTTGGAATTTTTATTCAACCATTAACAAAATTCTCTCTAGCCTAAATGTATACTTGGAGGTGTCCCTTTCCATCTTATTTGGGTGTGTATGAACCCCAATTTCCCCCGAGGACAGAGCTTTACCTGTTACTTTCTGAGGTGTTGGCCACTCTTATTCCTCTGCTCCTCATATCCTGTGACTGGTTAAAGGATACCTTCACCGCTCTGCAGCTCCGATTTCTAATTCCATCCTTTCTTTCTCCTACGAATACCACATGCCTGTCCAACCTTAAATCTTTGACCATTAGACTCTGACAGACACTCACCTCCACCTCTTCGTTAGTCATCTGCTAATTATATGTCACTCTGTCTCTCCTTACTCTAAGATTGTAGGTCTCCACTGTCAGCGCACTACTGCTCCTGTCCCGATTCTTGGGGATTTCCATACTATGCCTCTCTGCCATCCCTCTAGTTGGCTTCTCAAACCTCATCTGCATACTCCCACAGCCGCCCTCTGGCACTGTTTCCAGTTTCTTCACTTCTTTCAAAATCTCTGTTTGTCTGAGACATCAAATCCAAGTACTTGTTTTGGTTTTGTAGAAGAAGAGCAGGGGGATGATGGAATTTCTGGGAATACTTGTAATGCCTTCTGGATTAATAACAGGATGGTTTTAGCCAGTTTGTTGAAGGGCTGCTTTTAACAGGCATGGGCAAGCTTCCCACCAGCTACTTAGTGCACTGAGGTTTAGCATAGTGTGGCAGACAATACAGAGGAGTCATGCTGCATTTCGAGCCCAAAGGGAGGTTGAGATTGACTTTGTGTGTTGGTCATTGTGGTTCATGGTTTCTCTGACTATTACTTTACTTGTAGAAAACAATGAAACCATTCAGTTGAGTCTGCCTTGTTGGATTTATTTTTATTTTTGAATTTTATCTCATCTTTATTTGATTGGGTTTGCATACAAAGTAATGAGATTCATGATAACATTCCCACATGTATGTGTTGTTATTATAGGGTTCTTTGAGGATTAAATAAAATAACATATGTGATGTTTATCTTCAAACTGTAAAGTGCCAGATTTTGGTCTGAACAATGTCACAGGAAACAGAATTTTACCAAAAATGATATTTGTAAGTTTTGACATGTAGATCTGGCTGTAAGAGACTGTATAGTGTTGATACATGCTCATACCTGTTCCTAGTGTCCAATTTGGCCACTATGGCTTCACCTTATGACTAAAAGGACTTTCGGAGCTTTCAAAAGCTGTAATAGTAATATAAAGGGTTATCACATACCAGATAACATGCTGATGTGTTATTGTGAAAAATGGATTTAATTTTTAACCACATGGTGTTCTTAGCTGGTTTAGATGAGTCATCAATACGTGACTGTGAAAAGACCTGGGAATAAGACATACTTAGTCTGGGAGGGTCTGTCCTCAGTAGCTTTGACTTGGTCATTCTGTAGAGGAGACCAGCCCAAGGAGTTGGAAACAGAAGGAAGCTGGCCATCAATTAAATGGGGAGAGAGATGTTTACATTTTTCACTGATGATGTAACAAGTTATAACAGTTTTAATCGCCTAAAAATGACATGGGTTTATGATATAGTCCTGAAGGTCAGAAATTCTCATATCATGGTGTTGGCAGAACTACATTCCTTCTGGAAGTTCTGTGGAAACCCTACTTCTTTGATTTTTCCAGCTTCTGGAAACCATATTTTAGTCATAGCTCATTTCTTTTTCATTTTCAGAATAAACAGTATAATATTTTGAAATCTCTCTGACCTCTCACCTCTGATGACATCATCATATGTTTTTCTCTGACTCTGACTGTTCTGTCTCTCTGCAGCTTTTATAAGGATGCTTGTGATTATAGTGATTCTACTAGACAATCCAGAATATTCTCTTCTCAACATAATCAAACCTATGATTTCTTTTTACAATATATGGCAGTGTATTATGGGTGACTGGCTGTGAAATCTGTCACTGGTTCATCACCAGGGTTGATTTGGTTGATCTGGCTGGTTAGACAGATGACCCCTCCCTCCCTCCCTCCCTCCCTTCCTCCCTCCCTCCCTCAGAATTCCATGAATCTTTGTGCTCAGTTGAAGAGGAGCCTTTCCAAAATACAGGAGGATCAATCTTCAACCAAGGGCATATGAGTAGATTACCTCCTTGCTAGAACCCCCAGATAAGCTCTCAAGATAATATATTATGAGTTTTAGGGACTCGGATATGAACATCTTTGATGTGAAGCTGTTATTCTGTCTACCAAAAAAAGAAAGAACATTTTAGGTGACAATACATGTGCTAGGACTGGAGAGATGGCACAGTTGTTATGATGGTTGCTGTTTTTTTTCAGAGGACTCCAGTTTGGTTCCCAACATCTACACTGGGAAGCTCATACTTACATATAACTCCAGCTACAGAAGATTTGACTTCTGGTCTCTGGTCTCCATGTTCACCTCCATTCTTCTGGTCTCCAATTGACACAAGCAGACACAAGTCAAACCTTTGCACAGACACACAGTATATATGCTCATAAATGAAAATAAATCTTTCTAAATGAACAATATATGCTAAATACCTGGGATTCAATAGAACATCTCAAAATGAAGAGAATGAAAGTAGATCTGTGTGGCATGGGCTGGGAATTAGAGAGAGGGTTGCTGTGAGACAATAGTCTGTATCCTGTCAGTTATATTTTAAATAAACGCTGATTGGCCAGTAGCCAGGCAGGAAGTATAGGTGGGGCAACCAGGCAGGAAGCAGAGGCGGGGCAATGAGAACAGGAGAATTCTGGGAAGAGGACACAGTCCACAGTTGTGACCCAGCCACAGAAAAAGCAAGATGTGACTGCCTCATGGAATAAGGTACCGAGCCACGTGGCTAACATAGACAAGAATAATGGGCTAATATAAGTTATAAGACTTAAAAGAAGTCTGAGCTACTAGGCCAATCACTTTATAACTAATGTAGACCTCGTGTGATTTCTTTGGGATTTAATAACTGCAGGAACCAGGCAGGATAAAAACCACAGACAACAGAGGGTGGAACATAAAATGGGCTGGGACTAGGTCATAAGGATAGTTCAGGATGTGTCGAACAATTTTTTGTTGGTTCCTGAAGTCATGAGAAAACATCTGTAGGATTTAAACAGGGGAGTTACTATGTTTATACTTATACCCAAGGAGATAATTTTGTTATTGGGTGTGAAGGATGGACTGAGGGAACAAAGAACTGAGGTTAACAATGATGATAGCTTGCTTGAGTTTGAAATGAGAAGACAGAGGATGAAGAAGAGGCACAGAAAGAAATGCAGTAGGGCTTGAATAGCACTTGGTCACTAAGCTTCAGTGTGTGTGAGAGGGAAGTGAAGGATGCCAAGAGCTACTATTTGCCTTAAGTCTTGCATTCTTTGGATGAATAGTGGTACCAATCATTGAAATAGACCATGAAGAAGGACCAAGTTTGCTTCAGGCATTCATGAGTTTTGTTTTGGATTGCTGATTTGGTTGTCCTTGAACCATACTCAAGGAAGTTGAAAACCAGCTATGGAAAGTGGAGACAAATATTGTGCGATCTTCACATAAATGTATGCAGTCTAAGGCTGATGAGACTGAGTTAGGAAGAGTGGGTGGGGGAGATAAGTTGAGGACAAAGAATTGAGAAAACATAAACCACTATTTAGAAAGGCACATGGACCACTCAGGAAACTGAGAACTCAAAAAGGTGGGGAAAACCCAAAGGAACATTATTTCCTGAAAGCTAGATACGGTGAATATTGTAAAAAGTAATGAGTGGTCATCAGTGTGCAAACCAAGTAAGAAGAGAACATGGGAAAAATAGTGATTTAATGATATTGTAAATGAAATTCTTCATAATTGTAGGGTGTCAGGACAGTTCTACTTCTTTTATCTGATAAAGTAACTGAGTCATACTAAAGGAAAACAACCAACATGAAATCATAGGAACCTGAACGTGTGGAGCCAATTTCTAATTTGGGCTCCTCAATCCTTATCCTACAGCCCCAGGTTGAGTTCATAGCCCTCTCTTTCATAGTCCAAAAGAAAGAAGTGTAGCACTCAGTTGGGTAAGGTTGCACATGCCTGTAAACCCAGAACTTGGGAGTCTAAGACAGGAGGACTACTGTGAGCTTGGGGCTAGTTTGAGTTACATAGTGAGTCATAATGAGCTCCAGGCCAGCATGGGCTACAGAGTGAAGCTGGGCATACACTATAAACAACTGGACTCAAGTAGTTGCCAATTGATAATATGAACAACCCACATATTTCTTTCTGACATATCTTAGTCTAGTTCATAGGAATTAGAAGTTCTTATTCGCGTATTACTTTAAGGTCCTGATTCATAATCCAGCAAACCTTTTTCCCATTCATCTAAGTATGCTTCAAACAAAAACAAGAACAAGAACAAAAAACCAAAAACACACAATAGCTCCTGTCTTCTTACATGTCTGAGAGACTATGTTCCCATTGTGTGTTCTATTTCAATTCTATCTTAGGTTTGAACATGTTTAAGAACAGATCTTTATGGAGACAAAACAAAAAGCTGTTTTTTGTTTGTTTGTTTGTTTGTTTTTTATAGGAAAGAGGATGTGGCTACCGTGAGAGAGCTGTCCGGCATTGCACTGAAGTTTGAGCTTATAGCTTGTCTCTTGAAAATCATCATAAAACAGTTCCCTGCCAGTGGTCTTTCATTAAGAAATGGGGTCATAGCACTTGCTGCAAGTGAAGCAGCAAAAAGAAGTTATGAGAGGCCTGAATGTGACTTACTTGGTAAATTGAGAAGCAGAAAGTTCTGCCCAATTTTACCTGTTGTCAACAGAACTGCGTATACATATGGAAAAGTTATGTACAAGAAAGTTCAAAACAACCCTGTTGCCCAAATCCCCAAACTGAAACAAAAAGCCCAAGCACTTATTGTATCAGTTAGCTTATTCTATGTACCAAATGACTGCAAAGCAACAATTTCTGCTTCTGTGCATCAGCCATTAGCCTGGGTTAGGCTGAGTCATTCTACCGATTCAAAATAACCATGAGTAGCTGGTCTTTTCCCAGGCCTGCACAACTAAACATTCCTTAGTATGGTGAGCAGCCATGAGATATCCAGGGACATCTTGCAATAGATGACTGATTCAAGGATCACCTCTGGCTCTTTCATTCTTTCTGTCGCATCTTCTTCAATGTTTCCTGAGCCTTGAGGGGGGTGATATAGATGTCCCATTTATGGATGACCATTCAACTATTACTTATTCTGATCACTTTGTCCAGATATAAGCCTCTGTAGATATTGCTGTTCACTGCAAAAAGAAGCTTCTATGCACTGTCAATACTAAGATAAATGTAACTTTGGCAGTAAGGCAAAGGAATAGAACATCAGGACAAAATTTCAAGTATACAACTAATCCAGAAGGAAAGGAGTAAGAATGGTCAAAAGTGGTAAGTTAAATGCCATGTCACTTGACTCAATAGATCTCAGACTCCACTTCTAAAATCAGCGACAGTTAGATGGGATCTCAGGGGTTCTTTTGTGGAAGCCCTCTCTGTGTTTTACCTATGAGTGGATTAGAATCCTGAGATGCCTGTAAACAGTGGAGCCCAGTTTGAACACATCTGTTTTGGGGTTGAAGAGATGGATAAGCAGTTAGGATAACTTACTGCTCTGGTAGGGGACCCTGGTTGTTCCCAGCACCCACATCAGGTGGCTTGCAATTATCTGTAACTCCAGTTCCAGGAAATCCGATATCCTATTCTGGCCTCCACAGGCACCTGCTTGCATGTGATGCATAAAAATCCATACAGACACAGATGTACATGCACACGATAAACACAACTTTTGAAACAAAAAGAAAATCTTCATCTTTCAAGTTCCAATTCTATGCTTTTTCCAATACACACTCACAATATCTTCCCTAACCCAAATATTTTTCTCTTTAAAGAATTTATTATTTTTAAAAGAAAACAAACGATCTATTTTTCATTATACATACCAATCCAAGTTCCCGCTCCCTTCCCTCCTCCCATTCCCTCCAACTCTCCCCCCTCCACCCCCCATGCACTCCTCAGAGAGGGTAAGGCACATTGCTTTAGGGAAGGTCCAAGACCCTCCCTACTATATCTAGGCTGAGCAAGGCATCCACACAAAGAGAATGGGTTCCCAAAAATCCAGTGCAAGCAGTAGGGATAAATCCCGGTTCCACTGCCAGTGGCTCCTCAGTCTGCCCCAGCTATGTAACTGCCACCCACATTCAGACAGACTAGTTTGGTCCTATGCTTGTTCCTTCCCTGTCTGGCTGGAGTTGATGAGCCCCCATTAGCTCAGGTAGACTGTTTCAGTGGGTGTCCCCATCATGGTCTTGACCTCTTTGTTAACCCAAACATTTTTAAGAAAATTTATTTGACATTCAAACCAGTGATACTCAGCTCTGCCTTCCAACTTGGTGGCATAATTCAGAGCAAAGAAGAAACTGAATTTGTTCTCTGTTTCTATTATAGGGATTGGGGAGTAAGGAAAAGACAGAGATGGATATTTCTAAAGCTCAGCCAAAGGAGTATTCGGCCCACTCTTTAACAAAACATACACTAATGATATGTGGGGGTGTTTGCTCTCTTAGGCAGAGATGCACATGGCCAAAAGACACTGTGACAGGAATAGGATTTTCAGCAGAACTCTGAAATAACTAACCGAAAAATCAAGATGCTTTAGAACTGCATAGTTAAAAACCATGGGGAGGGAGTTGAGTTTGGGATCAGAACAGCTATTAAAGAACAACCATGACAGAAGACATAATATAACTAACACTTGTGAGACCAGAAACTTGAAGCCAGAGTTGATCAGGGTAAAAGGAAGACTTTCATCAAACATAAAAGTACATAGATTCTAAGCACTGGGCTGAGCTCCTGAAGTTCAGGTGAAGAGAGGGAGAGATCATGTGAGCAAGGGGGAGTCAAGCTTATGTTGGGAACACCCACAGAGACAGTTGACCTGATCTAGTGAGAGCTCACTGACTCTGGACTGACACCTGGGGAACCTGCAAGGGACAGAACTAGGCCCTCTGAATGTGGGTGATGGTTATGTGGCTTGATATGTTTGGGGGCCCTGTCAGTGGGACCAGGACTTATCCCAGTGCATGAATTGGCATTTTGGAGCCCATTCCCTATGGTGGCATACCTTGCTCAGCCTTGATACAGGGGGATAGGAGCTTGTTCCTGCTTCAACTTAGTATCCAAGATTTTGGTGACTCCCCAAGGGAGGCCTTATTCCCTCTGAGGAGTAAGTGGGGTAGGGTAGGGGGAGGTGGGAGAAGGGGAAGGAGGGGGAACTTGGGTTGGAACATTAAATTAAAAAAATTAATTAAATTAATTTTTTTTAAAAAGTGCATAGATCCTAAAATTCCCAGAGTGACATAAAAGGCATTGATATTGCTTTTCAATGTCTTTCTGCTGTTAATGAGTCAGCAACCAAGTGAGGAGTCATTTAGGAATGTTTTAGTTTATATAATAGGAACCATAGCTAACACTTTATTAAGCCAAAACTTCATGTAACGGGAGGGTAGAGCAAAAAGGGCCAGTCGGACTGGGACTGAACGAGGACGTGATCTAGCCAGATTCTCGGAATTTGGCCGGATTCTCTGACTGTGGCTGGCCCGGGGTCTTTCTGAAAAGCCATTGACTATGACACTGGGACCTGTTTCCTCTGCATATGCTGGATTTTGGGGATCCAGTCTGTTTGGACGCTCGCCTTCCTGGACCTGGAGGGAGGGGGAGGGAGCTGGAGCTTCCCACAGGGCAGGAAACCCTGACTGCCCTGGGGGACGGAGGGGAAGGAGGGGGGGAGTGGGGGGAGTGGGAGGGTGTTGGGAGGGGGGGCGGAAATGGAAACTTTTATAATTTAATAAAATTTACTAAAAAAAAAAGCCTCCCAACCAAAAAAAAAAAAAAACAAAAATTCTTGCATTATTTCTTCAGCTTCATGTTGCTTGTTGAATTTTGTTGACATGGTGTGATTTTCTGACATTTTCTCCCTAGAATGTGTAGAATGACTTTTACAGTTCTATGCAAACCAATCTCCAAAGTGCAATTTAGGGAAACTAGAAAGAAAAGTATTCTTGCATTGAGAAAAATATTACTCCTAGGATCACCTGGGGAGACTTCATTTCTGTCTGAATATGTCTCTCATTCCAATACTAATATATGAGGGTAAGGGTAGACAAGTATATATATATATATATGCATATATATGCATATATATGTATATATACACACATATATATATGTGTGTGTGTCCTCCTCTTCCTCTTCTTGCATGTTTATGCATGTGTATACATATATGTTGATGTGTGTGAGTGCAGGTGCATGCACAGTTGAGTCTGTTCATGTATGTACGGTCAGAGTTTGATGTTGAATGTCTTCTTCCCCCACTTTCCACTTTATTTATCGAGGCAGGCTCTCTTGCTGACACCACAGCTTGCTAATTTGACTAGTTAGTTAGTTTGCTTGCCCTGGGGAGTCCTTGTAGTTGCTTCCTGAGAGCCAGGATAAAAAATAAAAAACAAAACAAAAAAACAAGCTGGTATACCCATTCAGCTGGGGATTGGAAATTCGGGCTCTCATGCTCAAGTACTTTATCCACTGAGCTCTCACTTTAACCCTTCTTCTTAGCCCTTATTCTTATATTATTATTCATTATTATATTATTATTATTTCAAGGGTTTAATGTGGTTCAGTCAGGCCTTAAACTTGCTATGTGATTGAGGCTGTCCTGGAATTCCTAGGTGTGTACTACCATGGCAAGATTGTTTGAACTTTTGAGACAGTGTCTTATATAGTCCAAGCTGGCCAAGAAGTTGCCCAAGAACTTGAGAAATGGCTTTTTTATTATATAAAATAATTTTTAAATTTAAATATCTTTTAATCATATTCTTCCCCTCTTCCAAGAACTTGCAGATCCTCTCCCCTCTGTACCCACTCAAATTTAAACCCTTTCTCAAAATATAGCCAGAAACCCAATACAATAACAAAACCCCTAAGTTAAGAAAGCAAAATAAAATAACCCCCCAAAAGAATAAAATAAAACAAAACAAATAAATCACACACACACACACACACACACACACACACACACACACACACACACACACACAAAACCCTGTGGAGTCTATTATATTTTGGTCAACTGTTCCTAAACATGAGACCTTCCCTGGAGTGGTTGATATACCACCCAATGCCACTACAATGAAGAAAATTGGTTTTCCCTCTCCCAGCAGTTATAAATGACAGTTCATTTGTTAGCCCTTACCCTACTGGCTAGGTATTCATTCATTCATTCATTCATTCATCCATTTATTCATTCATTCATTTTTAAATATAACAAAATAAATATAATAAGATAAAGTAAAAACTATTACATCAAAGTTGAACAGGATAAACCAATAGAAAGAAAAGAACCCAAAGAGAAGGAACAAGAATCAGAGACCCACTAGTTCACAGACTCAGGAATTCCATACAAACGCTAAAGTGGAAGCCATGACCTGGTGCAGACCGGTGCAGGCCCTGTGTGTGCTGCTTCAGTCTCGGTGAGTTAATCTAGAGGGCCTTGTTTTCTTGGTGTCCTCCATCTCCTCTGGCTCTGACACTTTCCAACTCTTCTTTAGGGTTCCTTGATCTCTAAGGGGAAGGATTTGATGGAGACATCCCATTAGGGCTGAGTGTTCCAAGGTTTCCAATGCTCTGTACAATGTCTGGCTATAGGTCTCTGTATTTGTTCCCATCTGCTGCAAGAGGAAGCTTCTCTGATGATGGCTGAACAAGGACTTGAATACATGGTACTCTTTCTCTCGATGCCTCTGCAGTGTTGCGATTACAGCTCTCTACCACCATGCCTGCCTTACCTTAGTTTATTCTTAGAAATCTTGCCAGGAAGTGGAAAACTGCGGATCTTTTAAAAAGTCCAATTAATTTAAATAAGAAAATGTATAATGCAGTCTGTCCATATCTAAGATTTTCAAATTACTTTCACAGATCAGAAAATATATCAAGTCAATGCTGAGGATCATTTTCTGTAAGACCTATGGAAAGTAAATGCTTACAGTTTAGTTTGTACATAGAATATAATATCACAAGGAAAAATGGTACTGGTAGGGATGGTGAAGGAGAAGGCAAATTGGTCATTTCTCAGAAGGTGAATTCTTTGGCTTGCATTATTTGCAAATTTCTCCACTTTGGGGGAGGAGGGATTTGTGGCTATGTTGTATTTTAACTACACTTAAATAGCCTAGAAATCACTCTCTGGGTAAGAAGAAAGACGGGTATGAGAGTGCTTTGAAACAAGTGAAGTTGTACGTTCAGTGCGGAAAGGCTAAAGCAATTCAAATGGTAACCCTCTACCCCCCCTCACTTGGCTCTGTATGCGGAGCAGAACATTTGGGGCTCATTCAAACATGATATTTAATTCAAATTTGTTCCATATGACATGCTCTCACTAGTAGATGAATGTTCAGCGCAATTGGTGAAGCCATAGCACTTCTTGCAGAATATTTGCTGTGTTTGGGAAATGAGAAAGACAATAGATTGGGAGGGAGAGGGAGTCAGTTCAGAAGTGATGCAGCTTCTCCAGAGTATTTATGACAAAGAAGTCACCAACTGGCAAGTTGTTGCATGACATATATATGTACCTGGGAAGGGGGGATTGAGTGGGCTTGGTTGGTTTTTCATTAATCACAGGCACCCATTGAGGGTGCACACATTGCCAACCTAGGCCAAATGAGTCTATTCTCATAGAGAAAGAAGGATAGGGTGGTGGTGGTAGTGACTAATGTACACATGTCTGCTACACATGTCTGCCACAAGATAGTTGTTCTCTTCCAAATTTCTTGGGAAAAAAATGCAAGTAGTTAACCGAGGGGGGGCATTAATAGGATGTACATATAATTTTACTCACAGAAATAATAAGTCATTGTGGTTCTTGTAAATACTATACTGAAAGTAGTTAATGGTTAGCTAGCTGCTGATGCAAGAATTCTTCAGTATTTGAGAGACAGGCAACCCTCCACATCGCAGAAAATGGACCAGTTGCATTGAGATTAAAGATGCATTCACATCATTGTCCCATTTAGTTATCCAAACTGGCATGCCTCATTTTGCTCTCCAGCCTTGGGAAGGCTCTCATGACCATCTCTTGGGGCCATCCATCATTAGTATGAGGCATATATTAAGTCACTTTTTAAACAGTTCAACTTAGTACCTTTCCTCTTGGGCTTACTTAGAGTGGTGTTGAGCTATTGATTCACTGGTCTTTTTTTCAGGCTCTGATTGTATGTTAAGTATTTTGCTTAGTTTTGTGAAAAAAATCTGAGTCAAATCAAAAAGGACATTTCCCTCAAGGAACTCATAGTCCAGCATGTAATATAGCATATATGGCAATTCTGAAAGCTAGACTGTAGTATCTGTAACATAAAATAAGACAAATGGTTATTTCAGGAAAATTTATATTACTATCTGTAAAATGTCCATCTCCTTTAAGATAGCAACTTAAGATACCTATTCTAAGGATTCTTGAGTCTCTAGAAAATCTACATATTGATTTCAGGTGAATTCTCTTAAAGTATATGAAAACTATATATTTGATTGCTTTCTTCCTAGGACAGCATCCTTAAATTTTTGTGAGTCTTAGATGAAAACATTATTTAATTCACTACAATACTCCCACTACTGAAAACATATCTTTTTTTTGGAAACCTATAAGAAAATGATCAGACATTTAGGCACAAATTTATTAAGGATGTTTATTATAGCATCGTGTGCAATAGTATAAACTAGAAAGAACTCAAATATCAAACAACTGAGAATTAGTTAATTGTAGTACATCTGCACAATGGGATTTATACTTCTATTGAAATGAGACATCAAAAAGTTAACGACATGAAAATATGCTCATGATAAATATGTAGTACAATTGTATCCATGGTTTGTTCTCAATTATAACATCATTGTAAAGTCCAAGGGGATAACACAAGAAAATGTTCACAATGATTATCTTGGTGTGTTGTGGGATTAAGAATGATTCTATTTCTTTAATCTTTTCGATACTTCTCAACATTTCTTCAATGAGCATGGATCACTTCAAAACTGGACAGATGTTGTGTAAGAACTAGTAGAAATATCATGACAACCTCTAATGAGAGACTTCATTTAACATGTTATTTTATTTTATTTGATAGGGTCTTACCTTTCTCAGGCTGGTCTAAAACTTCCTGTGTAGCTTATGCTGACCTTGAACTTCTGATCCTCCTGCTTCTACCTCCTGAACTCTGTCATTATGGTCGTCCACCACCATGCCTGGTTTATGCAGTACTGGAAATCAAGCCCAGGGATTCACGCATGTTAGGTAAACACTCTTCCAACTGAGCTACATCCCTAGGTCCATAGGGTGCATTTGAAAATAATTTGAATGGTCTCTTAGAGGAGGTGTGTGTGTGTGTGTGTGTGTGTGTGTGTGTGTGTGTGTGTGTAGCATAACTTCAAATCACAGTCAAAGCCTTGACCTTTTGAGGGGACTAAGAGAAAGTAATGGCTGAATATGTTCAAAGGGAAAACTTCATGTAGAAAATGCTGTGTGATTACTCTCCCCAGAAGTCTGGCTACAGAGAGGTCTGGGCCTCTTTCAAGAAAACAGCAGTATAGCAAGGTAGGCCAACTCCTAAAGCCTCTTAAAATCTCCTGGATTGTGGCCTGTGCTGTCCAATGACCTTTCCTTTTCTGTAATAGGGAGTTCAACATGGGGTTACACTGGACAAATTATGCAAGGATGGAGTAATCAAAGCTTAGACAGATGGACTTTTAGGGAAAGGGATTAGTGAAAAATTCAGAGGGTGGGATTATAAGATTTATGAGAGAAAGATGAGAAAGCAATAAATAAATAAATAGACAAATAAATAAATAACCCGTTATATATTGCTTTGCGACTTAAGTTGCTTCGTAGCCAGATGTCTTAGTGTGAAACTGTAGGTCTTAATCCCTTATATATCTAGAGGAAAGCAAAAGCTAGTAACAGATTGATTAATGCCATATGGTGTAAGATTACACTGCATAATGTTTATTAGAACATTTTACTATTCTGCATTAGCTTTAACAAGACAGTAATTTTTTAAGGAACTAATTATGCATTTTGACCCATTAATTCATTTGGGAAATAACACTTAAGAAATTCACTTAAAAAGGGAAAAGTAGCTATTTATACAAGCTACTTTTATACCAGAAGAAAAACTATTGGAAACCAAGTCGCATGAGAACTGATATACTTAAATATAGCAAAAGAAGGAAATGTACTATTACCATGAAAATGTTAATTTATAGACTTGATAGTTATATGGATAAAGCAATCAGTTTATGATAGGAGAAAGCAAAAACTATTGATTTTTATATTTTTTGAAGATTTATTTGTACAATACTGAGTCAGTCTAAAGAATAGTGGATAGTAAAACATTAAGAAAACTTGGGAGTGAGGACATTTGAGCTCAAACCATTATAATAGCAACACAGTGGGGCGTGGACTTTGATAGACAGTAGATGTGAAGATTTTTACTCCTTTATACTTAGCTACTTGCATATCACCTATTCAAGTGCTATAGATCATTAGCTAGGCACAGCTTCCCTTGATCTGCATTTCCTAGGCTTCTAATGACATTGCAAGCATTTCATTCTCTGAATTAAATCTTTTCTTCATCTATCTAGAATAATTTCTAAGTTTCTGGCCAAGCTGTGAGTGATATAGTATCTTTGCCATCACGGTATTTGCTTTCCTTTATAAATTATTAAATGGGTGAAACATAATTTAGCTACTATCTTTTTATGTCAATGTAGGTTAAATGTGTTAAAAAATATATGCCATTACAATATTTCTACCTAGAAAAATTATACAATGTTTTACAAGCTGTCACCAACTGTCTTTACAATCTCTAGACTATACTCCTTACACAAAGTGGTTCATGGAGTAGATCAACAGACATGGTTTGAAAATAATAGTATATGTGTGTTATAGGGGACTACAAGGGTCATCTTACAAATGGTATGAAAACAATTTATCACATGAGTTAGTCAAAATTGACATAATCTACATTATTTTGAAAAAAAGCCCAGACTCTGTACTGCATGCCTAGTTACTAAAAGAACATAGTATATATGTTCACATAATTTGTAAGTGCACATACATATATTGAAGGCACATACATGTGTAATGTTTTTGTTCCTGTAGAAATATGTAAATGTAACTGAAAAGTATCATTCAGCAACTTGAGGCACTTCACACTTTCTCCTTTGTTTCCTCTGAACCATTTCATTTTATTGGAGGGCAATCATGAGCTATGGGGTCCAAGGCCAATCAGAGTCTTTCCATGGACCCTTTGCTTACAAATGTCTTTGCTCTATGCAGAGCCCTTTGTAGGGTCTCTTTGCAACATTTCTCATCAAGATATGGAATCTATTTCCTGACTTCTTTGAAACTGAGCTTGACCACAAGGCTTGCTTTTAACCAATGGAGTTTAAATAAAAACTCCATTTGAGAAGAACTTCTGTACTGGCCTTACTCTTTTTGATGTTTTTAGTAACCCTGAAAAGCCTTCCACATTAATAACCTCGAACCTACCTAAGTGATATGCGACCCTCTTACCTCCATTTCCCCAAACACTGTCCAGGATCATGTGACAGCCGCCATCAACCACCAAGCATGTTAGCAAAGGCAACCCAGACTAACTAAACTTTTCCATCAGGCAGTACTTCTACATCTAATTCTAAGCAAGAACACCAGAAGAGCCGCCCAGCTCTTCCCAGACCATCCTGCTGACCCATGCAATCACAGACTGGTGATTATTGTTTTAAGTCATTGAGCTTTACAGTGGTAAGAAATAGAGTGGGTATAAAGCTGTGAGCCTGGGCCAGAAATGGAGACTATTTTCCCTGCCTTTCAATTTTTTAACAAAAAGCCCTAAAAATGATGGCGAAGGTAGTTAATTACAATATATAATCTGTGACTCAGAGGAATGCAAACAAGAAAAGCAATGTTGGAGACTCCATTTCTTACTAATTAGAAAATTCTGCCAAATGAGTAGCTCATCACCCAATTACCATCAAAATTCAATGAAGTGAAAATGATTTTGATTCACTGAGAAATTTAAGAAAATTGGAATGGACTAGAGTCTGAATTCTCTCTTCCTCAAGACTGCCACAGATTTGTCAACAGGTCTCGCCTTGGACTTCCAGAGCTTGCTGCTCACTTCAAAACATTCGTTTCTAGGTTACCCATCATGCTTTCTTCAAGTTTAGCCATTGTTGAGTTTATTAAATTGTGAGGGATGTGTGTGTGTGTGTGTGTGAGTGTGTGTGTATGTATCTGTGTGGCAGTGGTAAATTAAGCTATAGACAACACAGAATAGAAACACACTCTATTGATATATCTACCTGCTACCAATAATCTGCCTGTCACCTTTCATATAGTTTCTAATAGCTCATCCTTTTTAACAAGTATTTTTTAAAGTTAATTTTTAAAGTAAACATACAGAGTGAGGAGTTTCATTATTCTCTCTGACCTGAGCGTGATTCTCCTCTGCCTTATAAATGTGGTTATCAATGCAAAATCTATGGTCAAGGTTGATATTCACATTCCGTTGTTTGTTTGTTTTTTTCTACCGATCTATTTTCATGGTCTTTTAGAAGGCAAGAGTTCAAGGTTTAGTCTAAGCTCTGTAGAGCTGTTTAGTACTGGTCAAACCCTGAAGCAAAGAGTGGAGATGCCTTTACACAGTGAGAAACATGTTTCAAAGAAGACCACTCTTTCATGTTGATTTCCAAATAATATTTTATTATTATTAAAATAATAAATAATTTATAAATAATAAATAAATAATAAATAAAAATAAAATATTTTTCTGCTCACTTCCCACTCCTTTGAGTACAGTTTGAAATTAACCTAAAATCAATTTTGCCCTTGAATGGATGGGTTAAGAGAAGAGTTAAGTGGAGACAGGCACTGCGTGAATTTATTCCAAGCTACTCATTTCTTCTAAGGATTAACCTTACAAAGGAACCTAGCAATGAGGTAAAGGGCTAGAGACAAGTTGGTATTTATTTGAACAGAGATAAAATAGAAACATTTTATGTTGCTTTGTAACATTTGTTCATATTATTATCTTGCTTGGAATTCTGACACAGGTCTGGTATAAGTAATTAAGTCTTACTATGCAGCGTATAGTTTATCCTCTTATGGAAGCTGTGGTTTCTTGAAATTAGGAAATCCAGAATTTATTTTTTGGTTTCCTGAACCTTCCATTTTGCCTAGTACCACATAAATTAGACAGTAAACTGTGTAATGGCAAACGATATACCATCTTTCTTACTGTAATCTCTTTAGTACCGTGGAGAGTATCTGGCACATGGTGAGTACTCAATAAATACTGAATGAATGAGTGAATAAATGGGCATCAGATACCTTGTAACAGCGGTTGAATGAAAGGGTGAACTGGTGAGTAAATGCATGAGAATGGATACAGTCTGGAAATCTGGTGCTAACCTGCTTGGAAAGCCTATAGTTCTACATGTGATTCAGTTCATATGAAGAGAGGCTACAAAAGGCTTGCCTGTGTTTGCATCTTTCAGTTATAAATGTAGAAGAATTTGTGTGCCTTGATTTTCACTGCTCACTGAGTTTTATTCACCTGGTTATTAAAAATTGCTTCATGCATTTTCAATTCATTTCAGTCATTTACTCAACTTCTCTGCTTTGGGGCTTAATTTCCCAGTAATGGGGTTCACTGTCTCTCAGCTCAATGTGATATTACCCAGAAGACTTTGGAATGGTTTCTATGGTTACGTCTTCTGGAATTCTCCCTTTGGAAATCTTGTGTCCTTTCCTTACCTTTAACTTCTATCTCAGATATTTAAATATACACCTTAGGGTTCCTGAGAGAGCCTGTGTGTGTGTGTGTGTGTGTGTGTGTGTGTGTGTGTGTGTGTGTGTGTGTGAGCATTCCCCAGAAACACTTCAAACCACAGAGAAGAAAAATCAAGGACTTCACATTCCTTTTCTTCTGCTATGTGTAGAGTGGGAACAGATGATGTGCTGCTGAAACCCTCTGAGGGAGAATAAGAGCCAGAGACCCCCCCAGCACTCTACCCAGCTTGCCAAAGATGCTTTCCTTATTCCAGGTGTATTCATATCACAACACTAGGCACTGAGATCAATATTAAAGCCTTTCCGTTATTCATATTCTATTTTGATTGAATCCTCATGCTAACCTTACTGAGATGTCTTGCCTTGAAGCCTCTTGTATGTGAATAGCAGAGAAAGAAATCAGAAAGGCGAAAAGCTAGTGAACACTGGAAGGGAAATAAGGCACTGTTTTTAGAGGAACCTCAAAACTGAACTGCTCCCCGAGTTAGATGACTTTCTGAGATCCTCCACTTGTTAACCTTCCAGCATCATTACCTAATGTCTACCAACACTGAGACACTTCCAGCGAATTGAGAATCAACTCTCAGACTCAGGTTAGGTACCTCTGGGGTGCATTCAGGGCTCCCAATAAACTCAAAGTAGATTTACAAGTCATGCACTCAGTAGTACAAAAATGACCCTAGGGGAGCACCTGTTCCTTTGTGAACCCACCCTGCCTCTGTACCCAGTCTTTTCTCTGCACCCTCATTTCTCTCCATGAACCCCGGCTCTTTCTCTAATCAGTTTTTAGCAGTCTTTTCACAACTTCTAAAATACCCAACACCAAAATTAAAAGAAGGCCTGTTTGGTTTGTCCTCCACAGAATTCAGTATACTAGACTGTTCTTTAGACCCAGTCCACTAGAGGTGTGCTTGACTCCCCAAAGCACCTAAGGCAGACAGCCCTTGTCACGGGACTACATAAAATTTCAGAAATTCCCTTAGATCTCCTTTGTGGAGTTTCCTATATTTGAAAACTGTGATCAGTCCTCATTTAAGATCTGGCCTGGTGTAGGATGTCCTTCTGTATACTGTGATTATATGTTTCTCTTATTGGCTGATGAATAAAGCTGTTTCAGCCAATGATCAGGCAGAATATACCTAAGTGGGAAATCGAAACAAAGATAGATAGATAGAGAGAGAAAAGGCAGAGTCAGAGAGACACCAGGTAGCTGCCAGGCAGTGAGATGCCAAGGCATCACCGGTAAGCCACACAATGTGGTGATACATAGATTAATAGAAATAAGTTAATTTATGAGAGAGAGCTTGCCAGTAAGAAGCCTAAGCCATTGACCAAACAATTGTAACTGATATTAAGCCTTAGAGAGTTTATTTCATAAGCGACCGCGGGAGCCCAGTAGGTGGAAACTGGTCCAGTGGCACTGGCAGAACGGAGAAAATTCTCCATCTACACTGGCATGATTGTATAAACACATTCCTAGACCACTTATAAGCCCTCAGAGAGGGAATAGCAGTGGTGGGGCTAACATCCACTTCCGTGTTGGGTGGGATTATCCCTACAAGTGTAGACACTGAAGCCAGACTTTAGGACTCATGGGGTCATGTCCCTTCCTTCTTCCTTCTTCCTTAAGTTTTCTTGAGCAAGGTGCTTAGCCTCTCTCTAGTTTTGTTTCATCTCTATAACTTGAGGGTGATTATAGTAATCATGCTGGACTGTTATGAATACAAAATTAATTATGAGAAATGTTTAGAATAGTGTGTGGTAGGATCCCCAAAGGGGTCTCCAAACATTGCCTAATATTATCAAAATCAGAGCTTCTCCTCTTACAAGTACTAGCCTAAGTCATAAAAAATCTTAGAATAACCCATATATTGCAGGTTCTCTGCTTATCCCTACCTTGTATACACACAACTAAAGTGGGACATCAGTGTCCAGTATGGGAAGTCCTTCTGTATATGTGTTGCTTTTATTGGTTAATGAATAAAGCTGTTTCTGCCAGTGGCTTCACTGAATAGAGCTAGGCCAGAAAGCTAAACTGAATGCTGGGAGAAACCTCATGGTAAAATATAAAATAATAGAAATGGATTAATTTAAGATGTAAGAGCTAGCTAGAAATATGCTTAAGCTATTGGTCAAACAGTATTGTAATTAATAGAACATCTGTGTGATTATTTTGGGTCTGGGAAGCTGAGAAACGAACAAGCAACCTCTGCCTACAGTCTAGGGTATTAAGAAAGGGTAAATGTACCAATATGCATGTGGGCATGTGAAAATGAACAATAGTATATTTCTTTGTTTCTTTTTTGTTGTTTGTGATCAAGTCTGGGTGATATTTATCACCACACTATTTTTTTCTTCTCTCTTTGGTTCCTTTCTTCCTTTAAGTCTCCATTCTTGGTGTTTTCTTAAATTCTTAAAGCTCTGATGTTTACCAAATTACACTAAGCTTGGGACAAAGTAAGGGTCTGAGTAACTCTTTAAACTTACTTTGGCTTCTATTTCCCAGACCCTTCCTTCTTTGGAGGGAGAGGTGATGGCTATAAGAAGGAATGTTCTTTGGGGGCCAACTAGGACAGGGCCAGTGCAGAATGAGTGTATGCATTCTTTTTTCCATTCAATTCACTGGTCTCCCATCCTCCATTCCTGATTCGCTGACCACCATCCCAGGTTCCAGAGAGTCTCCCTATGGTCCAGAGCTGTATGGCCAGGTTCCAGTATTATAGCTGCTCTGCTGTCCCCTTTATATTTAGCATAGCTGACCTGACCCTGGTTCTTGAACAGAACATCCATTCTCTTCCCTCAGTTAACATTCATTACCCAACAAAACATTTCAAACCGCAGTAGCTTAAAATAGGGTACTTCCTTTGCTTTTAGAGCTGGCAGTTTGAGAAGGGCTCAGCTGAGTGGTTCTAGCATCATTTCAGCTGATGAGCCCATATTCTGCTGCCACCTAGATAATGGAACTGCTGCCACAGATGTGACTGGCCATAGGCTGGAACAGTGGAGGCAACTGGATGATATGCTTCTTACCATTTACCAGGCTAGCCCAGGCATCTTCATGTGGGGATGGTGGCAAGCACTTCAGGAGCAATAATTAAGGGAAATACACAAATAGATTCGTGTCTCTGTCTTATTACAGTATTATTTGTTCCTTTGGTTAAAGCAAACTGTATGACCATGTTCGGGGCCAATAGAGGAGAAGGCTCTGCAAGGGATGTATAAAGAGACGTGTGCAAAGCAAATAAACAGATCCCTGGAGTCTATTAAACACAGGGCACCAGAAACTACCTCTGATGGCCCCTGTATGTGTTTTTTTTCCCTATAGAGCCAAAGGCATATCTGGTGTGACATTTCAGAATCCACAAACTAGATAAAATCCTCTAGATTCTAATTTTGATATAGCTGTCTTTATTTGCATGCTAGGTCAAGAAACTAGAAAGGGGACCAAGAGAAAGGAAAAAATTGAAGGTTAATAGAATACATGTGACATGAAAGGTCAAGGGGACAATTGGGGAAGGAGGAAAGGGACCAACAGGGAAGGTAGGAGGGAGGATGGGGGAAGTAGGGGTGGAAGATGACTAAGAAAAAAACTGTGCATGAAAATATCAGAATGAAACCCATCTCTTTATAAGATTATTTTGGAAAAAAAACTTTTTAAAAAGATACATTAGCACTCTGTCAGGTTGCTTTAAGAAAATTCAGCCTCTGAAAACAACTATGTTGCTGGACTGTGGTAGCCCACACCTTTAATCCCAGCACTCGGGAGGCAGAGGCAGGCGGATCTCTGTGAGTTTGAGGCCAGCCTGGTCTACATAGTGAGTTCCAAGACAGTGTCTCAAAAAAAAAAGACCACCACCACCACCAGCAACAAAAACAAAAACAGCTACATCAGTAGCATCTCTTTCTTTTCTTTTTATGTTTTATTTAGTGTGTGTATGTATGTGTATGTGGGGGCTGGGTAAGTCATGGTTGGTGTGTGGAGGTCAGAGGACAACTTGTGGAAATTGGTTTGCTCTTTATACCATATGGGCTTTGGGATCACACTCAGGTCATTAGTGTTGGCAGCAGGTGCCTCCACCTATTCAGCCATCTCATCAGCCAGAGTGGTGGCTCTTATCTTCGGTTTCGGAGATGGAAGGGTAGTTCCAAATTCCTTTCAGAATCTAATGGAAGTTGTGTGACTTTGGGCCAGAGAAATTCACATTTGTATTTAGATGTAGTATGTTGCTTAAAACTGCATGTGATTTCTAGACTACTTAAAGACAGACTCTAATTTAATGACTCTTTCATCAGAGTTAGCCTATAAGCTTCTATCAAAGAGTTCCTTTGAGCCCAGATGTGTTTGCCATAGGTTTGCTCATTTAAAGGGAATCAAGTTTGAAGTGACATGTAAACCACCACTTCTTCGACCTTAACAAGAACACATCCAAAAAATATTGGTTAGCCCGCTCTTCAACATAACTTCAGTTTTCACCCAGCTTTCCTGTATTTCATTAATCAGAGGCCAGATGAGCTCATTTAGGTGTGCCTCTGTATCTCCTTAGGCCTTTTCATACAGAATCATGCACATCATGATGTGAGCACTAGAGAATGCAGCCAAAGCCAGTGAAAATATATGAGTGATTAAGAACACTTGTGTCTAGGCTACCAGTGCAGTCAAAGCATTCTTTCAGATGTTTAAACATACTAAGATCCAAAGTCTACAGGCTTTGTTATATTATTTAAGGATGCTTTTGATTGTGAATCATGGAAGATTCAGTTTAAATGAGCTTTAAGGTGGGCATGAGGGTAATTCCAATGCTTAGGAAGTTAAACAAGAGGTTCACAAGTTCAAGACCAGCCTGTGATATACAGCAAGACTGTGTCTAAGAAATAAATATAAAATAAGGGCTTAGAGAGATTGCTCAGTGGTGACGAGTGTGTACTATTCTTGTAGAGGGTCTCAGCACCCATGTCAGGTAACCCACAATCCCCTGTAACTTTAGCTTCAGGGGACTGGATATTTACAGCCTCCAGGGACACCTGAGCTCATGTGCCTATACATACATGCACATAATTAAAAATAACAAAATAGAAATTTTAAATCTTAAAAAAGGAAGAGAAAGAAATGTAAAATTAGAAGATTGCTGAGGGAGTTATCATTCAGGCCTGAGGACCCAAGTTTAATCCCTGGAGCCCACAGAGGGGAAGGAGAGAATTGACACCCAAGGGTTGTCCTTGGCTCTCTACAGACGTGCCCTGGCATGTACATGACCCCAGACACTTCATAAATGCTAATAATAAAATTTAAAATAATAAAATGATATTAAACAATTAGGCTGGCTGGCTCTAGAATGGAATGGCTCACCAATATAGTAGGTGTAATTCTATAGTTTTAATTTTCTCCTGTTTTTCCTTCATGGTTCTGATATGATGATGACAATTTGGAGTGTTATATGTAGAAGACAGTATCCAGAGGCAGAAATAAAAAAACACTTTTTTAAATGAGATCTTTCCAGAGACCTCCAATGGACATTCATTTCCCAAATTCCATTGGCCAGCGTTGCCTAACCTGACAACATCTAAATGAGGCCTTGACGAGGAGGAAAAGACTAGCTAGCGTCCTCACTCTGTTTATTCACACAGCACATTCATCTTCATTCTGGGGAGAGATTTAGTCTCCTTGGAAGGACCTGCCTTTTCCTTGAGGAGTTAAAAAAAATCCAGTGTGGAAAAACTTCAGTATGTACATAGCAAAAAGGAGGGGGGATGGCCATTGGTCAGGCAATCCACAGTGTCTGGCACAGTGTTCTTCAACCTTATACTCATTTTGAATGGTTAACTTGACCTTTTGTGAAGCAAGAGAGAAGACAAGCTTTTGCAAACATAAGTCATGGGGAATTGACTTCTGAAGTATCACAGAGGCTGATACTCAGCATCTTGCAGTGGAGTTGACGGTCAACACAAATAGAAAAGTGAAGAACAGTGGCCCAAAGGGGAGGGAGCTGAGAAAAAGACAGCGTGTCAGAGGAGAACAGTGTAGTTCACGGGCGAAGGTGAGTATGGTGTCGGGAGGAGTAGGGCCAAGGCAAGAGAACTGAATAGGAACATGATCACAGAGGAGAATGGTGAGTGCCTCGCACATGGTACTAAGCAAAATGTCAGAAGAGAGGTATTGAAGTGCTGTGATATGGGGAGGGCAGGAGAGTGGGTTCAACTTGCTGAGCCGCTCCATGCATGGCACAAGCTAGCTACTTAGAGCAGAAGTGTGGTGCTCTGATTGATGGCATGGCCCTTTTACAACAATCTGATGTGTGTTCACCTGACATTGTTGCTAACGTGTAGTGATGTTTCATTTGTATTTTAATAAATAAAGCTTGCCTGAAGATCAGAGAGTACAACACTCACGCTGGTCAGCCTTACAGACCAGGCAGTGGTGACATATACCTCAATCCCAGTAGCCACACTAGTTTGCCACTGAAACAGTGTGGTAGTGGTGCATGCCTTTAATCCCAGCCCTAGAGAGGAATATAAGATGGGAGGAGACAGCTCTCAGACACAGTCTCATTCTGAGATTCCTGGAGGCAGGATCGCCATTTCAGACTGAGGTAGAGGTAAGAGCCAGTGGCTGGCTGTTTTGCTTTTCTGGCCTTCAGGTTGAACCCTAAATTATGTCTCTGGGTTTTTATTAATCGTGCTGTAGTAACTTGTGTGCCTATGAACTCATTCCTGACTCCTTCCACCTACATGACTGTGTAATATAAAAATTAAGACCCTTCCCGGGTAGCGCTCAATTAAGGATGCTTAAGATCTAGCACATAAATTCTCCAGTTCTTGCTAGGTGTGGTAGTGCATGCCTATAATCCCAGCTCTCATGGGCTACAGAGTAGGACTTCCTCAAAAATAAAACAAAAACAAGAAAACCCCAAAGTAAATAAAAAGATTGGAAGTTTCAATTCTTAACTTTTGTTTGGGCTAATTCCACGTTAGGAGTTCGACACTGTTTCCCAGGGATTTTCCTGCAGGGTCAAATCAGTTTCTCATCTTGGTTGTCAGATGAACAACATCTGGCCTTTTCTGCTTCTCACCAGTCTTCTCAGCATCTCCTAAATAAACTAGCTGGACACAAAGCCTGTTCTCTTGGTGTGTGTTATACTCATTATTGTATCCCACCACCTAGTATACTAGGTAGGTCTCTACTATACTGCATATTGAGAGGTCCAACTCATGGATTAAGTAACAGAGTAGGCAAATCGCTATGGTTGTGCTATGTTGAGGGTGTGCTCCAATGGTTGATGGGGTGGAATCTTCATCTTCTTTGTGACAGTGTTGAGTGCCGGTGGAACCTTTAGTGAGGTGTAATGGTGTGTGCTTAGGTCTTTGGGATTGCTACTCACTGTGATTAGCATAATTTTGGTGTTGCCCCAGTTACTTTTCATGGGAGTAGGTAGCTATAAAAATTTGATACTGACTCTTCCCCAGTCTTTGCCTTTTGGTCTTGTCACATGATCTTAGCTCACATGCACTCTGATCATGATGCCACCTACCGTGGCATGTTGCTTAGGTTTTTCTCAACTTTCAAAACTATCAGTTAAATAAACCTGCTTTAAAGTAAGTTGCTTGTTTTTTGGGTACTTTGTTAGAGCATTAGACAAAAGGCTATAATTTATAGGTCAAGTGACTGTTGAGTTCATTCAACTGGTAAGTAGAAGAGCTCAAATCAGAATCTATCTGGTAAAACCCTAGGCTGTCCCTCTAATAACACATTGTACCTTGATGATATTGAACAAGACACGAACGTAATGACTGGAGGACCTAAACAAAGCCAAGATTTGTAGAACTAGTGTACCACATGTTCACAACTTACCTGAAGCATCACCTGATTCACCACAGGTGGCCATGGCTTTCGGTTCACTTCATCTAACCATGTCCACAAGCAGATATACTGTACCAGTTTCTTGAGCTTCGGCAGCTAATGGTTGGAAACCCTACAGCAACCAGATGGTTCAAATTCAGTTTTAACCAGAACTACAGTGAGAACTAGAGTCTAGCCACTGTCTAAGGTGCTCTATCTCTCTTATACATGGCTACGCTACTGAGCCAGCATGATGGATGGCTTGGGAGATGGATTTTTGGAGTTAAATATAGCAAGACCAGAAACTTATTCTGGCAATTGACTTGATGCTTCCTTTCTCAGGACCTGAACATTTCTGTTTCTTTCCTGAGAGTATCTTCTCACACCATTGGAGTCTGCTTATATGGAGTGAGCATATATGGTTCGTTTACTGCACCAAGCCTTTGTTTTTGGCCTTTAAACCTCATCCTGCAGTCCCAGTTCTTCCACTAGGTGGCAGAGTATCAACATTCATCATTCGTCGAAAGCACGTCTCCTCAGAGTAAGGAAAATAAGTAAGCTAGAGACCCTGAGGGACTATGGTCAGTGTGATACGAGAAGGGCAAGCCTATGATTAAAAACTAACCCAAATAAAGAAAGTGGGGCCCTGAAATTTCAGCCTCAGTCAGATCGGTGTCTGATTTGAGGCTTCGAAAGGTAGAGATTGTTGGATAAATTCCCAAAGCAACACGGGGACCTCTGTGGGAGAAGCAGGAGGCTGTCCGTTTGCTAGACGTCAGTGGGCGCCATTTTCCCATGCTGGGGCAAATACTAAGTCACAGGAGACGACTAGAGGGTAGGGGAATGGCAAAGTGCCAGGGAAAATCTAAACAACCATCTAAGCAAAGTGGAATTTGATAAGAGCCAGTGCAATCTGGCAGGCAGCTTTGGACCAAAGAAAAAATCTTCTAGGATTGTTTAGTATTTCTTTTGTTAAGATGTTTGTGTCATTGAACAAACAATGCCAGCTAAGTATTTATCAACTTCATGGTTAAAAGACGAGAAAGATGGAGATATTTTCCACTGCTTCTATCCTTGAGCATTTGCCAGGGGTATTAACCCCACAACCCATATGGAAGTGAGAGGCATATGTCTTAGGGAGAACGCTTTTGGCATGTTTGAGAAACTTTCCCATTACTGATGAGCTCAGGTAGGCAAATGAAATAAGGGGTGTGGACGTTCACAATGGAGGCTACAGCAGTGCCCCAGAGACTTCAGGCTATAGACATACCCCTGTGGATCTGGTTAAAATGCAGATCTTCATGATGCAAGTCCCCAGTGGTGATTGAGATTGAGAATTTTGAATGAGTGCTCAGATGAGGTGGATACTACTGATTCATGGACCACATTATCGAAGTAGGGGCCATGCTACTCTCTGCATCAGCCCTGCTATAGTTTCCATCATCCCACACCATGATCGACCCTAAACAACACTGGAAGCACTGGGAGTCCCTGAACTTTGATGCTCTCTTCTCTGGTCTTTGATGTCTTTATTGCTAAACTGAGGGGCTTGTGTTCAATGAGCTGCTACTAAGTGGTGAGAATGTAGAACGGACTTTTAAAAAAGAGTTATTTTGTCTTTATTTATATGTATGTGAGTTCATACATGTGTATAGAGGTACCCACAGATGTCAGAAGAGTATGCCAGGTCCCTCAGAACTGGAATTACAGGTGATTGTGAACCTCTTGATATGGATTTTGGGAATAGTGCAGTGATCCTCTAGAAGGGCAATATGTGCTGTTAACTGCTGAGCTATATCTCCAGCCCCTTTGGACAGATTTTTTTAAATGGTGTTTCCATATTTATAAAACACCAAGAGTTAAATAAATTTACCGTACTACCCAGCTATATGCCCAAAGGACTTGACATTCTACTCCACAGACACTTGCTCAACCATGTCCATTATTGCTCTGGTGTGGGACAATGGTCTGTATTCTGTCAATTATTTCTTAAATAAACACTGATTGGTCAGTAGTTAGACAGGAAGTATAAGCGGGACAACCAGACAGGAAGTAGAGGCAGATCAATGAGAACAGAATTCTGAGAAGAAGAAAGTCTTAGTCTGCAGTCCTGACCCAGTCACAGAAGAAGCAAGATGTGACTGCCTCACTGAATAAGGTACCGAGCCATGTGGCTAACATAGACAACAATAATGGGCTAACATAAGTTATAAGAGTTAATAAGAAGGCTGAGCTGCTAGGTCAATCAGTTTATAATTAAGTAGACCTCTGTGTGATTTCTTTGGGACTTAACAACTGTGGGAACTGGGTGGGACAGAAACTCAGACAACAGAATGGTGCCCAAGTGGAGTTCTACATTCAAAACAGATTCAAGACTGCTGACTAAGATGATCAAGCCTCACAGGATACTCCAGTCAGGACTTGATCATAATTCTAAATTTTCTTTAGGTCTCCATAAGATTATCAGCACCCCCAACCAACAGAATGTAGCCTAAAGAACTATGCCCACATTTCCCCCAAATGGACTATAGATATTTTCCTTTGCTTAGAATATTGGTTACAAGTTGTTATGGCTAATGGTTAAAAAAAAGGTAAACAAAGGATATTAGATTCAGAGTTCTTGTTTTTTTTTTTAAATGGGGAAAGTGGTGTGGGACAATGGTCTGTATTCTGTCAATTATATTTTAAATAAATGCTGATTGGCCAGTAGCCAGGCAGGAAGTGTAGGTGGAACAACCAGACAGGAAGTAGAGGTGGGTCAATGAGAACAGGAGAATTCTGGGAAGAAGGAAGTCCTAGTCTGCAGTCCTGACCCAGCCACAGAAGAAGCAAGATGTGACTGCCTTGCTGAATAAGTTACCGAGTCATGTGGCTAACAAAGACAATAATAATGGGTTAATATAAGCTATAAGAGTTAATAAAAAGCCTGAGCTACTAGGTCAATCAGTTTATAACTAATGTAGACCTCTGTGTGATTTCTTTGAAACTAAACGACTGCGAGAACCAGGCAGGACAAAAACTCAGACAACAATTGCTCTGTTCCCAAAAGCTAGGAAATGGAAACAACTTAAGTGTCCTACAGCTGATGAATGGATAATGAAAATGTGGTAAATTTGTACTATAGAATACTATTTATCTGTAAAGAAGAATGAAGTCACGAACTTTACAGGTAAGTGAATGGTACTAGTAATGATCATATTGAGTGAGGTAACCCAGACCAGAAAGACAAACATTGCATGTTCTCTATTATTGGAGATTCCTAGCTTCAAACCTTCAGATGTTCGTACATAACCTGTAGTAGTATAGAAACTGGGAAAATAAAATGGGGCCATCTCCAGGGTACTGGGGAGCAATTGAGAGGGAAATGGTAGGGTACAAATAAAATTCTCATGGAAATGGGAAAAGGGAAAGTTCTTAGAGGAGAGGTAAATACAGAAGAAGGTGAAAGGAGAGTAAAGGGAAATAGCAGTGTGCCTGACATATGATAGGGGAAATGGGAAAAGGGGGTGCTCTTTCAGGAAGGAAGAAGGAGGTAAATACGGGAGAAGGAGGGCAGTGGATAAAATAACAATAAGGATGTCTGAAAAAGCTACAAGAAATCATACTATTAGTAATTTACATAAAAATAGCACAACACATGTAATTCAATGTATAAATATCATATATAATTTTAAAGAACTTTTATTCATAAGAGTTTTTGGTGCTCTGTCCAAGAGTCAAAGACCGCTCCCCCCCAAAAATAAACCCCAAGACTAGATATGGTTTGTTGTTGTTCAGGGTTGTACAAGAGACTCTCCAGGAATACAGCCTATCACTGTTGCCCTTGGTTGCCTCCCTAGAGGTGGAAGGTAAATCTCTATTGCTAAAGACAGCATGCACTTCAGAAGCAGGATCCAGTGACCCCTGGGCTGGACCTGATTTGAATTCTTCCTGCCTGAAGGTTAAGTCACATATCCTAGGAATGGGGGACGATATTATAGTTTCCAGAAGGACAGCCTAGAGACGCCTGTGTGTGTTGCTTGAATGTGTGTGGTGTGTGGGTGTGTGACACATGTACATGGATACAGATGTTCTTCCTGGGCCTACGTGCCTGAATGCCAGAGATTGAATTTGAATATTTTTCTCTATTGTACTTTACCTTACTTATTCCCTGAATTTGAGGCTCACCCTTTTGGCTACATTGGTTCTCCAGGGAGGCCCCAGGGGCTACTTTTCTCTGTTCTTTAGCACTGGGATTTAAGGCATATATCACTATGTCTATTATTATTATTAAGTACGAATTATTTTGTTTTATGGATGTTGAAGATCTGAACTCAAGTTCCCAGGCTTGCACAGCTGACATTTTCCCCAGTGAGCCATCTCCCCAGCCAGCCCCACACCTGCCTTTTCCAAGGGTGCTGAAGGTCTGAATTCATGTGATGAGGCTTGCACAGCACGTTCTTTACTCAAGAAGCTGTCTTTCCGTTCCAGGATGGTCACTTTTTTATGTAGAGGAACATCCTAGGTCTGAAAGGTTGAGGAAAAGGTCTGTGTTTGATGATATATAAGACCTTGTCCAGATCTGCTCTTTTCCCACTGCATTTTACATAGATATATTATTACATTATTATATCAGAATGCCCATGTACTTGTCTTTCTTCCTGACCTAGGAGCTTTTTTATAAAGGCAAGAATTCACTTATGACTCTGTTTCCGAAGTACGTGGTAAATAGTAGATGCTTAGTGACTCCTTGAATGTATAATAAGCCTAGGCATTTTTTATAGGTCTAAAAATACTGTGACACCATGAGGTTGAATTACATGATGGCTGTTTTGTTTTAAAGTTATTAATAATAATCATTCAAAATATGCTGCTTCTTCGGAAAGACTCTTTCAAGGTTTTATTTTGCTTATATGATATAAGCATCTTTGAAATTTTATTGTAACAGAATTCTAGCCACATACAACTGTATGTCCAGTGTTTAATGAGAGATGCTCCTGAGCAGATACTGTTTACTCATGTTCCACAGACAGTTGTTTGACGAAGGAAATGGTTGAAAGTGGTGCTTTTGTATAAGAAACATCTGCCTTGTGTTGCTATGTAAGGAGAGTCTGTTCAGTACACTTGGATGGGCTCTGCCTGATTGAGCTTGCCAGGGAGGGGCGGAGGCACCACTAATTACATGTCTTGCAATATGGGTTGGAAATAGATACACAAAGAAAATGCTCTGACCCACAAAGCCCCCAGATGCAATGAAAGCAATGTAGACACAAGTTTATCTTCAAAATTCCCGGTATTGCAGTGTAGATTCAGCCGTACAACTTAATTGTACTCACTCTTTTTCTCCGTATGGTACCTAAAACACAAAAACCACCCACAAATGAAGTATCTGGAAGTCTACTTGCAAATTCAGAAAAAAAACAGTAGGAAAAATACATAGAAACTGCTCATGCTATTACATACATTTTATTGGAAGTATTAATTAGTAATTCCCTTGGGTTTGAGTATTCTTGTAATAGGTCACCACCATTACTTGACTGTCCACAAATTAGAATGCATTTGGTTCAAAATATTCTTTTCCAGGTATGTCAGTCAAAGACACTTCCTTAAAAGACAAGAAAGAGGTAGACTCAGTGGGGATAGTAACAGGCCCAAATGTACAAGATCAAAGAGGAGCCCTGCTCTCAGGTTCGAAAGATGAATTCTATAATTCATTATTCCGTAATTACAGGAAGGGAAGGTCAGCTTAGCAGCTGATTAAGATGAAAATCTAGTAGAATTCTGGCAGTCTCAAGAAATAGCAGTGGGACCCAGGTGTCCAACAGCTGAACGGTGGTGATAGAAACGCTAGGACTACTTTTTCGGCCTCCCTTGCTGCTTAGAATGGTCACATGACCAAGGTCCAGCCAACAGAATATGAACAGAAGGGACATGCTCTGTTTCTAGGTCTGGCCTACAAGTGCTACATATACATGCATCGTTTTCCATATTTCCCCATACTCTGGAGTCACACAAGCGCACACAGAGAGAGGTTTTGGGAGCTGCGTTTTAAGGACAGTGAAGTGATGCGATGGAAGAAGACTGTGTCACTGACTGACATCACAGAGGAGAGCCCTTCGCAAATCAGGGTTTAATGTGAGCGAGAAAGAATCCTTGATTGTGTAAAGGTAGCAAGATATCTAGGTCAGAGAAGCTTTCACTGGTTAACTGCATGGTCATTGGCTTTATTAATAGAGACATTGCCGGGAGAAAAAATGTACTATTTTCCTGAGTTGGATATTGCCTTGTAGAAAGGGGTTGTCAAACTGGAACATGAGCAAATGTGAAGACTGATAAGGAAGTGACAAGCAATCCATGGGGGGGGCAGCTATCAGTGAGGGAGCTTAGCCTACAGAGGGGACAGTTGGGGGTTGAAAGAAAAACATCTAACTGTCTTATTCTAGTTTCTTTTCCTGCTTCTGTGATAAAATGCCCTGATGAAAACAAATTCAAGGAAAAAGGGTTTGTTTTGGCTCACAGCTTTTAGTGGGAAGTCGGGGCAGCAGGAGGCTGAAGCAGCTGGTTACATCACACCCATAACCAGGAAGTGGAGAGCTATGAACGCACTCGGCTGTTCAGTTCCCATTCTCCATTTGTGTAGTCCAGGATCCTGGCCAGGAAATAGCGACACCTACAGTGTACAGGTCTCAAATCATAATTAATCAAAACAATTCCTCACATTTATGTCCAAAGGGTAATCTCCTGGTGACTTTAGATACTGTCTAGTATCTCATACAACACTACCCGTCACAGTATGCTACAAGGAATAAAGTTGAGGCTTGTGTTATAGCACTCAAGAGAGCAGTCATAGGCATAAGGTTTAGCCTTGGGATTAAGGAAAACTTGTTTTGTCTATCCCAAGATGACCTTGAAATAAAATCACTATGTAACTGAGGATGACTTTGAACTTCTGATCTTCCTGCTTCCTTTTCCCCAGGGTTGGGGTTACAGGTGTGTACCATCACAGCAGCTTATATGGCACAGGGATGGCTTTATGAATTCTGAACTCTACCAATTTAGCTCCATCCCCAGCCCGAGGAAACTTGTAATAATAACTAACACTTCTTAAAGGGGGCCTTCTTAACATCTTCTCCATCTTCAACGGATGCTGTCGAGTGACCAGTCAGCATTCCTTTTCCCTTCTACTCTGACTATAGAACCACAAATTAACTGTTATTTCGTCATCATGTGGTTATGGGTAAGATAAGTTCATGCTCAGCTCCAGAGTTGGGTCCTGAATATTCCAAACCCTTTATCACATGGAATTGGGGGAGGTCTAGCTAAGTTCATTTCCCTTCAAATCCTGGATTCATTACAAGTGTCTGAGAACACCTTTTGTAGTGAGCATATGTTAGCTTTCGGCTGGCACACAGCTGACCTGTTCCCATTTCTTTTTGTAAGAAGTCTGCCGTAACAGAGACAACTCATTGTTCACTGAATATTCAGGTCCTTTCTTGCAGACTCCAGGAGTATTGATGGAAGCAGCTGCCTTCTGGGAATTGCATTTCCCTTCTTACAAAGAGCAGAGTCTACAGTTTGTTACTGTCCATGGCATGGGAACAATCATGCTATAATGTCATGTCTGGGTCAAGGAGCAGTTGTGGGACTGAAGAGTACACTTTTATTGTGTTACTTTTTTCAATCCTGGACTTGTTTGTTATTGAAGGCAGCACCGCACTAATAATGTCCGTTATGAAAAATCTTGGGAGGAGAGCAGCAGCCATCTCTGTTGCCTAGTCTCCAAAAGGGCCAAGTTCCTTACTTTTATCTGCTTCCAGATACAGCCAAGATTTATTTGATGTTATTTATTTAGCACACTAAGTGATAAGTTTATAATGCCATCTTTGGCATAGTATATTATTGTGTTTTGTTTATATTTGCTCCCCCAACTGCCTTCTCCACGTTGATCTTCTTCTCTCTCCCAAATAGAATCCCATTCTGCTTTCATGTCTTGTACATCCCATTACCATCTTTTGTTCACATCTCCCCACTTTAGACCTTTCCTGCTCATTTTACAGCCCCCTTTCCACTTTCATGTCTTACACGTATACACGCATACCCACACATCTATATGAATTTATATTTAGACTTTGCATCTGAAAGTTGGTACAGCTATGATTAGGATAGACTTCCAGACACCTGTGGTGGGATGCTGGCTCTTAAATGAGAGCTACAAAGGCAGGTAAAGTTCAGAATCAGGCACGGTGTAGTGATCACGGAGTTGTGAGGAAATATGTGGTAGAGCTTGGCTTGTGGTTTCTGCTGCCTTGGGAGCACGTGGGTCCCTCTGGGGCCAAGTCTTGTTTCTCAGCATCTTATAAATTCTATTAGCCTCTGATAGCTGGCTCATTCAGTCCCCCTTTGCCTAAGACAATGAGCACCATCTCCCTCTACCTGCAATCCTTTGGTGATGGTCTTATCTTTCTCACAAAACATAGGTACAAAAAAATAAGTTTTATAAGTACACTTTCCCACATGTAGTTCTGTATTTATCTTTGATTCTGTCCTGGTATCTTAGATTTATGATCTAACAGCATTTGAGGTGGGAACCACTCAATTTCCTCTTCTTATTAACTTCCTGTTCAGATAATCAAGTAGTTAATTATTTTTTCCTTGTGTTGTTGGTTTGTTCTCTCTCTCTCTCTCTCTCTCTCTCTCTCTCTCTCTCTCTCTCTCTCTCTCTCCCTCCCTCTCTCCCTCTACCTCCTGGTTCAGCAGTTACTTTCATCTGGTGTTTTACTTACTAATTGTCCTCACTCATGCATTTCTGTGCCATTTACACTTGCTAACTCTTTCTATTATTTGTGCCATCTAACTGTCAATCTGAAACTTTTTCTGACTTGAGATGAGCATGGGACCCATTGTCTCAGAGACCTACTTTTGTTGCAAGATTTGTAACCTTGGGTTGATCATTTAATATTCCCTGAGTATTTTCTTGCAAAGTGGTTAGAATAAAAAAAAGAACATGAAAATATCAGGGTCAGTTACAATGGACAACAGCTAACTGAAGAGCTGCATGGCTGAGCACTCCCCTGACACTTGTTGGTTTCTGCATTTGTCACTGTCCTCTGCATAAAGACATCCTCTGATGAGGTCTTAGGAGTTGTATTTATCAATGGGTATAGATATGCCAATTTGAGGAGCAGTTTGCTATTTTGTCCATTTATCAGAATAGTAGTTGTAGGTTGACTCCTGGGCATGTGAGTTCCCCAAAGATGGGTTCTTGGTCATATGGATAGTAGTAGGAATGTATTTACTCTTGTGGAGTGGCCCTTAAAGCACACCCAGAAGTGGCTGGTTGCCCCCAAAACATCTGTGCCTCTAATGCACACATGGACATATCTCGCTATGCTGGTCATTATTGTAGCTCACATGGTTCATAACTGAGAAAAACTGTTCATGGTTGTTTCTCTCAGCAGCTTAAACAGTACCTTCTGGCACCTTGATAGCTGGCACTCAGGTAGGCAGCTTCCTGATCACTGCCAACTTGATTTGTCTATGTCCTGTGACTAAAGTGTGTGGTGTCTTCATCAATAGGGTCTTATCATCAAGTTATGTGGGTAGCCAAGAGCAATGGCGAGAGCCTATCTTGGTTTACGGTTTTTCTGGGATACCTCTGACCAGCAACTCAAAGGGAGGTATCCCACACCTGGTACTTGGCTTTTTATTTGGCAACCTACAGATTTTGAAAGGAACATTATCTCCTATGTAGAGTAACTCCAGTTAAGCTCATCTATCTATCTATCTATCTATCTATCTATCTATCTATCTATCTATCTATCTATCTATCTATCATTATCTATTATCTATCTATCTATCTATCATCTATCTATTATCTATCTATCTATCTATCTCTATTATCTATGTATGTATGTATGTATGTATCTATCTATCTATAGCTTATAAAATAGTAGGTTTCTATATGGCATTTTAAAATACCTTTGGTATCATTTATCTCTTTTCCTACACCCTCTCTGTCCTGTCCTTCCACCCTTTTCCTCACCTAAACCTCTCTTCCATTGGTCCCATCCATATCATCTTTATGGTACTATCTCTCTCTCTCTCTCTCTCTCTCTTTCAAGATTTTTCTTTCTCCTTCCCACCAACGGTCCCTTTCTAATTTCTTGGTTTATACAGATATTCCAAGTTAAAAATATACACCTATATCACTACCCCCACAAGGTCCAGGGAGCATTGGAGTAAAAATACTCCAAGAACCAGAGGTTAGGGAAGAGTTGAGTCAGTGTTTTTCTGGATATAACAATATGGTTGAAATCATGAACTCACAATATCTGTGTTTACCTGCACAAGCCAATCAACATTCTAGCATAGAGCAGGGAGGGGCTTAGGAGCCCTCACTCCTAACTGAGGAGCTATTGACAGTTGATGATTTCTGTGGGAGGGGAGGTTAGCTTTCGCTAGTGGTGTGACCCCTGGTAGGTCTACTGTGCTCCAGTGGATAGCCTTAAACCTGAGTTTATTGGAAGCACAAATCGGACTTGGTACATTATTTAATTCTTATTTTAAAAAGAGTACATGAAGTTGAGAGGGAGTGAGGAGGTTGGGATAGATTTGGGGAAGCTGGGGTAAATATGAGCAAAACACATTGTATGAAATTCTTAAATAAGTAGCAGAAATTATACATTAAAATGTGTGGCATATCCTGGAAATTGGGCTGTGAGATCACAGTCTTCCATCAGCTAATGAAAGCTATATAGTTTCTTTCTCTTTTTCTCTCTGCCTTTATACTTATAACAGCAACCAAAAAGACACATTCTTACTGTGTAGATCTCAGGCTAACTTGAACCTGTGGCAATCTTCCTGCCTCTGCCTCCCATGGACCACCAGGTCCAGCCAAATGACTTTCTGCTCTCAGTTTATCCTTAAATACCACCCTTGAAATGAACCCTAGTAGAACAATGCACTGCTTCAGTGTTTTACACACCTTTCACATACTGTGTACACAAGCCATTGGCGATTCGACAGTGGCCTTTATATGACTCACCTTAATGTCTAGAGAAGAATTCTACAATGCTTCGTATTAGTCATTTGTATTTGGCCCTGTGCTGCTTTAGGAACTCAATTCCACCTCTCCCGGTCTGTCCCGGAGGCTAAATTTGACAGCCTCCAACACTGGGTCTCAGTTTTCTTATCTGTAAAATGAGATGTCTCAGCTTACTCCCCCCAGAGTCTTCTCTCCAGTCCCAGCCTGCCATGATGCCCCAAAACGATTTTATGCTTTCTGAGATTCTTGATGGAGTTAGATTCATCTCCTCTGCCTTCTGTTTTGTCTTAATAAGCCCTCTATGGTAACTTTTGGTGTCTTGGGTAAATGGGTTTAGACAACGTTGCCACACACAGGACCTCTTTCAGGAGTTCCCAGGAGACCAGGCATCTCTGTCATCACAACTAGACCATTTTTGTTTTCTCAAAGCACTTTCTCCTCAGCTTCCTCGGGTACATTTTTGCCTTTCCTTTTTCTTCATCCATATCATAGACGAACACTCCCATCTGGAATTCTTTTGCTGAAAGCCTTCTCAGGCTCCCTCTGCTGGGGTGGAGCTTGTTGTCATAGTAACCTTTTATTAAAGGCTCTGAGGTCAGCACGGAAGCTAGCCAAATCCACTCACATGGGTGGTCACAGAAGGTCAGGACAGAGTATCGCTCTAAACCTTTGCAATTGTTAATAAGAAACAAAGTATTTGCTGTTCTGCTATCTTGTCATAATGTTCCCTTTTTGTCTTGTGGGTCACTCTAAGTAGTAAAGAGAGAACTAAGGACAATTTGGTTCAATTTGCTATTGTTTTCTAATATTTTTACAGATAGATCCACTTACCTTAGGCCATCTTTTGACTTTGAAAATATTATCTTCTCTTCTAAAACATGTTCTTTGAGTCCTTGAACTCGAGCCAAGAGGGGAAAGGCAAGGAAAACAAGTTTAAATGACTAAGAATATCGAAATAATAATCATTGGATATACTTTGATGACAATAAATAAATACTCAGAGCAGTATTATCTCTCAGCATGCATGCATACATACATACATGCATATATACACATTTATACGTATATATGAACATTATTATTATATATTATACACATGCATATATATATATGTATATATATATATACACACACACTCCCTCCTTATCTGATTTCTTAAATAGTTAAAGGAAACGAAGAAAAATAATAATTTTTTCTAAAGAATTTAGACAATTCTAGACTAATTTGATTTTCTTTATACTACATAGAAGTCCAAGGCAAACAGAGAAGCAGTAGGTTAAGGAGAATGTGGTATCCTCAGGAAGAAGGTCACTATTGAATGCCCAAGCTGGGCCAATTCTTTTTAAGTGGAACCTACAATAATTGAAAATAAGAAGGCTTACAATGTGGGCCTTTAGATTACTACCACGAAGCATTAAGAACATCTGTCCCCTTCCTGTACAGGCAAGCTCTTCATCTGAGGCTTGGGAATAAAAGCTGTATTGCCAACTGAGACAAAGAAGGATGCACACACAAGGAACTGGCTGAGCTGTCAGGCTGTATTTGTGTCTGCCTGAGCTGCTCTGAAAAGATCCTCTTCTGAATCACTCTGACCCCAGACAATAGTGGGATGGAGTGGCTCTGTGCTGAGCAACAGATTGCAGATGTGGGACTGGGAACCTTTATCTCTGCTGTTGCTGATAGCTAGAGTACCACCGCTGGCCCTTGTCTAACTGGCCTCAGCTTCCTCTGGTACTAGGTGATTATTATGAAGAGTCTGGCCATCCCATGGTGGATGGAGATGGTCCAAGACAATAAGCCGCTCCTGAAACCTCCTCCCACATACCTTTCATGCTAGATCTCTTTCTACTCTTTTTAAAGCTTACTGACGACTTACATCAAGGCCAGAGGGAGCTTTCCAAAACACAAGTCAAATAATGTCACAGTCTCTTTCAAACCCTCTACTGATGTCCCAACAGCACCATTATGATCTCTAAAGGAACTAATCCATTGGCCTCACATCCCTTTATGTCTTCAACTTTATCAGTGATCATTTCTTCTCTTTTTCTTTACTTTGTTGTAGACATACTAGTCCCATTGCTTGAACATGTCATTTCTAGTCAGATCTCTGTGCTTCTCCGCATGCTGTTCCCTCTGCCTGGAATAATCCTTAACTTGTTACCCATATGACCTCTTGTGTTACTTAGCCTGGAATAATCCTTCACCAGTTACCCATATTATCTCTTGTATTACACTACCTCCTTTATATCTTTTTTCAGATACCATCTTCCCAACGAGCCTTTCCTGACCAACTTATTCCAAATTGCAACTAATTATTGTTTTTCTGACATGGTAGACTGTAACATGAGGGGCCGGAGTGTTGGGGTTTCTGTCCTGCCCAGTACCCCAAAGCCGGGCAAGCCCAAAGAAAATCACACACAGGACTCCATAAGGTTATAAACTGATTGGCCCATTAGGTCAGGCTCCTTATTAGTCCTTGTAACTTATGTTACCCCATTATCCTTATCTATTTTAGCCACATGGGCTCAGTACCTTTCTCAGTGTGACAGCTTACATGTTGCCTCTTCAGCGGTCTGCGCAGGAGTCGCTGAGAGAGAGCTTCTGCTTCCAGAATACTCCCAGTCTCTTTGCTCCACCCCTACTTCCTGTCTGGCTTTCCTGCCTATACTGCCTGCCTGGCCAATCAGCGTTTTATTAAAATATGATTGACAGAATACAGATAATTCTCCCACACCATTTCCCTCTCTTTTTTTTTAAACAAAGGAAAATACCCATAATCCATTTGTTGGGAATGTGGGCGTAGTATTTCAGGCTACTTCCTGCTGGTTGCGGGCGCTGATAGTCTTAAGGGGACCTAAAGAAAATTTAGAGTTATAATCAAGTCATGACTGGAGTATCCTGTGAGTCTCGATCATCTCAGGCAGCAGTCTTGGATCAGTTCTGGATGTAGACCTCTGTCATCTGGGCCATCTGTTCCTATCGGAGATTTTTCAGGTGGCCTCCCTTGGTCAAAGGTGATTATTCTTAACTCTGAATAAATCCAGAGTCTCTCGTTTTCTGTGGAAACAAAAGCAAAATCTCTTCTCCAAAGTAACATACTTTTTGACTTCAGTTTTGAAGCCAAGGTATTTTCAAAATTTCTATCTTGGGTTAGTTCAGCAGCATTTATAAACAAAAGTCTTTTAGCAGTTGTTGCTCCTTCCTCAACAATCAAACAATTTAAAGAGAGCATAATAGCATACAGTATGAAGATTCTCTGTGCATTTTCCATCTTTATGTGGCTTTATTTTAACCTCTATTTCTTTTATTTTTACTTTTACTTTTTGCTTTTGAGACAGGTTCTCTGTATATATCTTTGTCCTGGAATAACTCTGTAGACCAGGCTGTCCTTGAACTCACAGAGATCCTCCTGTCTCTGCCTCCCCAGTGCTGGGATTAAAGGTGTTTGCTACCACACCTTGAACTCACAGAGATCCACTTGTCTCTGCTTCCCCAGTGCTAAGATTAAAGGTGTATGCTACCACACCTTGAACTCACAGAGGTCAATGTACCTCTGCCCCTTGAACACACAAAGGTCAATATACCTTTGCCTCCCAGGCATTGGGATTAAAGGTGTGTACAACCACACCCAACTACTCTCTTCCTTTTTTTACTTTAAGAACTTTAACTTTCAGTCTGCATATATTTTTAACACACTGTAAAACATTTAGAGGTTTTCTTCAACTTTGAATCTTTCTTTTACTATATATCTCTCTTTTTCTGACTACAGGAGTCTTTAAGGAGAGGATTAAAGCCGTGGCTTTGACAGCTAGATCCAGCCCATTTCTTAATTTTCCAGCCAGCATGTGTTCACTGCCACAACTCTATGGCATTTCAAGGTCCTTGCTAGCAAGCAAGCTGCCACATTCTGCTCACAGACCACACTCAGTCGGACTGCCTGCCTGAAAGAGTCAGAGTTTGCCCTGGCAGGACAGCCCAGAAAGCCAGCATTTTAAAACAGCACAGCTTTTTTCCCGCTACAGCTGAAAACCCGAAAAGCATGCATTCAGCTTTTCACCAACACCGTTTAAGTGCTTCGCGGCAGGACCTCTTAAAAGAGCTGCAAGGTTTTGCAGCTAAAGCTGAGTCAGGAAGCCTCTCTTAGATGAAAGTCTTGCTTGCCTCTAGCAAGCAGAGCAGACCCGAGAAATTGCTGCCACCAAGAAAACATGCTTTACTCCATTCTTTCCTAAACTTTCTCAGGTTTTCTGTGGATGCAGTTATCCACGTTGGGCACCATATGTAACATGAGGGGCCGGCGTGTTGGGGTTTCTGTCCTGCCCAGTACCCCAAAGCCGGGCAAGCCCAAAGAAAATCACACACAGGACTCCATAAGGTTATAAACTGATTGGCCCATTAGGTCAGGCTCCTTATTAGTCCTTGTAACTTATGTTACCCCATTATCCTTATCTATTTTAGCCACATGGGCTCAGTACCTTTCTCAGTGTGACAGCTTACATGTTGCCTCTTCAGCGGTCTGCGCAGGAGTCGCTGAGAGAGAGCTTCTGCTTCCAGAATACTCCCAGTCTCTTTGCTCCACCCCTACTTCCTGTCTGGCTTTCCCGCCTATACTGCCTGCCTGGCCAATCAGCGTTTTATTAAAATATGATTGACAGAATACAGATAATTCTCCCACACCAGTAGACACATACCTGCAATCTCAGCCTTCAGAAAGCTAAGACAGAAGGGTAGAGAATTTGAGGCCAGCCTGAGCTACATTATGAATTCCAAGCTATTCTAGGCTGTAGATAATGAGACTATGTCCCCCCCAAATCACTTGCTCTGTGTTTGTTAGCTACTGCTAGAACCTGGGTGCATAACAAATGACCCCCAAAAGGTAGTGGACAATACACATTACTTTCCAGATGTGTGAGTTTAACTAAGACTTTATTGACCTATGGTGGGCTCAGCTTGGGTTTGGAGCTGGGGACAAGCCAGTTCAATGAGAGTTTGTATAGAGGCCTAGGGTGAAGGGTACCAGTTACTCGGAGCATAGATCAGCACACAAGAGGAAAGCCAGGGCAGATCTGCAGTTTAAGTTCTTTGCTCCCATCACATTCCTCTGCCATTCTATTTGTCAAAGGAAAGTGGGGGGAGTGGAGGAAGCCCACTGTGACTGAACATGTCAAAGATCCTATAGCTTTAGACCCACAGGAAAATGGCAAAGCCTTCCCTCCTGGCCCAAGTGCAAATGTTGGTAATATCTGCAGAGAATGTCCACTAGAGCTCTCTCTCCCCACCCCTGGGATATTTATGGCCTGAAGATGGCTTCCCTACAGAGACTCCTCTTACTAAGATTAGCTTAAACCTATCTCCTCCTCGAGCTGTTTACTACAACTCCTGCCTCCTTGTTTAACTGTATGCAATAACCTTGCCTCTGTTGAGCTCTATGTAATAAACACAGTGAGCTTCTGAGATGCTATGGTTTTTCCATCAGAGAGTGCTGTCCAGGTAATCACAGCTTTTCTCTGCCTGCATTTTTTTAATTCCCTTACTGCTCAGTCAGGTCTAATCCCTGGAGTCATGAAGAATGTGTCAGTCAAAGAATAACGAGGAGACTGGAGAGATGGTTCAGTCTGCGACGTGTTCACTGGGCATGTGTGAGGTCCTGAGTTTGACCCCTATAACCCACGGAAAATTTCTAGGTATGGAGGTATGTACTTGTAATTGCAAGACTCTAGAGGCAGAGAAAGGCACGTTGCCTGTGTTTGCTGGTCAGCCAGTCTACTTGACAAGGTTAAGGTCAATGAATGGCCCTGTCGCAAAGAAACAAGGTTGCATTAATTACTTTTTTTATTATTTTGATAAATAACCACAACTTAGGCAACATACAGAAGAAAGTTTATTTGGGCTTATGATTCCAGAGGATTGGAATCCTTGATGGCAGAGAGAACAGCATGTGGTCAGCATGGCAGATGGAGCAGAAGCTGGAGGCTAACATCTTGAACTTTAAGTACAAAGTAGAGAGGGTGAATTCAAAGTAGTGTGAGTCTTTAAACTCTCAAAGATCATCATATCCTCTAACAAAGCCACACTTCTTATGCCTTCCAAAACAGCAAATGCCACCAACTGGTAACCAAGTATTTAAATTTCCAAGATTATGGGAGACATCTCAGTCAAACTACTGTAATGACTTCTGAGGAATGACATCTGAGGTTGGCTTCTGGCCTACACACACACATACATACATACACAGACAGACAGTTAGACAGACGCACACACATACACATACACACACACACACATACACATGCACGCACACACACACTAATGAGACAGGGAATGAAATTCTGCCTATATTGAAAGGGGGAACCAAAATAGTTGCTGAACAGTCAACTAAACAATTACACATGCAGACATAGATGCACACATGTATCTCTTACCCATATTTGCCTGCTTTCCTTCCATTTTTGCCTCTTCCCCGAGGGTTTATCTCCACCCTGAACGGTGATGTATTTTACTTGTTTGGTTTTTTTTTGTTTGTTTTTGCTTATTTTCTGTCTTATTAGTCAAAATATCATTTTGCTAAGAACAGGGGGTTGAGTAAGGAAGTTCAGAAATGGGTTTTATGATTTGATGGTAAGACCCTATTGCTGAAGACCCCCCCCCAAATATTTGGCTCACAGAAGACGGAGAAATGAATCTGGTACCAATCCGGAAGCTTCATTTTGACTGGCTAGCTTTCATAGTGCTGAAAGTTGCCATGCACTGCATCATAGGGGAAGAGTTATCATCAACCTTATCAACCTGAACTCTGCAAGATATGAGGTTGACTGGCTTGCCAAGACATGTTCACTGGTATAACAATGGTGTAAATGTTATGTGAGTTACCAACCTGCTTTCTGATTGAATTTAAAGCCTGGTACTGTTATCTGGGTCCCAAAGTGGAGGCTGTCTAGGTCATAAGTCTCAGGGAAAAATATTATACTATTATTTTTCTAAATGGACATAATGATAAACTGCTCCCTAGGTTTATATTCATATATTAGTGCATCTCTCAATCCTCATCAGAAAAGCTTCTTTTGTCAGTAGATGGCTATTAATACAAAGACCCACAACTGGTTAACATGCAGAGAAAAAGAGACTGACTGTGGAGTTCTCAACTCTAAATGGTATATCCATATCACAAACCACTCTCTCCTCCCTCTGCAAGGCACAGGGTTAATCATAACAGGCAGAAAGAACTTTAAAAAGCCAGTGGTAATGGATGCCTGCCGTGAAATTGTTCTCTGGCCATTACTAGGCTGATGCCACAGTGTCTGTCAATGCACATATAAGACCTGCACGAGATGGAATCAGACAAAAATCAAAGCACTGGTGGGGGGATGTAGTCGCGAAGTCCCACTCCTAGCTGTGGAGTTTTTGCAGTTTATGGGTGCTGGAAGAGAGAGAATCATCTTTCTTTAGAGATGTAGTCCCTGAGAGGTCACCTATGCTCCAATGGATGGGCCTAAACCCATTTGCATACTGGTTGTGCTAAGTCGACTGAGTGGATTAAAAAAAAAAGAGCTCATGAATTTGGAAAGGAAAAGTCACAGAGTGGAGGGATCGGAGAGAAATTTGAGAGGAGGGACAAGGGAGTGGATTTGATCAAAATATGTTATGTGCATGTGCCAGATTCTCAGACAAGAAAGATGGGTTCTAGGATCTTGGAACCTTATGCATAGGAGTACAATTTCTTCGAAACACTGATCTGATCCACACCATTACCACTGCTGCAACTATCGTCATTGCTATTAAACCATGACCAGTTTATTACTATCGAAATTTCTATCTTACCATCTCCACCACCACTACCATTTTATCATTGTTGTCATCACCATCATCACCACCACCACTGATACCATTGTTACCACCAACACCACCACATCACCACCAGCATTGCCACAGCCACTACCATCACCACTTCTACTACATCGCCATCTACACAATTATTGGTGTGTTGTTACCACCACCAATATTACCAGTGCTATCATCATTACAGCATTCATCTCTACCACATCACTATCACCACGACCATTGCCATCCCATGTCTATCACGGTCACCCTCATCACTCCCAATTCCACCACCAAGACCATCACTGTTATTGTTGTCTCCACTAGATAGCAGAACTGCTTGATAGCAGAACCAATTTCATACAGCTCTCAGGAAGCTAATTCCACAAAAACAGAAGAAAGAAAATTTCTTTCTTAGTGAACTAACTGCTATGTAAAAGCATCAATCCAATAAAATTTCCTCTTAAGCTCCCTAGAGCAAATCTGTAACAATTCTGTCATCAACGTGTACTATAGCTTCGGAAATTCAACCCACCCTTTTGGAGGTCTACAGAGATTGTCAGACCTCCAAATTCCACCTTCTAGGGGGCACTAAAATAGTCCCCTCCCCTTTTCTCTTTTTGGAAGGAAAAGTGAGGCTGTTTACTTCGCCATTTCTTCACCACTGACAGTCCATTTCTTGTTTAATAATAATGGACTGTGTTCTTGCTATTTTTCCATTCCTAAGCAAAAGCTTTTTCTGAAATGCTGCTGCTTCTCCAGTTCACTGTAAACACTGGCTTACAAAAATATGTGAGTGCTCCATTAAATCTCCATTCCTTGTCAATTCTCTGCATGTACAGGACGGCAATATAGTCTTTGTCCTAGCTCTACTTTGTGTGTGTGTGTGTGTGTGTGTGTGTGTGTGTGTGTGTGTGTGTGTAGTTAAGACTCTCTGTTCTTCACGACCAAATTTCATCTTCATTTTGTCTGCCTATGATTCATTTCACTTCTGATGAAGCTTTTACTCCACTTACTTATTTTTTGCTGAAGGCATTAAATGAATTGCTTTGAAGCATGTAAGTATTTCAAACATTCTACAAAAAGATCTTCCTCAAAATAGCGTACCACAGGTCTAGGAAAGGTGTGTTGGGGATAGTGAAAAGAGGGAGGATTTTATTTCCTTCTTAAAAGCAAGTTTCTTTGAAGGGAAGAAACTGCCACTGTTTGGCTTTGGTCCCAAGCCTACTGTTATGCTAACACATAGGGAGCGTGGTTTAGACTATATACTTGATGATAACACATCTGATTTTGATTCTATCAAACACAAAGAAAAACCTGTCTCACTGGGGGCGGGCTGTAGAAAGGAATGTTAGGGCTTCCTGAGAAGCTTTCTTTTTTTGTGGGCATGAGAGAATGTCCCACAGGCAGATGGAGAAGGAGATGAAAAGGCCTATCCTATGAGGAACCCAATGATGCCCAGGAAATGATGTGCCTGAAGTCTGGTTTCTACTGGAGACATTTGACACACAAAAGAGCTACCCCCAAATTGCAAAGATTTAATATTTTCAGGAAGTTGAAGATTTTTTTTGTTAGGACCTGCTCATATCAGCCCTGAAATACTTATGGCCCCCCGATCTGTGGCTTGGACACTTGCACGCTTGTTCATCCCTGGTTGACTGGAAGACTTCAGGTGCGCTCCACTGAGGGACATGAGAGGCAGCTCCATGGGAGGCCGGAAGCAGCTAGTATATAGAGCTCTCTTGAAAAACTCTTCTGTGAGTTTCTACAAGATCTCTGCTGAGCCCCACTTCTGTGTGAAGCAGGACAATTTCTCAGCAGGGAGTATGGGATTTGAACTTGGAACAGATGCCATGTGCTCAGGTGTTGAAAGGTATTGGAAGTGGGCACTTCCTGCGGAGGGATTCAGTTTCAACAACCTGGTGTTCTCTTTACAGTTTCTTTGGGCCCAAAGTGAGAATTTTTGTCAGCCTGGGTTGTAACAAGATCTGAGCCGGGGGTGGGGGTGGGGTGGGGTGTATAGACATTTGGAGAGGCGCGGGAAGGAGGGAACGCAGCAATAGAAACGCGTCCTGTGAGAGAGAATTTGGCTCCACCTCCTTATCTTGTGAACTTCATTAGTGAGACCTCAACTCTGCAGGGGGTCTTCGCTCTGGCAGATATTGATGTTTTAGGGGTCAGGCCTGAGACGGGCACAGAGGAAATGGAGGTCAGAGAGTGTTGCCCACCAGGCGGCCCTCAGAGCAGATTCTGGTAGAGAGATTCTTTTTTTTTTTTTTTTTTTTTTTTTTGTTTGAAATTATTTGTTTTTTGTTTTTTTTTTTTGTTTTTTTTTTTTGTTTTTTTTTTTTTATAGTAAATTTTATTAAATTATAAAAGTTTCCAATTCCGCCCCCCCTCCCAACACCCTCCCACTCCCCCCACTCCCCCCCTCCTTCCCCTCCGTCCCCCAGGGCAGTCAGGGTTTCCTGCCCTGTGGGAAGTGGTAGAGAGATTCTTGAGCAGAGACCATTAGAGGTGCTCTTAGGACTAACACCTGCGAAGAAGATAAAACAATGGGATTTGGTAGGGAAAGGATTTGTGCCGCTGTGTGGTGGCAACAAAGGCCTTTGTTGTTCCTGTTGAGGATTCTGGAACAGCAAGCAGTCATTCCTGGATGCTCCCCCCTCCCCCCACCCCTCCACCGACCCCTGCAAAGGGCCTGGGCTTTGTGAGGCAGAGCTCGTCTATCAGGAAGATGCTCAGCTGCCAACATTCCAGGTAGTTGAAGGAAGGAATACTTCAGTCCTGATGGGTGTGGCAGAGCGCCATGTTACAGCGTTCTTTCAGGGGTGTCCAGCCTATTGACTTTAGGACATGATCTTGTCATCGACCAATCTGTAGGTATTCACATCTGTAGGTATTTGAGGATGTATTTGGTCTGTGGATGGCCGACTGGAAATTCCTTATTGAGCTTAAAAGAAAGACAAATAATTTTCTGTAGAAGACAGGCATTGATAGACGACATACTAAGATACTCCTTTGTAATACCCATTCTAGTCAATTCAAAAAAGTTGAATACTTACTTGTGTTTTGGAACTGGAGATACACAGATAAACAAGACAAGAGAAACCTATGGTCTTGTAGAAAGACAGGTACTTCAGGAACCAACATGGTTATAGGGGCATTGAGCAAGTAGAATGGGATACAGAGGGGCCTACCAGGTAACTGTGTGGTATTCCAAGTTTCGTGCAGCACTAGTCTACTGATTGTCACGGAATAAATACCTTATAAGATTCCATTCACTGAAATACCTCCTTTAAAACCATTTATTATAGAGAAAAGGTTTTCTCTTGGGTGGCAATGTAATTCTTTATAATATCACATGATTAAATATACTTCTGGGACTGAAGAGCTGCCTCAGCAGCTAAGAGCATTTGTTGTTCTTACAAAGGCTCTGGGTTCAGTTGCCAGCACCCACATGGCAGCTCACAATTACCTGTAACTCCAGTTCCAGGAGATCCAGTGCCCACTTCGGGCTTCCATAGACATTACATGCATATAGTGCACATACATACATACATGTAGACAAAATATTCATTCATATAAACATGAATACATTTTAACAGTATACTTGTACTTCTTTTGCATAAATAGATATTGATTGCAATATGAAAAATGGGAGGGAAGAGGGGGAGTTGGACAATAACAGGGACAGAATGAAACTGAAGCCTATGGTAGCCACTTCTGCAGAGATGGGACTGGGATTTACCCTTTCAATAACCTATCCAAAGACTGTCACCTTCGTAATGTGTCTATCTCTTCCCCAACCTCACAGGCCTCCACACCAAACAGCTTTCCTTACTTTAACTGGCATTCTCTTACTAAAGTATCGTTTCTGCAGCTGATTTGATGAAACCTCCTGATAACCATGATTCTGGTTGCAAATGGCTTGAATGTGTCTCTCAAGAGTTCATGTGCTAGAAACTTGGTCCCCAGTGTGACAATGTGCTAAGAGGTGATGGAATGTTTATGAGGTAGAGTTTAGTCACGTGGGGCTGCTGCTTTTGGAAGGGATTAATATAGTTCTCTTGAAATCCTCATTAGTTAGCATCTCATTCACATACCACGATCCTATAAATGCTTGATTGTGGCTCGAACTGCCCTGATTTTATTTATGCATACCCAATTTAGAAAGTAAAATGGGAGGAAACAAATTGTTTTCTAGACTCAAGTAATTTATCATTGTGAAGTACGTGAGAAGTCAATCTCCAACAGCATCTTCTTCTTTGAGATAAAACTAATCCTTTTCGCCTTAGTGGAAAAAGCTCCTCATCACCCGAACCATGCCTGTCTCTTTATCCCGCCTGCCCCTATCTTGCCTCTGTCCTTCTCCAGCATCTTGCTCTGCCTTCTAAGGAACTTAGGGCTTCATCCCTCCCTTCTACCGGGGTTTGTGCCACCAGGCCCTCACTTGTGTTTTTGCATCTGCCCAGAATGCAATTCTCAGGATGCCATTTAAATTTTATTCCATTTCCTCTAAGAAGCCTTGCCCCATGTTTCTGTTCAGGTCAGAATATTTTCTTTTGAGTTCTTGCAGTACCCAGTACTATATTATAGTTCTTGCAGTACTATAATCATGGGCTCATTGTACCATATTATAACCATGGATTTATTTGTCCATCTCATCTGCAAAATATGATTAGGTCAAGGACTCTGTCTTCATCTTATTCTTTGTCTCTGTAGGTACAAAGGGAACTTGCTAAATACACAGAAGTACATTCAGTCTTGACTTAAATTCTTCAGATAGTTCTGACTGTCTCAAAAGCACCCTATTTCATTTTTTCAATTTTCAAATGTTCTGTCTTCTAGGGGCTGATTTCTGCCTTATAATTTCTGCCCACTTGTCCTTGTTCTGCCCCCAAGAATGAAGTCCATTAGGAGAGGACAACAGTCTGCTCTTGGGTGGACTTTGGCGAAGAATGCAGCTGTCACTGTTGGCTCATCTTGAAATAATTCCGTGCTGTTTTGGAGATGGGTATGGAATATTCCTTTCTCTAAATATTTAGAATAAGGAGAGTAGGGAGGCGAGAAAGCAGGAACAGCCGGAGCGTCCCCTGAAGTGTCTCAGTTTGGTTTGCTGTTGTGCTCTGTTCCCGCAATCTGTTTACCCGAAAACATTCTGCTACCATAGTGCAAGCAAACTAGTCACATTCAACACATTTGGTACATGGCGATGCCAGTTAACCTTTTCCTGTGGACTCGGTGGGTTGAGCTGCATCCAGTGGTGTCTGTGCCAGGTGTTGCACAGGACTCCCTTGCTAGCTGCTCAGAGGGCTGCTGTGGCTCTACTTACTAGCCCTAGCCCCAGACATGGCTGCTATCTGCCCAGGAATTCTGGCATCATTTATACAGCGTTCTCTGGGAATGGTGCTTTTTACTATAGACTGGAGTTTCTTAAAAAAAAAAAATCACGGGCCTGAGAATTTCCCAGGGAGTTAGTTAAAAATACATAGTCTTGGATTTCTGTACTGTACTGTCCAGATTAGAACCTTAGAGAATCAGACCCCAATTCAATTTATTTACTTATTTTTTGCATTTTTAAAAAATGAAATACTTTAAAATAGCATGCACAGTAGTGGGTTTTCTTCTAGCATTTTTATGTATTTGTGCCACTACTCTTTGATTTTACTCACCCCTCTCTCACCTCCTTCCTCTGCTTCCCTCCTCCTCTCTCTGCTCCCCTTCATCTCTCTAGTAGTCCACCTTCTGCTTTCAAGCCACGTGGTGTGCATTTTAACTATTTAACCATTTAACAGTGGTGTGTGTGTTCTCTCTGGATGGTTCCTATTAAAGATAAAGTGAAGGAACCTAGTTTTTGACAAGCTCTCATCAAATATACCATTATCAAGCCGTTCTGGATGTTCGTTTTCATCTAAATACACACTAGCCTCTATCAGTGGCTACTTATGCTCTTTGCCTTCACCCTGAGTTGTAAATGGGAATAAGTCGTACAGCTTCTGTGTGCTGGTTAAGGTAACACCAACTACCATAGCAGAGGCATCATTAAAGACCAATGTCTTACTGTAAGTGAACTTTACTACTAGGTTACAGAAAGTTCTAGGGGACTGTGCTTGGTGAGTGGCTCTCTTTTATGTAGCGAGTGATTCGGGAATGGATAAACAGAAGATGCAAAGAGAACCCGATGGTGGTGGTGCACGCTTTTAATCCCAACACTCAAGCGGCAGAGGCAGGCGGTTCTCTGAGTTCGAGGACAGCCTGGTCTACAGAGTGAGTTCCAGTACAGACATTAAAGCTACATAGAGAAACCCAGTCTAGAAAAAACAAAAAGGGGAGAAGATGCAAAGAGTTATGACATTTTTACAACCAACTTCAGAAAGAAGAATTCTCTCTCTCTCTCTTTCTCTCTTTTTCTCTCCTCTCCTCTCCTCTTCTTTTCCCCTTCCCTTCCTTTCCTTTCCTCTCCCCTCCCCCAGGGTCTTGTGTAAGCTAAGCAAATATTCTATCACTAAGCCACTAGCCACATCCCCTCCCCCCAGCCTGTAACATTCTTAACAGACTCTTGGTATCATAGTAAATCCCCAACAGACTTACCTGTTGTAATAAATTATAATTTATTGACCACTTGTTATGTAGCAGACTCTATACCAGACAATTTGCATACATTATTTTATCTAACCACCACAACACACCTACTGGGCAGACAAAGGAAGCAGAGTCAAGGAGATGAAGAAAAGAACTCAACATTATTTAATTAACTAGTAAGCAATAGTGTCAAGGTACCGTCTAAGATGTAATCTAAGCTTGAGCTGTCTAAGGAGAAAGGAAAACCCAGATTTATTTCTAGGACTGTATTTTAAGTCTTTAGGAAAGTCTGAGAAATGGTTTGGGAAAGGACTCTAGCCTTCTGAGCTGAAAGAAGAGGATGAAGCCCGGAACTAGTTTTGGCAGATGACCCTCAAGTTGGCCCATACCCTCTCAGAGACAAAGCAGTCATGATCACAGTAACCCAGCTAGTGGAATGTGCTGCTTGCTTCTCGCCCACTTCACAGGGGATGGAGACATTCCTGGTTCTGATTAAAGAGTCCTTGACAGTGTTAGAGGATCTTGGAGAAGAGAAAGGAGTAGAAGGGAAGGGGGCAGATATTAGAAACATCCTGCCTAGCAGTAGAAAATACCAGGGCAGAAAAGGCTTTTGAAATCTCCTAGCCAGCTATTTCCAGCCTTTCTTAGGAATGAGGTCCCAGATAAGATAGCACTTTACTGGGCTCACAGATAAGACTTGTCAAGCATATAGCTCAACAAACATTTTCCAGCAGTCTCACGGTCTCTCAGCAGTCTGTGGCCCCCAAGTTGGAAACCACTAGCCTAACACAGAAACGTAGGTAGATTTAATTTTGAGAGGCAACTCTATTAATTTTGCAGCAGTGGACGTGCTGAAAGCCCTGTGTTGATACGGATTCCCAGGACGTGAGTAGATGTTAGAGCAAAGATAGCTGTGAGTGATGACTGACGGGGTCCACTGGTCAAGACAAACTCCTTTCTATTTGGATGTTTTTCAGGTCTCTGAGTCGAGTTCCTGCATACTCGTTTGCAGCCCCACCACCTACAAACCCATGAGACTCATAGTTCATACAAAACCTCTGATCCAAGGGTCTGAGTGAAAGAGGGAGGAGAGAGAAAGGGGAGGCAAGAGTACATGGTAGGATATATGTTCACCATACAACATATACTCGCATGAAAATGTCTTTACGTAGCATAATGAATATACAGGAGGAAAATTAAATGACAATATTCTAAATATCATTATGTCTGTGTGTGAAATTGTCAGAAGAATAAGATTAGTCAATTGAGAGAAAAGCTGTGTTCACTGGACTCAGTCTCCATTCTTCTGATAAGGCTGAGGTTCAGAGGGTCAGAGTTAGACTTCCCAGAGCTTTAGAGCATGTGTGCTAAGTTAGTCTGCTAGCTCTGATCCAGCTGCGTGGTTTTAAGAGAATGAGAAAGATCACAAGCACTTCTCCCTGCTCCACGTTTACTTAATGGCAGGAGCGGGCCTCCATCCCTGGGCTCCCGATAATGTGTTTTCCATGACACTAACCCAGTTATGAAAATTTATTTTACCATTTATACCCAGGCATGATACACACTTCAATTTTCTTTCCACATTTGCTCCTGCTTTCTTTCTTCTGGAAAGCTGCTTCTGTGTTTGTCAGACACAGTTTGGTCTCCTTCTTTCAGAAATAAAAATTAAACAAAGCTTATTTTTGGATTTCCCTGGCATATTTAATTAGCGACTCAGATAAGCATCTCAATTTTACTCTATTTGTATGTTCACTGTCGTGCTATAGAACAACTGTATACAAGCATCAGTGCTGGAAAGTCACTGTTGAAGTAAAGCTGCGGGCAATTCAAAACCAAGCGGAGGCCTTCCTTTCTTATTCTTTCCTTCTTCACCTCTAAAGTCCTTCCATCCTTTTTGGTTTCTTCTCCATTCATTGTATTTACATATATAGATTATACAAAATAGAAGGCTTCATTTTATAGTTCATTCATGTATTTAATGTATTTGTTCCTTTTCTATTTTAGTGTTTCTTGGGAATCTGAGATTTATTAAGTTTTGCTTACTCACTTTAAACAGCCCAGACCTTCCAGTTTATGAACTTGTGATTTCTAGAAATACTATTTACTAGACTTAGAATGGACTTCGGCCCCACCCCATTTGTCCTCTGAGGGAGACTAAGGTTAAGAGAGACAGAGTTAGAATACTTCAGAGTTCACAGAACTGGAAAGTAATTTTCCAGAATCCAATATGCAAAGTGGTCAATTTGTTGAATGGCCACTGCATAGCACAATCTTGCTTTTGTGAATTCTTTTGTTCAGTTGATGGGCTTTCCCTTTGCCTTCACTTTTAAGGAATATTGAATTTGTTTTTACCCTAGCTTCTTGTCACTGCAGTTGAGTCTGGGGAGAATAAAGAACATAAAAAGATTATATAAATATGAATGGCTTTTATTAACAGTATGTCTATTATAATATAACAAAATGATGTGTGGATAGTCAGAATGTAGTTTTGAATAGGACTACGTTAATGAAGGATACTAAGAAAGGGCATATGCTAAAACTCCATTCCTATTATGAGTCTTATGTGTGTGAAAATATTTGGCTTACAACTCTCAATTTCTCTTTCACTTTTCCTCCAACCTAGCAGCATTTCTTCTTTTTCATATCTCAAATCCTTCAAAGCACCCAAGCTTTTCCCCTCTCCTTTTCTCTTCCGTATGCTCTGGATGCCCTCCTCTCTTTTGACCCTGCCCTTTCTTTAATAGTTCCTTTGGTGTTGCTGGTAGAAACAACTTCAGAAAAGGACAGATTTACTCTGTCTCACACATCTAGAAGGTTTCAGTACATGGTCGATGGCAAAAAAGGGCAGAGAAGCTCAGTCTGTGGCGGTAGGAGCATGCAGTAGAGGCTTTTCACATGGTGGTGGACCAGGAAGCTAACAGTGAGGCTGAAAACAGGGGCCAAGTTAGAACTTTCACAGGTCCATTCCTTGTGCCCTACTCCTACCAGCTAGGTCTTATGTCTGAAAAGTTCTAAAGCTTCCCAAAATGTCACTGTCACTGCACACTGAGCAACAAGTATTCAAAATGTAAGCCTCACACACGTCAGATCCAAACCACAGTAGTCTCCCTAGTGTTTCTTAAATTTTAATATTTTGTAAATTTTTTCCATTCAGCATATTGATCATATTATTTCCCCTGCCCCAACTCCTCCCAGTTCCTCCCCATCTCAATATCCACCCAAATTTATGCTATTTCTTCCTCTTTATAAAAAAAAACAAGAAAAATTGAAATCCAGAACAAGCAAATTATCTTCAAAAAGAAAACCCAACAAGGCAAAAAATATATGTCAGAACAAAAAGTGCACTAAAGAGACCAGGGAGTCCATTTTGTGTTGGTCAACTACTTTTAGTTATGGGGTCGTTTCTGGAGTGAGGTTCACATACTCAGTAAGACACCATTGGAAAAACTGGGTTTTCCCTTTTCTAGCTGTTAGCAGTTGCAAATAGCTTCTTGGCTAGGGGAGAGACCTTTTGTCTACTTCCCCTCATCAGTGCTCAGATTTTTGTCTAACTTGAACTTGCGCAGGTCTTGTGTGTGCTGTCACAGCCTCTATGAGTTCATATGTTTGTCAGTTCTGTTGTGTCTGGAACATACTGTTTCCTTGGAGTCATCTATCACCTCTGGCTCCTACAACCTTTCTGCCTCCTTTTCTGCACAGATCCCTGATCTCTGAGGGGAATGCTTTTGTAAAGGCATCCTATTTAGGGATGAGTACTCCAAAGTCTATCACTCTCTGCACACTGTCCAGCTGAGGGTCTCTCTGTTAATTACCAGCTATTGCAAGAGGAAGCTTTTCTGATGAGGCCCGAGTGATGCTCTGATCTATGAGTATAGCAGTATGTCAGTAGGAGTCATTTTATTGCTCTGTTTCTTTAGCAGCATGATAGTAGTAGGTTTTTCCCCTTGGAGCCCATGACCTAGCTAGTCTCAGGTATTTGGACAGTTAAGAACTGTCAGGTATAGGTTCCATGTCATGGAATTGGTCTTTTTGTTGTTGTTAGTTAGTTAGTTTGTTAGTTTGTTTTTCAAGACAGGGTTTCTCTGTGAAACTTTGAAGCCTGTCCTGGAACTCACTCTGTAGACCAGGCTGGCCTCAGACTCACAGAAATCCACCTGCCTCTGCCTCCCAAATACTGGGATTAAAGGTGTGTGTCACCACTGCCCATCATGGAGTTGGCCTTAAATCTGATATAAAAAAGTTGTTGGTTACTCCCTTATTATTTGTTTCACTATTATACCAGTATATCTTGCAAGTGGTTACGTTGTATGTCACAGAGTTTGTATGGGTGATATTGATGATTACTTTTCACCTCTGGTGGGATGTATATGCCCTTTCAGCACTGTAAATACTAGTCAGTACAAATAAAGCATGTAGTTGAGCACCAGCTTGATTTTTCCATGTTTGGTGACATAAGACTATGGTATCTCAAACAATAGGATTTTACTGTCAGGCTATGGAGGGCAATCAATTACATTGGTGATAGCCTATGTTTGGAGGGGGTATCTATAGGACCTTTTTCATAAACAATTCAAAGATATATAACCCATTCCAGTACTTAGAATGGTATTTGATAGCATATGATTTCTAATTGGGGCATTGTCTCCCTCATTTTATGGTAACTCCATTTAAACACTTTTTATACACATAAATGTTTTAGAAAGCTTCTACACACTAAGTTTTCATATGGTTTTTCAAAGGACCTTTAGTGTTAGTTTTCTCTCCCCATAGTCCCTCCTCTACTCTATTCTCTCATCCCCCACCCCTTAATTCTCCTTTTCTAATTTCTCTTTTATCCTTTCAAAACACTATTTTCTATAGCCCCTTTCTTGGAATATCCCTTTCTCATCCAATTCTTTACTAGTTACCAAACTTCTGTGACTATTTTGAGTGAAACATACATATGGAATGCATGAAAGCTAATATCTACGTATAAGGCAAAGTTTATGTTTATGGGTCTGGGTTTCTTCATTTATGATTATTGTCTCTAGCTCCAGCCATTTATCTGCAAATTTCATAATTTCACTTTTTTAGCAATTGAATAATATTCCATTGTGTAAATATATTACATTTTCATTATCCATTCATTGGTTGATGGACATTTAGTCTATTTTTCATTTCTGGCTATTATAGATAAAATAGCAATGAACATGGATGAGCAAGTATCTCTGTAGTATGATATAGAGTCTTCTGAGTATATGCTTAAGGGTGTTACCGATGGATCTTGTGGCACATCCATATTCAGTTTTTGAGAAAATTCCTCACTGATTTCCATAGTGGCTACACCAGTTTGCACTCCCATTAGTAAAGAATAAGTGTTCCCATTTTCCCACATCCCCCCCAGCACCTGCTGTCATTTATTTTATTACTCTTAGGCACTCTGACTGATGCAAGATGAAATCTCATTAACACACAGAAATTAATAGCCTTTCTATATACAGGTAGCAAGCATACTGAGAACAAAATCAGGGAAACACTACCTTTCACAATAACCTCAAAAACATCTTATATTAACTCTAATTAAGCAAGTGAAAGATTTGTATAATAAAAACTTTAAGATCTTGAAGAAAGAAATTGAAGAAGACACTAGAAAATTGTTGTAAGGAGGGGCCGCTTGTTCGCCCTGGCCGCCTGGCTTGCTTAGCCCCAAAATAACCACACAGAAACTGTATTAATTAAATCACTGCTTGGCCTATTAGCTCTAACTTCTTATTGGCTAACTCTTACATCTTAATTTAACCCATCTCCATTAATCTGTGTATTGTCACGTGTCTGTGGCTTACCAGCAAGATTCTAACCAGCGTCAGTCTCAGGCAGAGGATCCATGGCTTCTCCCTGACTCTGCTTTCTTCCTCCCAGAATTCAGTTCTGTCTTCTCTGCCTACCTAAGTTCTGGCCTATCAGGCCAAGGCAGTTTCTTTATTCATTAACCAATCCAAGCAACACATAGAAAGAAGGACCTCCTACACCATTTTCCCTTTTCTGTTTAAACAAAAAGGAAGGCTTTAACTTTACCATAGAAAAATTACATATAACAAAACAGTTATCAAGCAAGAACTGCAGTTACAATATTTATATCTACTTTATCTTTTATCATAACTAAGGAAAACTATAACTATAACTACTATCTATTCTTCAACTCTATCAAAGACTCCAGAAGGATATACTATTACCTAAGTAAAACAGGAAGTATATTGTAAGCAATTTCCAGAATTCTAGAATTGACAGAGACATTTCACTGCCTGGACAGTTAAAGTTCTTCTGTACCATTGGGGCATCCATTTTCAGCCTACAGGCCCATAGTATCCAGCAGACTTTTCCATAAAGCAGGAAATTTCAAAGAGAGTCACTTTCTTCTGTGTCCTGCAGAATGTCTCACAGACTCATGAAACAGGAACCCCAAAGGACCATCTCACATTTAGGCAAGTTCAGCAGTGATCTCTCTGTGAGTACTGCATGTCCAGTGAAACAGCTCAGGCAAGAGCAGTTTCTTGCCCAAATGGCTAGCAAACTCCATAAGAAGCCTCTTTGATGTCCATCTTCCTCTGGAAGTAGCTGGTGCTGCCAGGAGCAGATGCATCTCATTGTCATGAAAAGTCCTAAGTTATTAAAACATTTAAATGCCATATTCTGAAGGTCTCTGAAAGATTTAAAGAACACCTATCTAACTGAAATAAATCTCTATACATCTAGAAAATCTAAATAACATGACTACAAGCTTGACTATTATAGATGATTATCCATTAACAACCTATATTTCTTTAATTATACATTATATTTTTTAAATGAACTACATAATCACAACATTTCAATCAAGAGCAGAAATATACATATAGCAAGATTGACCTTAAATTTTTATTTAAAAACCAAGATCCATACCAATGCAAATTATTCATATCTAGATCAGAAAGTAGAAAGATTTCCTATGCTCATGGGCCAGTAAGATTAATAGTGTTAAAATGCCCATCTCACCAAAAGCAATCTACAGATCCAATGAAATCCCTATCAAAATTACAGCACAATTCTTCACAGATATTGAAAACCAATTTTCAACTTCATATGGACACACACATATACACACACACACACATGCACACACACACACACACACACACACAGAGAGAGAGAGAGAGAGAGAGAGAGAGAGAGCACCCAAAACAAAAAGAAAAATCTCCTGGGCTAATTAGGACAGTCCTGAATAATAAAGGAGCTGCTAGAGGTATCATCATGCCAGATTTCACATAATACTATGGAGCTATAGTAATAAAATAGCATCGTGATAGCATAGAAAGAGACATATTGATCAATGGTGTCTAATTGAAGACCCAGACATAAGTTCACGCACCTGTGGATGCCTGGTTTTTGACAAATAAGCCAAAAGAACACCCTGAAGAAAATACAGCATCTTTAACAAATGATGTTTGTCAAACTGGATGGCTGCCTGTAGAACATTCCACATAGATTCATATTTACCACCTTGCACAAAACGCAACTCCAAATGGATCAGGAGTTTGAGCATACGACAAGACACCCTGAATCTGGTAGGTGGGATAGTAGGTAACAGCTTTGAACTCTTTGGCGCAGGAAAGGACTTTCTACACAGGACCTGGATAACACAGGTATTATGATAAACAATTGATAAATGGCATCACGTGAAACAAAAAAGCTTGCTTCTGTAAGGCAAAGGACACCATCATTTGAGCAAAGAGGCAGACCACAGAGTGGTTAAAAAAAATCTTTGTCAATTACACAACTGACAGAGGTTTGTATCTGGACTACACAAAAAACTAAAAACAGAATAACAAAATAAAAACTACAACAAAACAAAACAAAACAAAAAAAACCCCTGAACATCAAGAGCATAAGTAACCCAATTAAAATGGGGTACAAAAATAAGCAGAGATTCTTTTTAAGCAATGAAATACAAATGACTGAGAAACGTTTAAAAATGTCTAACACCCCTAGCCATTAGAAGAATGCAAATTAAAATTCTTGTCTCTCCCATCTGCTGCCTGTAGGAGATGCATAGCTCAGCGATGAGCCTACACCTCCCATTGTCTCTGTCACAGGACATTTGCATCTACAGATATGGCAGAAAAATGTCATAGGAGCAGAAGAAAGCATTTGATGTAGCAATCAGAGCTGAAGAGAATGAAGGTCAAGAATGAGATGAAGGTGAGAGACAAGAAAGAGGAATGAGACCTGGAGTCATCTGCTCTCTGTACAAAGAAATGAGAGTTTAATGTGTTTATTTTTCTTATAATAAAAGTAGTAGATTATTTCATCAAATTGTTGTATTTTATGGGTGTATTTGTTGAGGATACAATTTACACGTGGTAAAATACAAAGGTCTTCAATGTATTTACTCATTTATGGAATAAATTGTCTACTCACATAATCATCTTGTAACCATCTTACAAATCAAGATATAGAAAATATCAGTCTCCCCTAAAATATTTCCTTAGACCCCTTCTGAAGTCAACTCTCACCTTCCTTAAGGCAATCATTGGTATGATTTCTGTCATAATATATCAGAATCAGATGCCCTAGAATTTCATGAAAATGAAAACATACAGCATGTACTCTTGCTTCTCCAGCCACAGAACAGTTTTCTAGATAATCTATGTTGTTGTGTATGTTGGTAGCTCATTTCATTTTACTGTTGTATCATGTTCCATTATATAACTAGACCATAGTTTTTAAGGTCTCATCAGACATTTGTGTCATTTTCTGTTTTTGTCTTTTCTGGCGAAAGCCACTATGAACATTCCTGTACACATCTTCCTATGGGCATTTGCTTTAATTTCTGTCCACTACATAACAAGGAGTGAAGTTGTTGGGTCACAGAACAGTTGTGAAGTTTTGCCTCTGGCTCATTCAGTCCCCCAGCCCTCTGCCTTCCTGCTGGGTCTAGGGTATTGGGATTCCAGAGGGAACTGTGTAGATGGTCCCCATGTATTTTCTTGAAAGTTTCAGAACAGGAAGTGGGAATAGTGTCTGGAAAGAACATGGGACACCAAGTTGGGCAACCATGGGGACAACAGCAGTCTTAGTTTTTCTTTAGTAATTCTGAAGCAGATAATTTTATAATTTTTCCCCATTTGTTATTTTTCAAGATTCATTTTAGATGTCTGTGTCTGTCTTGTGGGTTCATAATAGACACATCTTAGAGTAAATTATTTGCATTTCTTCTGGCTGCAAAAACATTAAAGTAGTTGATATTTCACAGTTTTCCTGACTCTTAATGAGGGTAGCTGCTAAGGGTGTTTTGTTTTGGTGACCTGAATGGTAGACAGGGATAACATTAGAATGAGGAGGAGATTGCAGGAGCATAGTGTGTGTGTGTGTGTGTGTGTGTGTGTGTGTGTGTGTGTGTGTGTGTGTGACAGAGAGAGAGAGAGAGAGAGAGAGAGTTAGAGAGACAGAAAGTGACACACAGAGAGAGACAGAGACAGGGAGAAGAGGAGAAGAGAGAGGAGGGGAGGGGAGAGAAGAAACAAAGCAAGAAAAGGAATGTCGAATGAGGATGACAATTGCCACAGGGACTATACTGGAGAGAGAACAGATGCTTTGCAGCAGCATTGCTAAGTCCTGTGTCATGTTAACAGTTCTGTTCTGTCTCACCAAGGAATTACAGGAAAAACACCCATCATGCCGCAGCAATTTCAGGGGCTGAACATGTAAGTTATACTGATTTCAAAGCCAGAGGAGGTTCTCCTGAAGCAACCCTGCAACATTTAGGTTGAATGGTTGAGTGAGTTAATGAAAGTATTAGGCAGGGTAAATAACAACAACAAAAAACAAGTTGCTGTAACAAAGGCATTTAATGGTACCATTCACTACAGGGCGAGGCTATTTGTTTTTCAGGAATTTGGTCCAGTCTGGAAAAGCAGCTCTGCCCCACAGTTAATCATAAACCCAAGGTCCTTCTGTAGTGTGCCTCTGTCCTGCTCTAGGTGGCCTGCTGTGGGGTTTGCATTGTATGAAGGAGAGCGATGCTACAAATGAAGCATGCCTACTGTCTTAAATGCTGGTTCTGGCAGTGGCATAACCATATCCTTTTGCATTCCGTTGGTTAGAATTCAACCAGCTGACTAAGCCTCATTTCAAAGGGGACCATAAAATGAAGTTTAGTTGTCTTCCCAGGAAGAAGTAGAGAGTGGATCACAATGAGTAAGTGGTGGTATTTGCCCTCCCCCTAGAGGCTGCTAGTGAACCCCTCTGTTCATACTTCAAGGGTCGCACAGTGTTCTTCAGATGTCATGGGGTTTGCTTCTCCATTGACCTGTCCTGGTTCTTGCCCATGTATGTATTTTCATACTGTGATTTGATTGAATTTGGGCAAGGGGATTATTTGCCATTCTTGAACTCTTGTCTGATGCCACAAGAGGCAAGGGCTGAATGTGTTTCAGAAACAGGGTACAGCAGGAGGGGGATGAATTGAGGGATGCTGCTGTTCCTTCTCCCATGTATTTACCTCCCAGTAGGGAGTTGACATTAAAGCCTCCAGTCTGTCCTTTCCTGGAACATTCTCCCAAACCAGATGCGCACTTTCCCACTCACCACTATTATCCGACATCTTCCCCTCCTCTCTGCCTTCACAGATCCCAATAGTGTTGACCAGCTATGACAGTATGTAATTGAATGCAGGGCATTTCCCCTCCACTATGATTAGTCAAGCTTCATTCCATATGCAGTTGAATCATCTTTAAGAAGATGACGCTAAAGTCTCCAGGCTACAAATTCCTCCAGAGGCGCCTAGCGGTATGTGCTGGGGTGTTCCTCTATGATGACACGAATGACAACACTATGAATGGAGTCCTTTCCCTACTCTGCTTCTACTCTCTGCTCTTTCATGGCGTTGGCCCTGCCACTTTCTGAACTTCAAGATCATCATGGTCTGTGAGCTAAGTTTATGCTGTCAATAGGTCCCTTGAAATGGCGCTCTATATTTGGCTTGTAACCAGATTCTGGGACTATCTCCACGGCAATCACAGCTGATTAGGGCAAAAAAAGATTTTTTTTTTTCGCTTCAAGAGAAAGAGCTAGAGTTTAATGAATCTCAGGGCAAAATTATTCATCTCAAAAGAAATGATATTCTGTAGATGCTACAACAGCTGTTGGACAAAAACACATTCTCTGGCAAGTGAGAAGAGTGACAACCTGCAGATCTCAAATACTAAGAAAATTCAAATACAGAACCAAGCAGGTGTGGCAGATTTTATGAATGACAGAACCCACACACTTTCGCATCTAGTAACAGAGCAGATGTTTCTCCTTGAGTTGAGGCTGATCACGTGACTTGCTTTGGTCAAAGAAATACTAGTAACTACGAAGAAAGCAAAGGCTTCAAATGTGCTTATGCATTGAAATTTTCTGTCTTGAGGCTCCTGGGACCCTGAGGCCTAAACTAGCCTTCTAGACCGTAGCAAAAGAAGAGCTTCTGTCACTCACCTAGCTAATAACTTGAGAAGACTAGATACACGGGTGAGGCTAGGTCTCCCAGCCTCTGGATAACTCAGGAGCTGCCTGTAGACAAATGAGAAATAGCACACACTGAAAGAGTTACATGGAAAGACTTGTGGTTGTGTTCTAAGTACAAGGTAGTTTTGTCTTAAGTTGCTATGTTTCAAAGTGATTGGTTATGTAGCCTAAACTAATAGAATTGAGCAGCGAGTGTGAGCATGTGGTACAGGTTCATGTGTTAATGTGCCTCTCACATCTTTTCTCCTATCCGTCAGAAATGTTCCCAATATGCCCTGTAATCAGTGTTCTTAGGTAAGTTCTTTATGTGAACACACGTAGGAACACCAAGCACCAATATAAACATAAGCACATAAAAGACAGACATAAAACATAGACAAAGGGAAGTGACTTTGTGTCCTCATCCCTCTGCCATTTTCCTCCTGCTCCAAGTCCCTGCAGTGGAATCCCAGCCAGTCAGAGACCTAGACAATCTGCAGAAAGGTAGTACCTAGGACATGCCACAGCACACAATTCCTTGGGAACATTCCCTCTCTTTGGCAGCCCCAGGATGAGGGATGAAGTCTACATGAGTCCTTACATCCTTCCAAAAGCAGGAAAAGGGGTGAATATTGGTATCTTCTTCCTTCTTATCATGAAGTTTGCCTTTTCATAGTTATTTTTTCACCAGAACGGGGTTTCTGTACTAGGCTTGTACAACCTCATCCACTGAACTTCCATTCCCTACAAGGACTGGCTATCGATGGTGGCTTTCTTAAGACAAGTTCTCTAAGAGTGCCGTGTTATATCACATGTGACTATTGATTCATGAAGCCACAGATGTGGCAGCAGTAGTGGGTCTAGGGGGAGAGAAGCTCCTTTGGTCAGCTAAAAGCTACATGGGAAGCCACCTTTAATATTAGTTTGTCATATCTGATAGGTGTATATGGCCTAACTGTTTCTTGGCTGTTGTCAAACACGAAGACTTATGTTTTAGGAAAATAGCAAATCTAGTCGTTTTGAATCAAAAGTGACTAGCAACAGAAACCTTCTCTTTCCCATTTTCTATACTCCACTTCCCCCTCTCATTGCTATGTATTTTAGCTGTGAAAAGCCAGCCTCTTATTTCTTTAAAACAGTGTCATAGAGAGAGACATTACTGATACACTGAAATTTACATACTACAAAAGTCACCTGTTTAATGTATATAATACTACTTGGTAATTCTATAGAATTGTGCAACCCTCACTACCAACCAGTTGTAGGATATCCACAGATTCCCTGTTCCCCCTTTCAATCAGTCCTTATTCCAAGTATCAGTCCAAGTCAATCATAAATTGATTCCTCACCTCTATAAATTTGTCCTTTCAAGACAGTTCATATAAATGAAATCATGCGCTGTAGATTTAAAGTTGCAGCAGAGATCTTGGCTGGGGCTCTCAAGTCATTGGAAGACTTGACTGGCCAAAGGATCTGCTTCCAGAATGATACATTAACTTGGCTAAAAGTTCAGTGTTATCCTGATGCCAGGGTTCCTGATGCCAGTTCCTGATCATGCAGCTCTATCCTAAGACCAATTGAGTGTGCTTACATCATAAAAATAGCCAAGATCAGGTGACCCAAAAGTGACCAAGGTAAAAAGCAGCAATACTCTTTCTGTTCTAGTCTTCAAAATTTACCTACTGTTATTTCTATCTTATACTGGTTATAAAGGTTGGTCCTGTTTAAGATGGGAGATAACTGTCCAAGGGTCAGAATATCAGGAGGTGTGTATATCCAAATCAGCTTGAAGCACGTGGGTACCATATCTTTCAGCTTTTATCCTCAGTGGCTAAGGTGCCCCGTGTAGCTTGAGCAAGCTTCAGGGGAGGCAGAAGAAAGCCTTAGGTGAAGGGGTTAATGTAGTAAGGAGGCTGCTTGTTTGGTTCCCAGCAGCCCGGCTAGCTTAGACCCAAAATAATCACACAGAAACTATATTATTTAAAACACCGCTTGACCTATTAGCTCTAACTTCTTATCAGCTAGCTCTTATATTTTAATTTAACCCATCTCCATTAACCTGTGTATCGCCACGTGGTCGTGGCTTATCAGCAAAGTTTCGGCATGTCTGACTCTGGTGGTGGCTCCATAGCGGCTCCCTAACTCTGCCTTCCTCCTTCCATGCTATAGGCCAAGCTAGTTCTTTATTCATTAACCAATAAAAGCAACACATAGACAGAAGGACCTCCCACACCAGGCTTATTTTTGCTGGAGATGAAAAACAGTCAGTCTACTGGGAATTAACCATTGTAACTGTGGGTGAATACTGAAGTGGCCTTAGGGCTTTGAGACAATGCATAACAAGCATGTGCCGTGTGTTCCAAAGCTGTCACTAATGAGATCACAGATGATAATGAAAAAAATCTGTGACAGTAGCACACTTATAGGTAGAGCAAAACGATAGGTAGCTGGCTAAGTACTGATGCTTTGGGGAAGCCGTTTGGTGCCACCTGTACCAGGCTGAGGTTTGGGCTTTAGAGCCCCTCATTCCTGAAGGAGTGCCCAGAACACCAAAACTAGCCTGCTCCTCATATTGCTAGAGTATAAAATCACAAACCAACCTGGGCAGAGATCCAGCTACATTCCTGAAACATAGGAAGGGAGCTGGAATCAAAGACAGGATTCAAGATTTAGAGCTTTGGTGTGCTAAGTTTCTCCTCAAGGTAACCCCGAGGAGGAGGAACTGATGACAGATTGATGCTGGCAGCACTGCCTAGTTCTAGATTTAAAGAACTGCCTCCAATGGGCTCAATCATTCATGTGACCTAATTCTGCTACCCTACAAAGGAGCAAAAGCAGGAGGAGAGGGTGGGCAAGAGGAGCAGAATGACCAAGGAGGAGAGGAAGCACATCTTTGCTGAGGACCAGAAGCTGGAGGGATCATGCGTCCTGGATGGCCCATCACATTTCTGATTTAACCAACTACTTTTTTTTTTAACTCTCAAAAGTATCCAGATTTGGTAGGAAATTATATGTCCATCCTTCCTACATCATCTGCACTACCCCCAATTAACTTTTCCTTAATGCAAACCAAATGCAAGTGTTTAATGTCAATCTTGTCCGCTCAGCTGTAATTTGCCAGAGAATAGGGACCGTGCCTTTTACCCTACTTTCTCTGAAATATTGGCACTTGTGATGATTCCATATAGATTTTATTGTTGGATGAATGGTGATTGGATTGATGAATAAGTACACTCACACATTTAGAGGGGTGTGGCAGGATCTAAATAAATGGAAGGGAGGGAAGAAGGAAGGCTTTAGGGCTAAAATTCCGAGGGAGGCGATAGTTGGAAGCATGTTTTATTTATTTACTTTAGTGTTTTTTTAAATCGTATTCTTTGAGAGATTCACACACACACACACACACACACACACACACACACACACACACACACACCGCATCACAGTTATTATCACACACTCTCTCCTCTTGTCCTGTTTTTCACTCTTCTGGGCCTCTTCTTCCTACAGGTTCCCAGAGGCAGGGTTTAAAGCCCCAGGTCAATCAATGCTCTATTCAAACCTGCCCCTTCATTGAGTACCAGTTGGCTGTGGAGCCAGATGGTGCTGGTGAGAAGTTCAAGGCTGGCAGATGTTCAGTGAAGCTCCACTTATGAAGCAACGAGCGTTACTTCTCTGCATTACAGGCATCTTCCCTGCCCGCCAGTGATTCTGAAAGCCAGGAAACTGTTCTCAGTGGCATGGTGACCACTGATGCATATTTTTGGTCTTATTTCCTTTTCAGTGAGAGGGAACCAAGTCTTTCTGCCATCAAACGAGGGCTATTTATGGTCCACTTACTTGTATTTGCTAAGAGGCACTGGGGCTGCCATGTGATTCTAAGTATAAATCATATCCCATCTTAATAGAGCCAAGAACGTGGAGATCATATATGGGAAACCAGGGTGGGAAAGGGAAAATAAAATCTGCAGTCAAAGTTCTGCTGAAACTGCTAAATAGTGGCTAATTTAGGAGAGAAACGTCGGCACCTCCAGCAGTTTGATTTATCATCCCTAACTTGTCCAAAGACACCAGAAACAAAACCAAACAAAAATCGTCTGCACATGGCTCTTAAATTCCCCAACAAAAGTCACTATTCTAATCTTTCTTGTGACTTTTAGAAAGTGAGGCCACTTTGTAAGGACACAGTGCCCGGCTGCTCTTTCTTGTTCTGCCAGAAGATTGTTGTTGAGCAGCTCCTTTACTTCTTGTTGTTGTTATGCCTTTTTTTTTCCATCTGAGATGCCCAGTTTTTCTATCATTCACAGTGATGCCCAGATCATCATGAGACAAATGGCCTGCACACTGTCATGATACTATTTATTGTTTACATTCTCTTGTCCCAGACCTTTTTGAGCATGACTCCAAAGCATATCCCTTTGAAAAATCTCCAGGAAAGTAGCAAAGCTCTTTTAGACTAGCTGAGGTTTACTTGCGCCATTCGAATGTGTGCCATAGAGCAGACTGAGGAAGTGGATAGACCACAGCCTTCTCGTTGAAAGGCGGATGGGAGTATACAGGCTGGAGGAAGGTGGGGCAGAATAAAGGTAAGGTGACCCGCCACGGGACTGTGAACTAGAGCACAAGGCCACATCAGCCTGGCAGGATTTTGTAATACATTTCACTGGTACATAGTTCTTAATGTTCATTCATCTAGGTATTTTGTTCATTTTGAGATATGTTCTCACTATCTTAGGCCATCCTGGAACTTACTATATACCCCAGGCATGCTTTAACTCATGGTGATCCTTCTGCCTCAGCCTACCAAGTGCTGGAATAATAGGTATGGACCACTAAGCCTGACTTCCACTTATGTATTTTCTATGGCTGCTTTCCTGTTACAACAGTATAGTGTCAGAGGTTTTATGGTCCCTGTGCTGGTTAGTTTTACTGTCAAACTGGACACAAGATGGGGTCATCTACAAAGGGGCATCGAGAAAATACCTCCATAAGATTGGCCTATAGGCAAGTTTGTGGAAGTCTGTGAAACACTGTCCTGATTAATGGTTGATGTGGGAGGGCCCAGCCCACTGTGAGCAGTGCCACCTCTAGGCTGGTGGTCTTGGGTTATATAAGACAATGGGCTGAGCAAGCCACGAGGAGTGGGCAAGGAAGCAGCATTCCTCCATTGTCTGTACTTCCAGCTCCTCCCTCTAGGTTGCTGCCCTCCTGGAGTTCCTACCCTGACTTCCCTGCATGATGGTCTATAAACTGTAGTCTGAAATAAACCCTTTCCTCCCCCAAGTTGTTTTTGGTCATGGTGTCTTTATCAGAGCAATATAAAGAAAACTAAAACAGCCCCCAAACACTAAAATATTTCCGAATACCTAAAAGGTTTGCCGAATCCTGCCACAGGCCATGGTAGAAGTGAGAATGATTTTCCCTTACTGCAATCAGTTTTCAGAGAGTGTGAATTTGCAAAGAAGCTATGGACCACTTGGTAGGAGAGAGGGAGTGAGCTCACGTGGAGAGAAAATAGCTTTTCTCACCTTGCAGCATACGCCGTCTCAGATCCAGAGACTGAGACCCGGATGGATGGGAGTTGCTTAAACAGATTAGCTATGTCTGCCTTTCTATCTGTGCACGTAAGCTGGACTCAATTGCTTATTCTCTCACCCAGCCCTGTTGGACTTCCCAGATCAGACAAGATTGGGTGGTATGTTCAGGGAGGTATAGCTGTGTACTCACTTATTCTTACCAACCCCTGTTAGAACATAAAACACGACCTTTGTAAGAAAAGCATTTTTTAAAGCAGCACAGACAACCCCCCCCCCCGGAAATGAAGAAAATCACCCACAGCTGAATAGGGCAGCACCAGTGTGCCGGTGGACAATTTCTGTGTTTCCTTCTCCTCCTCTTCCTCCTCCTCCTTCTTGATTTTTTATGGAGTTCATGTCACATGACTGACACTAAGGACACAAAATCTTCGAAGCTTGAGCTCTACCTCAAAGATGGAGAGCAGTGACTAAATCATCACTTTGGGGGTTAAGAAGTGCAATGAGAGCTGTCTGAAGAGACACAGGGAAAACATGGAAGAGGGGCAGGCACTTTTGCCCTGGCTTCTTATATTCAAGGTGAGTCATAGTGGGTACCTGAGAGTCAGCCAGGTGAGAAATGACATTATAGACACAGGGGGAAATACTGATGTTTCTCAAGTTCATAGTTTATGGCATCATCTTACATAAACCCTAAAGTAACTCTAGGAGGCATGGGAGGAAGGGGGTGGGGCAAGGTCTGTGTACACGAATGGCACTATTTTGGCTTTCTATGAACTTTGAAACTGGTCTAGGCCCTTCCTCCTTGGTTATAAGATTCATGTTTTCACCCTTGGAGGATATGGACCAATCATAAGTAGGATATGACCCTACTTAGTTGACATTGATTTTCCAATATGAAGTTTGCCAGTCTGGGTTATGTGTCTAGAGTGACAAGAAAATGGCAGTGCAGCATTTCTCCACAGCTACCATTTTCAACTTTCAGTTGTGAGTAGTAGATACAGTTCTTGTTCAATGCCTACTGAGTGCTGCTAGGCTTGGTAGGGAAGGTAACTCACAGTGACCTGAAGGGACTAGGAGATACGTTCTGGAACAGTGGCATCTCCAATATCTCTTGTCATGGCTGGGTGCATGAACACCAGGAAAGGCTAAAGTCCTACTTAAACAAAACAAAACCAAGAAGGTGCTTAAACTTGTAAATTCCACTGGGAGGGAGGAGTGTGTAAATGTTGAAGGGCAAGGATGCTTCTCACTTTTCCTTTCTCTATAATACAGGCAAAGCCACCCACAGAGTCAGTGAACTGTACCATGAAATACGGTATGGCCATAAATGAAATCACAAAAGAATCGCTTCCAAAGGCTTCACCTTGAAACCTTACCTACACGGCAAGCATGCTGTTTATTGCCACTGCTGCTGGGAAAGAGAGCTGCGAGTGTAATGCAGAGACGACAGCATCTAAGGAGTAAAAAATGATAAGATTTATGGTGGGAATAAAACCTTGACTAAATTGCCTCTTGTTAAATGTGGGTGTTAGGTCCATTGTTAGAGAAGTTCACTCCAGGAAAACACAACAATCTTTCTGGGAAATTCTTTTCACTGCTTTGTACCCTTATTTCTGTCTTTGCAGGACAACATGTTAAGTGGTCTGTTAAGAAAAGATCAGTGAAAGGGACAGAGTTTAATTCTCCCTTAGGTCCCTTGGTTTAATTGTCCTTTTGCCTGGTTACTCAGGACTTCTTCACCTGGGTGACTTCCACAGTGGTGGCGATGGTATTTAGGACTTCACAGCTGCGCCGGAACCCTTACTTACTTCTGATCACTATCCAGTGGTATTTTGTGAGGGGCATCTTATGGGTGTGGACCGAGGCTAGAGGCACAGTGACAAACAAGAGAGATCTGGTGTTTTCCTTGGAGAGACTGTCTCCGCTTTACCTCTGAATCTTCTAACTATGCTGTGTGCAAGCAACCAGGCTAATCACACCAAATCCTCGAAGCTCCTAAGATAACCTATACCCTGTCTACTTAGGGAAATAGTTAAAGTTTAGGTTTTTACATAACCAGAAACTGTAAAATTCTTTCCTGGCCTCTTGTCACCTACCTCTGTCACCAATAAGCAAATAATGAAAAAGAACTAGATCAGCATTATTCTAAAAACTATCTGTGACAATAGAGATGCTATCCAATATGGCCAATAGACATAGAAGTATATAGTCGTGTCAGTATGTAGGACGGGTGGTGTGGGAGAATTGTCTGTATTCTGTCAATTGTGTATTTTAATAAAACACTGATTGGCCAGGCAGGAAGTATAGGCAGGTCAACCAGACTGGAAGTAGAGGCGGGGCGATGAGAACAGGAATATTCTGGGAAGCAGAAGCTCCCTCCGCCACTCCTGCGCAGACCACCGAAGAGGCAGCATGTAACTTGCCCAGCTGAAAAAGGTACTGAGCCATGTGGTTAATGTAGATAAGGATAATGGGGTAACATAAGTTATAAGAGCTAATAAGTAGCCTGACCTAATGGGTCAATCAGTTTATAATCTTATGGAGTCTTGTGAGTGATTTTCTTTGGAATTTGCCTGCTGTGGGGTACCTGGGCAGGACAGAAACCCCATAAGCAGGCCCCTCATGTTACATATGGCGCCCAACTGGAGGGGAAGGATGTAAGTTGCCCCGCTGGAAAAGGTGCCATTCATGTTACAGACTGGGTGGCAGCAATACCTCCAGGAGCAACACTCAGCTATGATGGGTAGGAGTTGGAGTATAAAGACCCTCATTCTTTGTTCAGGTTCTGTACAGTTCCTCTCTCATCTACAGCTCAGTGTCTGTGTCTGGATGAACTTGGTCTGAGGCAGTTACTACTGTAAGAGACCATGTTTCAAGGGACTCTCCTAAGAATGTTTGAATGGATTCTGTTCTCATCTGGATCTCTGCTATATTAACAAACAGGTAGATGCTTGATAGTGGTGAACATGTACTCTCTCACAAAACTGCACATTTAACCACTTGACACTGTCTCCGTGCCCTTCCCAACACTCTATGTCACATGAATTGGCACTTTCAGCTACATTTTGGTATGCATTAATGCTTCTATTTTAATACTAGTGTTCAATCTCAGTTTCCATCCGCCCGAGCTTCTGATTTCATTTTCTGCTAATTGCAAAAAGATGCCCTAAGACATTTTAGGCATGATGAGTCCTGGGTAGGTGTAAATTGTTTGCTGTTGTTGAAGACACTCTGGGAGGGAACCTTCTAGAGTCTGACAGGATGTTGTTCCAGATGTCAGAAACCTAGCGCCAAAAAATAAAAATAAACTCCAGTTACTAAATTGACCATGGTCTGGAATTTCACATAAAGAGAAAAGCTTCAGGCAGAAGAAAATGTGTGAAATATTTGGAAATGGCCCAGAGATGTAGCATATATATATATATATATATATATATATATATATATATATATATATTGTTCAGCAACGTTCTGTAAGGTAGAAGATGGATGATGGTAATTGACAAAAGCATTTTCTAGTGTTGTATGAGGGGTGAGAGTTGTAGAGAGATATAGGTTTTTAAGAATTACTCATGCAACCAGCTAAAGCAGTTGTGTGGAAAATATAAAGAAGATCTCTCAAGATGTTAAAACAAAAAAGAACTCTGGAAGAAGTTCTATAGAACAAGTACATGAGGGTGTTTTCCCTAGAAACAGACCCTGCCCCCAACACATCATCATCACCATCATCATTACCATCACCATCACTGTCAACAAACTGATACTAACTGGGATGGAAAGAAGCAGGTAAGGTTTGGTGCGGGAGAATTGTCTGTATTCTGTCAATCATGTTTTAAATAAATGCTAATTGGCCAGGCAGGAAGTATAGGTGGGTCAATCAGACAGGAAGGAGAGGCAGGGTGATGAGAATAGGGGTATTTTGGGAAGCAGGAAGCTCCCTCCGCAGTTCTGCCCAGATCACCTAAGAAGCAAGATATGAGCTGCCCTGCTGAGAAAGGTAGCGAGCCATGTGGCTAACATAGATAAGAATTATGGGTTAATATAAGCTACAAGAGCTAATAAGTAGCCTGAGCTAATGGGCCAATCAGTTTTATAACTTATGGAGATCTCTGTGTGATTTTCTTTGGGGCTTTCCGGCTGTGGGGAACTGGGCAGGACATAAACCCCAACAAGTAGGCCCCTTCATGTTACAGAATGTCTCTACTGAGGAAGAAATGTGAACATTTCTCTTCATCTTCTTTTTTGACTTCTCTATAATTTTGCCACAGAAATAGATGACCCCTGTTCTATAAACACTGAACTCAGAACTAGAAAGCTTTCCCACTAATTGGCTGAAGTATCTGAAGCTGTGATTTTTCTCATTTATATGGCTATGCTCTAATTGCTTTATTTTCTCTCCACAAGTTTTATGTAAAAGTTCCACAAACTATGACACATCATAAAATACTTTGACATTTTTAAGATAAATTTTAATTTCTTTAAAGATCAGTTTGAGGTTCACAACAAAATACATAGGAGTGAACTTGGATTTTCCATGTGCATTCTACTCCAACATATAGGTGGCATCTCCCACTATCACCCTATCTGAGCAGTGTATTTGTTATAACAGAAGAATCTACATTAGTATAACATTAGCACTTGAAGTTCACAGCTTGTTCATTCTTTGTGCTGTGCATTATATCTATTCCAGGGCTTGGAGCAAATAAACACATAGCAGAAATAAGTGTGCTGTTATTTCTTATCTTCCAAAGATGTATCATCTATCCTTTGATCTGGTCTGTGACAGGAAAGACCGACTATATTGCTTACGCACCCTTACCAGCTGGCTTCAGATTGGACAGGGAGGTTCAGAAGGTGATCAACAGGTAGGAAGAAAAAGATATGAGGTTGTTTCTTCACTGGTCCCTCTCTGTTTTAGCCCCCCATCTTTGAAAAGAACTGAGTGACTCCATGATCATAGATTCTGAAAGATGGCCCATCTTCTATTGCCAAACCTTTCTCTAGCATCCATTGGCACTATCCACCCTCCCCATCCTTCAGCACATGGTTGCAATGGTTTCCAATCACAGTCTTTGAAGTTTTAACATTGATGGTTCCCTTAATCTGTTCAAAAACTCCTTTTAAGTAGCGCCTCTTCATTTGAACCTTTTGGGATAACTTCTATTTTCTGGTAGAATATTGATTCACCTAGGCAAACCAATAGCAACTGCAATAACTCAACAGGTTTGCTGAGTATTCACAATGGGTCGGTCAAGTGTTATGCCTATCCCTCTCAAGGCATAGATTTTATTAAAAAGATATTTTTCAATGAAGGTGTAAATTTACAACTTTCACACTATACATGTCAACATGAACACACACATATTGGCAGACTTCTTCCTTAATCAAGCTTTAGACAGGTTTTGCTGAGACTGATTTTGACGAGACCTTGTCTTCAACCCATTGAACAACAACAACAACAAAAAAACTTTAGCAAGAATCCTGAGAAGTCAGTTTAGTGAAGGCTTCCTGACCCCCTCATACCTGATAACTCTCCGAATCTATTCAGATTTTTTATCCTCCACCACTGATAGCTGATCATTCTGGTCTATAGTTGGCAAAGTCCTGTTAACTCTCAACTTCTCTGGCTATAAGTCTTTAGCTGTCCTTGTTGTGTTTGACATTGAGCCCGATTTGTCTTACCAATGGTTATAGTATTCTCACTTCTCACAATACACCTGGGTAATATCTTCCTTGCTATTTAATAATTTTCAGAATAATTTTTGTGTGCAATTACGTTCCCTGTGGTTTGGACAGGACTATATTTGTCATTAGACCCCTAGACTTCACATAAAGACACCTTAAGCCTTTTTCTTCTCTCCTGATTGATTAGGATCCATTGGTAAATCTGACTCTTCAGCCAGTGCTCTGGGTGACAGTGTGTTGAGGCTTGGCAAGGACACATTTTGATTCTCACGATTCTGAATATAATGTCAAGGCTACCTCAGATTTCTTTACTTGAAAGGAACCACTTAGCTGGATGCTTTCCCTGACTTTTTGTTTCTGCTGGGGATTCATTCCATGATTCATGAACTGCAAGTTTCTCTTTCCAGATCTTTGTTTCAAGTGGAGATGTATTTCCTATTTCTTGGTCGGGAAATTGTTGTTGTTGTTGTTGTTGTTGTTTTGTGTGTGTGTGTGTGTGTGTGTGTGTGTGTGTGTGATCTATTTGTTGAATCTTATGTCTTCCACAGGAACTTCTCAATGAATTGAATTTCTTTTTCACAGGTCACTGCTAACTGCATACCCCACCTCTGTGGGACTAGCTCTTTACACTTGTTTCCATATTTCTAAAGATAACTTGGAGCTACAAGGTTTTCCCAAGTTAGCTCTTCTAAGACCTCTCCCATTCTAGAGCTTCTACTTCTTCTTCCTTTTAAAATCTTCGACCTTTAATTCAGTTTCCTTGAAATGTCAGACATTTCCTTTCCCATTCCTGCCCATCTACTTCTTGATATCATTGAGCTTTAGGCCTCTTGCCCCATAAGGAAATTGGTGCTCTCAAGGGACTCAGAACCTCCCGATGGTAACTATTTGAGGCTAAAAAGGGAAACGAACTAATTGAAGACAGAGTAGACACTTTATCCACCCAAAGTATGCTGAAACAGCTAGATAGCTGCTTGATATTTATACAAGGTTCTTCAAAATTTAGTTCACAGCCTCTACAACATTATATAGCAGGACAAAAGAAAATATGAAAAGTCTCTTTGTGCAAATATTGGCTAAAAGTGTTAGGCTTCATAGTTGGCGGATGACCTTAACGTTTTCCATCTGTCACAAACAAAACTCAGACAAAAGTATAAAGTGGAACAAGACAGGAGCCAACTATTTTATACAAGCTAGTGAGTCTGAGTTTGAACGTTTACCTGACATGTGATAAAAATTTGAGGTGGAAGGTATAAGTCCCCTATAAGGAAGCTATAGGTTATTTTTGTTTGTGTGTTCATATGTATATGCAAATGTGGTATGCTTCTGTGGCGGTGTTCTACCTCCAGATGGCATTTCCAAATTATGGTCTAAAATTCTATGAAGAAGTGCTATTCAAATTGGTTTTGTATGAATAAATGCTCACATAAATGAAGTATTTCTAAAAGTTCCTGAAACATAAAAATTCACTCAATGTTTTAGCTCATAATTTAGGTGTTTTTGGTAAAAATGACCAATGTGACATTATTGGTTTGATAAAAAACAGGTATGTCTTCCTCTGAGCACTTAGAATAAATACACAGTTTTATTTTTGTTGGATTTATGAGTCAAATGTTGTAATATGATGTTTAGTAGATATTGAAGATTACACAAAAATGCAATTTGAAGGTAAGAGAAAATGTAGAAGGACATATTCAGTAAAAGATATCTCTTTCTAATTGTATAAAACAGCAGGTTTCATTGTTACATTTTCATACATGTGTGTAATATACTTTGATCGTATTCATCCTACCCCATTATCCTAAATTATCCTTCCTCTCCCTTGTCTCTTTTTTTCTTCCAAAGTAGTTCTATTTCTACTTTCATACCTTTTGTAAAACTCAAGATTCTGCCTATTAGAGAAAATGTGTCATACCGTCTTTCTGAGTCAGTCTTGTTTCACTTAGCATAATGATCTCTAGTTCTAGTCATATTCCTTCCAGCAAAATGGTTTGTATACTGATTAATGGCTAAATACTACTCCATTATGTATACACACCCCAGTTTATACTCATTTGTTGATGGGCACCTAACCTAATTCCATAACTAACTCCTTTGTGAGTGATGCTGTGATAAACCATGTTTGGGTGTCTATATTAGTATGCTAGTTTTGATTCTTTTAGGTATATTCCAGAAGTGAAATTGTTAACTTGCATAACAGCTGTACTTTTAAGACTTTCAAAACCTACTGTATTAGTTACTTTTCCCATTGTGTGATCACATACTTAGCAAGAATAAACTTAAGAGAAGGATTTGTTTGGCTCATGGTTTGGAGGTATACTCCACCATAGCAGAAAGGACATAGTGGCTGACACTTGCTCGTATTTGAACAGATCAAGAAGCAGAGGAAGGAGAATGCCAGGACTCAACTGGCTTTCTCTCCCCCTGCAATTTTTATTCAGTCCAAGACACCAACTCATGTGATGGCAATGCACGTTCAGGGTAAGTCTTCGTTCCTCAGTTTATTTCCTCTGGAAATACCTTCACAGTCATATCCAAAGATATACTTCACTACGACTCTAGGCATTTATTAATTCAATAAAGTTGACAATCAAAATTAACCATCCTGCCTTCATACTAATTTTCATAGAGGATTCATTAGGTTACAGTTCTATGAACTATCTGTAAGAATGCCCTTATGATACTTCATCTTCCTCATCCTTTGGTGCTCTGTTGTTTTCTTGATAATGATAACTATTTTCACTGTGGTCAGATAGACCCTCATTGTAGTTTTGATTTACATTTCCCTGATTGCTAAAGATGCTGAAAACATTTATAGGTAAAAATAATTTCTTTATATCCATTACTTAGTGTGTATGAAGTACAGCAGCAAAGAAGTTGTGTAAACATTTGTAATTTTTCATCATTTTTCAATTTATTGTACATACCAACCACAGTTTCCCCTCCCTCCTCTCCTTCCGCTCCTTCCCTTCCATCCCCCCTACATCTACTCTTCCTCCATCTCCATTTAGATGGGATAAGGTCTCCCATGGGAATTAACAAAGCATGGCACATCAAACTGAGACAGGTCCAAGCTCCCCCCAACCTGCATCAAGGCTGAACAAGGCATCCCACCATAAGATATAGGTTCCAAAGAGCCAACTCATGCATCAGGAACAGTTTCTGGTCCCACTGCTAGGGGTCTTACAAAAGACCATGCTATGCAACTGTCACCCAGATGCCTTGCTCTGTTCCACGCTGACTCCCTAGTTGTCTGTTCAGAGTCCACGAGCTCCCATAAGTTCTTGGGCAAGTGGGCCTGGGATGTTTAAGGCAGATAGCGAAAGGTGAGCCAAAGTGAACCAGTCAGCAGAGTTTCTTTGTTTCTATTTCAGGTTCCAGCTTGAGTTATTGCCCCGACTTAGCAGTGATGGACTATAACCTGAACGTGTCAGCTCTTTCCTCCCCTAAGTTACTTTTGGTTACGGTGTTGGCCAAAGCAACGGAATGAAACTAGAACAATGGTTATCAGAATTTTCAACAGACACCCTTTGGACCAGCAGAAAGTGGAAGTATATCATCAAAATGTTGAGAGAAAATAACTAGCTGCAATACTCCAGGACAAACTAGCCCACAAAATAAAAAAAGAGATGAGGGAGAAATGCTATCAAAAGTGACGAAAACTTGTCACCCATAGATCTGTCTTACATCTTGCAACAAGTAACCCATTTAGGTGGGGCAGGGAGAGGAAGAGAGATGGAGGAGACTGTGTTGATTCTTATGATAACATTTATTTGGTTTATGATTAAGAGAAATATGACAAATTTTGCTGTTTAAAACTTCAGGGTTTCCATAATCACGTTACTTTAAACAGTGATTTTTGAAATCCTTAGTGTTGCTTGTGGTGAACAGATATTTTATAGTGACCTAGGATATTATTTAGTCAAGAAGTCTAACCTTATGGCATTTCTAACAATATTTTTTTTGCCAAATGAAATAATAAATGAAATTTCATGATCTCAAACTAAGTTTGAAATTTTCCATAATACCCATGTCAAATAATTTTTTTCTTTGATTTGTGAAAGCCTTAAAATATAATTATGCCTACTTGATATGTTGAATTAAATGAAAATCATTATCATTTAAGAAAAAAATACTTAACCTTCTATAGGTTGTTCATAAACTTCTATAGGCTGTAGAAATTTGTCACCATTCTGGTCATCTGTCCTGGTCTAATGTTATCATTTGTGATTCTTGGGTGATTTTTGTTTGTTTATTTTCTTTTTTTCTTTTCCTTTAATTTCTACCCTAGTATTTTAAAATTACTGTAATTTGATTATTTTTCTTCAAAGCAGAATGCTCTGTGTCTCAGATTTGCCTTTAATTTACCGTGTAGCAGAGGATGACCTTGAACTTCTGATCCCTGGAACTGCACTGCTGAGATTCCAGGAAAGTGCCACCATGTCCAATTCCCGAGGCACTAGACGTATAAGCCAGAGTTTTTGTGCATGTCAGCGAAGCAGTATGCTAGCTGAGCTATATGCCCAACCCATAGAAGATCTTTTCATGGTTTTTTTTCTGTGTTAAGGTTATAACTCAGAGCAAGTGCCCAGTCACTGAGTTAGTTACACCCCAGTCTGGTTCTTACTTTTTATAGAATCAACTTTCTTTGTCACATGGACTCCCAGGAAGCCATTAATCTCTGATAGGTTAGTTACTTTGTATAATATAGGTTTTATCTTATTCTTCTTCATCTCTTAAATGACTTCATTTGCAGTCAGCTATAAGCTTGAGTTCTTCCTCTTTAACACAGAGTGATTATTTCAGAGTCTATGGAAATGGAGTCTGACAGGTATATTAGTGTATAGAGTTCTGGGGTCATTGTTTAAATGACTTTGAGACTAGTCACTAGACTAAGGAGTTCCAGAACTCTACTACAGAGACTGGCTGGTTCACAAAACTAATCCCAGATCAGAGTAAAACTAATCTCAGATCCCAGAGTAAGAATGAACTACAGGAGACTAAATGAACCGATGAAGAGTGCTTACAATCTTTATGAAGTCTGTTTAGAATCTCGCTGGCTTGCTAAAGTTCTATTTTCTAAATGTAAGGCACGCCTACTTTTTTCTTAATATACCAATAACTCATTTTGTATTATAATATGCTTTTGTAAGTTAAAAGTAGCCATTTCTGTTTTCTACCTAGATGCTCCAGAATTTGGAAATTCTTATTAAGTATTCCCATCTCCCAGGCAATATAGTTATCTACATGAATGTAATAAGAAGTATCCTTTTTATAACATAACATAATTAAAAAATTAGTTATACTCTCAAGGCTATTAGTGGAATGTCATATTTGAGAATGTTGCATAAAATTAGATGTGAACAGTCAGTTTGAAAGCACAATGTCTGGCTTTATGGAACTAATATTTCCTAAGCCTTTTAGAAAAAGCCAGCTAGGTACCTTGAGCACAAGTTTCCTGTATTTACACATAAGAAAGGCCATTTTATCCTGGATGATGCAGGAACGTTAGTACATTTTAGGCACCATAGAAGAAGAGGAATTGGCTCAAATTTATAACCAATATCAGTGAAGCATGAGGGTGAATGCTCAGCCTGCCTTCCTAGACTCAAGGGAGGTTTGCAGTGTCACCAGAGATACCCTATGAACGTTTCCAGTGAAACAGACTTTTATAGGACCAGGAATCCGTTCTCATTCCTGTTGCTCTTACATAAACAGGAAGTTTAAATGGAAAAGACCTACTTGGAATAAAAATAACCTTATTTGGTTATCAAAAAATAAGAAGGGTAATGATAGAGAAACTATAGCACACTGTGCCCCCTTCATCAAATTCTCAATTCTTCTAATTTCCTCTAATCATATGGCTGCAACTCTCCAGTTTAATCTTTCTAATTTTTCTTCCTGTGTCCCAAATAGATGCACTAAGAATCAAAATCTTACTATTTGTCTCCTTACTGGGACTTCAGATTCTCTGTAGTTGACCTCCCCAGTCCCTACTCTGGGATCTAAAGAAACCAAGAAAGCTGAAGCTGGCCAAGGGGTGACCCACCTACCAGGAACCGATGCTGTGGGACCTGTTCAGGATTCTTTGTGTTCAATCATGTAAGTAACTTCTCCAGTGGCTGACCTACTAATAAAGCTAACAGATGGGTCAACCGCTTGACAAAAGGCAAGCGAGTGAAAAACGGCCTCTGATGCTTCAACAGAAGAAGGCAAGGCACTGACAAAGATTTTTGTCCTGATAAAATTTTAGACGGACTCCTTTGAATGCACTTTTTGACTAAGCCTCATTCTTGGACCTCGTCAACCTGCTTACCCCAATTTGAGCAAGAACCTTACCAAGTTAGTTTAGCTAAAATTCCCTCATCCTTGATATCTGATCCACCTGACTTGTCTTCAGGGGAAAAAAACAACCTGATAAGTAGATTCAGTGAGACCTGAGTAATTTTCCAATCACTCTACTCACTGATTCTAAAGCCGCAGCTGTCTTTAGTTTGTTTGGAGTCATTATACTTCTGATTTGTCTTTACCATTTTCTTAACACAGTTAAAAATATAACTCATTCATGAGAGAATGGTATAACTAGTTGGAGTGAGAATCCAAGGAACAGGCACATTTATAGATCAAGAATGTTGAGATAAATACAAAAGTAGACGCAAAAATGGCCTGCTTTTACAGGGTAGGAAAGGGGAGTCAACTGGACAGAGTTTCCATGTCTTCATTATTAACCAGATTTATTTGAAAATCCACTTGAAAAATAGTTCAATGGCAATGAAAAGCTAGAGCCACATAATCCAGAAACACGTGCTCCAAACTGAGGCTGAAATGCTGTCCATTGCCTGCTTTTCTAAAGGTTTGGTTGGAATACATTCATTTATACATTGTCTGTGTCTATTTTCCCTGTGTTAAGCTATTCATCCCTGAACATACAGACCACAGAGCCTAAAATGTTTCCTGTCTGACCCTTCACAGAAATGATTTCCTCACCTTCATGCTCTAGGCAGTGCATAGTTTTTCACTGAGTACCATGTTTTCCTGTGACTAATGAGGAATAGGCTGCACTTACGCAGCCCCGTTTGACAAGGAAAAGAACTAAGGTCAATGAGTGGCAGAACCAAGGGAGACTCTACCACAGGGCAGTCAGACCCGAACATTAGTGCTATGATCAAGATGCAGTTTAGTTAGTTCTTCTAACGATAATGACAACAGCAATGAGATCCATGCAAAGTTCAGGGCTACAGTACACACTGAACATGGCAACTCAACATGTTCTCATCTTTAGTGAAGAGAGTGTCATAGTTCAGTAGATGACGTGAGTGTTCACACATGCAGGTTAGGGGTTAGGAAAGACAATCTCTGATAGCTTGGGAGGCCAGTTTTACTTGCATAACTTGGTCCGAAACTAAGTTTACAAAAGGAAATGTGTTGAATTATGATACATTTATATGAGACAAGGCATTAGTTGTACATCACCAAACAAGGAACCCAGGCAAAAACAGAAAATTATTTTAATTTTGTAGCACTGTTCTTTGGAATATTTGTTCTTTAGTACCTGTCCAGTAATTAAGTGCAAGCTAACTTCAGTTCTTGCTTTCTCAAATTGTGAGCTCTTCCCTTCTTCCCGTTAATTACGTTTTCTTTTATACTAAGGCAATTTAAAGAACAAATCTCTGAAAGGAATTATGTGAGCTAATAAGCATTGCCTGCTGGGCAGCGGTAGCCCACGCCTTTAATACCAACACTTGGAAGGTAGAGGCTGGCAGATCTCCATGAGTCCGAGGCCATTCTGGTCTACAACTGGAGTTCCAGGACAGCCAAGGCTACACAGAAAGAAATCCTGTCTTGAAAAGCCAAACCAAACAAACCAATTAACCAACCAACCAAACAAACAAACAAAAAAACTCTTCCTTCAATCAAGTTTTAAAATTTCTAAATAAAACCCCTTTTTTCCTCTTTCCCCATTTTTTGAATGGAAAAGTTCAATGAAACACTTCAGTGATAAGTGGCTTTCTGAAATCAAGCCCAGGCCAGCCATTTAAGCAGCCAGATTTGGAAATCATATCTTTAGTATCAGGTTGCATGGGAAATCTGTCAAATCTTTTTTTGAACAAATTCATAAATAATAGTTCCCTGAGTATCACTAATAGTCACAAGGCACAGTGGGCGAATTTTACCGGTTGAACTACTGCGGAGAAAATGAATGAACCGTTAATAGAGTCACTGTTGAATAATAGCTAAATTATTAAACTGTAGTGGGGGTGTCCCTTCCTTAGTGTGGCAAATTAGATTTGAAGGTGCCAGTGCGAAAGTCTCAGGAATATTACATTGCACAGCCATTTGTGGGGATTTTACACCTTTCTATAGCCTTCTGTCCTTTAAAGAAAGCGCGTGTTTATTTCCGTTTTCATGGGCTTTCATTAGCGGAGGGTGTAGCAGAGGGTATCGGTTTTCTGCCATCGCCCCTCAGCATCCGCCTCTGTACCAAAAGCTCTTTATTGCAAACACCTGCCATGCTTTGCCAGTGGAACTTCTATAACCCTAGGAGCACCTAACCCTGTCTGTAATCGACCCCAGAGTGCTAAAATTCTAATCTCTGCAGAAGTTACCCTCATCTAATGATGGATGTGAGCTGGCAAATAAATAGCCTGTTTCTCCTCTCTTTGACCGGAGTAGCTGTGAGTGGAGAAACTAGGCTATGGGCAAACAAAGAGCTCCAGGAATCCCCAGCAGGACTGGTCTCCAGTTGTCTCCAGTGTTCGATAATGTTTCGGGTATTGGCTGCCTGCCCTTCCTGTCTCTCCTTCTCTACTGGTGTTTCCTGGGATCAGCTCCTCACTCCCACTCAAATCCTTCTCTTGGATTCTGCTTCTAGGGCTACTCACATCAAGACAGAAGGAGGCTATAAAGATTTTTTTCACTGATTATCATTCAGCAAAGGAAACACTCTAGATCATTCTTTTTCATAGAACGACCTTGCTGCCTCATTCAGTATGGGATGCTGTAACAGAATACTGTAACTGGATGATGTAAACAATGAACGTTTATTTCTCACAGTCTTGGCGCCTAGAAGGTCCAAGATTAAGGTCTGGGTAAAGGGCTGTGAGTACAGTTTAGTAGCAGGATGTAAGCTACTACTACTTAGCATGCATGAAGGCCTGGCTTTAATCCCTGGCATTTAAAAAAAAAGGGGGGGGGGAAGGTTTATTTCTTAGTTCATAAATAGCCTACTTTCATGAGTCCTTACATGGTAAAGAAGAACAAGGGAGTTATGTGGGGCACCCATCCACATAGGTCTATACCTAACCTAGTCTATTATCTGGCTAGCTTGCTTAAAACTATCACCCTGAAAATTAACATTACATTACATTACAACATATGAATTTTAGGTGACACAAGCATGTTCATATCCTTTGTTCCCACAAGAAGGATCCATGTGACACTGAGAAAGCCTTAGATTTCTCAGGCTAGATTCAATCTTGAGTTCAAATCTTGTCTTTGCTATTGACTGGTTGTCAGCCTTGTGGAACGTTACCCAAGTTGTATTGCCTCAGCAAGCCTCCGTTTCTCCAGTCACAGAATAGAGATAAAAACCTCCCACTTCAGAGTTGTTAAGAGAATTAACTGCATAATATATATCAATGGTTTAATATATAGTAACGACCCAATAAATATCAGTTCCTAGACCCCCAGGAAGTTATCCTTGATCAGTGCCAGTAGAATGTAATGTTTTTGTCCTTATAGGATTTCTCATGGGAAAATAAAGGAGACAGATACCCGGAGCACCATCACATGGCTGCAAAACAACAGTAAAGATGACAATGAAGAAAACCTTGTCTAGCTAAAAGACTTCCCAAGCTCCTTTAACTTACTAAGAACAAGTTCTAACATTGCAGAGTTAAACTTAGTTATATCGTTAATCGACTTTTCTGATTCCATAACAAACAAACCAGAAATTCATGAGTCCAAACTCCAAAACAGGGAGAAGTGTGGAGCTCAGCACTAACAGCTGAATGAAGAGAAGAATGAAAATAGTCTAAAAATCACGAGTGGTTGAGAAGGTGTACAGAACTGAAATTCACAGACTATTTAAAATCTGGAACTGCTGACTAGAACCTGCCAATGAATCCAGGGTGGTGGACAGTCAAGAGGAATTCCAGATCATCTAACTTTTGTAGTTGCTCCGCATGCCACTTGTCTCTGCAAAAGGCTTAACAGACATAGACCCAAGCTCAGGCTGACAGCAGATCCTAGCTGGGCCTGTAGCCTGCCTCTCGGGTGTTCTTTTCACTAGGTTTGCAATTTTCATCTGCTTTCTAAAATTGAGTGGGCCTTGCTGATTTGTGCACCCTGCTGGCACATCGTGCAACCAATTAAAATGAGTAGAAAGATGAGCTCACTGGTAGGCTTAAAGGATGCTCGCAAACCTGCTAATTAGCCGTTCATGCCTGGGGACTGGATGCAATTCCATGGAACTAGATGCTGCCATGCATATAGGGAATTAAGACTTGCATTAGCACCTTCAGCAGTTTGGTCAACTGAGGCCATAGAATAGCATGCTATCCTTGAATTGCACGGGACTTTTCAGGGAAAGGGTGGCTAATCTTAGTTGTCAAACTTGACACACTTGGGTACTTTCCTGATTGCTAATTGATGTAGGAGGACCATCCTTATTGTGGGCAGTGCCAACCCTGGTCACGTGGGCTTGGGCTGCCTAAGAAAGGTAGCCGAATGTGAGCCTGGGAGCAAGCCAGTAACACAGCATTTCTTCATGGTTTCTGCTTCAAACTCCTGCCTTGACTTTCCTGCCGTGGTTTCCCTGGTGATGAACTATAACCTGTAAGCTGAATTAAGCCTTTTCCTGCCCAAGTGTTTATCACAGCAACAGAAAACAAACTAAGACAGGATCCCTTCGGTCATCGATGGGACACATGGATACACATGTGAGAAAAGCTTGCAAAGTCGCTTCCTGTGTCTATCTTGGTAATTTCCAATGATAACCGGAGAGCTGAATAACCTTCGGGTTGGAAAACCTCCAGCATTACCACAGGTCTACTTGACACTCGAAATTATGTCTTGTCAAATGCCAGCCCTTGTGACAAACTTCTTCCTGGAGTTGGATAGACTAGTCACCACTACTGTGCTCGAGCCCTTCTGTGTTCTTGTCACATTTTCTTGGCTTGACAACCACAGTTCCCAATAAGAGAGTCCCATTGACTAGCAGAGACAACCTGGTTCAGGGTGATCAGAGTCACCCGTGGTGCTGATGCCAGTTTATTAATAATCACAGCAAGGTCTTTCGAGATGAAATTAGTGGGTCTATCACAGTGGTGATTTGACAGTACAGTTATCTTCTGAGATGGTGATACATGCACCATTCTTCATGTAGCTTCTTCATTTCTTTTATTCTTCTCTCATATATTAGATCCCATCCGCAGTTCCCCCTCTCTTCCCTCCCCCAGTCTTCCCCTTCACCTCCCTTCTCCCCCAGACCTACCCTTCACCTCTGCCTCCCCTCAGAAAAGAGCAGGCTTCCCAGGGATGCCAATCAAATGCAGCATAACAAGCTACAATGAGATCAAGCACATACCATCACATCAAGGCTGGACCAGGCAACCCAGAAAGAGTAAAAGGGTTCCTAGAGCAGACAAAAGAGTCAGCGACAGCCTCCCCACCCTGCTTCCACTGTTAGGAATCCCGAAAGAACACCAAGTTACTTGGTCCTAACATATATGCAGAGGCCCTAGGTCAGACTGCTACAATCTCCCTGATCTCTGTGAGCTCCCATTAGTCCCGCCCTGTTAATCCTGTAGACTGTGGTTTTCGTGGTGCCCCTGTCTCCTCTGGTTCCACTGATCCTTCCTCTTCCCCCACAGGACTCCTTATGTTTGGCTGGTGGACTCTGTATCTGCTCCCATCAGTTGCTGAATGAAGTCTCTCTGGTCTCTTTGATGACGATTGCCAGGCTCTGGTCCCAGAACACTCTGCAGGCAGGACATAATATAGGTCAAAGGTTTCGTGGCTGGGTTAGTGTACTAATGCCTCCACTTGAGGCTTAGCCTGGTTACAAAAGATGGTGGATTTAGGCTCTGTGTCCCCCATTACTAGTAGTCTTTGCTAAGGTTACTCTCGTAGATTCATTCCTAGGAGTTTCCACTGCGCTAGGTTTCCACCTCACCCCTGAAATGCCCTCCAATTCCAGTCATCTCTCCTAGCATTTTCTCCCTTCCCAAACCCGCATGATCCCTCCAGTTCCCAACCCCACTTGCTGCCAGTCTACCCTTGAAATCTATTTTATTACTCCTCTCCAGTGAGGAGAGGATCCTATTCTCAAAAATCCTCATCACTTCAAGTGTCTACGCAATTAGCTTCAAGAATTGCAGAGTGAGGGACTAGCCTACACCCACACTCTTGGAGAACAAGTCCACATCCTAAGGGTGATCTTTCTGGCTATGTTTGCTCCTTTTTTTTTAAGGACCATGGTGATAAGATCCTATGGATGGGTGGATCCCATATTTGCGTACTTTCTATTTGATATCCACTCCATTGTTTATAAACAAAATCATTCTGATGGAACCAAGCATTTACTTTGATGCTGCTGTTACAATACTTCCTTCAAGGGGACACTATTTTGATTAGCTGTTGTGTAACAAATCACCTAAATCTAGTGGTTTAAAAGAAGAAGCATGATTCTGTGGTCTGGTAAGCAAGGGTGGACTTAGCTAGACGAGTCTTTGTCTCTCTTGGTGTCACCAGGATATGGCCTGAAGCAGTGATTAGAGGCCCTGTTCTGGATCTCTCTCGCTTTCCACCAGGCAAATCTAGATAAGCTTTTTCATGTGACAGCTTACTTTGAAAATCCCAAGCATGGCAAGACAGGGGGTTGATTCAGTGTGCAAATATTTTGCCAAGTACTGCTTACACCACACTTGTTAGTGCTCTATTGTCAAAAATTAAATCATATGGCCAAGACTAGAGTTCATCTAGGAGGAGGCTATGCAAGGTAATGGATATAGAGAGACAAATAAAACTGGTGGCCATGATTCCTACAGTCTGCCAAAGGTGCTTCTGACATCATAACCATCTATTATTGAAACTTTCTCTAAAGCTGAGCTGACTTATGGTGCCTGGAAGACCAGTCTAAATCTCTGCCAAGTTGAATTTAAAAAAAAAATCGGTTTGTCAGCCTTCTAAATGATTGGTATAAATAGGAATAGCTGATTAAAATAGAGGTCTAGTACGAGTTCAAAGACATAAAGAAACATAAACAGTTTCAAGAAAAGAGCAGAAGATGGTTAGTAAAGGAACTCTTTATTTAGAATGTAAGAACAAATAACAGAAGGATTCTCACAGACACGGATTGTTAGATTTCATTTGTTTCAAAAATACAGATGTTATGACCTCTCTGCTAGTTTCTTCTCTTTCCTTAGCAAAAATTTGCTCTCTGTTTGGTTTTCTTCAACATGACTCTGCCCTGTTTACAGTTTAACTTGCAACAGATTTCAAATTATTATCCAGGACTGGACATATTAACTGTCTGTTGGAAGACAAGCCTGTTATGCTGGGTAATTATGACCATGGGAGGCAGTCATAAAAAGGTGGAACAGGCCCAGGCCTGCCTTCTATTGTCCTCAGGCGTTGACAGTCAATGGCTGTGGCCACTCTGGGTTGAAAGGGAACTTAGAGTTTTCAGGGGTGATTTCCTTCAGGGAATTGTAAGGATCCTCCATTGACTCCCGAGGCAATCACCAGTCTTGAGTCTATAGACTTTTCTAGGTGCTAGACTATCTTGTGCTAAGTTTGTGCTATAGCAGACACAAGAAATGATTTTCACCAACAATTTTATTTCTCATGGCAAATATCTCTTATTTCTTTGCTTTGTCATTGGTCATAGATAATTTAGAACTTGATGAGGTCATAATTTCGAAACTTTTCAAAAGGGAAGATAGTGAGTAGCTGCCCTTAATAAATTCTTGCCAAGGGTAGGATCATTTAGTCTTTACACTAAAGCTGGGTGTTGTAGCACTCGGGAAGCTGGGGCAGGCAGATTTGATTTCAAGGCCAATCTTGGCTATATAGTGAGACCCTATTTAAATCCAAGCAAACAAAATCTTTCTAACAAACCTCTTACCTCTATCTGCCATAGGAAAAACCAGGGGCACCAAAAGGTTAACTTACTTAAGAAGTCATGACTTGTGAATGGTGGTATGATACGGGAGAATTGTCTGTATTCTGTCAATCATTTTAATAAAACGCTGATTGGCCAGGCAGGCAGTATAGGCGGGAAAGCCAGACAGGAAGTAGGGGTGGAGCAAAGAGACTGGGAGTATTCTGGAAGCAGAGCTCCCTCAGCATTCCTGGGCAGACCACCGAAGAGGCAACATGTAAGCTGTCACACTGAGAAAGGTACTGAGCCCATGTGGCTAACATAGATAAGGATAATGGGGTAACATAAGTTATAAGAGTTAACAAGAAGCCTGACCTAATGCGCCAATCAGTTTATAACCTTATGGAGTCCTGTGTGTATTTTCTCTTTGGGATTTGCCGGCTGTTGGGGTACCGGGTGGGACGGAAACCCCAACAAGCTGGCCCTCATGCTACAGTGGTATCAGGATTTCAACCAAGGTTTAACCTAATTCTAAAGTTTTGATTTTACCTTCTCAGCTACATTGTTCCCATTGAGAGGTTTTGGAGTCTAACTAAACACCACCACCATCACCATCGTCTATGCACTTTTGCTGGGCATGGCTATAGGGTATACAAGATTGTGCTGTAAATATATTCTAAAAATGCTCTTGCACAATAGAATGTGGAACAATGGATATTATAAATAGCTCTCTCTAGTTGGAGGTCTTGGCGGAGAGGGAAAGCATATATTATAAATTCCTTGTCAATGGACAAACCTGCTTTTAATTAGATGTTTAACACCTCCCAGTCACTTTAACAAATGTCTGTAAGGCAGTTTGTAAGAAACAGGAAAAGGAACCATCAAGGTTCTACTTATCATGGGAATTCTTCGCTACCACACCCATGCCAGTACTTTGTTGTGCAATACAATTGTGTGAACTTGGGAAACCTAAGACAAACCAAAGAACACCCTGGGTATCCCAGAGTTGTAGCTTTTAGGTATCAGATCATTGAGAAATGATCTTTCACATTTACATATGGGAATCAACCACAGAGCTGCCTACACTAGATACATAACATTTTATAAGTAACTTTAAACCCTCCAGGTCTTACTTTCCTCCAGAAGAAAATCAAAGTAACAGTAACAGTGTTGTCTGCAGTCTACTCACCACGAGGACTGAGATAATGTATAAAATTTGGAGTGCCTGGTGCCTGGTAAATATTCCCTAAACCAAACACAAACCAAGGGATTAATTCTTCATTGTCTAGATTAAAAGCATCCACTTCCTGATTAATATAAGAAGTGGGAGTTTGTTCTTGAGGATTAGGGATGTTCAACCAGTAAATTCTATACAAGTATTTAAAAAAAAAACCTGAAAACCCCCGAATCTGAAACACTTCTGGTTCCAAATACTTTGGAGATCCAAATTATGCTTATCTTATAGTGCATAATTAGCCAAGTTGGTTACATGACTAAACATAGGTAAAAAGGATCAAAATATTTCACCTTTGGATGGAAGGAGTCTCAAGGTCGAATTTGAAAGCCATGAGCAATAGGAAAAATCTGAGGCTGTTTTTTTCCTTCCTATTCTAAGTAAGATAACTCAGATCCAGAAAAACAAACATGGTCTATACTCACTCATATATAACAGGAGGAGCGGGCTTCTTGTTGTCCTGGCTGTCCAACTTGGGTCCTTTGTTCTGTCTGCCCGACTAGCTTACACCCAAAATAATCACACAGAAACTGTATCAATTAAAACACTGCTTGGCCATTAGCTCTAGCCTTCTATTGACTAACTTTTGCATCTTGATTTAACCCATTTCTGTTAATCTGTGTTCACCATGAGGTCATGGCTTACCAGGAAAGATTCAGCTTATCTGACCTGGCGTCTCCATGGCAGCTCTCTGACTCTGCTTTCTTCTTCCCTGAATTCAGTTCTGTCTTCTCCACCTACCTAAGTTCTGCCCTATCAGGCCAAGCAGTTTCTTTATTGATTAACCAATGAAAACAATACATAAACAGAAGGACTTCCTACACCACGCATAGATGGTTATTAGGAGTAAAGGATAGGATAACCAACCTATAATCCACAGTCCAGAGAGGCTGGATAACAAGGATGGCCCAAAGAGGGGCACATGGATTTCCATGAGAAGGGGAAGTAGAAAAGATCTCCCGGGTAACTGGGGGTAGAGGTTAGGGTGAAGGAGGGAATGGGAAGAAGAGGGAGAGGCTTGTGTGGGCTGGATACTGGAGTCAGGTTGGAAGTAGGATGGAGGAGAGAGTAACAAAAGAGAGGTCTTTAAGGGAGGGCCATATTGGGGTTAGGGAGAAACCTGGTGCCAGGAAAACCCCCAGAAACCCACAAGGATGACTCCAACTAAGACTCCTAGCAATGGTGGAGAGGGTGCCTGAACTGGCCATCTACTGTAAGCAGACTGGTGACTTCCTTTATTGCTATCAGAGACACTCTATCTAGTAACTGACGGAAGCAGAGGTAGAGATTAGCAAGCAAGCACTGTCCCGAGCTCCTAGAGTCTTGTGGAAGAATGGGAGGAGGGATTGTACCAGCCAGAGAGGTCATGATTGGGGATCCTATAGAGACAGCTGACCTAGGATTGCAGGAGCTCATGGAAATTGGATCAACAGTCAGGGAGCCTGAATGGGACCTACCTAGGCCTTCTGCATGTGTGTGACAATCCTGTAGCTTGGTCTCTTAGTAAGACTTCTTTCTAACAGTGGGAGCAAGACTCTCTCTCTCTCTCTCTCTCTCTCTCTCTCTCTCTCTCTCTCTCTCCCTCTCTCTCTCTCTCTGACATTTAACTAGCTTTTGGTAACCTGTTCCCCATGTTGGATTACCTTGCCCTGCCTCGACATAAGGGAGGAGCTCGCTCCTGCCCCAACTTGATGCTCCATGATTTGTACAAGCCCATGGGAGGCATGTCCCTTTCTGGATGGAGATGGAGGAGGAGTGGATGGGAAGGAAACTAGATGGGAAAGGGAGGGGATAGAAGGAGAGGAAGGAGAGGCTGGTTGGTATGTAAAATAAATGAAAAATTATTTAAATAAAAAATAAAAATCATAAAAATGAATAAAACATTAAAAATAAAAATATATATTCGTGTCTATTTATTTCATATACAAATACATGAAAAACATTACATTCAAACAAAAGAAATCATACAACTTTTTTCAATAAGAAAAATTTGGGAGGCATTAGAATGCAAACAAAAGCCTAGGAACATTAGAACAATTCCATTGTATGGACTTACCATGACAAATTTAACCAGTGTCTTATGGTGTTATTGATACTCAGGATTGAATTTCAGGCCTTGTGAGTGCCAGGCAGGCACTCTGCCAGTGAGCTACATCCCCAGCCCTAACCAATGTCTCTTGTATGACTATCTCAGTTGTTGGCAATTTTACAATACAAGCCTCTATATGCCTCTCTATATATGATTCTGCTCATGTTTCTCATTGTTCCCATTCTTTACGTGCTCTCCATCAGTTCCCTACTGTACATATTTCAACCTCTGACATTTTCCCAGAACATTGAAAGATTATAATCCATAGACGATATTTAAAATATCTGTCCTGAGCATTGAGCGAGGTTTCTCTAGCTGTGGGTTTGCAAAGAGGTTCAGTTTTCAGGAGGGGATGCTCTGCAGTTTGAATAGTAAGTAGTTGTAGATTAACGGTTATTTACCTTTACAACCATGAGTAATATGTGGGAATATATTTTCCATTGGCTTTTAACTATAAACATGGCTTAGCTTTCTTCGTTCTCTTTGTCCATGGGGGCTGTTAATGATACCATCATTTTACCTTGTAGTTTCCTAATCCTCAGTGAGGCACTTTTCCACACTCCATCACCACATTTTTTCTGCTACTTTTTAAAGGACTGCAGATTGACCCTATGGCCTTTCATATGCTGAGTGAGAGTTCTATTTGTTTGTACTTTTAAATTTTGAGTCAGGGTCTTGCTAAGTTGCCCAGGCTAGCCTTCAAGTCAATTTGTAGACCAGATAGGCCTTGCAATTTTCCTGCCTCAGCCTCTCAAGTAGTTGAGATTACAGGCCTGTGCTAGCAGCTGACTCATCGTTGCTTATGCTACATTGTTATTACTACTTTTAAGTATTTCCTGATTCTACCCTTTATCCATTTTTCTGTGATAGCGATCTTTTAATTAAAAAGCTAATATCTATTAATGCCTTACAATCTGTCTGAGTCCTTATTTGCCATTGCCTATTATAATATTCTCTATGAATATACAAAGTTATTTTTATTTTCACTTTAGAGGGGACAGAAACAGGTAGAGTGTTTGATAATATGCTCATCAAGATATTTTCCACTTTTAGCATATATTCATTGTACAAGTAGTATATTTAATTATGTCGTTTTCATGTATGTATGTTATACACTTTGTGTTTGCTCCCCACCACCCTTCTCTTTGCCCTATCTCCCACAGCTCCCTTCCTCTTTTAAGAACACTCCTCCTACTTTCATGTCACATGTATGATATATGACACGTTACACAGGAGAGTAGCTATGTGATACTTGTTTTGTGGGACTCACATTTCATTTAACATGATGGTTTTCAGTTTCAAACATTTTCCTGCAGATGACCCAATTTTGTTCTTGTTTATGACTGAATAAAATTCCAATGTTTGAGGCTGAAGAGATGACTTCGTGCTTGCTACACAATCTAGAAAACCAACATTAGGATCCCAGCACCCACAAACTGCCCATCCCAAGCACACCTGCATCCCCAGCCCTGAGGAGGCAGAGACAGGAGGAGTGCTGAGTTCCAGCCTAGTTGAGAAAGCATAAGCTCCAAATTTGGGGGGAGGGACCGTACCTCAAATGACTAGGCCAAAAGTGACAGGAAAGAACACCCAATGGTCACTTCTGGATGTCACACGTGCACACACAAGCACCCCTGCACACACAAATTAATAAGTGAATCTTAAAAAGAAAATCCTCCATTGTGTATATACCACACTTTATGTAGTCATCCGTTGAGTGGCATTTAGGCTGAGTCCATCACAGCTATTGTGAAGAATGCCAAAACAAACATGGATATGCAGTATCTCTGGCATATACCACCAGGATCTTGTTTGTAAATGCTGGGGCTGGGAGTCCAGCTTGGTTAGCAAGGTTTTCTAGCTTAAGTTGATCATTCTCTTCTCCGGCTTCTGCAATACTTAGAGTTTTTGACATGTAGATATTCATCCTTTTCCATAGTTTTATTTATTCTTTATTTAACATTTCTCATGGTCCTGCTTCCTTAAAGAAGCTTGAAGCTTGAACTTGGACCGCACAGAGTAGACCAAGAGGTGAGTGATCACCCACACAGCAGGCCACTGCCCTCCCTATGCCCTCTGTACTGGGGCAAAACCCCAGACTTCTCCCCCACCTACCTCAGCTTCTCTAGCTAGCCAGCAGGCAAACTTCCTGCAGGTAGGTGGTTCCAACACCCCCACCCCATTGATTGGACCCTGGAAGCTACAAGTTCCACTCCATCCCCAAGCCCTCTTAACCCCACCCCCAGTGACCTCAGAGAAATTCTGAAGCATAGGCTGCAACTGCACAAAGCAGACCAAGAAAATAGGCCAAGAGAGCACACCAAAAGAGTGGACCAAGAGAATGGGCCAAGAGAGAAATCAGCAGCTCCCTGCCACACTGACAGTGACAGTTCAGAGCAGACCAAGAACAGCCCCCAAAGACACAGACAGCAACTGCAAGGATTGGACCAAGAGGCAAAGACACTGTTGGCACCAATTAGAGGAAGAGATGGGTAGGTACCAATGCAAGAATTTATTCAACAACCCAAAAAGCAACATGGTTAACACTAGAAACCAGTGATCATACAACAGGAAGACTTGAGCATCCTAACCTAGAAAAAGAAGTTGATTTTAAATATAATCTTAGGAGACCTTTAAAGAGGAAGTGTGTTGGCAGAGGTTTCTGTCCCACCAGGTCCCATAGCCATTTATTCCCAAATAAATCACACAAAGATCTACATTAATTATCAACTGATTAGCCTAGTATCTTGGGCTTCTTATTAACTCTTATATTAGCCCAAAATTCTTGTCTGTGTTAGCCACGTGACTTGGTACCATTTTTGGTGAGGCAGTCACATCTTGCTATCTTGCTTCCTCTATGTCTGGGTCTTGACTGCAGACTCATACTTCCCTCTTCCCAGAATTCTCATTGTCCTGTTGTAATGGAAAAATTAAAAATGCTGCAGAATCTCCAGCGGTGGCAGACAGCAGAAACAGTGCAGGTCTCCAAGCAGTGGTAGCAGGCCATGTGGCAGCAGGCAGTGGGCCCTGAGAGCAGCCAGTCCCAGGAAGGGATGGCTGCAGGTGACCATGCCTCATGTCTCAGCAGGCAGTTGGTCCCAGGCAGCAAGCCATGTGGTAGCAGTGGGAGAGAGACAGATGGATAGGCACGCCATGCAGAGTGAGGTTGGATATTTATTTAGTGGTTATGAAAGGGAGGGAAGAAGGGGAAAAGAGCAGAGAGAGAGGGAGGGAGGGGAGAGAGAGAGAGAGAGAGAGAGAGAGAGAGAGAGAGAGAGAGAGAGGAGAGAAGCTGCCACTCCAAGAGAGAGACAGAAAAGAGAGAGAACTCAGGCTGGAAGCCGAAGATCAGCCTGTCTCAGCAGATGGGTGAGGCAGTGGGCGTGGCTTGTCTCTTAAAGAGACAGAACAATCATTATACCCACCTCTACTTCTTGCCTGGTTGCCCTGCCTATACTTGCTGCCTGGCTAAGGGCCAATCAGTGTTTTATTAAAAATAATACAAGTGACAGGATAAAAGACTGTTGTCCCACAGCAGAAGTGAAAAAAGAAATGAAGAAAAGGACAAAAAAATTGGAAGAAATCAATAAATTTCTTAAAGAAACCCAAGAAAAAAACAATCAAACTGGTGGAGCAAACAGTTCAAGATATGAAAACTGAAATAGAAGCAATAAAAAAATACAAACCGAGAGAATTCTGGAAATGGAAAATCTGAGTAAATGAACAGAAACTACAGATGCAAGCATAATCAACAAAATACAAGAGATGGAAGAGAGAATCTCAGATGTTGAAGACACTGTAGAAGAAATAGATTTATCAGTCAAAGAAAATTTGTTAAATCCAACAAATTTTTAACACAAAACATCCAGGAAATTTGAGACACCATGAAAAGACCAAATATAAGAATAATAGGGATAGAAGAAGCAGAAGAACTCCAGCTCAAAGGCACAGAAAATATATTCAACAAAATCATAGAGGAAAAGTTTCCCAACCTAAAGAAGGATATCTCTATAAAGGGAAAGAAACTTACAGAACACCAAATAGGCTAAACCAAAAAAAATTCCCTTGTCATATAGGAATCAAAACTCAAAACTTACAGAATAAAGAATATTAAGAGCTGAAAAGGATAAAAGGCCAAGTAACATATAAAGACAGACCTATCAGAATTACACCTGACTTCTCAATAGAAACCATGAAAGCCAGAAGTTCCTGGACAGATGTGCTGCAGAATATAAGAGACCATGGATGCAAGTCCAGACTACTATACCCAGCAAAGCTTTCAATCACTATCGATGGAGAAAACAAGATATCCCATGACAAAACCAGATTTAAACAATAGCTATCCACAAATCCAGCCCTAACAGAAAGTACTAGAAGGGAAAATCCAATCTAAAGAAGCTAACTGAACCCACAAAACACAGGCAACAGATAACTACCCACCAGCAAAACCTGAAAGAAGGGAAAAACACAAACACTACCACCAAAAAATAACAGGAATTAACAATCACTGGTCACTAATATCTCTTAATTTGAATGGATTCAATTCACCTATAAAAAGACACAAACTAAGAGAATGGATATAAAAACAAGATTCATCCTTCTGCTGTATACAAGAAACACACCTCAACCTCAAAGACAGACTTTACCTCAGAGTAAATGGTTGGGAAAAGATTTTTCAATCAAATGGACCTAAGAAGCACACTGGTGTAGCTATCCTAATATCTAACAAAATAGACCAAACTAAATTCAATCAGAAGAGATGGAGAAAGACACTTCATACTCAATAATGGAAAAATTCATCAAGATGAAATCTCAACCCTGAACACCTATGCCCCAAATACAAGAGCACCCACATATATAAAAGAACCATTACTAAAGCTTAAATCACACATCAAACCCCACACACTAATAGTAGGAGACTTCAACACCCGACTCTCCCCAATGGACAGGTCAACCAGGTAGAAACTTAACAAAGAAATAAAAGAACTAACAGATGTTATGATTTAAAAGGACTTAACAGACATCTAGAGAATGTTTCACACAAACACAAAATAATATACCTTCTTCTCAGCACCTCATGGAACCTCCTCTAAAATTGACCACATTCTCAGTAACAAGCAAACCTCAACATATTTAAATAATTGGAATAACCCCTTCTCTCTTATCAGATACCCATGGTTTACAACAATAACACTAATTGCAGAAAACCTAAAACTCATAAAAATTGAACAGTGCGCAATCAAATCACCCCTGGGTTAAGGAAGAAGTGAAGAAAGTAATTAAAGACTTCCTAGATGTCAACGAAAATAAAGGCACAATGTATCCAAACCTATGGGACACTATGAAAGCAGTGCTAAGAGGAAAGTTCACAGCACTAAGTGCCTACAGAAAGAAAGTAGAGAAATCTCACACTAGCAACTTAACAGCACACATAAAAGCTCTAGAACAAAAAGAAGCAGGCTCACAAAGGAGGAGTGGACAACAGGAAATAATCAAATTGAAGACTGAAATCAATAAAATAGAAACAAAGAAAACAGTACAAAGAATCAATGAAACAAAGAGCTGGTTCTTTGAGAAAATCAGCAAGATAGACAAACCCTTATCCAAACTAATCAAAAGGCACACACAGAGAGAGAACATCCAAATTAACAAAATCAGAAATGAAAAGGAGGACATAACAACAGACAAGGAGGAAATCCAGAAAATCATTAGGTCATACTACAAAAAACTGCACTCCACAAAGTTGGAAGATGTAAAAGAAATGGACAATTTTCTGGATAGATACCACATACCAAAATTAAATCAATACCAGGTGAAGGAAATATAAGCTGCCATTAAAAGCACCCCCCTCAAAAAAAAAACCCAGGGCTGGATGGTTTCAGTGATGAATTCTACCAGAACTTCAAAGAAGAGCTAGTACCTATACTTCTCAAATTTTTCACATAATAGAACAGAAGCAACATTGCCAAACTATTTTTATGAGGCTACACTTACCCTGATACTGAAACCACACAAAAGCTCAACCAAGAAAGAGTATTACAGACCAGTTTCCCTCATGAACATTGATGCAAAAATGCTCAATAAAATACTGGCAAAACGGATCCAAGAAAACATAAAAAAAAATCATCCACTATTATCAAGTTGGCTTTATCCCAGAGATGCAGGGATGGTTCAACATACAAAAAACTGTCAATATAATCCACTATATAAACAAACTGAAAGGAAAAAAAAACATTTGATTATCTCATTAAATGCTGAAAAAGCATTTGACAAAATCTGACACCCCTTCACGATAAAGGTCTTGGAGAGATCAGGGATAAAAAGAACATGCCTGAACATAATAAAAGCAATATACAGCAAGTCAACAACCAATATCAAGTTAAATGGAGGGAAGCTCAAAGCTATCCCACTAAAATCAGGAACAAGATAAGGCTGTTCACTCTCTCCATATTTATTCAATATAGTACTAAAAGTTCTAGCCAGAGCAATAAGACAACAAAAGAAGATCAATGGGATACAAATTAGAAAGGAAGAAGTCAAAGTTTTGCTCTTTGCAGATGATATGATAGCATACACCAAAAGTCTAAGAAACTCCTACAGTTGATAAATACCTTCAATAATGTGGCAGGATACAAGATCAGCTAAAAAAATCAGTAGCCCTTCTACACACAAATAATAAAGAAGAGAAAGAAATCAGAGAATCATCACCCTTCACAACAGTCACAGATAACCTAAAATATCTTGGGGTAACACTAACCAAAGAAGTGAAAGACATGTTTGATAAAAACTTTAAGTCTTTGAAGAAAGAAATTGAAGAAGATACCAGAAAATGGAAAGATCTCCCATGCTCTTGGATAAGTAGGATCAATATAATAAAAATGTCAATTCTATCAAAAACAATCTATAGATTCAATGCAATCTCCACTAAAATCCAAACACAATTCCTCATAGATCTTGGAAGAACAAAACTCAGCTTCACATGGATAAAAATATACCCAGGATAGCCAAAACAATCCTGTATAATAAAGGAACTTCTGGAAGCATCACCATCCCTAACATCAAGCTCTATTATAGATCTACAGGAATGAAAGCAACCTGCTATTGGAACAAAAACAGACAGATTGGCCAATGAAATCGAATCAGACCCAGATATTAATCCACACACATGTGATCACCTGATTTTTGACAAAGAAGCTAAAATTTTACAATGTAAAAAAGTAAGCATCTTCAACAAATGGTACTGGTATAATCGGATATCAACATGTAGAAGAATGAAAATAGGTCCTTGCCTATCCCTATACACAAAACTCAAGTCCAAATGGATTAAAGACCTCAATATAAATCTGACCACAATGAACCTGATAGAAGATAACTGGAAAGCAGTCTTCAATGCATGGGCACAGGAGACCACTTTCTAAATATAACACCAGTATCACAGACACTGACAGCAACAATAAATAAATGGGACCTTCTGAAACTGAGACGCTTCTGTAAAGCATAGGACACAGTCAATAAGACAAAATGGCAGCATACTGAATGGGAAAAGATCTTTGCCAATCCTACATCAGAGAATTGACCTTTAAAGTATATAAAGAACTCAAGAAATTAGACATCAAAATGACAAATAATCCAATTAAAAATGAGGTGCAGGTCTAAACAGGATTCTGAATAGAAGAATCTCAAATGGCCAAAAGATGCTAAAGGAAATGTTAAACTTCCTTAGCCACCAGGGAAATGCAAATCAAAATGACTCTGAAATACCATCTTACACCTGTCAGAAAGGTTAATATAAAAAAAAAACCAGCAATGATAGCTTATGCTGGGGAGAATGTAGAATAATGGGAACACTCCTCCATTGTTGGTGAGAATGCAAACTTGTACAACTACTTTGAAAATCAGTATGGCAATTTCTCAGAATATTGGGAATCAACCTACCTCATGGCCCAGCAATGCCACTCTTGGGCATATACCCAAAGGATGTTCATTCACGCTACAAGGACATTTGTTCAACTATGTTCATAGCAGCATTATTTGTAATAGCCAGAACCTGAAAAACCTACATACCCCTCAACTGAAGAATGGATAAAGAAAATGTACATTTACACAATGGAGTACTACCCAGTGGTAAATAAATAAATAAATAAATAAATAAATAAACAACATCAATGACATATTGAAATTGCATGCAAATGGATGTAAGTAGTAAAAAACATCCTGAGTGAGGTAACCAAGACCCAGAAAGATGAGCATGGAATGTACTCACTCGTAAGTGGATACTAACTTTAAGCAAAGGAGAACTAGCCTATAGTCCATAACCCCAGAGAAGCTAAGAAACAAGGAAAATTCTAAGAGAAATATATATATAGATCACTCTGGGGAGGAGAAACAGACAAGATCTCCTGAGAAAATTGGCACCATGGGGATGGGGGGAGAAGAGAGGGCAGAAGAGAAGAAGGCGAGAAGGGGAGGGCATAGGAGAATTTGAGGGAAGGAGATAGTCGAAATCGGGGGAGGACAGAGACAGAGAACAAACAAAGAGGTATCTTGATTGAGAAAGCCATTATGGGGTTAGCAAGAAACCTGACACTAGAGAATTTCCAGGAATCCACAAGGATGATCCCAGCTAAGAACCTAAGCAATAGTGGAGAGAATGCCTGAACTGGTCTTGCCCTGGAGTCAGATTGATGTCTATCTTAAACGTCACCAGAGAACCTTCATCCAGCAACTGATGGATCCACAGCAGAGCACTGGGCTGAGCTCCCAAAGTCCAGTTGAAGAGTGGGAGGAGTGAGAATATGAACAATGAAGGTCAAGACCATGATGGGTACATCCACTGAAACAGCTTACCTGAGCTGATGGGAGCTCACTAACTCTGGTTGGAAAGGGAAGGAATCAGCATTGGACCAAACTAGTCCCTCTGAATGTGGGTGACAGTTGTATGGCTGGGACAGACTGAGGGGCCACTGGCAGTGGCATTGGAATTTATTTATACAGCTTGTCCTGGCTTTTTGGAAACCTATTCTCTTTGGATGGACACCTTGCTCAGTCTAGATATAGTAGGGAGGACCTTGGACCTTTCCCAAAGTAATGTGCCTTATCCTCTCTTAGGATTAGATGGGGTGGTGTGGAGGGAATGGGAGGAGGGGAGGGAGTGGGAACTGGGACTGGTATATAAAATGAAAAAAAAAGCTTGAGTTTTTTTCCTGAATGGATTGTCTTCAATATATTCTAAGATATTCCTTATATAAAGCATACGTGTATTTTCTTTGAAGATAGTATACTTAGAAATTATTTCAAATGACAAAATGCTTGGTTTTAGGTCTGATATATTCTGAATCAGACTCTGTACAGTGAGGACTATATGGTATGTGTTTTTAAAAGATACTCCAATTCCAAACCCAGGAGGTCTGACAAATCGAGACATTTCACTTCTTATTATTCCCAGGGCACACAGAAGTATATTGCAGAGTAGTAAATTAAGAATACAACTACAAAAAAAATTCCAGATGGATTAAAAACATAGTTGTGAATTTCAAGACTTAACTTTTAGAAGAATTAAAAGGAGACTATTTGTGTTAGTCAAGAGTCTCTAGAAAAATAGAAGGGGTTGTAGGGAGTGGGAGAGGGAGGGAGGAAGAGAGAGAGAGTGGAGAAGAGAGTTTATTTTAAGGAACTGGCAAAATGGCTCCTACAATTGTGGGGGCTGGCAACTGTGAAATCCTCAGATCCTTGAGACAGACTGGAAGTTCTGGCAAGGGCTGATGTTGCAGTCTTGAGTGGGAAGGCAGTCTAGAAGCATAATTGATTCCTTTTTGAGGAATCAGCCTTTTTTTCTTAATGCCTGTAACTGTTTGTATGAGACCTACTCTCATTACGAATAGTGATTACTAATGCAGCTTTCCTAGCACACACAAGGTCTTGAACTGGAACCCCAGCATCCACAGTCTATGTTAGGACTTCAACCATAGCCTGAAATACCTTTACAACGTCTAGAGCAGTGGTTCTCAACCTTTCTAACGTTGTGACCCTTTAATATATTTCTTCATGCTGTGCTGATTCCCAACCATAAAATAGGCCAGAGAAGTTTACACACATGGAATTAACATCTGAAATATCCTTTGACCCTGGAAGGATTTGTTAAGCAAGAACATACACATACCTATACACAGACACACACCTACACACACCTACATACACAAACACACACACTAAACAACTTGGTACACAATCTGAGCAAGAAACAAGTGCACGTTTTCTTAACTTGTCTGGCCTGTGGGTTTTTTTTTTATCTGAGTTGTTTCTGGGTAAATCAGAATCCTTTTTGGACAGTATGTTCCATAGGAAGCATCAAATTTATTTCCTTGCCAGAGACTTACTTATCTTCACTCTTTAGCTTTGGTGATTCATGATAAACACTAGGAAACATAGTACAGAACATAAAAGAGACAAATGTGTTTTAATTTAGGTCTCCCCAAATCTAGATATTAGCTGTGGTACACCAATATCCTAAGCCAAAATGCCAAACAAGGAGGGATTTATTGTTGAACTGATTTAAGACAAGCCTGATTTAGGTTTTAGAAATGCAAGCTCCAAACACAACTTGCCAGACATAATATGGAATAAATTATGCACCTAACCAAAAAGCAAAATTAGACTCAGTATAGTGAACATGAAAATCATCTTGCTATTAATAACTCTTCCCAATGTTTTGATATCTTGGATTCGATAACTTCAGGTTTTGGAGGTTACTGAGGACTGTAATCAGACAATGACTTCATGAAATAGCCCTTGAATCGACGTCTGTGTGTGTGTCTGTTTATGTGAGTGCAATGTGTGGACATATGCGTGTGAGTGCAATGTATGCATGTGTCCTGCATATATGAGTGTAATGTACATACATGTGTGTGAGTGCAATAGTGAATATATATATCTGTGTGTATGTGTGTCTGTATCTATGAGTGCAATATATGTACATGTGTGTGAGTGCAATATGTACATGTGTGCTCTGTGTGTGGGTGCAATGTATTGCATGTGTGTGCTCACGAGTGCACAGAGGTCAGAAGACAACAGGATGTCCTGTTTTTATCATTCGCTGCTTTACTCCCTTGAGCTGTGGTCTCTCACTGAGCCTGGAGCTAGGCTGGCAATCAGCAAGGCCCAGAAATCTCAGTGTCTCTTAGTCCTGGAGCTGCAGGCATGAGCGACCATGCCTGGCTTTTTATGTGCTTGCTGGGGATTTGAATTCACATCCTTATGCTTGCACAACTAGCAGTTTTACTCACCGAGCCATCTCCTCAACTCTGGTGAAAAAAAATTTTTTAAAAAGATTTTGAAGAACTCAGGTCCATCTTGAGTGTTTGGTTTTAGTTTTTGAGCCAGGGCTGCCCTTGCACTCCCCATTCTTCTGCATAAGCTTCCAAGTGTTGGGATTACAGGCATGACCTACCATGCCTGGGTCCAGGGCCATCTTTAAAACGTCCCTGTTGTCAAGAATGTGATAAAGGAGTCGTGATTAGCAGAGTTCTTATCAGAAATTGTGCTAAGTGGAGAGCCGCTAGCAGTGTGCTGCTGCCTTTCTTTATCTGGAACAAACACCTCAAACACAGGCACACGAAGAAAATGTATGCAGAATCTGAATGCATTCCTTTCTATCTTTTCATAGTTTGAAGGCCTCATACTATGCCAATGATTTAAATGTCTGGACAGAGCCCATTAAGAACTCACCCATTGGACAGATAAAACTAATTCTGTGAATTGATTAGTTCTGCTAATCTCAAGATATTTTAAAATGTTTGATTGCAAAATGTTTCAACCCACTGATTCCTTTAAAAACAAACGTGAAAATAATATTAATTTCCTCTCCCCCAGTGTATTATAAGATTTAAAATATTTTTATTTAAGGAAATGCTTGTTTTGAGTTGGATTTTTTTTCTAATAATGAACTCTGAGGTAAGAAGTAAAAACAAAAAGAACAGTAAAGGATGAATGTGGAAACAAAAGAATTCTCAGAATGGGGAAACTGTAAACAAAGTTCTGAACTGGGTAACACGATCTGAATCTTGCTCTGGGCATAGCCAGGTTCTTGTTAGGGGAAAAGGAGATAGCGCTCCGGTCTGATGATAATCAATAGACAGAGACGTATTGCACATTAGGTTTCCAGGTGCTTCTGGCTCTCCCTGTGCAGGTAAAGTATGCTTAGGCAGCCCCAGGACTGTCCTCTATCTAGTAAAGAGAGGCAGGTGTGCTGTGCATGGCGCAGTGAGGAGGAGATGTGGAGGAAGATGGTAAAGGCCTCAGGCAATCTGTGCAGATGGCAGCAGCAGCTTATCTGCATCACAAAGGTTAATTTGTCAAATTCTTCTTCACAGAAAAGAACAGGCCCTGATAGGAGGGCCTATGGAGGTTATGCAGGATAACACAGACAGCCACACTTTCTTTAATGTCCCTGTCCCTTGGTTGAGTTAATAGTAAAAGGGTCACAGAGGACTTTAGTTTGAGGTTGCGTAACCTTGTGATTCATCCTTCTGGAGGGCAGTTATAGATCTGCTCCTTGGAGCCTTGGATGTGGTGGATAGGGGTCAGGCATGGAGAGAAACCACAGGAAATTTATCCTAAAGGGGTCCTAGGCCAATGGACTCAAGGCAGGATTTACTGAGAAGGAGTAGAAATGAAAGAACAAAATCTGTAACTTCCATGGCCCTTATTAGAACAAACATTTAAAGCAATATTGGACAACATACCTATTGATACAGTGTGTGGATTATTTGAATGACAGTAGAACATATTCTGGGCACTACTCACATCCCACATATTCAGTAGTCATGTGACGCTAATGGCTGTTGTATTCTACAGGGCAACACGACATATTATAGAAGCTCTGGGAGTTTTCAGTAGACCAGGGGCTTGAGATGCGATGAGCTTCGCTTTTAGTTCAAAACTCTTGTTGCTTTCTTCTGTATAATCAACTTATAACAAGCTTCATTTTACCACTGGAGTGTCCCTGAAACTATTGGAGCGCTGGATTAAAAGCACAATGGGACATAGTTTAAACAGTCAGTGGTTATTTTTCATAAATAGCTTCTGACTCCTTCAATCTCACTGGAGTTTTGGGAAGTGAAATGTCAATTCAGAATTAGTAAACATGGACCTTCAGATGTTCTATTATGGTAATCAGAGTCATCGTCACTTCTTTTCACTACTGCTTTCCATTAGCTATTTTTGTCTACCATTTAATCTTTACAAAGAAACAGAACAAAAATATGACCTTAATAAGCAGGAGGCAAGAAACTGCACAGTAACAGGCAACAATGAATAATATCCAGCTTCCATTCCCTCTCTACCACGACCACTTTTACATTACTGGCCACAGGATACTGCCGCAGGGACAAATTCTTACCAGACCGAGTAGAACTAAGTGGAATTTGGGTGTGGCGTTTCCAACATCTTGAGATCTGCTGCTGCTTTAGTTGGCACGTAGCAACAATTTTAAATTGTGGAAGTTCACTATTGTGAGTTGAATTACAGATTATCATAATCTGGATATCCAAAGACCTTGACACATGGATTCAAGGGCAAATTGATCAATGATTTCAGGAAACACTGGCAGGGAGGGATGGAAAAAGAAGAAGAAAGGGTAAACAGTCAATAGAGAATTGACTAGCATGTTTGTAAGTGGAAGCTCTGCCTTTGTGTGACCCAAATTATCCCAATGAGCGGCAAGAGAGCTGGAGCACTTAACCATCATCTTTCCACGGTCATCATCTGAAGGATGCTGGAGAGGGTTCAGAAGTCCCCCAGGCCTACTGAATCCATAAGCGTAGAAAGCCCACAAAAGCATATTTAGACAATTAGGCCAGGATGGAGGGAAATGGCAAGTGATGAGATGGGCGGGGTCCTTATAGTCTGCTCCATCAATTTATTTATGCTTCTAGGCAGTCAATTAGATGTAAGTCTCTTAAAGTGTGGCCCATCTATGTCCCAGCAGCACTGATCCACTGGCTCAGGGGAGATAGTGAGTCACTGCCAAATGAAAAAAAAAAAACCAAAAAACTCTTTAATAGGCAACTTGACCTCTGGTCAGAACATCCCAAATTGTCGAGAGTGAGAAAGGAGACTTTTGGTATTAAATGCCTCTGTATTGAAAGGGTGGTGAAACAACATTCTGCCTTTGGCACATAGGCAGACATGGAGCAGTTTATTTTAACCACTCATCGGAGAGGGCACAGGCTGCTTGCGCATTCTGGAATTTTTTTTTATTGAGAATTACCAAATGCTTTCTGCTTAGGCTGATGAAGCCAAGCTGGGGCATCTGTGGGCTGAGAATATACAGTTACATATGTGCCACTGTTTATCTGTTTGCAAAACATGCCATATGTTGACACACTGACATATGTTGAGCTATGCAGAAGATCACAGAAAAATGAGCTGGGTTCTAAGAAAGGGAGGCAGAAGGGAAGAAATGAAACAGAAAAGAAACCCTTGTGGCTTTGGCTGGTTGCTGAACTACTTGAGTGTTTGGTCTGTCTTACTCATCTGTAATCTCCAGTGCTTAGAGTTGTACTGGGCATATACAGATGTTTGCTAAGTCCTAAGGTTGAAAAGAGCACACCCAAGGTGCCTAGAATCTTGTCTCCGGCACGCATACATATCGTACTTGAAGACTGAATTCACGCTTAGGAGGGGATGCTTAAAGCTAGGAAGACTCTTCGTGTTTCTTTGGATCACTCTTTTATGACAGGTTGCGGCTAATCCTTGTCATTATAGAGAAAGAAGCTAAGAGAAACTGAGGAGGTCAGAATGCAGTTAGACCAGGTAGAATCACAGGCACAGATCTTGAGCTGCCTGAGGCATTCAGAGGAGGATCTGGCCTGTTTCTCATGCCTATTGGAATCCACCGTTGCGTCTTACAAAACAAGCAAGCAAAGAGTATTCTGACTTTTACTGAAGCAGTACAGAATCTATGGGCAGGGAGGATGGGTATCTTTGTAATGCTCTTTTTCTGATTTTGCTTTGTTGTTATTTACTTTTAAAAATATTTTTATTTTTAAATTGTGTGTGTGTTTGTCTCTCTCTCTCTCTCTCTCTCTCTCTCTCTCTCTCTCTCTCTCTGTGTGTGTGTGTGTGTGTGTGTGACAGAGAGAGAGAGAGAGAGAGAGAGAGAGAGAGAGAGAGAGCGAGAGAGAGCACATGTTTGTAAAGGTGCCTTAGGAGGCCAGAAGCATCAAATGTCCTGGAACTGCAGTCACAGGTGATGGATTATAAGCTGCCTGATGAGAGTACTGTAAATTGAATTCAGAACCTCTGGAAGATCAGCAAGAGCTCTCAACCACTGAGCCATCTCTCTAGCACTGTTATTTACAGTTTTAAAACAGGATCTCTCCATGTAGCTCAGGTTGACCTAGGACTATCAGTGCCCCCACTTCAAACTCCCAAATTTTGGGATTATGAACACATGCAACCATGCTTGCTTTTGATTTGTTTTGATAAATGTCATCCTTTCCAATTGTCAGTTGTGGGTTTTTTTTCTGTTTTTGTTTTTATTTTGTCAACGTGGCAAAAGCTGGAGTTATATCAGATGAAGAAGCCTCAGTTGAGGATTTGCCTCAATCGGATTGGCCTGTATACAGACTAGGAGGGCATTTTCTTAACTTATTTATGTGTTGAGGCTCAACCCAATGTGGGTGGTGCCATACCTGGGCTGGTAGTCCTGGGTTGTATACAAAAGCAGGCTAAGCAAGCCGTGGTGAGCAAGTCAGTAGCAGCACCACTCCCTCCATGGTGTATGCTTAGGTTCCTACCTCCAGGTTCCTACTTGAAGTTTCTTCCATGACTTCCCTGAGGAATAGACTGGGACCTGAGATATATAAGTCAAATCAACCCTTATCCCTATGTTTCTTTAGGTCATAGTGTTTCATCACAGCAATAGAGAGAAAGCTAAGCTTTCTTTCATTTCCTCAACACAGTTTTATGGATTTTTCTAGTGGAGATCTTAGAAATATCTTGTTAAAAAAATCCCGGGTAGTTAGTATTTTCTGATGTTATTACAAATTGTGTCATTAAAAACAATTTCATCCTACAGAGTCAGCTGACCTGAGCTAGTGGGAGCTAAAAGACTGTGTGCATGTGTGTGTGTGAGAGATGTTTTCAGGCTTGAAAAGCAAGCATTTTTACCTGCCAACATATCTCCTCCACCCACATATCTTCTTTGTAATACCGGAGGGGATGTTTTCAAGGTGACAGGTACATGAGTATTCATTAGCGCGGCTTCTATAGTTTGTGTAAGCTTGAAAACTCCCATAATAGCAAAAAAAAGTTAGGTTACAGTAAAGCTTTCAACACTTCATCATTACAGATGCTGTTTGGGGAGATACTTTTTATTGGATTAAGAAAGTTTTCATCTCCTTTTAATTTGCTGAAAGTCTCAAATAGTCAGGAGAAGCTGTACAAGTAAAGCTCAGTATGTATCTGTATATATTGAAATGCTAAAAATCTTAAATCACGACTACTATCTGTACAAATAAATTTCTCACCTGCTTTTACTGAAATGAGTTCATCATTTTCCCCCTTTAATCTGTTATTTAGGAAATTAATCAATCTATTTGCTTGCTAATACTAAACCAACCTTATATTCCTAGGGTAGATAATGTCAGCTTTGCATGCAGCATCGGGTTTTGTTCACTAACATTGCATTAAGACTTTTTTTTTTTTAAATCCCTCCATCCCTCGATCCTTTTTTCTTTCAGTTTTGTTGCTTAGGATCATATTTCAATTTGGACTTTGACTCCTTTTTTTTCCCCCTGTACTCTGGAAAAGTTTAAAGGTAAAAGCAATTTATTTTTTTGTTTGATCATAGTAATCAGATAATACATCCAAATGTAATTTCAAACATTATTATAAAGAACATGCAAATTCAAGAATAATATCACATACTGAAATTAGCCAGACCCAAGGACCACTCAAAGAAGTTCTATTCTTTCTATTGGAAGGTTTTCACTTATCATTAAACTTCTTTAAGATTTCCTGGCTATTAATCTTTTCTATTCCTCATCATATCTGTTTTTGTTTATTGTCTTTATATAGGGATTGTCTGTCTCATCTAAACTTTCATTTTGACGAGGTGTAAAAATGTTTCTAATATCGCTTTTTAAAAATCTATTTCACGTCTACAGTCTTTTTCATTCCTGATTTAGAAAACAAATCACACAAATAAACATGTGTTTATGCCTGTGTGTCTCTATGTGGTTTTGAGCAATTGAATGAAGGTGCCCATGGAGGCCAGAAGAGGCTGTCAGGTCTCCTGGATCTGGAGACATGGGCAGTTGTGAGATGTTATATGTGGCTTGGGAAACAAAGGAGTTCTCCGCAAGCATCGCTGCCTGTGCTCTTACCATATATCCTGCCCCTTAGCCCTCAGTCAGGTAATCTGGGCTGTCTATGATTTTTCAGAATTAGTTGTATTGGAAATTTATCATTTTCTTCATCCTATTAGTCCTCTGGAATATATATTTGTTTTCTATTTCAATATTTTTCCTTTACAGCTTTTCTTCTATTTCTATTGAGTTTATCCCTCATCTAACATATTACAAGGACTATTTCAGCAATAACTGCTATGATTTTTCAGGACCAAAAATAGTCACTCAATTCTGGCAAATGCTTATAATCCCAGCACTTGGGAGGCAGAGTACGATGGATCTCTGTGAGTTCAAGGCCAGCCTGGTCTACAGAGCAAATTCCAGGACAGCCAGAGCTGTTACAAAGAGAAAGTCTGTCTTGAAAACAAAAATAAATAAATAAAACAAAGAAACAAAAAAATTTACTCAGTGCTCGAAAACCGACTCTCAGCACTGCTTCCTCCATCATTTATGTTTTATAGGTAGTGTTTTTGCCATACAGTTAGAAAACTTTTGTCATTAGCTGAGAATATTTATGTCATCTCAAATTATAACACTACAGACTACTTATAAAATAAAAACAACAAAAAAGAGAAACTCGATGTCTCATTAACCTAGTGATCAAATTTATCATCAAAAATGGGATAGATGTGCCATATGTCTCCTTGTGGGAGACAGTAAGAAGTATACAACGCTCACTACGTAGCTTTCTCAACAGAAAGGTTTAGTCAAAATCTTAATGAAATAGTCAGACATGGAGTGTTTTATAAGAAAATTAGCTTGAACTCTTTAAAAATGTCTTGTCATTTTCTTTTGAACTTTTAAACTTTCAATTATAAGATACTGTAAAAAATCATACTGTTATTGACTTTACATTACTTTCCCTTCAACTAGAAAACATAATTTTCAAGACTTGGATCTTTTCAAGTTTGCTAAATTGTTTTTGTAACCCAGTATATTAACTTTTTTGAACTCTTTTAATTTTTGAGATTTGTGTTACATAATTGCTCATATGTATATTATCAAATTTGTACTGGCAAATAAAAACATATTGTGGAATTGTTAGAAAAAATAATGTTATTTTTGTTAGCTGTTTTGGTAAATTCTTTTATATTGTTATTAATTTTTCTTGTCTAGTGGTTTTATCACTCATTAGGAGACTGATACAATCTCCCACTCTGATTATTGAAATTATAAATTTATTCTTGCAGTGCTGTAAATTTTTCTTAATATATTTTGAGGCCATGCTATTTGCATATCAGCTTAAAGTTGTTATATCATCCTGGTGAATTTCTTTTTTAAATTTTTTTTATTTTAAAGTTTTTGTTTTCATTTTACATGCTAACCATAGTTCTCCTCCTATCCCTCCTCTTAATACCCCCCACATCCTCCCTAACCTCTCCTTTCCACCTCCACCCCCATCCACTCCTCAGAAAGGGTAAGGCCTCCCTCCCATGGGAAGTCTACAAAGTCTGGCATATTAAGTTGAGGCAGGACCAAGCCCCTCCTCCCTGTATCTAGTCTGAGAAAGGGAATGGGCTCCAAAAAGTCAGTTCATGCACTGGTCCTGCTGCCTCACAGACTGCTCTAGCCACAGAACTATCATCTGTATTCAGAGGGCCTAGTTCAGTGCTATGCAGGTTCCCCAGCTATCAATCCAGAGTCAGTGAGCTTCCACTAGCTCTGGCAGACTGTATTTGTGGGTTTCCCCATCATGATATTCATCCTTTTGCTCATATAATCCTTCCTTCCTCTCTTCGACTGGACTCTGCTCAGTGCTTAGCTGTGGATCTCTGCATCTGTATCCATCAGTTACTGGATGAAGGTTCTATGAAGACATTAGGGTGGTCATCAATCTGATTACAGCGGAAGAACAGTTCAGGCACCCTCTTCACTATTACTAGGAGTCTTAGCTGGGGTCATCCTTGTGGATTCCTGGGAGTTTCCCTAGCAATAGATTTCTCCCTAACCCCATAATGACTCCCTCTATCAAGATATCTCTTTCCTTGCTCTCCCTCTCTGTCTGTCCTCCAACTCAATTATCCTGTTCCCTCATGTTCTCCTCTTTCCTCCCCTTCACCCCCTCTCTCTCCCCACACTACTAATTTACTCAGGAGATCTTATCTATTTTCCCTTCCTGGGGCATTCGTGCATTTGTCTCTCTTAGGGTTCTCCTTGTTATCTAGCTTCCCAGGAGTTGTGGATTGTAGACTCCTTATCCTTTTCTTTTCTATGTCTAATATCCACTTATGAGTGAGTACATACTGTGTTTGTCTTTCTGGGTCTAGGTTGCCTCACTCAGGATGTTTTTTTTTTTCTACTTCCATCCATTTGCTTGCAAATTTAATGATGTCATTGGTTTTTTTTTTCCCTCTGAGTATTACTCCATTGTGTAAATGTACCACATTTTCTTTATCCATTCTTCAGGTGAGGGGCATCTAGGTTGTTTTAATGTTCTGGCTATTATGAATAATGCTGCTATGAACATAGTTGAGAAATGCCCTTTTGGTATGATTGAGCATCCTTTGAGAATATGCCTAAGAGTGGTATTGCTGGGGGTCTTGAAGCAAAGTGATTCTCAATTTTCTGAGAAACCACCAGGCTGATTTCCAAAATGTTCAACATTACTACTTCGGAGATGTTTTCTTTTGAATTCCAATACAAACGTTGTTTCCATAGATTTTGTTTAGGTTTGGGCAGTGTGTATCTTAATTTGCTTTCAATTACCTGATATTCTTTTTTTGTTTTGTTTTGTTTTTCGTTTTTTGAGACGGGGTTTCCCTGTGTTGCTTTGGAGCCTGTACTGGAACTAGTTCTTGTAGATCAGGCTGGCCTCGAACTCACAGAGATCTGCCTGCCTCTGCCTCCTGAGTGTTTGGATTAAGGGCATGTGCCACCACCACCCGGCTGCCTGATATTCTTATGTTTTCAGTGTGTTTCTTGTAAACAGGCTTTATTTGGATTTTGTTTTTTTTTTAGTCTATATTAATTTTACAGTCTAGTGGAGTTTGTTATGATATTTTCACATATGAGTATAAGGTTCTTTGGTTATATTTATTTGCCTAATACCCAAATGTAGAACAAATTCTAATTGGTCTTAATAATAAAACTCCAGAGTCAGATACTAGGGGATGAAAGCTGAAAGATCAAAGAAGCAGAGCTTCCAGCTACTAGTTCTCACCTCTACAAAATCCTGAGACCAAATGGGGTATCCTGTCTCTACAAGTCCTCAGACTGAAAACTGTCTCTTTGAAACCTCAGACTGAATCCTGAATCCTGTCTCCTGCCGCCTTATATTCCTCCCTCCACCCAGTTATATCCCTTCCTGTCTCTACCTCCCAAGTACTGGGATTAAAGATGTGAGCCACCACTGCTTGGCTCTGTTTCTATTTTAGATTGATTCAACCTTGTGTAGCCCAGGGTGGCCTGGAACTTACAGAGATTCATCTGCCTCTGTCTCCCGAGTGCTGGGATTAAAGGTGTGTGCCACCACTGCCTGGCCTCTATGGCTAACGAGTGGCTTGCTCCACACTCTGATCTTCAGACAAGCTTTATTTGTTATAGCACAAAGAAAATATCACCAGGCCCACAAGTACCATCCCTTCCCCTTCCTACTGGTCCCTTTCTTCTCCCCTCACATTCCTCATTTTAATTTCATATCTGTTTTCTCCTAGATTCCACATAGGACAGTAAAAACTCAATAATTGTCCTTTTGAGTCTGGCTTAGTTTGCTTAATATGATAATTTCACTTTCCTGCACATAAAATAATTTCATTCTTCTTAGTGGCCAAATACTATACATATATGCCACATTTTTATATACATTTATCTATTGATGGGCACATAGGCTGATTTTAAAACTTTAACTTTTTTGCATAACTTGGCTGCTGTGACTAGTGCTGTGATAAACATGGTATGTTTTGATTTATAGATATTTGAGGAAGGCTATAGATAGATCATATGGATGCTCTATTTTTTGGTTTTTTTGTGGAACTTCCATACTGATTTTCATAGTGCGTTTTCCTGATGACTAAGTAAATTGAGCAGTTATTTTCATGTATTTATTGGACATCTGTGTTTCTTCATTTGAAAAACATTTAGTTCATTTGTTGATCATCTCTCCTTAACTTATTCTGAATAATTTGTTGTGATCTCATTTCCCACCTACCAATTCTTTCTTCAGCTGCTGGTAAAGCAATCAATTACATGTTTAATCTTGGTCATTTTATTATTCAGTTGCAGATCTTTTTTCTGTCCAATTTGCCATCTTCTACAGTTCTGTGTCTTGCTTTTACAACTTTCAGTACAACAAAGAGTAATTTTACAATTTCCTCTAACAAGTCTACATCTATCGTCAATGGGTGGCTTTTTCCTACTGCCTGCTATTTAAGTATCCTCAGCTGGACTATCTTGCTTCCTCATGTCCCTGGTTATGTCTGATTGTGTGCCGTGACTATACTTGGGAAATGATTTGTATTCATTGTTTGTTACTGGGCATGGGGCTGCTTTCTTCTGGAGAAGGTTTACTGCTGCCTTTTCTGGACTCTATAGGTGAGTACACTCTAGGACCACTTTTATCCAAAGTCAATGTTTGGGAATTTCAGTACTCTCAGATGATGGAGAAACCAAGTTGGAGACCCTACTAAAGGCTCCTTTACATTCTTCATGGTGTTCCTAAGAGCATACCCACTGAAAGCATAGGAAAAGGAGCGCTGCTTTGTCTGATCCCCCACATTTAGCTTTTTTTACTTCCTAGCCTCATGAATCTGCTCAAAGTGCATCTTGGTGCATACTCCCAAATGAGGACAAAAGCTACTGTCAGAGTGTTTTGAGCTCTTTGAATTTTTTTCATAAACTTCCAAGTGTCTGTTTTACTCTAGATCTCAACCTGGCAATTGCTGCCTAGTTTATAGCTCCTTGATAATTTTTAAGCCATTTCATGTTTTGTGAAAGTTAGCAATCTATTTCTGCTCTAAAGGCCATCTCTTATGAACTGAACTGTGCCTTCCTCAAATTCATATACTGAAGTTCTAACTCCCCCATGTGATTATATTCAGAGATAGGTCCTATAAAAATTAATTGAAACTAAATGAGGTCATAAGGGTGGTCCATAATTCAATGTAAGAGGAAGCTGGACATGCACAGACAAAAAGCCATCCAAGGATACAATAAGGAAACATCTAGCTACCAGTCAGGAGGGTCCTCATTAAGTGTTCAATTCTTTTAAGTTTATTTGTTTTCTGTGTGCCTGTGCACATATAGGAGTGAGCACAGACTGCCAAAGCAACCTGTGGAAGTTAGAGAACAACATGTAGGAGCTGATTCTCTTCTTATGCCATCTAGGTTTGATGGGTAGAACTGATGTTCGTGGGCTTTAAGGCAAGCATTTTTTATCCACTGCTCCATCTCACCAGGCCAGAAGAATGCAAATTTCTTAACACTTTTGATCCTGGGCTTTAACCTCCAAGACTGTTAGAAAAAATATTTGTTTTTCAAGCTATCTATTCTGTGTTATGGCAGGTCTGATTCAGCAGCCTCTTTATTCTAAATTCTATGCTAAATTCTCTGTTGCTGGGGCTGAGACTGTCCCAACTCACTTCTGTTTTTCAAGTTGCCTACATGCTAATGTCTATCATTAGGGGCCCCTATAAGTGTTTAGAAGGCAGGAGAAAGAAGGAAGAATGTTCTCCTTCCAGTTCCTGGAAACGTCGTACCAGAAACATGGCTGCCCCGTGTGGCAGTTCTTTCCCATAGTTCTTAAAATCTAATTTTCAGATCAACTCCTTCCCTATGGTCCTCATCCTCTTCCCAATCAAACACACACTTCACTGATGCTGCTTCCTGAGTGGTTTGGACTTCAGTTCAATGGGACCCTCCTCCAAGCTTCTAAGTTTTAATTATTTCAGCCTGTTTTCTTTGTTCCCTAGCCCATTACCCTTTGGCAGGTGTTACTACCAATACATTGGAACTGTCTTTTTTTTACCCTTTTAATTGCCTTATTAACAATCATGCCTAGTTAATAATTCTTCACATTAATTATTTTACTTAAGTTGATGATTTTTGTTTCCTGACTGGATTTCAATCGGCTCATATTTCATTCCATTTTTTTAAAAAAATCTGTCTTCTGTGTGAGTGTTGGTCTAAATTACTATTTTCCTGTTACCAAGATTGGAAGCTCCCCAAGATGTTTTTATTGTTATGCAAACAATGAATTCAAGAATCCATTGCATCATTGCTAAAGCCAAACTTGCAGTATTTGCTTTTGCTCCAAGATGAATAATGTATCATAATCCTATTTCTTGGGTGGGGGATGGGATGTTTCCATTCTGTTAAGAGAAACATACTTCTGGTTTCAAGGAGGGTGTGTCCCTTCCAAACTAAATTGGGGGGAAAAGGGAGTTTAGCCTGCAGTTTGAGAGTTCTTGAAAAATATCTAACATGATGTCTTAACCCTAGACATCATTAGTACTAGCGTCTCTGACTCTGTTACCTAATGATGGATTTTGACTGAGGCTACAGATGGCCTACTAAAATTCTGCCAACTCACAGTGAAATCTACAGAGAGGGCCATGGTCATTGTCTAGTATAATGTTCATTATCCCCAGGTGAAGAAGGCGAATTCTGGGGTCATGTGGTCTAATGAATAGAAACTAGGGAGTAGGACTCAGAGCCCCTGACTCCACTGCAGTTCTGCATTCATCCCAGGTGTCCATTTCGAATGCAACCATATTGTCCACCCACCTCAAGCCTATTTTCTGCCTTTTCTCTTCGTGGCAGTTCTTCCAGTCCCTTGCTTCCTTAATCCCCAATGCATATTTTGTTCCAGCAAGTACCACTATCTACTCTTCCCTGAGAGCATTGACTCAGTTTCCCCTGGCCCTTTGTCTCCACTGTTTCTTCTATCCAGGATTCTCCTCCTCCAAATCTATAAAAATTCCCTTCATCTTCAGAATAAACTTGGTGACATTGTTGCTATGCTACCTTTCCCGGGAAATAAACATGGAAATAATCTCTCCAACTTCTGTGTTTCTCTGGCATTCTGTACTTTTCTTAGAGCATCCACCAGTTACAACACAACATAGGTTTTTTGCTCTTTTACATCATTCCACTTGTATTCAAGGATTAGTGTAGCCTTCATCCTCCTCTGTAGCATGAGGGCCAGCTTGTTGGGGTTTCTGTCCCGCCCCGTACCCCACAACCGGCATGCCCCAAAGAGAAAATCAATCACACAGAGATATCTATAAGATTATAAGCTGATTGGCCCATTAGGTCAGGCTACTTATTAGCTCTTTTAACTTATGCTACCCATTATCCTTATCTACGTTAGCCATATGGCTCCGTACCTTTTCCAGCAGGGCAGCTTACATCTTTCCTCTCCGGTGGTCTGGGCAGAACTGGCAGGGGAGCTTCCTCCTCCCTAGACTTTTCCTATTCTCATTGCCTGCCTCTACTTCCTGTCTGGTTGACCCGCCTATACTTCCTGCCTGGCCAATCAGCGTTTTATTAAAATACATGATTGACAGAACACAGACAATTCTCCCACACCACTCCTCAGTGCTTATTATAGAAATTCCAACACAAAAAAATAATAATGTTTAGAAACTATTGAACATTTACTGTATGTTTAACTCAATTTAAAAATTTTACAGGGGTTGGTTCATTTATTTCTCTCAATAGCTCTATAAAGGACATGCCACTATTATTCCTGTTTCCTACATGAGAAAACCAGTTTGTTTGTTAATGAGTGACATAAATGGGTTAGATTTAGATGGAAGGGGAGGTGGGGAGGATATCAGAGGAATTGTGGAAAGGAAAACCATAATCAGAAATTATTGCAAGAAAAATTATTTTCTACGAAAGAAAACAAAAGAAGCTTGTCGAATATGACAGTAGAGGGTCCATCTACAAGGCTCGGATGTCTCTGTTGTCAAAGTTCCACTTCTTATCCATAGTAGGACACTTGCTTATAGGGACCATGCAGGGACTCGAACTTCTTACATAGTCGTTAAATATGAAAATGTCAGTTTTTATTTCAATAGAAGCTAAAGATTTGAATTTGTAAAATCAACTGAACTCCCAAAAAGGAAGCAAAAAGAGAACAACCAAAGAAAAGATTCAAAACTCAGATATTCCTCAGTAAAAATGTAAATGAGCTTCATCAAATCATTTAAGCCTTTTCATCTCCTCTATTTATATAAAAGAGTAAAGTATAAATTTTCTGCCCTCAAATATGCTTGTACGAAGTGTACTATGGCTTATGAGACTTTTGAAATCCACGGAAGGAAAAGAAAAGCATGAGTCATTGTTAGTTGGCTGAAATCTTGTGAGAACACTTGTGGGCTGCTCAGGGCTGGAATCACCTAGGAGTCTGCCATTTTGGGTCAGTATGTACTTCTGATGCTTTGGAATTATTACCTCAAAGAGAAGGACATCGCTAACCATAGAGACACTGATTCTGTAGAAGCCTAAAGTTTAAGATAGGGTGCCGTTTCTTTTCTGAATCCTGAGGATATTAGATACTTGGGGAGATTTTTGAGTGTAAGAGTCCAACAAATCACTCCTCAGAACACTGCCTTCTGAAACATTTGGCCTGAAGGAAAGAAACCTGAGGAGTTAGGTCACAGTTGGCCAGAGGTGTTACTGTATTTTCCTTGGAGCAGTGACAAATACGTGATGGACAGCAGCAGGGTCAGACATAGCTTCCAGTGTGCCCTATAGGCACTGTGGTGATGTGCTATGCTTACAGAAACCACGGCCTCAAACAGCCACCAGACAGTCCACCCAGTCTACCTTTTACTAAGCAGGTGACATTAGTTAAGTCACCTAGACTCTAAGTTGTGTTTTCCTCCTGTGTCAACTCTGGATAATGATACTCTTCTGAAAAGATGATTATGATGGCTTAATAGCACACTGCAGCTTCTCAAACTTGAGTCATTCACATTATCACCGTAGCACTCAGGATAATTCTGAGGAAAGCTTAGAAAAGGGATCTGTCACACAAGCACGGGCAGGGTTCAAGAAAGCCAGCTAAGGGAAATCACAGGACCCAGGTCCAGCGGTGCTCAGCAACTGTTATCATGTTGTGCCTGAAGGAAGTAAGGGGAGGAAGCACGTACATAACCAGGGTACAGTTCAGCAAAGGATTTGGGTCTGTGGCCACCAGGAAAGCCCACAAAGCCAGTGCTGGAGAAAATGTGACAGACTGACAAGTGCCCCAGCATCTCTCTTCTGCCCTCAGCTTCCTGTTGAGGCTCCCCAATGGCTAAGAAGAGCCAGAAGCGAGGGGGTCTATGATGTGATCCGTGTGGTCATTGTCTTTCTCTACAGTTGAGGAAAGATGAGGGGTTGAGTGCGTGTGTGAGGAAGAGCCAGCAAACCCCCTTGAACACACCACTGATTAGTGTTGGCCAACTCACTCCTTAAAACAAAACTTTTCTTTATTAGTCAAATAAATTTACTTTTAAAAGGAGACTTGGTTTATGTGTGGGAAGTAGGGAGGGTCTATGTATATTTGACTTTCTCTCTCTCTCTCTCTCTCTCTCTCTCTCTCTCTCTCTCTCTTTGTGCTTGTGTGTGTGTATGTTTACAGGGCAGAAGTCAATCTCAAATATCACTTGTCAAGAGACAATCAACATTTTATGTTTTGAAATTCTTTAAAAATATATTTATTATTTTGATTGTGTGTACCCACAGAAGCCAGAGAAATGGGATCCCCCTAGAGCTGGAGTTCCAGATTGTTGAGACTCATCTGATACAGCTGCTGGGAACTGAACTCAGGTCCTCTGCAAGAACAGTACAAACTCTTAACCTCTGAACCATTTCTTCAGTCTCAGATTGTTTTTGTGAAGCAGGCTCTCTTACTGGCCTACAGCTTATTTATCAAGTCTGCTAGGCTGGCTGGCCGGTGAGTCACAGTGATCTGTCTGCCTCTGATTCTCGAGCACTGGAATTACAAGCGCATGCAGATAATCATAGCCCAGCTTTCTACGCGGTGGGTGCTGAGGATTGAACTCAAAGTCCTCATACTTGAGAACTCACATGACAAGTACTTTACCGATGGGGACGTCGCCTGAGTCCCTCAAAAAAGGACTACTTAAAGTTCACCCTAAGTGATGGCCTCCATGAATTCACAGAATGAATATGCCAGCGTTTCCTTTGTACTACGTATTAGAATTCATATGAATGTAGAAAGTATGTACATATGTAATAGGGCTTGGATCATAGGGAATACTCACCAAAAGGGTCAGTTCTGTTGCTGGAAGTTTCAGACAAATGTGCAGTGAAATCAATTATGCACATTCAAAGGAATACTTAAAGCATATATGCCACCGTCATAAGCATGATTTTTCTCCATGTGGTTTTAAACTAGGCATTTTTAACTTAGGAGAAAGATCATATAAACAAATGTAGTTTTTTCATAACTGGCCCATTTTAATGAATTTGATTATTTGGCCCATTGATTTTTCATTAGCTTCTTTTGGTTTCTCCGATTTTGCAAGCAAATCGTCTGGGAATGTTGATGAGGTTTTCTTCATGTTGCTGTTTACCATCTTGGAGTGGGTAGGACCTAAAAGGCACTGTTGAGCAACAACGGGGACATTAGTAATCTTTCAGTTCTCTACTTTGTGTTAATGGAAGTGCTTCTAGCATTTTGTTGCTGTGGTTGTTTTTATTTTGTAAAACAATTATTTACAGCAAGTGTATTTAACTGCCGTGACATCTTTCCAACACTGGCTTGCTTATTCATTTTTTTTAAAAAAAATCATTAAACGTTAAGCACATCATTGGTTGTTGGTTTATGAAAAAAAAATCTGTATCTTAGCTAAGACTTATTATCAGAATGGGCATTAAGTCTTTTCAAATGCCTTTTAAACATCTATCGAAGCCTTACATTCCTGGAATAAAAATGGTTCAATTATGATGCACGATTCTTTTAGCATAATTTTCTTCCAGAAGAGTGACGTCTTGGTTGAATAGAGAGTGTATGACAGCAAGTCGTGCTCGGGATTTGGAGGGACTAGTAAAGTACATAAAGTCAAAGTGCATGGTACTTAATCCAAAGAAAAGCAAACAAGAAAGAACTTATCAGTGGAAAAGTATGTTGTACATAGAATTCTGCCTCAAGTACCTGTACTTAAAGGTTCTTCATTAAAATAGAAACATCTTTCAATGGTCTGTAGTTTGCTGGGCCTGTTTTTTTTTTCTTTTCCTCCAGAAGAACAGAGGAACTCACGAGTGGGACCTGCTGCTCTTGCTGGCTCCTGTGCTCTTTGGGAACTGAATTCCAGGTAAGGCTTGGTTTTGACCTTGCAGATCTCTGAAAGCTGGCCTAACATCAAACTCATCATTTTTGTCTCCACTTGGAGCAGAGGAAGTTTAGCCTAGTATGAGCAAGAGCAGCTGACTAAGCAAGTGACAAACCTAAAGATAACCCCAAAGATAACATAAAAGAGCTGTTGGCTTGTCTGAGAGTTGGGAGAAGGGCATATGTGTGAACGGCATGTGGTCCAGGTCTGTGATCTCCATAAATCTGGGCCGCTTTCTTGTCTACCTCGGCTCAGTTCACATTTGTAAGAAACACCTTCTCAGTCATCTAAAATCATTGAAAAACAGTTCAGATTTTCAGTGGCGTTTCTCCAAACTGTAAAGAAGGCATGCCATCCGTGCTGTCCAGCCACCTTCCTCTTCATTTTTCTCAACAGTTATCCCCCTCTCCATCTCTCCAATCCAGGTTAACCTTTGTCTTGTTTTCTCTATTCTTTCCTCTTCCTTGACACAGCTGGCTCACTCTCCTTCCAACTGCAGAGGAGTCAAGGGTTTTGTACTCCCCCCTCTCACCCATTCGCAAGATCTACACCACGAGGCTCAAGAAAGATCGGGAAAAGGACAATATCATTAGTAGCTAGATTTTTAATTTAATATTCTTTTGTTTGCCTATGACACATTCAGAGAAAAAGAAAACCTCCCAAACTTCTGTCTGCAACCAGAACTTTAATTTCTTCTCTGGTATACATTTTACCACGCTATTTTCACTGGCCGTTACTGAACAGCAGCCAATAAACAACAAAGGGGTCAAAAGCAGGGAGACCCAGGTAGTCCAGGGCCTGGAAAAAAAAATGCTGTGTGTAATGGAGTGTTGGGCCTTTTGGCAAAATTGTGATAACTAAAAGAGCTTTTTTTTTTTCTACTTGGCCTGGTTCCCTTGAAGATGGAGCTTCACCTAAAAGGATTATTAAGGCCTCAAGGAAAAAGGTAGAGGAAGGATAAAGCATGTAAAACTGTCTTTCTGGCTCTTAAACCTTGAGGAGTTTCAAGGGCTGGAATACATTAAAGAGGAGGAGGGTCTTGCCTGCCCTGGGCAGTTACTGTCCTGGCCCTTAACCTCTGCCCACATCCCCACACTCTAAAGCCCGGAAGCCCCCATCCGGTAGCGTGATGAGTCTATTTTTAAAGGCAAGGCATACTCCAAAGGAATAATGACTGCTCTTTTTCTCCACCCTGTGCCAATCAGTGACTCATCAACCATTTTCTAAATGACTATGTTTTTATTCCCCAGTTTCTTTCACAGTGCAATATTAGAGAAGATTAAATGCAGTCCCTCGCTGCCTCCCTCTGCTTGTCTGCATCTTGTTTTAGAAATGGTAATGACCCTAAAATAGAAGTGTTTTATTGAATACTGATTATTTGTGATGGTGAAGTGCACTTACGTGCACGTGCATGCACGTGCATGCACACACACACACACACACACACACACACAGACACACTCTGCTGTGTTAGGGAAACATCTCTAGGAATTTCAGTGGGAGGATGGGTGAAAAGAAAAGAAGGTAGAACTTTGAACTAGGAAAAATATGGTATCTCAACTGGATCCCACTATTTCCCATCAACCCTGGATTTTTAAGATTATAAGACCCGTTATTAGGGACCATCCTAACACTTTGCATACCTACTTTCTAATGTATGCTATTATTTTACTGCCAAATGACTTGATTTCCTTTATAAGCACTTTTAGCTTTCCTCACTCCTCTGCCTGACACCTTTTCCTACCCACTCATTACAATAACGTTCTTCATACCCTGTGGTACTCTTAGAAACCCCAAGGAGAAACTATTTCTTTACTAGGTTTCACTCTTTCTACTCATACTCCTGGACATGGTTGTTTCCTGAATCAGGCTTGCCTTTCACCCCAAGGACAAAGAGGGCGTTGGGATGGAGAACTCGTAGCCATTTCTGGGACAACAGTAACATTGCACCTATCCTGTGGCTGCTGAGTCTATCTTGACAAAAATCCCACCCAATACCAGTTTTCAGCTTGTTACTATCAGACTATTTCATGGCTCCTTTGTTTGACTATTTCTACATGCTTTTCTATATCCTGTGACCTAGAAGCTCCATCTTTGTAAGCATGAGCACCAAGATTACCTACTCAGAAGCTTCCATTTGGGCTTCAGTCTTAGGAGGAGATGGAGGGTGGGAAGTGAGAGTTGGAAGGACATGGAGGGCCAGGCATTTACCGTGATCAACTCCCTTTCCAGGTTGATTCTGTTCTTCAACCCAAAGTTATAGATTCTTTCCAGGAAATCTGACTTCCTATCTATTTCCCTCTAAGTCTCTTTTTCTTTCCTTTACATATGGGGTAATAACAGCTCTCTCCTGCATTTACTCTGTGTAATCACTTTCTTTAAAGCATTTATCTATCTATTAATCTATCTACCATCTATCTATCATGTGTGTGTGTGTGTGTGTGTGTGTGTGTGTGTGTGTGTGTGTGTGTGTAGATCAGAGGATAACTTTGCAGGAGTCCACTTTTTCTTCCATCATGTGAGTTCTAGGGATTGAAGTCAGATTATCAGACTTGGCAGCAAGCATCCTTACCCATCTCCTGGGCCCTGAGAGTAATTAGCCTTTTGATTTTTTTTTTAAAAAAAAACTCTTTAAATATCATCCTTATTTAAATACATCAGCAGTTTCCTGTTCAGATTCTAACTGGCCCCGTCTCACTCCCACCCACTGGCTCTACCTGTTTGTGTTTTTTCCTCTTACCTTCTGCACATCTTCTGCCCCCCTCAGGCCTCTAAGATGATACACAACAGGCATTCCAGAACACCTGGTGACCCTTTGGGAATTAACACCAAAGGGATCATGTGGCCGGAAATGAACTTCAGACTTATGGGCTAAATGTGACATCCATGAACTTCAGAAAGGATAAGGACTGATTTGGAGCTAGACTAGCGACTGTGACCCAACCCCTCTCTCCTTGTTCTGTGTATAAGTCCCAAACCTGCATGACTTTGTAAACCATTCCCAGATCAGATCATCTAAGGCCACAGTTATCTCAACAGCAGCAGAATCACAATAATCACAACAATCACAATTATAATCATCATAATGGTTATCAATTACTGCGTGCCAGCTCTGAACCAGGCACTGTGCCTAGTGTTTTGCTTCATTAAACCAAATGGAAGGTTCTATCTCATTCTTAATAATTGCCACTTCACAATGGTAGAGAAAGGACATATCAAATCCCAATCCACTCTCAAGTTGTCACCAGCATGACTCCACTTCTGAGTCACGTGTTACTGCCCGCTTCACAGAGAGAAGCATGGCCTTCATCATGTGTGGAGCTCTGGACCCCCTGGAGGGACTTCTCATCAGTAAATTGTTGCTCTCTCCAGAATCTCGGTGAGATGGGCCAGTGATTGGGGTAGTGATTGAGTGTCACTTTCATGCACAACATATCTAGATAACATTGAAGGTTTGAGGTACATCAAAGAGGAAAAAAGTAAACAAAACAACCTCACGTATTGAAGAGAAAGATGTCCAACCCCTGGAACACTTGAAGAATTTAACAGCTCTGGACATTCTTAGTTCTATTCTGGTTGCTTTTCTTTTTCAAATTGGTTTCTCTCCACAGAAACCCTGCCTTGGGGTTATTCTCAGTCTAGGAAGTACCCCTCTTTCCCCAGCAGAACCAAGTATGATCTAGTGACTAGAGCAACACTCCATGCTCTCCTGGGTGCTGTTCTGTCCACTCTAAAGGCTTCAATTCTGGAAGGGGGCAGATGACTATCGCCAGCATTTCCAGCCATTCTGGGGGAAACTACCCCACCTCCACCCCTCATTAGTCCACCTATATATCTGTCCGTCTGCCTCCTCCTAAAGATATAAGCATAGCCTATATCTAGATGACAGATGATATAGCCATGCATCCCTAAGGGTTGTGATATTTTGCAAGGCCCTGCTTCCTCAGTCCTGCTTCACCTCATGACACGATCACAGCACAGTTGTTTTTCCGTCCCCGTCCAGGTTGCTTGGCCTAGAGCCTATGGAAATAGACTCTTTAGTGACTTATACAAAACCCTAGTTAGGTATCGAAGTGGCACTTAGAAGTGGCTTTGGATTGCTTAGCCAGGGTTATTTCTCTGCCTGATTTCTGTCTAGGAGGGGTGATTTTATTTCTTCTGTTCCATTTACCTTACTTCTAGGCTTTCAGTCTTCTGGGGGATAAAATCCTTTCTCCACATTCTTTGTCCTACCAGACAAGCCATCAATCATACTAAATATGAGGGGCTGACTCTCCTAATATCATTTATCAGCATGCCCTGGTGATGCTGTTACCTTCTGTGTTTCTAGAACCTCTTCCTTCTGCACCACCTGCGCGATTGCCTCCATACTGGCTGCCAGTCATATTCCATCACTCCTCCTAGCCACCATTTGCCATGGCTGTTTTCTTTGTCATTACTTATAAGCGATCATGCACCCTTCAACAAAACTGCAAGCTTCAGGAAGGCAGAAATTTTGCCTGTCTGAGTCACTGTTGTATCCCTTACGCACAGTACACTGCTCGAAGGGAGGTGGGCTCTTAGTGCTTATTTTCTGCAAGAATGGTTCAATGGTTGAACCTAATTCTCCTATGTTGGAAGCTGGGAGATAAGGTCTCTAACACTGTCTTGCATGTGGCAAGGCTATGATGGAATACTCCTTGAATAAATGAATATTTCTTTTGCTCAAGGCCATACAGCTAATTAGTGTTCATAGTTAAGTCTGCTTGCTTCGGTTGATTCTGTATCTTTTTAAGTCTAGGCTACACCCTAGACCAATTAAAGTAGAACTTGGTAGGAGTGAAGAGGGTCTTGATAACAATGTTTTTTAAGTTCTTTAAGTGATTCTGTTATGTAGCCAAGATTGAGAACCACACTAAATCATAAAGTAGGGTCAAGGTAACAACACACTCCTCTTGCACTACATCTAGTAGACAAAAAATATTTGAGAAAAATTAAAGACATTTCTTAGGGAATGGGACAGTAAATCTTACATGTTTGGAAGGAGCAGTGAGTGAAAGGAGCAATGCCATGGGTCAGGACTACACTACTGTAAGAACTAGCATGTGTTAATCTTCCAAAGTAAACTCTAAAGTCAGAGAAATTGTTTCATAATTTGGGCGTAGGCATTAGAATAAAATAAATAATGGGAATATATTTGAGGCTAGTTACTGAGAGGCTGTTGCCCAATAATCTGCTTAGACCTCAGGAAAGTGATTCCAGGGATTTAAGGAGTTTTTGCAAATAGACAGAAGTCCAGCTGTGTTTATGAAAAGAGACGTTTTGGACAATGAAGGATAAAAAGACTTAGGAGTCCTTTTTCTCTAAAGACAACAACAACAACAACAACAAAAGCCAGCATGGCTGAGAGTAGGTGTACTTGGTTGGTGGTTCGTTTCATTCTAGAATCACCCAGCTCTTTGGTCAGTGCCTGGTTTTGGAACTGCTAGTTGTGGACTGGGGAATACGTCTTGAAAAAGAAGTAAGAAAATGAAGGATGGCCGGGTTGTCCAGGGAATTATTTAAGTCAGTGAAATCTCAGGCAGAAAATGCTAAAGTGCTCTGCTTAGGGTTCCCAATTTGGAGTCTCAGGCTCCGCCCTTTGGATAGTACTCTAACCACAGGGTGCTAATTTCATGCAATTAGAACTCTTTACAGTGATAACTTCTTAAATACAATGTAGGGTTTCTTAGCCTATAAGGAAACACCAAAGTAAACTGACACCTAGTAGTCCCGAATTAATTTTTTTAGTCTGTTTACATCCTATACAATAACTAGATACTGGTATTACAGTGTAAATATTTTGGTGTTATAAATAAACTAATATCAATAACATTAGTCAGAAACATGTACTTTTGGAAATCAAAGTTATTTAGTTCAATTCCTTTCTTCTATGGTTTTGATTATTTAAGTATCAAGGTGCTGAGTTTGGAGCCAGTGTTGTACACAATTCTTGGACTAGAGAATCTATAAATATAGCTTGGATTTTTACAGTCAAGGGACTTGCATGGTTTGTTTATTTCACATTTGCTTTAGACTTCATTTCTGCTACTGCAACGAAATATCTGAGGCTGGGTCCTTTATAAAGAAAAAGTTGTTTATTGACTTCTTTAGCAGGACTGGATATTGAACCTACCAGTAATGACTTCTCATTAGGACTCACCTCTTAAAGAACCCACTATCTTAATATTGCCACACCTAGCACCAAGCTTCCAAAACATGAACCTTTGAGGGGCATTCTCAAATCATATCCAAACTAAAGCAACACCTTCTCATACTCTCACTTGGTTATATCCACTTCTTTTTGCTAAGAAGAAAAAAAAGAAGTGCAATAAGCCTTAGAGCAGAGGAACTGCAGAACACTAAGAACATGACCTCTAAAGAAAGGTGGCCATCACCTTAGGGTTGTGCAATAAAGGAATGGGGAAAGAGTGGGACAATGCTTGCTTTGAAATACTTAAGGCCTATTACCCAACTGTCTACTAATGTAATGAAAGATGGTGTTCTTCAGGCATGCTACAAATTCAGCATCGAGTTGTAAGTCCATGTGTGCATCAGTACTGCTTTGTTTTGGAATTTTTTAAATCTCATGAGGTTTTAAGTTTGTTTTGAGTTTTGTTATTTTTTTGGAGAGAAAGAGAGAAAGGGAAAAAGAGAAAGAGGGCATGAGGTTGGGTAGGTAGGGAAGTGGGGAGAATCTGGAAGGAGGAGTTGGAGGGGAGAAAACATGAACAAAATATATTGTATGAAAAATATTTTAAATAAAAATAAATGACAATAGTAGAAGAGAATTTCATGTTATTGTTTGAGTCTAACAAATCATAGCATAAATAATCTTTGCTGGTAATAGAAAAAAATCATGATGACACTTTCTAAATTTCATATTGTTCCAAGGGCATCCTGATATGTATTTAAACCCAATGGAAAATATTTATTGTTGCTGTTGTATTTCACCTTAAATTTTAGTTCAATATGAAAAATCTTTGTGTATCTTTCCTTAACCGGTAGGTAATTTAGGATCAAGCAAATTGATTTAGGATTAGCAATTAGAACTATTAGGACATTATAGTTGTCAGAAACAACATACCTGCTGTGATAGTTTCAATGCAATTGGCCCCCATAAGCTCATAGGGAGTGGCACTATTAAGAGATGTGGTCTTGTTGAAATAGGTGTGGCCTTTTTTAAAGGAAGTGTATCACTGTAGGGGCAGGGTTTGAGGTCTCCTATGCTCAAGCCATACCTAGTTCAGTTTACTTCCTGTTGCCTGCAGACCAAGCAGTAGGAAGGACTCTCAGCTCCTTATTTAGCTCCATGTCTGCCTGCAGGCTGCCATGTCCTGCCAAGAGGGTAATGGGCTAAACCTCTGAAATTGTAAGTCCAGTTAAATATTTTCCTTTATAAGAGTTGCTGTGGTCATGGTGTCTCTTTATGGAAACAGAAACCCTAACTAAGATACCTATATTTATTAATAGCTGAGCGATGGTTGTGCTATAAGCAAACCTCTCAAATTTCTGTCAACTTTAACCTGAACAAGGAGTCTTTCTGATGGTTTGTTCAAATGAAGAAATGTATTCAAAGTGGAAAGTGGAGGTGGACGCTATCTTGAATGAAGCTGTCACTAGTAGAGCCTAATTTGGATAATTTGGAGAATTGGCTGGGGGGGAGCCAAAGATTCAGTGAGGGATTGCTCTCGAAGCAATCAATGAGATGGGAAAGAAGCAAGGGTGGAAGCTGAGCAAAGGTGTAAATTCTGGAGGCTAGCCTCAGCTGGATACCACAGGCTGCTACTCAGTTTGTTGTGCATTGTGCCATGGAGATGTTGGTTGTGTGATGCCTGTCTTAAGATGAAATCTTCTGGTGGCTCCTGAGACATTTAGGAAGTCCCCCGGAATAAGGTACAACTGTGCACAGTCAAAATCTCTAGCAGTAAGGCTGGGTGCTCTGGACAGGTCAAAGAAACCCGGAAGGGAGGTCAGTGTCAATCTTCTCCAGACACAATTTCATTTTATGACCTTGAGTACTAGACACACATCTGCACGTAAAGGTACTTGTTACTGAACAAACAAGTCTTTAACTATTGCTCCTTAGTTGGAAGAGCAGCTTTACAAGAATAAGTCACTGCTGAATTCAGTTCACAGATGATCCTTTCATTCCTAGGACGGTTGTAGTCACAAAGTAGAGGGTCTTTGTTGTTGTTCTTGTTGTTTGTTTGTATTTATGCGAGTGGAGTTTCAAAATGGGGCCCTGTGCGTACAAGGCAAACAGTCTACCACTGAGCTACATTCCCAACTGTGGTAGGTATTTGTTAAATAACATCTGTGGAACAAACGAACTAGAGACAAAGCCAAAACCTTTACCTCCCAAGTTTCCCAACATTGTTTTTTATGAATCAATCATATTACTATCACTCAGAGCCTCATCAGTTGCTGACCTAAAGGGAGGATTATTGTTTTTTGCACTCAGGTGCATATGCTCCTCCCCCCAGTCAAAATATAATTTTAAAAGAAATTTTACAAAGACAGGGATTTATTTTCTACACCATACAAGAAATCTAGAGAGGGAGGAGCCTGAAGACAGGCAGGAAGCTTGTTTAACAATTTGTATCTCAGGGGCCACCTCCTTTCACTTTATCCTACTTCGCATGTGGCTTTCACCCTCATATGTGGTCACAGACTGGCCTTCCCACTTCGGTCTGCAATCTGTTTATTCTCCAAGGTCAAAGAAGAGTGAAGCAGCAGAAGGGACAGCACTTGTGTTGGGAAAGCAAAAGTTGAGGTCTCTAGTCACTTTTCATGTAGATGTCAGTGTTTAGAGCTGTGTCATCTGCATGGAGAGCAGGGTGACTGGTGCTACTGCCACCTAGAACAAACTTGGGATTCTACTAAGAAGGATGGAGGTCGTGTACTTAGATATCTGTCACTGTTGTGAAATTACATGAGGTCTATTTATGGGTGCTGAAAAATAAAATAAATATTTCTTCTTTCAATAGTATCTAAGGCAAAATTAACAGAAAGCTAAAACATATTATTTAAAACTCATCATTTTTTTTGCTTTCAGAGAGGTGGGATTATCTCCAATGTCAACAGGAAGAAAGTATTTTTAAAAACAATTCAAAAGAGATCAGGATGAGGTTTTAATGAATACCCTTGCTTATCTCTTCTTCTTCGTCTTCTTCTTCTTCTTCTTCGTCTTCTTCTTCTTCTTCTTCTTCTTCTTCTTCTTCTTCTTCTTCTTCTTCTTCTTCTTCTTCTTCTTCTTCTTCTTCTTCTTCTTTCCTCTTCTTCTTCTTCTTCTTCAACAATAAGATTCATGGATGATTATTTCTTTTAATCCTGACTGCCTGATATATCATCTGTGCGCTGGTCAGGGCATCAGGTGGTCAGTTTTAGCTTCTTTTCTTCTTCAGTACAAAATGCAGACTCCTGCAAGGTTTCTGTCGGTGTAACCATTACTATGAAAAACCCTTAGGTGCTGCCATGCTTCATGGAGAGTCTCGTGTTTCTTTATGGAGATTATTCTTTATTTCTAGATTCTTATTGAACCCATTATGAGACCATTGAGACAGGATGAGAAATAAAAATGACTATATTTTTGTACTGGGCTGTTATTCCTGGATCTTTACAGTTGAGGTGGAGAAAGAAAACATCTCAACAAAAATAATTTAAGAAGCATGGCTGGTTGGTTGTCTCACATCTGATCCCAGGAGTCCTGTAGCTCATGCATAAATATGAAAGGGGCTACATAAATTTCGGTGACATTTTTTAGTTAAAAACCTCCTGCTGATAGAATCACCTTTCCCATCAAGGGTGATCTTGGTGTATAATTGAAAGCCTGGCCCTCATGGTAAAGTACCTCTTTGCCAAGAGTCCTGCAATTCCATTTACTGCCTTCTTTCTCATAATGGTTGCTCATGCTGGCTTTAAAATGCTGTGTTGACCTTTTTGTGTTTTTGTGTCCTCCATTCATTAAATTGGCTGTACATTTTGGTTGTATTCACACCAACTCAAATATTCTGACCCAAAAATCTTTCTGTAACACCAGTATCTCAGTTTTCAAGGACAGGACATCATTTCTACAGCTGTACTTTAAATTTTGTATTCTCTCTCTCTGTCTGTCTCTCTGTCTTTCTCTCTCACTCTCCGTGTGTGTGTGTGTGTGTGTGTGTGTGTGTGTGTGTGTGTGTGTGTGTGTATGTATATGCACGCAAGTAGTTGTCAGAAGACAACTTTCTAGAATGGATTCTTGCTTTCTCCATGTTGGTCCTGGAGAGGAATCTCAGACTGTCAGACTTGGCAGCAAGTACCTTTACCAGCTGGGCTATTTGAACACTGCAAGCAAATTTTTGAATCACATTGCTGAATAGGTTATAGACCTTTCCCCCACAAAGACTGAGACTCCTTCGCTGTTGCTGATTGGCTAGATGTTCTTTTGGTGTTGTTTTGTTTGTTAGAAACTTCTGGATGGAATATCATACAATATCCCTGAGACTTTCCCGTGGTGATGTTAACTTGTTATACACCCACATAACACACTTTATCCTTTGGTTTTCTTATTAGATTTACTAACAGTCCATTGTTGTACCATTAACATTTAATGACCCAGGAAGAAGAACACGTTATTATACAACTCTTGGCAAAACCAGTCCTGGTGTAGAAAAGTCATTAAGCTTCAGGAAGTTTTAGCTTTCTTGCACCCTATTTCTTATTCGTAATGCAAAGCTTTCTATTCTTCTCAGACCTCCTGATGTTTTAAAAGAAATAGAAAGAGTAAAAAGGGGGCAGGGGGACCAGAAAGACACACAAATCAAGCAGAGTCATTTCCAGTGCCTGCACTTACATCAGTGATTAATCAAACTAATGGGGAGTTCTAATTCGGTGCTTTGCTACCCTGAAGCCCTGTAATTGCGGTGTCTCTGAATCCAAAGGAAACACGTTGTGCTCTGCATGCCCAGGCACATAGCTTTTAAATCTTCATAACTCTGTAATTACTACAGTGCTTTCCTTCAAATCTGGCTCAATTTCACTTCCCTAATGAGCACCACAATCTTGATAAAGTTTGAAGTTTGCTGCCTCTCCTGTTCACAAGGACTCCATCCCAGACTGATAATGTGAGTGGCAGATTTTACTCTTTCAAGTTCCCCTCCAAAAGGGCTGATTGATTTCAGGACCACCATCATCATAAGCACTTCTGGTTTAAGGCCAGCGCTGAGTGTTTTCATCAGAGAAGGACTCTTGCGAGAGCAAGTTTTAAACAGTTAAAAGGGAGGGGCACAGGAGACTTATGAACCCCGGGAGAATGGCTGTTTAGTTTTATTAGTGCCATGTGCCCTAGAGACTGTGGTTCATCTTACCCAGTTGAAGACTTTCCTTATAGCAAACGTATTTTTTTTTTAAAAAAAAAACAAAACAAAACCTTCCACTTCCTCTTTATAAACTCAGCTCTACAAAGAGGCAAACTTACAAGCCAGCTTTCAAAACACGGCAACCGATTTTCCCACATTCTTTCTGTACTGCCTGGTTTTCAGATTTTTAAAAGACATGTTGGAATGTCATCTAATAATTCTGTCATGAGTGAATCTTCTCATGCAGCTGCTTGGATGTTCTCGTTTCACCGTGTGGTGAAGCTTGGCCTCTGATGTTGTCTTCAGGTATCTAAGTTGTGAAAACAACACTGAAGTCCAGGTTGCTTTTAGAACCTCTGCTCCAGTCTGTACTCCAGACACTGCTAATTGCTCTGGGATTCTGGATACTACTTAATTTCTATCTCTATTGTAGCTTGTCTGACTTGGCCCTACAATTCTTTGTTTACACGTCTGCCTACACCACCAGACTGTACCTTTTCAAGCAATGTTTGTGCTTTCTTTACTTTTTATATCCCTAACACCTCACAGAGGTTCCCAAGCGCAATGAATGTTTGCACCCAGTCAATGGAAGCATCCTGCAAAGTCTGTTATATAAGCAGAAGGATATGTGAATGAAACCCCATTGTTGTTCGCTATCACCATCTGCTTTAACTCTGTCAGTTCATTTGAATTATGTATTCACAGTTCTGACTCAATCCAGACTTGGCATGTTTAAAATTATATTCAGTTGTAAAATGGAAGGCTACGATTTTTGAAGATAAGAACTTCTAACACTGAAATCGATGAGTAGTCAATGGTTCTCTACATAGGAAGATAAAAGGCTGGTTGCTAGAGTGTTTGGATTGACAATCTTTCAGCATTTGGGGAAAACCATTTAATGTCATTCATTTTTTTTCTTCTGACAATGTTCCCTTTCTGTAAAATGCTGACAGAAACTCCTATATTTCAAATTATATAACCTAAACAAAGCTCTTTGAGGAAGAAAAACACCAATTAAAACAAAGGAAACTTCCAATAGCAGTATATTGTCTTTATCCCCCTTTTAAATTATGATCATGATGATTATCTATGTATCTACATATCTATCTATGCATCTATGCATGTATCTGTGTATCTATCTATCCATCCATCTATCTATCTGTGCATGTAGATTTACTTATTTTTATGGGGACTTAATATCTTAATGTATTAATGAACACAGTTTTTTCTTGGTGACTCATGAGCACTATAAAAAGTCAAATTCAAGGTGGTTGTTCCTATATATAGAAAAGGAACTCTATGAAGGCTTTGAGCATAATGGTTATACTATAAACCACACCTATGCAAGCATGTAGGGTTCCTCAGTCAAGATGCCTTACAACTTGGGCTTTCTAGCTTTCTTCTACCACCCAGTAAAGCTAAGGGGGGAAAGGAGTTAGTAAATCCCAGAATCAACAGCTAATTGACATTTAATGTCGGGAAATCACTTGGAGAGCCTGAAGGTGGTGCCTCTTAGTATAGGGAGAAGAGAAGTGAGGCATACGGCATCTTCCACATGACTTATGCCCACTTTGAGTATGACTTCTTTCCATATGCTTTGAGGTTCTCTCCTCTAAGTTTTTATTTCGTACTGTGGTGTCTTTTGTACTGTATGTTTATTTGTATGTGTCGTATAAGTATAGGTTAACTATGAACTCTCAGAACTTCTGTGCTTCAATGTGAACCACATGACTCTCTACAATTTTCCCGGAAGGCCACCTCTCCTGTCTTTTACCACATTACTGTCAAATCTGTTTTTCTTCTTCCCAAAACTCTGCCAGCATCACACTTATGTGCAAACCATGTCCTTTTGCTTCAAAACTGTGATATCGTTACATAAGCGGAATATATGTTTCTTATACATAAAAAAGTTTGGGTAACGTAGGTTGGAATGGAATGCTTATAATTTTCCCCAATAAAGTTAATGGAATTTTTAAAAACTTAACAGCTTTTTAGTTAGTGGCATGGCTTTTAGGAGTGAGTTGCAGTGATTAAGCTAGTAATAGGTACAATTGGATGCAGGAAGGGGGACTTTAGTCACTGCAATTAAATGATTATGCCAACACACCCCACACATCTCCTGACATTTCTTACACAAAAGAAATACTTTGCACCAATAATAATGCTGATGTGCCATAGATGATGACCTACTGAATCAGGAAATTTTGGCAAAGAAGCTTTGGAGACCTTTGCTTTGGGCTCTTGGTGCTTTATAAAGTCTTACTTCCTATTGGACTGGAGAAGGCCAAATGATGCTTGGGGCATGGTGATGCAGTCAGGATACTTCATTTAGTTTCATAATGTTTATACTGATCACACATTTGAGGAAACTGTGCTAGCTTTTGAACTATGTGACTGACTGCCTGGCTTTAGGCATTTTAAAATGCCTTTTTTTTCCATTTTCGTCTTGGTAATAACAGATAGGAAAGGGAAAATATGTACTTGGATTGTGTATGTGTGTGTGTATGTTAGAGAGAGAGAGAAAGAGAGAGACAGAGAGACAGAGAGAGATAGAGAGACAAGGCAAGAATATAACTAGGCATAACACTCAAAGTTCAGATAGCAATTTTTACTGTGATTTTTAAAAAACAACTTTTAAACTTTATTTTATTCATGTGTGTGCACTCACGATGGCAATTGTGTAGATGTCAGAGAACAACTCTGTGAAGTCAGTTCTTGCCTTTTATCATGTAGTATAAAAATCATATCTTTAGGTTTGGTGGCATCTTTACTCAGTGAACCATTTCACCAGCTACAGCAGCCTTGTCATTGTTAGATGAATCTTTTTGTCAGAAAACTCAGAGTAAATGCAATTCAGGATCTAAATAATATACAACCTGGGGGGTGTATTTGAAAACTCAGTCATCGGTTATATACCCCATTTGGGATTACATGTGGTTGCTATGTGTTGTCAGGGAGAGGCATGAACACAGGAGGGGCTTGAGGTGCAAAGGGAAAGGGTGGGACTAAGAAGCTCTCTCGAAGCTGCCCTGTAATAGACAACAGGATTTTTAGGTAGTGTTACCAAAGTCTAGCAATCACACTGTTTTCTAAAGATGTGTTTATTCTCAACAACTAACTGAGAAATGAGAATGCGTCAACACGGCATATTAATGAACATGATCATTTGTATTGGTTTTATTTTTGGTGACAGTGAAAGAAACTATCTTGGAAACATCACTGGGGACCACCAAAGGAAAAAGAGGGAATGCTGAGACTCGAGGAGATCAAAGCCAACACCAAAGTCTTCTATTTTATTTTTATTTTTTATTTTTTAGCTAAACGGCATTGTTAGCAAAGAGTAGGATTACAGGAGAGTAAAAAGAATCCCTCCTTTTGTACAGTTGAATGGAGCTTTGATTTGCTTCCTGGTCCTGAATCTGTGCTAGTCACTTTTAGGCTAGCTACTCAGATAGCTAGCCTGTTGTTCAGCTGAAATACCCCCTGCAATCTTCTTTCTCCTCTACCTTGTCCCCCACGCCCTTAAGATCACTCTGACTGATCCATAAAAGGAATCCACCAATAATCTCAAACCCCATTCAGGAGTGAAAGCCACATAGCCTTCATTCACTGGATGTGCAGGTGGATGGGGTTAATAAGATAGCTCTAGGTATGTGGCCCTAACTATAGGCAGGGCAGACAGCTGTCAATAGGCTTGGGAAGTGGATGCCTCACACACTCTACTCTCCTTTATTCTTCAGTGTAGTCAGAGGGTAGAGTCCGGTTTATCCACCTAGCAGAATTCTTGTTCAGAATTTGGAACATGTTAAAAGGTGCCAGGCTACATTCTAAATTGGCCAGCTCTCTGGATTTGTGATATAAAGAACACATGCTGAAAAACAGCTCAAAAACACTCTCTTTCTTTTCCTTTCTATTAGGAAACAAAACCAAAAAATAAAGTTGTAAGAACTGCACAGTGAACTGCAATCTGCACTTTGCTTGGACTCACTATTTTGGTCACTATTTCCCTCTTTGCCTGTCATACTAATTTCATTATTGTTGTCATCACCACCACCACCAAATCATTTATGTGGACCTTACAGACATTATGACCCTTTACTTCCACAACCCCAGCCTTGATTTTCTTTTACGAGCAGGGATATTCCTTCACCAATATTATTGTTATTATTATTATTAGTAGTAGTAGTAGTAGTAATAGTAGTAGTAGAATAAGATAGTCTCTGTCAAAGCCTTTGTGACTAAAGTGTAGGCTGATTCCAAGTGCTGAGAGTTATGCTCTGTATGGAAGCCCTGTCAAGGCAGGGAGCACAGAGGGCACACCACTGCTTGTCTACAGGTCTTTATTGATGCCACAAAACGTATTTTTTCTATGTTCTCTTTAGATACATGGAATGAAGATAGCATTCTCAAGATCTGGCTTGTGACTTTAAATTTTATTTATTTATTTATTTATTTAACAGTATGCATTGTGGAGAGATAAAAGTTTTTTTTTAACCATTCTTAAACTCCGTTTAGGTTTTCAGCTGCCACCATCCAGCCTGCACATTACTGCAATTGAAAATGTATGCCTTTTAAGAAATTATACTTTTTAGTTAACCGAAGGGAAAACTTTCCATTCTTCTGTGAATCATCATGTCTCCCATGGGGAACTTTAAAAACCCTGTGTTGGATTAACACAGTAGGGTGACAAGGAGGTAATCCGATTCATTTCACTTAATGTGCAATGAATTTTGCAAGCAACTTTCTGGGGGGTTTGCTCACTGATCATTTGGGTCTCTTTCATGATGTTCTGGAGAAGAAGGCTCCCAGAGCAAACCAAAGTAGGATACCAGAGAAATGTATAAACCAACAGCACTCGGGCCACTCCTGCCACGTGGGAATGCATCCATGCTGCGTCACCCTCCCCAACTGTCTCCGGAGAACACAGCTCCCGGGCACTTTAAGGAGCAACCCTGTTTCCCCCTCTGAGAACCAAAAGACTTGATAGAGCTGGAATTCTATGGAGCGACTTGCTCCAACACGAATCCACAGCATCCCCAATACTTTCCTCCCTCTGAACTGGCTACCAGCACCCCCATTCTTAACTTGAGGACTCCCAACCCCCACCTTTCAGAAAGTCTCAATTCTAACCTCTGAGACGTGTGTGAGAAAGTGTCTGGGCGCAGGAACGCACCAGGCGCGGTCCGGCCACCAGTGACTCCCAGCGGCCGCACAGGGCGCTGCGCCCCACTCCGCCCTGGCCTCCCCCGCCCGGCGTCCGCCCCGCCGCCCCCGCGCCGCCTCCTGAGCCAGGGCTGGAGGCGGATTCCTCTGTCCGGGTTTTCAGAGCGCCTTTCCGAAACCTCCTCCCCGCCCAGAAAGGGAGAGAGATCCCAGGCGCAAACGCTCCCCGGAGCGGCCGAGGGGCGCGCGGGAGAGGCCTGCGCCGGGGTACTTTCAAACTGAGGCGCGCGCACACACTCACACCCACCACCCACCCCACCACCCACCCACCCATCCACACACGCAGACACACACACATACATACACACGCGGACACACACACACACACACACACACACACACACACACACACACACCCATTTATATAGGCGGCAGCAGTGGCCAGGGCGGCGGCAACGGGCTCAGGAACGATGGAGCTGAGCCAGCTGACCCCGGTTGGAAGCAAGTGAGGAGGACCCAAGCACACCCCGAGATTTCTCTGCCCAGCGCTTGTCATCTTTCCTAGACAGCCGTGCACCCGGAGGAGGGCAGGTCGGACTAAGCTGTGAAGGAGAGGGTGGAGAAGAGGAGGAGGCCAGGTGAGCAGAAGAGCCCTCGGCGTGTCTGGACAGCCCGGATCGTTCCTTGCCGGACTCCTGCCCTCTTCTTGCTCAGGTGGGCGCGCCAGGTCCCTAGCTTACAAGGGACACTCAGAGGAGAACGGAAAGTCGCGGCCCGGCTGTGCGGGATGCCTTTCGCCAAGCGGATCGTGGAGCCGCAGTGGCTTTGCCGGCAGCGGCGCCCGGCTCTCGGCCCAGATGAGGACACGAGTGGAGGTAGCGTTGAGCCGCCGCCCCTGCAGCCGCCTGACCGGCGGGAAGAGGCCGAGGCACCGGGGTCAGAGGAGCCTCCCCTTGTGCCCCCTGCGCCTCTCCCACTGCCACCACCTCTGCCGTCTTTGCCGGCGCCGGCCGAGCAGGCTCAGCAGCCACCGGACGAGGCGCGCGAGGCCGGGGAGGAGAGCGTGGCTGGGGTCCCGGAGGCAGCATCGGCCACGGGCGAAGCGTCCACGGCTGCGGCCGAGGCTATGCTGCTCATGCTAGATCTGTGCGCCGTCAGCAACGCTGCGCTGGCCAGGGTCCTCCGGCAGCTCTCGGACGTGGCCCGGCACGCGTGCAGCCTCTTCCAGGAGCTCGAGAGCGACATCCAGCTTACTCACCGCCGCGTCTGGGCGCTTCAGGGCAAGCTCGGCAGCGTGCAGCGCGTCCTCAGCACGTTGGACCCCAAGCAGGAGGCAGTGCGTGAGTACCAGCGCCTTCCATCCTCCAGGGTACTAGACTCCAGCGCCGCACCCTCTTGCAGTCCCCACTTGCCTCGCCGCAATCTCAGCCCTGAGGCGCGGCGCCTGCTGCTACTTGCACCTTACTCTTGCTTTCTTTCCCCTCTTCCGCTCTGAGATCCACCCCAGTCAACCTGGGTTGAGTAGTAGGGTGGCCCCTGGCCGATGCAGGGATACAGGCACCGAGAGTAGAAAGTTAAAAGGACGGCCTCTCAACTCATAGACATTCGTGGGACTGAGAACGGGCAGGAAGCAAGCATTTAGAAAGCAGACAAGAGGTAGAGAGAGTCTGTCATTTACCACTGGGACATATATGCCTTTCATGTCCTTGGGAAGAGGGAGGGGTGCAACTCTTGTAGCTTCTAGGAGCCAGCTACTGGGTTACACCATTGGGGGCTTCAGTAGTGGGTGTCCTTTTAAGATGTCTGTGGGAGACAAGCTGCTTTGTCACACTTACTGTGACCTCGGGTGCCCGGGACTCATGTCTTTGGAAGGTGTGTGACCTAGTCCAGCATCACTGGCTGACTGCCTAGAATAAACTCCAAAGTGCTCTAGTAAGAACCCTGGGATCAGCAAAGGCCTTAGTGAGAAACTGGAAGGGAGGAATGCCTGGGGGTGGAAAAGAGATCTCTGACCGTCTTCTCTGTCCTGAGTAACCTAGGGCTCTTAATGAATGCCTCTTTGGAGTATCTGTCTTCTGAGCATCCTGCAGGCTCTTCTTCCTCTGCCTTAGTTCCTTGTCGCACAAATCTAGACTTAGGTGTGAACCAGTTCAGCCAGGCAGGTTACAGTGAGAGGGTGAGGAAGGAGATCTAGAAGACCCCCTGGGCATCTTCACTGCACATTGACTTCACTCTTGCAACACTGCACACCTTCTAGAAAGTAGTCTCTGTTAACTACTCTAAGGGCCATTCACTCCTCCCCCACTGGGGCACGGTCTCCCAAACCTGGCAGCGACAGAATCATTTAGAAAACGACTCAGGCGGTGGACAAGAGTACTGGATTGGCACGTGGGTCCTTTGGTTCCTGGTTCAGTTGAGATGCTCTGGGGGAAGGTGATGTCAGCGGTTATGACTTACGTAAGAAGCCCTTTCTGTTGCTGCAGTGGCTGCTCCGGTGTGAGGTGGTCACTGAGTGCTGCACCAGGCAGAGGAGCTTCAGCAGCGTGCTTCCCAGGAGGACTTCCCTGCACCTCTGTTGGGCAGCCCAGTCCAGCCTCTTGGCCGGGCCTCTTGGCCTAGCCTGCTGGCTTAGCCATTCCTTTCCCTCACCCTTTCCTCTCTGGAAGAACCCTTTGAACCCCGCCCCAGGAATTCACTGCTTTTCTGCAATAACAATAATAATAAGCGTAATGAATAAATGATGTGCCCGATCAGCTTTCGCAGCTATAAAAGACCTGGAGTTGGGTTAATGACTAGTTGTTTAAAAGGGCAATTCCGGGGATGAGTTCTGGAAAGAATTAGGATTGCCCTAGGCCAAGTCGTATTTTACTTTTGGGACTGGAAATGAGCACTTTAATCCTGCCTTCTTTTTACCCCAAACCACCCAGCAGGGACAGGCCCTTCACTTTCAACAGTGCTGATATTTGGGTAGTGCGGTTAGGGGGGAGTGGTGACTTCACTTCAAAAGAACTGGAGGGAAGTTCTGCAGACGGTTGAATGGTTGAATGGTGCATACATTTTCCACGTGCACGTGTGACACAAACATAGCTCTTAAACACAGTTTACACTGCCAAAGTAGCACTCCTCACTTGCCTTTCTATTAGTGGCACCAGGTAGGCAGTTATGGATCTAGGATCTAATGGTCCCGTCAAGCCATTTTCACTATCAGAGTATAAACGGATGGAAAATGAAGTTAGGGGAATCATTAGTGTATTGATGTTCATGTATCCTTATACACGAATAAATAAAGATGGACTAATCTAAGATCCAGGGAAGATCTTAAAATTAATCATTTAAAATACTTTCTTCTAAAATGTTTTATTAACTACTATTGCTATTGTTATTGTGTGTGTACATGATGTGGGGGTGGGGTGGGGCACATGGAGATCAGAGGGCTCCTTTGTGGACTCAGTTCTCTTCCTCCACTGTGTACATTCTAGAGACAGAAGGCTGGTCACCCAGGTTGACTTGGTGGTGTCTTTACCTGCTGAGCCATCTCACTGGCCCGCCTCTTCAGTTTTTTTTTTTTTCCTAAAATGCGTTCTTAATACTTGGTGTCCTGATTTCTCTCTTCTCTTATCCATCTCAATGTAGGATGGCTATGTTCTTGTCATAACCTCTGAGAGTAAAGGTACAGTATTTTGCATCTTAATTTGACTTTCCCAAACTTCAGAGCCTGAGGCAGGGCTGTCTATGCCAGTAGTTTGAGAGGGAGTCCACGGAAGCACATGGAGGGAGTGGGGAAGTGAAGCAGGAGGGGTAGAAGCCGAAACTTGTGAGGAGGTTACTACTGCAGACGCTTTGGAGTCAGCCTAGCTGGAGGCCCTCGACTGGCGTGCCATGTCAGATGCCCTTCACTAGGAGGAGGGCAGGATGAAAGCCTGGAATGGTTCTGTGACGATTCTCCCTGGGTAGATGGAAAGTAACACCTGAGCAAAATTATCTGACTTCCAGCGCCAACCCCATGTATGATTCAAGCATGTCCCTGGGGGCCGGATAGCTATGAAAAGCCTGTGGTTGTACACATGTGTGTCTGCAGGGGTTCTCTTGGGAGGGCAGAAGGGCTGATAAGAATCCCAGTGATATCAACTATGCTGTGCACCCCCCCTTTAAGGTTGCTCCAGCCTGGAGGTATTTCAAAGGAAAAAGGTTTCCTATTTTTGTGTGTGCCTCTATACCCCCATGTTTGTTTTCCTTCCCAGATCGAACGCACACTTTTCTGCTACTCTACCCTCAGGGCTGCTTCCTGTCGCCCTGACTCATGGTAGGGAACTTTTGGTGACTGGCCTGATCTGATATACATTTCTGTGAAGTCACTTTTGAGGCAAGTTTAGACGGGTAAGGTAGTTACTATCTAGTCAACTAGTACTGGGCACTAGAAATAAGGAGGAAATGGTCAGATTCTGAACTAACTCATTTTGGAAATATAATTGACAGGACTTACTGAGTAGATTAGGTACAGGTTATGAGAAAAAGTAATTCACATGTCAGACCCGCAGGTTCCTTTGCTTAAATAATTCAAAGCAGGTGATGACATTTACAGAAATACGGAAGGCTACTGGGAAGGTGGACATTGTCATCTGAAGGCAATACAATCCCTAGCTTTCTGTTTTGAGCCCTGCTAAGTTTGAGGTGTCTGATGAGTGTTGAGAGTGATGGGTTAGATGTGTGAGGCGAAAGCCTAAGAGAAAAGCCCAAGCTGGGGATGAAGATGTGAGACAGAAAGATGAAGAAGGCATTGTGACACCTTGGAGCTAGGGACAGCAGAGACAGGGAAGGAGCATGGTACTTGCAGAAAGGTACCAATGGTTAGGCATGCTTGAATTCCCCAGAAGGGAGCAAACTGGTGCTGAAGCCCAGGGGAGCCCGACTTTGAGTTTCATAGAAGAGAAAGAAAGAAAAAGAACATTCAGCAGTCTAGGAGAGTTGGATGTTGTGCTTCACACCAGTAAATTGCAGCCATCCTGGACTAGACACACACACACACACACACACACACACACACACACACACACACACACGCACAGAGAGAGAGAGAGAGAGAGAGAGAGAGAGAGAGAGAGAGAGAGAACTCCTGCTTCATAAAACAAACAAAACGTCCCTAGTGCTACATGTAAGTCAGTGGTAGAGCTCGTTTAGCATGTACATGTACAAAACCCTGGGTTGGATGCCAGTGCTGAGGGATAAAAGTCTAGAATGACAGGGCAGTGTGATACAGTGGAAGCCAAAAGGAGGTGTGGGGGGGGCAGAGTACATGCTTAGCATGTGTGTAGGAGTGGGTAGAGGAAGAAGAGGATGGGTGGAAGAGGAAATGGCAGTGACTGGTGACTCCTGTAATGAGTTTTGCTTTGAAGGGAAGTAGAGAACTGGAGTAGAGGCTACAAGAACACACCGTATGGAAGGCAAACTTCTTTCGGCATCAGCATGTTACGCATGCCTGGTTTCCAAAAAGAGGGGGAAATTGGTACCGGGAAAGAGGTCTGGACAGTTCTGAAGTCCTCAAGAAGCCGAGGTGGGGTAAGATGAAAATACATCTGGAGGGAAAGTGACAGATCTAGGCTGAAAGGCAGGTGAGGTGAGCTGGTGGACTGACAGCGGTGGAGGTGGGGCCGGGTGTTTCCCATTGCCATTTAAAAAAAAAATGACATCTATTTTCTCCATGAAGTAAGTGGTGAGATCATCAGCTGAGAGGGTGTTGGCAATGTGAGGAGAGAAGTCAAGGTGTGACTAGGCTGTCTCAGGGGGAGCGCGGATGCAGTAAGGAAGTCTAGTGGGATTATCTGGCTGCATGGAGGGCCTTCTGAGATTTATGGCCAGAAACTTGAAGCAAGTCCAGTTTTTCAGTCACTAACACCTGAGGCTTTGGAATTACTTCATGGGACTCAATGCCAAACTGTGCATCCTTAGACATTTCGTGTTATTGGTCTTTTGGATACTGCTAATTACATTTAGTTATTGAACTTTTTAGTGAAATTTGCATTAAACCTGACATTCCTATGTTTTTTTTTTAAAGCATACAGATCCTATGTGGTTGTGTTGCTGAATTTTCACAGAACAGAGGACTCAAGGAAAAACTCCTCAGATCAAGAGACAACACATTGTTGTGCTCTCTAACAGTCACTCCACCTCCCTAGGGTCGGCACGCCCCTGACTTTCTCTTCCAATAACTAGGTTTCTATAAAACTTTTGAACTTCACGTAAGTGCTTGTGCACTTCTTAGTGTCTATGTTATTCATTCGGTATTACACTGGCAAGGATCTTCCATGTTGTGCATGCATAATGGATTGTTCATTGTCTTTGCTGCATAAAGTTGTGGGTATCTACCATAATTTGCTGATCCATTCTCCTGACAATAGACATTTGTTTCTATTTTAACTCTATAGTCATGAATGCTTTTGGCTACATGCCTTCTGTAGTTTTAGTTTTTGAAACAAGGCACCATATATCCTAGGCTGACCTGGAACTTGAGATGTAGCTAAGGATGATCTGGAATTCCCGATCCTTTTCCTACTCTATCTCTGGAGTGTTGGGATTAAAGCGACCATACCTGGCTTTGGGCAGTGCTGAGGATCAACCCCAGGGCTTAGTTCATGCTAGGCAAGCACTCTACCAACTGAGCTACCTCCAGCCCCTCATCCAACTGACTGGTATGCATCTAAAAGTGGGATTACTGGGTCAAAGGGTATAGGTACGTTTGGCTTTAATATATGCCACCTGACTGTTTTCTAGCTGCGTGCATTGCTTTTTATATTCCCAGGAGTTCCCATTGCTCTACAGCTTCACCAGGACTGGACCCTGTTAAGTAACTGTCACTCTGGCAATAAGTGTAATAAAACCATAGTAGTTCTAAGTTGCACTTTGGATAGCTTTTGAAGTTAACCTTCTTTTTGTGTTTTAAAATTCAATTTGGATATCCATTTTTCTGAATGAGTAGTTCAAGGCCTTTACTCCTTCCTTTTTCTTTTACTCCCCTTTAAATAAAGTTTTTGGTCCCCTTTTCTTATTGCTTTTTTTCTGAGTATTTTTTTTAATTTTGTGAATATGAGTTATTTGTCATTTTTAGGTACTGCAAAATGTTATTTTTCAGTAGCTTGCCTTTTGACTCCTTTAGTGTTATAACTTGGTGAGCAGACATTTATATACCTATGTTGTCCATTTCTTCAGTTTTTTCCTTTACAATAAGCTTTTTGTTTCTCTTCTGGTTTGTTTTTAAACAAATTCTTCATTAAACCTTGAGCCATGAAGAGATCTCATCAGTTCTAAAGTTGATTTTGCCTTTGCTGTTTAGATCTGTTATCTATATGGTATGAATTCTTTGTTTGTTTGTTTGTTTTGTTTTACATTTTGGATATTTTATTTTGTAAGCACCTTATGTTATTTTTCCCTCTTTTTATTTATTAAAAATTTCCACCTTCTCCCCACCTCCCATTTCCCTCCTACTCCCCCCCTCCCCCTCCCTCTCCAGTCCTAATGAGACATGATTTTTCGATGTAGGTAATCCTTACTGTCCTGGAACTTGTTATGTAGAATACGCTGGCCCTGAACTCACAGAGATTGGCCTGCTTCTACCTCCTGAATGCTAGGAATAAAGTTGTGTACCACCACATCTGATTCGCAGTGGATTTTTGTAAGTGGTGTGAATCAGGAGACAAGATTATTTTCTCCACATAGATACACAATTGTCCCACTGCCAGTCATTGTAAAGGTGTCACTTCCCATTTCACCACAGTGATACGTCTGTCACTCATCAAGTAGATGCCTTATTATTATTATTATTTTAAATTTAACATTTATTTGCATGTGCGCATGTGTACCTTAGAGTACCTGTTGAATCCAGGGGACAGCTTGCAGTTCTCTTCTTTCACCATGTGAGAACCTGGGATGAAACTCAGGCCATGAGGAGTGATAGCAAACACCTTTACTTTCTGGGTCATCCCTCTTTGTCTCATTTTGTTTGTTTATTTATTTATTTATTTATTTGGCTAACACTTGCTACTTTCATTACTCGTCAGCCTCTGCGCTCCTGTGCACCAAGTACTCATTTAACCTTCCCGTCTCCCCGGTGAAGGCTTCTTACTGCATACTCGGCCTGAGACTTTTGTCTTTGTTTGCTTGTTGCCAAGTGGAACAGGCTTGTCCTTGCATATAGGGAAAGGTAGAGGTACCACCAAGTTAATGCCCCTGAGGCAGCACCCAGAAGTGGACTCCAGCTATAACTCCCTTGTTCTTTGAATGGGAGAAGCTTCCAGCCATGCTCCGTACAATTCACCAGTAGAACTGAGCAGCAGTCGCCCGTGGTTATGATGTATCTGGTGACATAGCCTGCATTTGCTGCTTCTTTTCCTGCTGTCACTTTACCTCCAACTGAAACTTCTCAAGAAGCCCAAACCGGGGCAATTTGCTGGGTCTTTTTTTTTTTTTCCCTTTGTAGTGCTGGAGATGGAACTCATGGCCTCACCCATATCAGGCAAGCACACTATTGCTGTGCTCCATCCTAACCTAATCTGTTGAATCTGTAAATGATGAGGATAAAGTCCAGGACAAGCATCCAGGTGATGCATTTCATCCTTTTTCCTTGAAAGATTTTATGCAGTATTGTAGATCAGATACACCTTCCAGAATGCTCTGCAGTGGGCCTGGAAATAGCTTCTGTTATTAGCTACTGTGACCACGGTTGGAATTATTCGGATGGGAACTCCATAGTACTGTGACAGTGAGAAGGAACAGGGAAGAAAAACCTCAAGTCTGTGTTGACAAAGCACATCTCGATTCCTCAATCAGCCAGCAGATCTAGGCTCTCTATTTAAGAAGCTTGGTTTCAGCTAGAGCAGATATGAAAACTGCTAAATCCTGAAATAACTGGGGGAGCGAATACATTTGGGAGAGGAATCATTTGGGTTGTTAATTCATTATGCTTTTAGAAGATCATGTTTTCCCCCCTCATTCTCTCTATTCTATCTACTGCACATAGCAATCCTCTTTAGCCTAGCTAATGTGTCTTCTTGGATATTTTCGTACCTGTGATTGCTTCTTTTCTTCTGGCTCTCTCAAGTGAGTTTCTCTGAGGCAATATGAGTTCCTAACTGCTCCAATCAAAGCTGCTTTTAAACCAATCCCAGAATGGTTGAGAAGAAAGCAATTTCTCAAAGGCTAATAATTCTAGGCTATAATGGCCTAATAACCAACCAATAACAACACAACAACACATTTCTCCCAGATTTTTCCCATTGTACTAGGTTGGACCTTTTTTGTTTGTTCATGAGACATGGTCTCACTATGTAGCTCTGACTGTCCGGGAATTTACTTTGTAGCCAAGGCTGGCCTTGAACTCACAGAGATCTTCCTGCCTCTGCCTTCCTAGTGTTGGGATTAAAGGTGTGCACCACTGTGCCTGACTGACGTTTGTTTATTGAGATAGGGTGTTATGTAGCTTAGGCTGATTTCAAACTCCCTATGAATCAGAGGAGAATGACCTTGAACTGATCTGAATCCTCTCAAATGTGCCTCTGGAGTGTCGGTGTGATGATAGGTGTGTACCTTCATTCTAGACCCTGGGCTCGGCTTTGAAATAAAAAATGACTGAGCTACTTTATTTAGGAAACATTTGGGGTTCTTCGGGGCTGATATTCATATGGCAGAAATGAAAACGTCTTTCTCCCGATATGTGTGGAGGCCTTTTCTGTATGTGTCATTACAAAAGTGAAACAGCCTAACAGTCTCTCTAAAATGTCTTCAATCTTAGAGCTTTTAATTGACTTTTAATCTTTGGTGACATATGCAGTGTCTCCTATTGTCTCACATTATTCCAGGAGTCTTAAGGATTGACCCTTAGAGTCAGTGAGAATTTTAAACAGAGTTAGAATTTTCTCTTGCTACTTCTCCCTATTTTCCTTTTACTCCATGTCTTCATTCAGGTTTCTATTGCTGAGATGAAACACCCTGACCCCAAAGCAAGCTGGGGAGGAAAGGGTCTATTTGGCTTACACTTCAGCATTGCTGTCCATCACTGAAGGAAGTCAGGACAGAAACTCAAACAGGGCAGGATCCTGGAGGTGGGGGCTGATACAGAGGCCATAGAAGGGTGCTACTTACTGGCTTACTCCTCATGGATTACACATCCTGCTTTCTTATAGAACCTAGGATCACCAGCCTGGGGATGAAATCAACCACAATGGACTAGGCCCTCCCCCATCAATCACTAATTAGGAAAATGTCTTACAGCCGGATTCTTATGGAGGCATTTTCTCTATTGAGGGTGTCTCCTTTCAGATAACTCTAGTTTGTGTGTCAAGTTGACCTAAGACCAACCAGAACATTCCATTAAAACAATCATGGGACAAGGCTGAAAAGAGAGTTTGGTGGGTAGGGTGCTTGTCATGCAAACTTGAGTATTTGGAATCAGTCCCCAGAACCCACGTAAAATGCTGGATGTATTGGCACATGCTTGTAAACTTAACACTGGGGAAGCAGAGACAGGAGAACCCCTGAGGCTCTCTTATCAACTAGCATGCCTTACTATGTGAGTTTCAGGCCTAGGAGAAAGACTGTCTCAAAAGAACAAAACAGGTGAATGGTTCTTGAGGAACCCTGTCAGAGGTTGACTTCTGGCCTCCGTACACTTGGTTACACTTATGCACACACACAAATGTACACAAACATGCATACACACAGAAGCACACACAAAATCATGGAACTCGATATTTTGTGTGCTATTCTACTGAAACCGGATAACAGGGGTGTGACGGCACAAAACAACAATTACAAAATTTCTTGATCACGATTTTGTATCTTAATAATAAATAGAAATAAAATTAACGAAGTCGACATGAGTTTTCAATGTAAGAACTTCATTATAGGTTTGAAATTTGTTGAAACAACATTTTAAATAGTACTCTGACTGGACACCGCATGGTGTGACCCAGAGGGCAAAGACCCTGTGTAGCTCATTTTTATAAGTGACTAAGACAGATATAGGCAATTTCTGTTTCTCATGTAATGCTCATCTCTCAACCATTAATGAGTATGAGAAAGAGGGTTTACGTTTACTAAGAAAATTATCTGTGAATATAGGTATCCCTATTCTGAAAAAAATAATTTTTAAGTGTTTAAGGTCCTCAAAATGAAATAGGCCAAGTATAATTGTAACTTGGCAACTTTGGTGGTGCATGCCTCTAATCCCGCTTTCAGGATGTCAAGGCTGGAAGATTTGATTTTTAGGTCAGTTTGGACTGTGTGGTCAGTCTCATATTCTCTCTCTCACACACATACAGAGTTAATCTTAATTTAATAAGAGTCACAGAATTTGGGGGTCTTAAATTTGAAAAAAAATCTTAGTAACTGATAGAAATACACTTCCCATCCAGAAATGTCCCAAATAGTAGTCCCCATGAGACCCTTGGCATTGGAGAGTGGCCAACCCGATCTTGATTTTACTGCTGGACGGTTCTTGTGCTTATAAGGTCCTTATCTCCACTGGCATCGCATCTTTTTGTAATGCTAGCCTTTTGTCCTAGTTCTGCCGCTGAAACTGTGTAGCATCTACTTTTAATCTCTTTTCCAGTCTCTTTAAGTAGAGGTAGGTTCATGTCTATGGTTTCTCCTAAACTTTCTTCAGGCCAGGTTAGATGACTTCAGTTACTTAGCTCCCCCAGTGAAATTTTCTAGTTCCCCTTTTCCTGGTTGCCATATGTTGCAGGCGCAGAATGTGAAGAGACCTATTTCTTCTGCTTCTACCAGTAATTAGGACTAAGGTGGCCTTTGTTTTAACCATCACACTATGCTGCTGATTAGCTATTGCTATTATGCCCCAGTAAATTCCCTTGTTTAATGTGGTAGATTTTAAACTTGAGATTTCCTTGATTCTGTGCACAGTTGATATTTTGAGCTTGAATGTTGTGAGACTCTTCCGTTGTCTTTGCTGAACTGAATCTTGCTTGCTTTGCTCTTTCATTTCCAATCAGTGGTGATGGTTTAATGTCTTGATTCAACGTGTCAGCTACTGCCCCCAGCATTTTGTTCTTTGCAGCTACTATAAACATGATTCTATGACATCACCCACATCTCTGATAAAATTATTGTTCGGATGGACTCAAGACCAGAGCTCACTGGCAGGCAGTACTAGCAACATCCTTCTAAGTTGACATCTATTAATCAACATTCCTTGGATGCCATTATTGCTGAAGCCACAGATGTACCCCCCCACACCTCCCCATCCTAACCACATTTCTCCACCTTGCCCACAAGATCTGTCATCATGAGCAACTGTCGAATGGTTTGCTGAAATCAAGATATCACATGTTTGTAGCATTCCTTTGATCTCCTAGCCTAATAGCCCCATTCAAAGGGAAAATAAGGTTAATATGGCTCAAACTAGACCTATTAATAGCAATTAGATGAGCCATTTTCATCTTCTTGTATATAATAGGTAAAAAGCTTATTTTGACAAACCAACATTGTCATTTTGGCTATGGAATAACAGTATTGTAGCACTGCAAGGGGACTCTTTGAAACCTACAGCCTATTTCTCGTGCTCAAGACTGCCTTGTTTGTGACAAGCAGAGAATTCGAGTTTTGTCTCTTTCTTTATTTCTTTTAGGGTCCATATTCTTTGATCTACAAGAAAATATTGAGAATTTAGGACCTTTGGAGCTTCCTTAAGCTTGGTTTGAGGAAGGTTGGGTACTATCTTGTGAGCCAGGAAAGTGGGAACATTTGTGGTGAGGAGTATGGATTCTGAAATTGGACTGTGTGGGTTCTGATACCATCTTCACCCTCTCAACATTGTAGTACTTTTGGCAGCATGTTGCATATCTTCTTTTCTTCATCTGCTATGGAGTGGAAATAACACCATTGACTGCATCATGTTATTGAGAGAAGTTAAAGTGGTTATTGAGCACAGTGCCTGGCAGATCAACTCTTCTATTGACACTGTACTGCATCAGACAGAGTAGAAGGCATATATTGCTCCTTCCAAGTAGGTGAAAGCCTCTGCCTGAATCTGTGAAATGCAAGGTCAGAAGAAGGATGTGGCTAGCTGATCAAGAAATTCTGATTCTCAATATGACCAGACATTAATTAAGGTTCTTTTTTTTAATGACCATTTTTGTTACTTCTATAAGCATACAAAAAGTGATTATCTTATCCTTCAGATTTATTCATTTATTATGTATCAGACACTTTTGTAGACACTTATGTTTGATAAGCAAACATAAAGCAACTATAAGCCTGTGTTCCAAAGGAGAGAGATAAACCCCATACAACAGGATATATGAGGAAATTCCAAAGCCTTTAAGGGAGGACATCCAACTGCATGGGGCTAGGATGGTCCTGTTTAGTTAGGGTATTCTAGTGAGCCTCACTGAAGAAGCTGCATCTGAGCAGTACTGGAAGGAGGTAAAGTTAATTGTGCACATGAGCGGAGGAAGATTCTGTTGGTAGAGGAAATCCATAGCTTTTACAGAGGCCCTGGGGTAAACACAAGTCATGCACAATTCAGTGATGACAAGGAGTCACAGAAGGTCATAGTGGTGGTGTCTATGAGATGAGGAAGGGAGTGAGGGGGGATAGACCAGCATGGCAAGATGGAAGTAGATAGCATAGAGTCTGGTAGGTCATTGCCTTGGCAGATACAGTTTTGCTCTGAGTAGAGTGTCAATCCTTCAAGATGGGAATAATGTGACTAACTTAGAGTTGAAAAGAGTCCCGTGGGTTATTGTGTGGGGAGACCTGTCAGAGACAGGGGAGTAGGGGCAGGGACAGCAGGTGAGTGTTGGCGGTGAGAGCAGAGAGTGCTTTGGTAGAAGCACTGGAAAATAATTGGATACACCATAGAGCTGTTGACATTTTGGTTTCATGGATAGGACCGGGCAATTCAACTCATACAGATGGGCAAAACTAGAAAAGAAAAGAAGACCCTCTTCCCTCATCCTCTACTAGATTTACTCTCAAGGAACCCATGCTGTAGTCTCTTGTGATCCTTTCAAGAGATTCTCACATAGATTCAGCAGATTCTCACATATAGATTCATGAAACCAGTGCTCTAAGGGAGTAGGTACTTCTCTGAGAGTTTTGTTGGATAGTATTAGTTTTTGTCTTGGGGAAAAATGAAAGTTGTTTTAATTAATATCCCCTTTAAATGATGTTTCTCACTTAAATAGAATTACATTACTTTTACCCTCCTTTTCTCCCTTCAACTCCTCCCAGCTACATGCTCTTAAAACCCTCCCGTGCCTTCCACTAGCAAGTTGATAGCCTCTTTTTCTTTGATTATTATTGCTATATACATATGTATTATATGTTTGTATACACACATATACACAGAGATATAATACACACACACACACACACACACACACACACACACACACACACACACACACACACAACCTCCTGAGTCTGTCTTTGTTGTTTGGATGTATATGGTTTCAAGACTGAGCACTCTGTATTGGGCAACCAATATTGGAGCTCATTCCTGGGGGATGCTAATTCTCCTTTTCCCAGCAGTCAGTAGTTTTCTGTTATTTGTCTAGGGTGAGACCCCTTGAAATCTCCCCACGCTTGGCATATGTTATAACAGTAATATATACTGAACTTGAATGTGCAGTGATGAGTTTTAACAGCTATTAATAAATCTACTTCTGTAATTCATATTACCCTAAGACAGAGACCATTCTCCTCACTCCAGATTATCAATATTTCTTTGAAAATATTACAATTGTACTAGAAAAGCAGGGTTTGAAGTTAAGTGGCCTATGATATACTTCTAACTGGGGCTGCCATGTGAATATGACCACAGAAGAAAATGACTCCACAGAATCTTCTGCAATCTCAAGAAGTTTCAGACTTCCAAGATAAACAGCAGCAAGAGTTTTTCCTTGCTTTTGGTCTGAGGCTTTTTATGATACCTTGCTGCTGGCTTTTATGGAGAAACAGGGCTTGCTTAGACAAGAGTAAGAATCTTGTTTCAGAGGGCTGAGGAATAACTTAGAACCAGGATCTTTTTAAAGATAAAGCTACAAACATTTCAGAAGACATTAAAAAAGATCTCTTGCCTTTGACACATTTTTCCAAGCTGCAAAAAATGCCGATTTGTAACTACACTTTAAGTCTATTCCAATGCTCAAAATTCTTATGGAGGGTGAGAAAAGATGTTTAGGGTCTGATTTCTGATGACTCTGTCTAAGCACATCTGGATTTGTGAAACAAAACCCTAATTCTAGAGTTGAGCTACTCTTTTTTGCTGTTCGTACCAGACATCTAAGAGCGAAGAACTGGTAAATATGAGAGCAGATGACAGCCAGTGAGACATACTGCTCACGAGAATACAGTATCAATATTTACGTTTCTCTCCAGCCTGCATGTGAACTCCATTCCTCAAGCCTGTATTTATATCTTAGTAAGGCAACTAAAGCTGTATTTCCCCTTTTAATTTGGCACCAGAATTCTGCCCACTTCAGTCTGCCCCTTTTGCAAGATGGCGCCTGTTTATTGAGTATTTGAGCTTAACTGAGAGGAGGAAGTACAGCGGGAATAAATAGAAAACCTCTGAGAAGAAGTCAAGGGAATGTCTGTTTTACAAACATGAGACAATAGGTCTTGAAGTTCTAACAATGTGTTTGTATGTTGAGCGGAGAGGGTGGCAAACTCAGAAGGGATGTGGGGAAAAAGGAACTTGGGAGTGTTTTCAAACAGTACCATTTGAGTTAAAGACCTTCGGTGTTAAAGCAGAAAAATGCTGCAGCCCTATCAGGTATCAAATGTCACCTAGTGCTCATCTGGCAAAACTTTAGCTTTTGATAATTAAAACTAATCCAATTGCATGAAGAAAAATACATTGCCTAAGTTTGCCTCTTGTGTGGCTTCGATTTAACTCTTTGTTTTATGTCTTATAACAAGTAACTCTTTAGCTGCTTGTACAGTAGCAGGTGATAAAGAGAAATAGGGTTCACTTACAAACACATTTCAGGAGAAACAATGAGAAAGCAGACTCTTTAGATTACTGGTTTATAAATGTAAGTTTGAAGCCCTTTTGGGTTTTCATAATTAATTTGATAAGGCAGTGGTTTTAATAAATGTTTAAGATGAATGAAAACATTAAAAAAAACAAAAATCTATACAAAGTACCTTTATTTCTTTCTCAATTGGGGCTTTGTTTTCCTTCCCAAGTCCTCCCTCCCTGTGTGTGTGTGTGTGTGTGTGTGTGTGTGTGTCTTGATCAGTCAGTGAATCAAGCCTTACAACCTGTGACGCTTAGGCTCAAGATTGGTTGGTTCTCAGGAGCTGGGCATTTTGCATGTTGCTCTAGCCAAGTATTCAGGTTTGAAGCCCAGCACAATTGCCTGTAGCTTCAGAGGATTTGGCACCTTCTTTTGACTTCTATGGATTCTTTCATGCACATGATGTTCATAAACACATTCAGGCATACACACACACACACACACACACACACACACACAAAATTACATATCTAAAAGTTCCCCTAGGTACTGGGAGTTTTATCAAGATTACTAGCTTACATTTCTGTCCTGGGTCGTCTTGCACTTAGTCTGCATACTTCAAGCTCCTAATTGGTGAAATGGGAACAGTAGTAATACTGATATCACAGAGTTGTGAAAATTTAGTGAGTTGACCCAGTGGTAGTGCTAGCAGCTGTGTTATACACATGCTGTACACAGAAAGGGTTAATGTGTTTATGCTACTGGTGGCATGATTTTTATGGCTTTATTATTATTCTTATCAAGGGACTTGGGAAAAGGAAGTAGGCATAAAAAATGATAGAAACCCAGCTCTTGTGTCTCCTCAACTAGTGTACATTTTCCAGTTCTGGTCTTCTGAATATTTGTAGAAAATGGGGACAGCAAATGTTATTCCAATTTTTGGCTTGTCTAGTGTAACATATGTCACACAAGAGCAATTCATCTCATCAGGCTACCAGTATGCAATCATTCTCAGGGTGTGTGAGTCTGCTGATGGCCACAAGGAGGTCAGGTGTGGATGTGTAGCATCATGGATACAGGACAGGGTGCAGATATCCAATCTTTCTGTCTGAATCTTCTCCCATAGTGACCTGCCTTTTGTTCTTTGTAATTCAATTTCAGGCATGAGAGATTGTAGAGAGAGGAGAGTATAGATCTGGTATGTTAGGGAAAGGCTAGGTGTTCATTTTTTAATTTTCTTCTTGGGTAAACAATAAGTGTGGTCATGTAATAGATGCAATAAAATCTGAGGAAACCACTGCTTCACCTCTAGGAAGATCACATAAAAGCCCACAAGCAATATCTTGACTTCCAATATTGCTTTGTCCTGTTATAGAATCATGTATGTGCTATGTTCACATCTAGATTTTCCCCTATGGTTATACTTGACAGTCCATTTATATTGTTGCATATAGTTGTAGCTCCTTTACTATCTTCACTATATTCCGTTATGTGACTATTGCACAGTTTGTTTGCCCATTCACAAGAGACTCAGCAGAGAACGCTGAGGCCTTCAGATATGCTGGATCTACCACTCAGAAGAACCTTGGTCTCTGAACCACTGAGTGAAAAAAGCTGTCTGCAGCGATTAGATTTCGGGTATGAGAGAAGTAAACTTACGTTGCAGGATTTAAGAGACGTTTATCACAATAGTTCACCGTCTCTGACCAACATCAAGATACCATGCGCCAGTTTTCCTGGAAAGGCCCAGATAGCAAAATTGCAGCAATGTATTTAGTGTTTCTCCTCCTTGAATAAAAGAAGCACTAAACTGTTGGGCACTTTTTTCCGACAGACACAAAGAGAACTCACATGTGACAAGAAGCGATGTGACAGCTTTCCCTGAACAAGGAACTGGAAATAAAGATCTTTTAGCAGGAGTTCCTGATTCTAGAGAAATGTTGTTAGAGAACTCCTTTGGTTGCAAACAAAACCAAGAAACTTTCATCCTATCTCCCCCATCTCTCCTTCTCTTTCTCTTTCCTCTCCCTCCTTCCCTCTCCCTATATGAACAATAAACACAACAACAACAATGTACGGGAAATCCTGAGTGTAGGGTACAGTGAGATTTTTCAAATTGAACATAACCTCTGAAACGATCATCTAGAGGAAGAAAGGGCACATTTGAAACTCTCTAGAAATCTTGCCAGTTTTCCCTTCCAGTCTTGGAGAGCCATTATCCTGACTTGCAATAGAAATCATTGCTTTAACCTGTTTTGGAATCAAGTAGTATGCTATTTTCACATCTGGATTTCCCCCGCAGGATTATATTTGATTATCCACTTATATTGTCGCCTGTAGTTTTAATCTATTTGTTATCTTCACTATATTCCTTTATGTGAATGTTATAGGATTACTTGCTCATCCTACTTTCCGGATATTTTCTCTCTTGGGCTATTTGGAATAAGGATGCTATGAAGATATTAATTCTCATCTTTTGATGAATGTACACTCACATTTTTTGTTGGGTTAAAAACTTCTTGACATGAATTTTATAAAACTTTCTTCCTGTCTCAGATAGATATTTCAAGGCTGTGACAGTGACTCTTCTTGCTGTCTCTCCACTTTTTGATCTAGGTCAAGCAAAAGCATGTGGTTTTCTGTAATTTAAAAGACTATCACTAATATTTAATGGCAAACTTTGGGTGTCTAAAATGGAGGAAACACGATTGAGTTGGAAGACATTTCCAGCCCTTTGATTCACCAATGTGGCCTTCTTGTGCACCGCCCATAATCGCACTTCGACACTGGAGACTTTAGGACACCATTCAGCTCTTTTGTGAGAAAGAGAATCTTCTGGATTTTCGGATTGTTTTGCTTCCTTGGAGGATGGAGTGGAGGAAGCAGTGTGATGAGCTCTGCCATCACAGGGCTAGATTTGGATCAGCAACTACCTTCCCTAAAGTTGGGCAGACCAAGAGAGTCAAGGTTTGAGGTAAAGTCCAGGAGAGTAGTACATCTCCTCAGAAGGGCAAGAGGCAAAGTCAGGTGGTGGTGGTGGTGGTGGAATGTGCTTGTATCCATCAACAGACAGTTTATTCCTTCGGCTCTGCCTTCAAGACCTTGAGTATCTTCTTCTCCAAAGGTAGCAGTTCCAGTTAGATCCGGCTTTGTGGGTTGGGGGACAAAAATTCTGAAACTCTCCACAGGACTCTTCTTTCCAACCTCCAAACAGGCTGAGTGCTCAGACACCTTTACTGAGGTTCTGGCTCACAGACTGATATGGCATTCCCACTTATGCACCCCTGGTCCCATAGACTCCCTCCCTGTTTGCTTTAAAATGACCTGGCTTAGAATAGTGAAGTGTGAGTGTTTTGGTCTGTACTTTCCCCTTCAGGAATATCAGCAACATCTGAAACATCTTTGGGGGGGCAAAGCACACTCAAGGCTGCCTTGTGTTTTGATTGGATGTTTAGTTCACGTTCAGTGTGAGAAGTGTGAGGCCTTCACAGTTGAGCCTGAAAATAATGGTTGTGAGAAGCCTCCCAGGTGACCTTGTTGCTGAGTGACACATAGCTAGGCCTTTGCAAGTGGACTTTTGTGCTAAACTTGAACATAGAGTTCAATTTTACTGAGTGCTTCATTCCTTTCCCTGACTAAGGATAGGTGAGCTGATTTTTTTCCATGAGGCAACTGATTTGGACCATTAACTCAAAGTTTCTTCCACTACAGAGGTGACTATGGAATTGCCTTTTGCATTTTGGAAACTACTGGGGCCTAGTGGGACAACCTGTGAAGTCAGAAGCTAGACAGGGCTGAATTGCAGAAGCACTTTATGCAGAATTAGAGACCCTTGGAAATCCAGATATACTATGGGGACCTGGGTGAGTTTTTCTTAACCCCCTACTTCTCTCACGCTGTCTAAGCAAAACTAAGACCATGACCTGCGCTTTGTTCTTCAACCCCCTAACTTGTAACCAATGTTGTCTCCAGTTTTTTGGAAGATCACTAGATTTTGCCTTGGATGGCTATGTATTATCAAGGGGATTCTTCTAAACACATTCAGGAAGATAAATTTTCACACACACACACACACACACACACACACACACACACACACAATAACAAATACTTGTATTATGTAACATGCCTCTCAAAAAGCTGAGAAGCAAATACAATGTTGTTTTAGTAAACGAGGAAATGGATGCTCTGCTAAATGGCTTTAAAAACACACTATGGAAACGTGCCCAGCTCAAATGTGGCTCTGTGCCTTTCATTTGTGTACCCTACCTACTCACCCAGCCCCTGTCCATTCATGCAAAGCACTCTTCTCTTCATGTGGCCAATGGAAGGCCACTGAAATGGCATTCTACTTCCTGATTTATGATACAGGAAGCACTGACAAACACAAGCAAACAAACTCCCAAACCTTTGATCAAACAAAAGGACAATATCCAGGTTTGACTTTGCATGCTAAGAAGGGCTGGTGCTAGAATTTCTTTAAAAGGAAAGAAGACCCCCGAGTTGCATGCAAGTGTGTGTACAAGACTGTGTGATAGATTAAAACACAGCTGGAGGAAGTGGTGATGGCTAGGTGTCTGGCTTTTTTTTATTTCCCTAAAATTTCTAATTGTTTTATTCACCAAACACTTAATGGAAGTAATTTTCTGTAGCAGGAATCTATCCCCCCTCCTCCATCTATCTATCTCAGGGTCTCTGCTATCTAAACCCAAAAGATTCACCTCATGGATACACAGATTTATTTTTAAGCTGTGTTCATCTTTCCACATTCCTCGGTTTTGTTTGAAGGTTGGTATAAATGAACTGTGGGAGACCTCAGTTCAGAAGCAAATCAATCCAAATTACAACAAATTACTCTTTTAGAAAAATTTTCAGCTAGCCAAGATAAAAAAAATTACATTGGTGAGGTTTATCGTGGGAATGAGTATGATGTTCCCATAGAGTAATTCATACACTACTCAGTAGCTTAAAACAACTATTTATTTATTTAGCCTAAGTCTCTGAATTTTAAGTTTGGGCTGTACTCAGATTGGCTCACTCATGTCTCTAAGTAGTTGCTGATGACTGGCAAGTTACCCTGACACTGGCCTGTCTAAAGTGGTCTTACATGTAAGGAGTGTTTGGGTATTGGTTGGAACAGTGGTTCTCAACCTTCCAAATGCTGTGACCCTTTAATACAGTTCCTCATGTTGTGGTGACCCCAGCCATAAAATTAATTTTGTTGCTACTTCATGACATGTAATGTTATGAATCATTATATAAATATCCAATATGCACGATATTTAATATGTGATCCTTGTGAAAAGGTTGTTTGATTCCCTCCCCTCATAGAGGTCATGACCCACAGGTTGAGAACCACTGGGCTTAGGTAAATGGATTATAGGATCTAGAGTCTCTCTCTACCGCAGTATTCCAATAGAACATGGAATCGTGTAAAGTCTTGAGACTCAAGCTTTGTAGTGAGGGGCTGCGGGCAGGCCTGCTTTTCATCCTGCCCGGCTCCCGCACAGCTAGCTTAGCCCCAGAAATAATAACACACAAATTGTATTCATTTAAGCACTGCCTGGCCCATTATCTCTAGAGAGTTAGTTACTGACTAACTCTCCTATCTTGATATTAACCCATTTCTAATAATCTCGTGGTAGCACCACGAGGTAGTGGCTTACCGGAAAAGATTCAGCATGTCTGACCTGGTGGCTGGCTCCATGGCATCTGGCTCATTGCCCTCTTCCCAGCATTCTATTCTGTTTACTCCGCCTACCTAATTTTCTGTCCTATCAAAGGGCCAAGGCAGTCTCTTTATTGACCAATGAAAATAACACAATAGACAGATAACCCTCCTCCATCAAAGCTTGGCCCTACTTGTAGAAATAACATGACCAATTCAGAGTCAGTGGATGAAGAAATAAGTTGCTTCTAGCTTAGAAAGTATCAGGATAAAGAAGAGAGAGATGTTGCCATTTTGTTATCTACAAAAATATTAACTTATTGATGTAGCTTTCCCCCCCCTGAATTTTGATACAGGAAAAAAAACACATTTTAAACTGCTTCTTAATTCCAGAACCATCTTTATGAGGTGGAGATGATCATAGTGATTTTTTTAGACACTATGAGGGCTCTTGCTTCCTTGAGTTTTCAAGTTGTTTGTGTTTGAGATAGATGATATTTATTGTTTGTGGTGACGGCCACTGCACCGTAGGGACATTTCAGGAGTGGGGAGAGGATAACCACGGGCGTGGACTGGAGCGAAGGACATACTACACACGTGTGCCTATGTTGCACTAAAACCTATTATTTTGTATTCTAATTAAAAAGAGAACATTGCCTTCCATAGGTGTCCCACCAGCAGCTCTTTCCTGAAGCTGCAAAAGTCACCCTGACACAGTTTACTACCTCTAAGGGATAAATTTATTCCAAACATTTCCATAAATACTTGTATGTGTCAGGCATTTGTCTAGCTACTGAAGCTATAAATATCTAAAATAGACACCAGTCTTTAGGTAAGTCATGGTCTGGAAGGGAAGGAAGAAAGTTATAAAGATTACTACAGTGAACTGTGGTAGGAATGGTTACTGGAAATTGAACTTTTTCCAATGATGATTGCTTTCTTTGAAGTAAGGAGGTATGGACATGATTACCTAAATGACTCAGGAAAAAAAAATACTAGACAAAATCCATACTCTTTCAGGACAAAAACACATAGCAAACCTGATAACTGGCATCAATAAGAAAGTCCCAGATGACATTCTATTTCATAAAGAATGAATCCTTTCCCTTTAAGATAAAAAACCAAGATAGACTGCTCATTCTTATCACTTCTATTCAGTGCTGTGCTAGAGAGTTTAGCTAGAGCAATTAGGCAACAAAAAGAAATAATGACATCTAGATTGGAATCATAGAAGTAAATGTATTTTTATTCACAGATGACATGTTTTTTATATTGACAATCCAAAGGAAGCCACAATAAAATCATTAAGCTAACAAATGATTTAGTTGAGCTTTTAGGAAACAAAATCAGTTTAAAGAGCACAAACTATAATGCACGTGAACAATCAGGCAAAGAAATTAAGGCAGCAATTTTACTCATAGTAGCTTCAAAAAAGCATAAGACCAATAAATTTTAACAAAAGAAATATAAAATATATACAAAAATATATAGATAACTGGAAAAATTCCTGTGTCTGGGTTGGAAGACTTATATTAGTAATGGGTAGTACTCCATAAACAAATACAGAATTAATACAATCCATAACTTTATCTATTTTGCATCAATTGACAATATTTCAATTTAAGACAGTTATAAAAGTTGCAGGCTAGCCTGAGCTATAGTGTGAGACCTTAACTGAAAAGCAAACAAATAAACAACACCTTTAATCCCAGTATTTATGAGGCAGAGGATGCTGGATCTCTGCGAGTTCAAGGCCAGCCTCATCTAAGTAGGGAGTTCAAGTCCAGCTAGGGCTACATACAGTGAGACTGTCTCAAAACAAAAACAAAAACAAGAACAAACTCATACTGCCACCCCCAAAAGCAAAAAGTCCAAACAAACAAAAATTAAAACTCTTATTAGAAAATATAGAAACAAATCCTTGTGATCTTATGTTAGGTAATATTTTTCTTGGGCATGACACTGAAAGCAGAGTCAACAAAAGGAAAACTAAATAGAACTGTATCAAAATTTATTTCGTTGTCTTTCAAAAGACACTATTTCAAAAGCGGGGTGGGGGAGGTGGCTCAACGTTTCTGACCACTTGCTGTTCTTTCCCAGGACTGCAGTTAAACTGTACTCAGTTTAGTGCCTGATGGCCGCCTGTAACGCCAGGGCATCTGATGCCTGCTGGCGTCTGCAGGAACCCGTTCACATGCATATGGGGTGAACATGCATGTGCATGCATACACATACACACATAAATAAAAACACAATATTAAGAAAATGAGAAGTGAACGCACAGAGTAAAGGAGCTATTTTCCAGTAACCTATTGTAGCTGACACTTGGAATCAGTTTCCTGGAGCTAGTGTGACCAGTTTCCGCAGACTAAGTTGCTTAGCAAGTTAAAGATTCCAAAAGTTGATATTCTAACAGCTCAAGAGTCTGGATGTCAACCAACAGAAGCCAGCAGAGAGGATGGGAAGCAGATCTTTCTAGAACTTTCAGTGGGGATATGGTCCGGCTAATACCACGTTTTGAACTTCTAGCTTCTTTAAACTGGTAGAATCAACTTTTAGTGTCAACGGGGCTTTCAAAAATGGGTATACTCTTCTACCTGAATTAAGAGAGATTGAGAGACATGAGACCACTGTTGAAGATTTGGAATTTTTGTTCAAAATAATGGAAGAGAGAGTATACTAGTTCTGTTAGGTGAGTTGCTGTAACAAACAGTCCCCATCCTCCTTTTTAGTGGCTGAACACAGTAAAAATGTATTTCTTTCATACAATTACCTGATCTAGAGCAGCAGCCTTCTCACCGGCTTTCCTCCAGATGAGGTTCTTCTCATTTTTTTTTTTTTGTCTGTCATCTTTTAGGTCCGTGTATCTTCTGTATTCTGCTTCTGGATGGATGGGGAAAGGGAGTGGAAGATTGAGCTCGGAAGAGTGTCATTATACTGGCCGAGAGTTGACTCGCTAGACTTTCAGTCACATTCTATTGGCCAGAACTCAGCCAGGCAGACGTATCTCCCTTTGAGAGAGACTGGCACATGCAGTTTGGCTTACATGGCTAGGAAGAAAAGGGGAGCAAGTCCCACGAACAACTAGCCGGTCTCTCTTACGAGGGCTGACCAAGCACAAGGAGAATTGCAGACTGCAAGCCTAACTTAAGGGATTATGTGTTTGTGGTCAGTCTGAGAGCAGAATGGGGTTGTTTGCTTCCATTGTTCTTGGTGAGACATTCTCAGTCTGACATACTGCAAAGGAGGCACATTCCTGCTGGTGAGTGTAGCCTCGGCTCAGTCAGTAACTCCTGGGGGATGAGTATAAAGATCAGGGTTAAAGTGTAATGCGTTAGCTTCCTGCCTGCAGAATGATAAACACAGCCCTCCTGTCCATATTGCCATCCGAAGGGAAGCAAGCGGTGCATGTGGAAAATAAACTGCGATGTCTTATTACGCGGACACGGACTGAATGAAAATACGTAACTGTTCCCCCTTTAAGGTTGTGCTTTAAATAGAACTCTGCTCGGGGCCCTTCTTGATGTTTCATTCCTTTGCTTGCTCTCTCCAAGCTTCCTTCACTCCTGGCCACATCTGTTCTTTTGTGACCGAGGGATGGGGGGCAAGTTCTGTTTAGGACCCAGATAGACTGGTACGTCACTCAGAAAGAAGCCTCTCTCCCCTTGCCCACTTACCTTTTCTTGAGTTCTCAGGGCCGCCTTGACAGGTGTGGCTATTTTTTGACATTTCTGTGCTGGTTGCGCCTGCCCCTCCAGACAACAGCTGCTTGTCTTTCTGACAGTCTGTTTGTTTGTGTCTGACTGCTAATGTCATAGGAAAACTCACCTCGCTAGCTTGCTCTGATTTTTCGAGGCACTTGTCTCTTGCTATACTGCTGGGTGCTTAGGGAGCTTTGTTTACAGAGAGTGTGCTTGCTGAAGAGTGCAGCCGCTTCCTTTGTATCATAATTCCCGGTGGGCATGCGGGAAGGCTCTGGCCCAGACCTCACGGGACAGGCTGCAACGGGGACAGAAAATATAAACGAGGAAGAAAGGGGCACTGGGACCAGGGAAAACGAGTTCTGTCGAGAGTGAGCCTTCAGCACAGACAGCCAGCAGTCCAAGTAACAACCCGCCACATCAGGAAAAGGTGGATCGGATCCAGTGGTGTCAGTAGCCAAGAATCTAAGGCATTATCTTTGTGTCTAGAAGTGGTTCTCACTGGGTAGCTGTGTTTGTCTCATCTTGCTATCCTCCAATCTGCTCCTTTCCCTCCAATAGACTGGCTCTTGGAAGGCACAAGTCCTAGTTTATATTCTTCCGTGGGCTCCTATTACTCTTCTGATGACATCTAAACAAACTGGTTTTCAAGATCTAGGAGTCTGGTCCTAGCCTCTCTTCTACCTAGACTTTCTGTACTGGCCCCTGTTCGAAGATTGCTCTGGTTCTGCTCTTGTGCCAGTCTTGCTAATTCTTCCTCCAACTTCCTCCAGTTCTGTTCTTGATTCCCTCTTTCCCTGATGTCCCTGCTTGGCTCATCGTGATGCCAGTTGCCCACAGCTTGCTTTCTCTCTTTCTCCTTCTCCCTCCCCATAGCCATTTCCTCGCAGTGCTGTAACTACCTATTCATTTTTGTGTTTCTCCATTAAGGGGGAGCAGGGGCTCCCTTAATGTCTTAACCTCTGTTGGGTGCCCAATTGTGGGGTCAGGGTAGGATTATTTCTATAATAAAGAACCACTAACATGTCATTGGGTCAATGCTACGAAAGTTTTCTTTCTTTTCCACGTGAGAATTCAGTGTAGTGTTCAGTGGGTAATCTTTCGCATAGTTATTTTAAAATGTAGATCCTTTTCACTATCTACTTTCTTCATCCACCAGATAGGTTTTCTATTTCCAGGGCTTCAGCTGAAAGGCACGTGGAGTAGGGGAGAAAGAAGACTCATACAGGCTGGTTTTGGATTAGCCTAGAGGTTGAGTAATTAGTCTCCATCTGTAATCCATTGGCCTAAACGCAATCGTTTGACAACATATAATTACAGGGGATGCTGGGAAATCTCATTCAGCAGCAAGCAGGCTTGATGGGAAAGTATCTAGTTTCTTTACACTAATGCTTACCTGGCACAAGGTAGGACTGAGTCAATATTGATTAAATGAGTGACCATTGCATTTTAGGCTCCATCTTGATTCTACGATAAATCAGTTTAATCACCACAAAGGATATGTGGTGACAGATCTTAGAGAAAAAGTTCAGTGGACTCCAGGAACCTGGGGACCATGTAAACATTACAGATAGCGGTCGAAGGAAGAGCAAGGAATTCCTGCCTTCTGGAACTTTGATAGCCAGATGATGAGTGCTGCCTATCAGGCCTCCAGGGAAAGAGAGTTACATTAATACATATTTTTCTTTTTTTGTGGGTAGAAAAGATGTAACAGAGAAGAGGAGATAGGAGTTACTGCTTTGATTCTCTAGAATGAGATGGTGCCAGCATCTATGCGCATATGGCTTCCAGGTCGATGACTGTCACTTGTACATGCACCTAGCTGCTTGTCACTCTCCTGTCCCAGAGGGGGCAGGTGTGTGTAGTGCCCATGACAGGGCCCCGCCATTTCACAGTCAGAGCATCCTTGAAGTCATTGTGTTTCCCCGTGAGCCACCCCCCCCCTCAATTCCAGGTTTCTTCTCCAAGCCATTCCCTGTAGGTGATAGAAAACTCATTTCCCGTGTGGTAGGCAGAAGAAAGAGAGCCACACAAGTGAGAGCTACCACCGGCAAGCAATTCAGTTTGAAAACACGTCTCCAAGGACTCGAGTTCTGGATGAGCCACGGCATAATAACACCTTGCCTGTGGGTGGCTCTTTAGAATTTTCAGAAGCACTTTCTTCCCACACCTTATCTCATTTCATTCTCATAAGAAGATGGTGAGGTAAGAAAGCCAGGGCTTATTATGTCAGCTTTACAGATGAGCAAAGCAAGGCTCAAAGCAGCTCCCATGACTTTCCCAGGACCATGTGGCTGATCCTCTTGTCAGGCTCACGCCTCGCCCCCTGGAATGAGAAAACTCATCCCTAAAGCATTCCTTCTTAGTTTATGATCAGGAAGACGGGAGACAATGTCTCTTGAGTGACCTTGCCTTTTACTGCTGGCCGTTTCTCCCCCTATCTAAACAAGTAGGTCGGTTAGAAGCTACCATACAATCCTTCCCAGTGTTTATGTTTCTGCACACTGTGGTTCTGCTTCCTCCTGGTGTCCCTTCTGAGTGTTGGTAGAGAAAACTAAAGACAGCTAGAACGTTCCCTAGGTTGTAGTATCCTACATGCCTGCTAATTATAGTAGTGTCTAGGACTCTTTTTCATTAAAACAAAGCAAAACAAAAACCCACAGGGCTAGGATGTCCCAACAGATGTCTCTCTGTGCACTCACTGTTGCTACTGAGTGCTGCTGTTGCCTACTCAGGAATCCTTTACACTCTGTCCAGACCTTACTCAGATAGAGAGCCCATGCTACCTTACCTCCCTACCTAATTAAAGAACAGCTCTAGCCTCCTTGGTCTCTCGTGGTCTGGTTGTGAGCCGCTGAACATTGGCAGGGATGTGATGGGAGGAGGGTACAGCAAGGGCCAAGGAGAGACAGGATGAGTTCCTTACTCTGCAAAATCTAAAACAGGATGTGGAGCATCACACTCTACTGGGGACCAAGAAAGAAGCATTGTAGAGGAAAGGTGCCGAGCCCTTCCTCCCCATCTCCCTCTCAGCGGCTCAGCTAGCTGAGGAAGCTCTATCTCTGGTATCATCTCCCGTGCTTTGTTTCTGCAGTGGCAGAGCGTGACCGACACCTGGTAGTATCAGTGTTTGTATCTGTCTCAGCAAATCCTTTTCCATGTTAAAAGATTAATATAGTAAATCCAGAGGTATGGGGAGAATGTGCTATTTCCTCTTTGGGTGTCAGAGTGTTGTTTGGTTCACACTGTTTTTTGTTCTCTTTTCTTTTTCTCTTTCTCTCTCCTCTTCTCCCTATAAACTGCATTATAATGTCTTTGTCCACTTTCTCACTTGCCCTAATCATTACAAAAAGCCCAGACAATTTGGGTAGGATCTGAGTGTGTTAGTGTTTTAGAGAAGATAACCTAGTTTTTCTTCAACAGAACTGTTGTGACTTGAGGTTCTTTGAATGGGGTTGGCAAGAGGAAACGATACTTGCCATAAACTTAAGGGAAAGGCTCTGAGAAGCATGCTCTTGGTGAAACACATTGTTGTTTCTCTTGGACATATTATTTTCCAATGCTCAGGTAAGAATTCAAAGCCACTTCTGTTACTATTCATGAGAGCTAAATAGAATAGGAATGCCAGCACTGTGCTGGGCAATGACCATTTGCTTTGAGCTGAATATTGAAATGTGATCATATAACATTTTATATAAACCAAAGACATTTATGTAGAGGAGCTGCAGACCTTGTACTTAGTGCATTCTATTGAATGCGTCCTTGCTGCCTACAAATTTCCATAGTTGTCAGGCTCCTCTCAAGGTCTTCCAGGGTAAGTTAGCCAGACTTGGCAGCTTGGAGGAGTAGGGATGAGAAGAGGACTACTCTCTGAATCCAATAGTGCTGGCATGTGGCAACAAGACACGGAACATTCATCACGCCAACCTAACCCTGGTTACTGATTCTGCTCGTACTTGAGTAGCATATGCATCTCAATAGCATATGAAGAAGGATCAGGTGATAAATAAAGATGCAATGCCTAGCTCAACTCTCAACACTATGCTTCATTACATGGTGGGTGCTCGGCAGACGTGGTGGTAGTGATGCGGTGTGTTTGTGTAACATATTTTCCCTTGTCTTTGCGTCCCCAGCCCTGTGCTCTGTGCCTCTTAAACAATGCATATTCATGGAGCGTTCAGAGAACAACTACTCAAGTGTCAAAGGTTATTCAAATTCCTTGCTCCACGCTGTCCTCGCTTCTCCCTGAGTATGAGTCCTTTTCTTTCTCTTAGTGTCTTCGTTGTGAGAGGAGTTTCTTAAGAGTATTCATCAACTCCCCTGATGTTATGCTTATCTGACTAGCTCCAGCGAGGTAGGCAGTTTGGGCTACCATAATAAAATATCATAGACTGGGTGACTTAAAGACCAGAAAATTATTTCTCACTGTTCTGGAGGCTAGGAAGGTGAATTCCAGTCAGGGATGTTTGTTTGTTTTATAGATGATTGCATTAATTGTCCATCCTCACACAGAAGAGAGAGAGAGAGAGAGAGACAGACAGACAGACAGACACACACACACACACACAGAGAGAGAGAGAGAGAGAGAGAGAGAGAGAGAGAGAGAGAGAGAATGGTAGTGTGCAGGGAAAGTTTTCTGATACGTCTTCTTGTAAGCACAGTAATCCAATTGGATCAGTGTTTCACCTTCGCGACCTCATTGAAACTTAATTACTGTCTTAGAGACTCCATCTCCCAATACAGCCACAGTGAGGGTTAGGGCATCACCATTTGAAGTGTGGGGGAAAAGAAACCTTCAATTCCCATAACAGTGTTATCTGGTGCCTACCATCCCATCTCCTGTTTCCCAAGCAGGGAAAGGCAGGCACAGTACCACGTGTGAGTGAAGAGTCAACAGGCAGTCAGGTGAAAAATGAAGTCTCGACAAAAAACAAAAACAAAACAAAAACAAACAAACAAACAAACAAAAACTCTCCATGAAAAATCTGTGGTTGATCAAACTGGATCAAACTGTGACCTTGTCCTTTCCTTCCGTTGTTATTTTCATGAAGTTGAGAGGATTGTGTGGACCTTCTCCTGGGCGTGTCTATTACAGAGCAGTGCTCGTGTTTGGAAGCAGGGTAGGAACAGTACAAGAAGGTGGAATCGGAAAGCGCTAATGTGGCTTTTGCTGGGATAACAAACATCCCCACGATCCAGTGGTTTCATACTATAAATGTTCATTTCTCCCCTGTGCTGCATGTCCACGGGCTGCAAACGGAAGTGCTCTGCTGCTTGTGTGTCTTCTGAAATGCACATTGCTAGCAGCTCCATTTTGACATAGGAGAAACTGTAAAGCAGAATGTAATAAATTGCATGCTGGTTCTTAAAGCTTTTACTTGTCACATATCACTAGAGATTCAACTTTCTTTCTGCTCATCTTTCGTGGGTTAAAGCCATTCACATGGCCACACCTAGCTTCAAAGCGGTAGGTGACGTAACCCAAACAACAGCACTGATTATTATTATAATGGGGCGATAATGAGATCTAGGTAAACACGGACGGGACTTGAGCAAAAGTTGTGGGACCAATGAGCTTGATTTACTTAATGCTCTTCAAAATGTTGCTTGTGAAACAGCGGGAACATCCAGGTTGTGCTATGTAGTTGAACAGTTCTGCTCCTGGAGTAAGTTTCAGAGCAAAGCCATTTTCCCCTGAGCTCCTGGGAGTTGCTTTCCAGGTGTCCGCACGGTACAAATAACAATAGCCTCAACGAAACAATTAAAAGCTTTCCAAATGGCTTATCTCAGATCCACCAAGAAATGAAACCCCCTAAACATGCCTCAACATTTTACAAATGGCTGTGTCTGAGGGTGGTCTCCCTGTAATGATAAAGTTTTCTCCTCATCCTTCCTGAAAGTGATACTAGCGAGATGTTAGCAAGAGTATCACTGTCAGGGCTGAGCGGCTGAATCTAGTGGGATTACGTCTGAGCTACATAAACATAGATTGAATTAAGCATGGCGAGTTGATGATGGGGCACATAGAAGGAGTCAGGACCTTACGTTGAGATAATAACTACTTCATTATCTACCCAGATAAAGGCCGTGAAGGCTTTTAGCAACATCATGGAAAGGAGACTATCCTGACCTTTCTGCCAGCAGCTCTTAGCTCCCCTTTTAAAACAGAGTCTGGAACATCAGTGAGTAAGGAAATATGTGCACCTCTTGACAACATTCCTTCCCTGCCCCAGCTTTCCTGGTACATAGGCTGTTACTTCCAGTGCTTCGAGCAAGGCGGCTTTCAGTTAAATTATTTGCCACGGGATTTCCCTGAGACTCAAATATATAGATGTTAGGAGCAGGTCTCCCCACTTCACACACTCTCAGACCTTTCTCCTTCCTAAATTTTGCTTTTGCATCGAAAGGCAGAAATGCTGCCATTTAGTCAAAGGAAATTCCTGCTTCTTAGGCTGCATTTGAACTTTTCCCAGGACATGGTGATTTTAGCTAAGTATCACAAAACTGGTATCCCAAAGCCAAAGCTTCAAATAAGATTTCATGGGACTGTTTTTCCCATATTCATTTTTGTCCTCATTTAAATATGGCAACTAGTTCTTCATGGGTTGACAAAACTTGAGCAATATATTTTCTTTCTGCTGCATTAAAAAATCTTGTCAATAAAATATTTCTTATATGGCTATCATTTTTATTTGTGAGGAAATGCAGTGGACGCTAGATCATAATGAGGCCTCCCGGCTCCAATAAATTACATTTGCTCTAGGTTGACTAGCCAGGAATGAGGTCATGTACTCTTGATCCAAATCACAAATGTGACAGCCTACATCTACATACAATATAGTAGGATCAGTGCCACCCTACAGCATTTCATCATCATTCGTGTCACCTTCAGGGCATGGGTTTTGGCAGAAAATGATGGTAATGATATGAATTATGTTCACCCCTCAGCCTCAAACAGTAAAAGGCCTTAGACTTGAATTTTTTTTTAAAAAAAAAAGAAAGCAATTTCGTCTCACATAGGGGTAATTAACAAGTTCTGTATGAGAAATGAAATCAGAATTATTGAACTTAGAAATACAGCAGAAGGAGGATGCAATGTTTCTTGAAATCTATCCAGGTAATACAGAAAACCTGATGAACGTATTCTGTAACATTCCCTCTTCCTGGCACTTAGATTTAAACCCTGCATTTAGATTCGCCTTGTATGCTCTTTGAACTGCTGTTTTCTTTCTCCATAGGGGAAATGTGGGCAAGCAATTGTTTGGGAGATAGGAGAAAGTAATTTGTAAGGGGTAAATGGTTGCTATACTTAGGGCAGATGTTTTCCACGGTGGTATTGGAATTATAGATAGCTTCATACTTTTAAAATAGGAGAATTTGGTTAGATGATCAGCTGCCCCCATCGTTACTTATGTCCCTATAGTTTACAGTAACATAGACCAAAATCATTATAAATAATGGGGAATTATAAATAATGGGGAGTGTAATTGTAGTGTGAAGTGTACATGTTTATATAAAATACTGAGAAAAATATTGCATATACATGAAACTTTTAAAATGTGGGTGACATTTGTGTGGCTCTATTTCAATAGCATTTTAATATAAAAATTATTTGCTTTGACATCCATGAATTAAAAGAATATGTCATATCAAAAACAAAGCTCAAAAATGTTCCTAGAGAAACTATAATCCAAAACAAAGGTGGCAAGTATACTAAGTCTCCAAGGTTCCTTTTATCTGAATTCGTAGTGTTTATGATATTTAACAATACTTTTCAATAGTTTGGGGAAAGCTTAGAACTTGTTGAGTCAAACATCAACGGTACATTTACACTGACTTATGTGTTAGTTAGGTGATGTCCATTATTTTAATCAGAAAATGGCAACCTTTTTTTTCTGTAAAGACACAGATAGCAAAAGTTTTTAGGCTTTGCAAATTATGCATTCTCTGTCACCCCATTCATATTTGACATTGCTTAGGAAAGCAGCCATAGGCAGTGTGCAGGTGAGTTAGTTTGGCCTTGTCCTAATACAATTTTATTTACACAAACAGGTAGTGAGCTAGTTTGTCTTAAGAGATGAAGTTTGTCAACTTACAGTCTAATTAGAGCCCAATTTATGTATGACAGCTGCTTGAACATCTATGTATGGACATATTTAGCACATGCACAGATGAACGCATACGCTTGTATGCACATGCTCAAATACAAGAACGGGGTGTTTAATGTTTATATGCCATTTTCAGATCACTTTGGAAAATCCATGCACATATATGTAATTTTGTCCTACAGCAATAAATATGCTCCATTTTCTAAATAAATATTTTATGTTTCAGATTGTGGGAACCTTATCTAAGTAAAGTTTCTGCGGTGTTGGTATTGATGTCTTTTCTCCTCTCAAGTTCATTGTATCATGATCATATATATATATATGTGTATATATATATATCTTAATTAATACTCTTTCATGATAATGATGCTTGTCACATGGACCTTTTTTTTAAATGTGGGCTGTGCAAGTCGCTTTTGTTATGAATCATCCTCTCTTCATGTCATTAGACAATTTTAAACTAAGCATTAATTGAAATGAAACCGCAGGCTTTGTCAGATTGATTGATCCTTTTGACTCTCTTCTTTCTTCCCAGAAGAGAAACTGTCAGTGTTTGCCCAGAAACGGTAGAGACTCATGCTTTGAAAAGTGGATTTATGGGATGATAGGTCTGGCATGTACTATCTGTTCACCTGTTTGTCCTGAGGGGAGCCATCACCTGGTTAATCCTTTTACGCAGGAAAGATGGAATAAAAGACAGTTTCAAAAATTGAACCATCAAAAGCTGATAAGCATAGGGGAAAGTTTACTCTTATACATTGGATGTATGCTAAACCAGTATCTTGAGGCATTTCCTTGTAAGAGAAAGGGGATCAGATGAGAACTCTGGATTTTTATAGCTGGGCTCTGGCTGATATTTGGGATACTGTCTAGCCAAGATTTAAGCTGTAGCTGTGCCTTTGGACTCTCGAAATAAGTAGACCTCAACTTCCTATATTTTCAAAGAAATATAAAATCAGAATTTGAATTAAAAGGTTAATAGTCAAATATCTAATTCAAAGCAGGCCATATGAGTTTAAAAAGTTTGACAGAAAAATGAGGAAAAATGCTTACATTTCATTTCTAGAAAATGATTTTCTTTAAAATGTTTTTATTAATGTGCTCATTTCTTTGTATGTGCCCTGTCATAGTCAGGGTTTCTACTGCTGTGATGCAACCCACTGACCCAAAAACAAGTTGGGGAGGAAGGGGTTTAATTTGACTTACACTTCAGTATTGCCGTTCATCACTGAAGGATGTCAGGACAGGAACTCAAACAGGCAGGAACCTCTAGACAGGAGCTGATGCAGAGACCATGGAGGGGAGCTGCCTATAGGCCTATTTTTCATGGTTCGCTCGGCCTGTTTTCTTATAGAACCCAGGACCCAGGGATGACACCACCCACCATGGGCTGGGCCCTCCCTCACTGATCACTAAATGAGAAAATGCCTTACAGCTGGATCTCGTGGAGGCATTTCCTCAGCTGAGGCTCCTTCCCCTCTGATGACTCCAGCTTGTGTCAAGTTGACACAAAACCAGTTGGTACACGCCCCATAGTCTAACTGCAGGCACAGAGAAGCAGAGCTAATGACAGCACACCTTGACCTAACCTTCTCATTCTATGCAGTTCACTGATGAGGACAAATGGCTGCAGGCAGTGTTGGAGAGAATTTATCTCTTGTTGCCTTCTGTGCACAACCACTCCCATTCTCCGCTGCTTCTTTGTGAAATGACTGCATGCCCAGTGTGAGGCAGCGTGGAGCAAAGGCATGCCCCATCTGAGTGAGGAGAACACCGGTGACCCTCCATGGCTCCAGGTGTAGTTTGGTATTCGTAAAGCCCTTTAGGTTATACTTTTGAGAATAGGAGTCTGATAAGTCCGTCCCCAACAGCTATAAGCTTTTCTGTGCAGTTTGCTCTCGAATTTTTTCTTTTAGAATAGTTTTCCCTCTCAGTGGAATCACTAGGTGATGTGTTTATCTTCTTAGCTGGGAGCTATTTTCTCTATGAGAAACTTTTTAGCAGTTTGCCCATTGACAGGAGCAAAATAAAGAATGGAATCTAAGCAGCTTTACCGGTTAGCGGATGGCGGGGACCTTCACAGTTCTAGAGGACTTTGTTTTATTGTCTTATGTTTTCATACATCTGCTCAGAAAGTGATGGGGATGATGAATTCTTTTTAGGGATAAGAAATGCAATCAGACAGAGCCATTCACTCAAGTATACACAGAGGGGCACGGGAGAGAAATTAGAGAACTTAACAGCAAGGCTCCCATTCATTGGTCTTTGGAATCATCACCCCTCACAACTCCAGGAATAGGAGTTTTTAGACAAGAGGCAAAATGGTGAAACAGCAGCACCCTGTTGCCCTTGGCAATGCTGTGGGGGTGGAGCATCATGAGTTTGGATCTGCTTTGCTTTGCCCTGCCCTGGGGAGATTGTGAGTCATCATATAGAGTTGGAGAGTTCTTTGGAAATGACCAAACAAGATGTTGTTCACAACACTTCACCTAAGAAAAGGTAAATATTCTCTGTCAAGGCCCTGGAAGTCTACTGGCTTCCTCCAGAATCTCCTGAACATGTTGCCGGAGGCTTGTTATACCCCACATAACATGGTTGCAGGAATTTTCTTTCTCAGTGCATGAATTCATCAGGGTCAAAACTAGGCACAAATAAAATAGAGGAATGAACAAATCCTGGACTCCATTCTTTTACTTAGCTTTCTGAGTCTCCATTGTATCAGATGGCCAGTTGCAGCCATTTGCTTCTGATTGAGTGCATTGATTTCTTTAGTCTCTTCTCTTCCCTCCCTAGATTTCTTACCCCTCTCTCCTCTGCCTTACTCTCCCCAAAGCTTTGCTAAGAGCCAGCCTTGAATTCAAGCATAATTGCTCAGCAGGGGGGACTTCCTTGAAAAAAACCTCAAATTTTTGGGCTGTAACAGTGGAAATCTGTTTGAACCCTTGAACTTCCTTTATTGTTGAAATGACCACCTACAGAAACATGCGAGCAAAAGCGCCAGGAACACAGTGGTCCCTTTTATGGGAAAAACAGTAGCTGGAATTATTTCATTTTTGCAAGAATTCTATAATGGGGAGGCATTTCTGAAGAGAGAGTAAAGAACAAACATTCCCCAAGTTGGAGATGTCTGGGTTATGATCAGGATATTGCAATAATCAGTTTTTCTGGGCTTAGGAACAGAGTCTTCATTCATTTTTTTTCCCACCGCAATCTCAAAAGCTGATAAGTGTAGCATTTCTGCCTTTTGTTGCCATTTGCATGAGCTTGCTCTCAGCACAAGAGGTTTCCAGGCACATAAGCAACAATAGAAAGATGAAGTTTTGCCTCTTATGAAGTATAGTCGCCATGTATCAGCTGTTCTGCATTTTCTACCTAAAAAATTCATTTCTTCAGTTCACTAAGTAGTTGGGCTGGCTTCCATTTATGAATGCCCATTTATGGATGTCTCTTAGGGTGCCAGGAGGTCTTGTGTGTGGGTGTGCAGACGTACTCTGGTAAACTGGGAAGCTGTTTCTTTCAGTCTGCTTGTGTTCTGGTCACTCATCACCCTTTCCCTAACATTATCATCTAAAACCAGAAATCTGGGTATGTTGTATATTTAACACCCAACCACCATGTTTAAAAGATAAAACCCAAACTGCTACCTAGACTGGGTACCAGTCTGGGCTACGTAGTGAGTTCAAGGTTCACCTGAGTTATATAGCTAGACCCTGTTTCAACACACACACACACACACACACACACACACACACATGCAAGCAAGTATGCACATACACTTCTTAGCAAGGCACAGTTTATAGGTAGCCTGACTTCCCCCAGTTTATCTTTTCATACTACTAGGTGGCAGCCTGGGCTACATAGTAAGTTCAAGGTCCATCTGAGCTATATAGCTAGACCCTGTCTCAACACACACACACACACACACACACACACACACACACACACACTCCTCAGCAAGGCACGGACTTATACGTAGCCTGATTTATCAGCTCATCTTTTCATATTGCTCCATTCCCCTTGACCTGAGCCCAGGTATGAATAAATCTCTGAACCTGATATTTATTTCAATTGATTTCAAGTGTTGTTCCTGCAGCTTCCAATGATCTTTCTACTATTATTGTTTACAAATGGCTCCTACACAGATGTTAAAGCCCTAACCCATTGTAATTTTTCCTGTAAAACCTTCTCTGTCTCTCTCATCTGCTCACTCATATGTTTGTTACCAAAGTATTTCATATTTACAGATATCTCTCTTCTTAATACTTATAGCATAGGACTTTAATCAATAATTGCATGTCTGTTACAGTCCACCGTACATTTATGAAGGAAGAGGCCATCTGTTTTTCTGTTTTGGGTTTTCAGGGCACCGAACCATGCCTAGCATCTAGTGGATAGTCAATAAATATTTATTGAATGAATGAGTCATCCAAAAATGTAGAATAATTTGTGTGTGTGTGTGTGTGTGTGTGTGTGTGTGTGAGAGAGAGAGAGAGAGAGAGAGAGAGAGAGAGAGAGAGAAACTCTTCAACTTGTCCCCACTTCCTAATGATCCATTTAGCTACACAGTCACTGATGAAGTTAGAAGTTCCATAGTCCAGTCACTTATTAATAGTGACATCATCTGGGTGAAGCCTTCAGTATGTGATCACTTTTTGGGGGATATTTCATATCCAAATCATAACAGAGTCTACCTGAATTTAGGAACACAGAATACTCATACACACACAGGCAGAATCTCCAAGTATCAAGAACATGCAAATGAACATTTCAAATATGTATGAGCTATTACATATGAGGAATCAGCAAATGTTTTCTATAGAGGCAATGAGTGTAAATAGTTTAGGCTTTGAAGGACATGTAATTTATGTTACAACTACTAAAGTGTACCATTGTAGAGTCAACACAATGATAGAAAATAGGCAATTTACAAGAGCATAAAACTTTTCAAAACATGTTTGTTCATAATAATATTTTTGCCAGGTATGGTGGTGCATGCCTTTAATCCCAGTATTCGGTGAGGGGGGCAGCAGCAATTGGATCTCTATGAGTTCAAAGGTCAGCCTGGTCTACAGTAGTGAGTTCCGGAACTGCTGTAGCTGCATGATGAGATTCTGTCTCAAAAAAGAAGAAAGAAAGAAAGAAGGAAGAAGGAAGGAAGGAAGGAAGGAAGGAAGGAAGGAAGGAAGGAAGGAAAGAAGGAATTTATCTCAGACCCTTCCTACCTCCGTATCCACCCAGTGCTATGCTCTTTTTTCTTTCTCTTTAAAAAAAATAAACAAACCCAAACAAACCAAACAAACAAAACTTGAAACACCCCCCACTAAAGCAGACATTAAAATAAACAAACAAAAGACCGATAAGAAAAAAAGTCCAAATGAAGCAATATGAGACAACAAGTCTATAAAAATACCACTGAGTTCCTTTTGTGTTGGCCAACTACTCCTGGGCATGGGCCCTGCCCTGAAGCGTGGTTAATACACCCAGCAAGACACCATTGGCGAAAACTGATGTTTTTCCTCTGCCAGCTGGTATCAATTACAGATAGCTCCTCGGGTATGGGAAGAAGCCCATGTCCATTTCCCCCTCACAGTGCTGGGATCCTATGTGGCTTGAGCCTGTATAGGCCCTGTGCTTGCTGCCACAGACTTTGTGAGTTCATCCATGTATCAGTGCTGTTGGGTCTGAAAGACATTGTTTCCTTGAAGTCATCCATCACCTGTGGAAGAGCATATAACTTTTAAATAGTGATATTCAACAATAATTTTAGTTTAAAGTATTTTCTTACATTTTAGAATTACATACATACTGTGAAGAGATATGGGCACAACAGGAACAAATGCAATAAGATTGGGCCATGGTACTGGAAACATTCGCTTTCACATCAGCCACAAATATTTGTGATGAAACTCTTTGAGATGCCTAAGACGAAATAAAAGTGCAATACAAAAATACAAATTTTTTAGCACTAAATTCACTAACTTAGCATCTTCGTGGTGCATTTTGTCATCTTCAGTGAATAAACTAGTTAGACTAGAATTATTGTTCTTTTTTGACATTCTGTTTATCAGACCAGTCATAATTGGGCATATTTGTAGAAGCTATAGTATGTTCGAGCTATTTATATATCCTATGATAGGGCTGAATACTATGCTGTGAATTCATTCTAGTGATTTCATTGGGGTGGGGAATAATAGGCCGTGGGTTTTCTGCATCAATCTCACACCTTTGGATAATTTTGCAATTTTCCATTTTGTCAACAATAGCTTCTATTTGCAGTCATTAACAAATGACCTCTTTTTAAGTCACGTAGGTCAGAGTTGTATTTGTCACTGGAAAGCATATTTATAAAATCACTTTGAAAAGGTGCTAAATCCTACAAAAGCAAAGGCTTTGCTTTTCTTGTTTGTTCTGGAGCTGCTCACATCACCTCCAAAGCACAGGGCTTGGAACGTCGCATCCTATCCTTGCCCATTAAAGGCTCCTTCTAACAAAATAAACCACAAGCAATCAGTGCAACAAGAAAACAGAAATAGTGAGCTGAATTCTAAATGTATGCGGAAATGCCTCAGCATTATCAGAGAGCATCATTTTGATGCACTCAGAGAAATCATGCATTCTCTGAATGATAGAGTCTATTTGTTACTGCTCATTAAACCCTTCAAAATGGCTTGCCAATCTATACCTAACTTCAGCATCTCATTTCTGGGCAGTTTCTTTCTTGTTTCTGGAAGAAACTTCACTAGCATGGTTTTTCCAATGAGGTCTTTCTGGATCTTGAGGCTCAGAACTCCTAAGTCCAGTCTGTCAGGATGGTGTGGCTTCCTTCTCTTTGCTCTGTGCTCCCTTCAATCCAGGAATAAGGAACGCGCTCATTTCTTCAATTTCTCCCAGGTCCAGCCTGACACTAATCTCTGTGCAGCATTGACATCTATTAACTTTTCATGACAGCCTAGCCAAGCTTCTCTCGGGTGTGTTTCCTCAAGGCATGCTTTGTGATGATGTCCCTTCAGTCCATTTGACTTTGAGGAGAAGAAAAGAGGAGGAATGTAAACAGACATGCATCTCTTTCTATAAAGATTAAATAGGGTAAGCTAAGACTAAGAAAAGGGAAGAGGAGGAGGAAAAAGATGAAGCAGAGGAGGAGAAAGAGGGAACCGGACAAGCAAAATGCGGAGATAACTGTTGTTATCCGGAAGACTGAGAGCTCTTTTCCACAACCAAGGCTCTCAGGGCTGAGACATCTCCCAATTCTCTATATGCATTGGTAGATAAGACAAAATTAAATGGGGTTATTCTGCTGTAACTATTTGCATAATTGCAGTTTTATTATAGTATCTTTATGGTTTAGTATATATCATTTCCTTTGGTTAAATGTGTCTTAAACCAGCAAGCTTTGCCATAGACTTTTGTAAACAAAATTTCCCACTTCTTAGTGTGGAGTCTAGAAACCTGAAAGGTTCTTCTTGTGGACAGATCTTTTCTTTAAAATCTTCAGTGGCTTGCCATCAGGACCAGGGACTCTCAACTATTACTATCCTTGGCATGAGAATTCTTTATTGAAACTTTTTGTTTTCAAACATACCTTCTAAACTTAGATATAAACTTCTATGATGTGGGGTGTTTCTCAGAATAATAAAATGCAATATTTTGGGGCAACTGTTACTGTTGGTTTAAAGCAAAAATGAAAATGTATGCAAATTCACATGAAAAAATGAAAAAGCAAGTAGCTGTTGTTTCTAATGGGGAAAATGTGGGTGGTGTTTTCTGTGGTATGTTTGCATTTACATAATGCTTCAACTTTCCTGCTTTAAGAAGGAAAAAGTACATGAGAGAAAAGGATACTCTATTTAGATTTAGACTAAAAAAGAATAGGTTAGAAGTTCTAAGAAGGTGAGAAACCATTACTTCTGTCCATAAACCACCCACTGTTCATAAATACTTTTGAAGTAATTAATTTTATGACTCTAAATATTTGTAGATGTTGGGAGCAAATTCATCAAATGTGTGATCCACCATGCCTGGATTATATCTTTATTTTTAAAGTTAGTATTGGAAGCATTTCAAAAAGTATTAACTATTTATTGAAAACAACTTGAGAAAAAAATCACTTCCCCAAACAATTCATTTGCTAATACAATGCTCATTCAATCACTTATCCATCTACCTATGTCCCCCTACTCATCCTTGTAGTTAGTCTTCCATCCACTCATCGACTCAACTATCTACCTATCCATATCCATCTCTTTACTCAAATATCTATCTATATTCATCTACTTACAATCTACCCATAACCATCCACACATCCACTCATTCACCTATTCATCCATCCATCCATTCATGCATAAGATCACATATCCATTCATTCATCTGTAAATCTATCTATTCATCTATCTGTCAATCAGTCCATTCATCCATCCATCTATCAACTCATTACATAGGCATTCCTCTGCATTTCCATTCATTTATCTACCTAAACCACCTATTTATTCACCAGATGGTGAAGGCATTTGATAGTCTTGGACTCATCTGAGTATTATGAAACTGTAAAAAGAGTTTCTGAGCTCTTGAAGCTCAAGATCTAAATAGGAAAACAGACTACACATTATCTTTTAAAAATATTTTAGGCTTCCAGATAGAAACACATCCTTCACCCTCCCAGCAGTGTAATGGTAGTGAATATGTATTGACATACTTAAATAGTTACTCTTAATGATAATGCCTTTCTCCTATGGCAATAGAATCCTCTTTCTGAATTCTTCTAGCTTAAAATGATTTATAATTATATGATTTTAAAACAGAGGTAAGAAATATAGGGACAGTTTTATATAAAGTTAAGGGGCTACTGGAATGTAGGGATTCTAGTTGGGCATATAGGTGAGTATTTACTGGGTTTTAGAAATACTTGCTGTCTTATTATCAGTAGCAGGTAACAAATGACTTTTGTTTCTTGAGAGAGAAAGGGCAGGGGGCAGATGCGGCTTCTTAACTACAAAGTGCAATTATCTATATTTTGAAAATAGCATTAGTTGTGTTACAAGCTGCTTTAGGCAGTCATACCACAGGAAGCTGTGTGTGTGTGTGTGTGTGTGTGTGTGTGTGTGTGTGTGTGTGTGTTTGCACAATATGCTTGTTTATAGGCTCACCTGGATTGTACAGTCAGACTTGATCTCTCAGGCCTAAATTTAATTTCATTGTCTGATGAGAAATAAGTTAGTGTGTTCTTTCTGGCTGAGTGAGCAATTTTTCCCTTGCCTTGTTTACTAACCATCAAGTCTGTATTTGCATTTTAATTAAGAAAGAAGACAACTGTTGGAGATGAAATTTGGATGAAAGCTGTGACTGTCTGCTGTTTGAGTGATATCAACATAAGCCTACCTGATGACAATTATACCTCGAAACTTTTATACTGTGCTTTATTGTTTTCTTTCATTTTTTAAAAAGGAAAATGTATTTATCTTTATTTTTATGTAGGTGAATGTGTGTCTGCATGTATGTCAGTGTACCATGTGCATGCCCAGTGCCTGTGGAGGCCAGAGGAGAGCATCAGATCTTCTGGAACCGGTGTTACAAGCAGTTGTGAACTTCTGTGTGTGTGCTGGGAGCCAAACCTGGGTCTTCTGTAAGAGCATCTGCTAAGCCATCTCTCCCAACCCCGTATATATATTTTCTTGTTGAAAAAACTAATATCTAACTGACATACATTGGTATGAAAATATTTAACTGTAGTGCTTTATAAACTCATATGTGTGCACCCTCTCCCTAATTACCAATAAGCTCCAGATATAGAACACTGGCAATGTTTGAGAAAGTTACTCATGCCTTTTCATAACCACCACTCATACCATGCCTGTGCCCTTTGCAACAGTAACTACTGCTTTGATCTCTGTTGTAGATTCACTTGGCTTAATTTGAAAGGTCAGATGAATGTAATCATACTACATGCATTTTTGTGTTGTTTCTTTTTTTAAGTTTAAGTTTTTTTCTTGTCTTTTTATTTATTTATTTATTCATTTTTATTTTCCCACTCAATTATTTACACTTCCTTCCCTCCTCCCAATCCCCTCCCACTTCCCCACACCCCCTCCTTCCTCTCCTACCCTGCTTGAGAGAGGGCAGGGAACCCTGCCCTGTGGGAAGTCCAAGGCCCTCCTCCTGCTACATCCAGGCCCAGGTAACTGTGCATCCGTATAGACTAGGGTCCCAAAAAGCCAGAACATGCCGTAAAAACAAGTCTCAGTGCCTTTATCAATGGCTTCTCAGTCAGCCCCCATTGTCAGTCACAATCAGAGAGTACGGTTTGATCACATGCTCATTCAGACCCAGTCCAGCTGGATTTGGTGAGCTCCCATTAGAACAGGCACACTGCCTCAGTTGGTGGACCAACCCCTCGCGGTCCTGACTTTCTTGCTCGTCTTCTCCCTCCTTCTGCCTTTCAACTGGGCCTTCTTGCATGTGAGATTTACTAATGCTTTCCTCTTTTTTTAACTTGTGGATAAAATTTATATTATGCATGTTATCTTGTAATGTTCAATACATGTATTCATTGTATAATGTTATATATGTATTCATCTACTCAAATATTGACTAGTTCTTTGTGGTATAAGCTTTCTAAATCCTTTCTTCTAGCATATAACTGTTGCCTGCAGTTATATATGATACTGGTTTATCTGATCAGAACTTAGTGGTTCTTGCACATAGCTCTTACTTGACTCCCACTGATAAATCTTTACCAATACTTCTCGCTCACCCACCAAAACATGATCTGTAGCCTCATAACCACCATTTTACTTTCAACTTCTGAGATTAAGTTTTTCAGATTCCATAAATGACCTTTACATTATTAAGCATTTTGAGTCGCAGTGTTGCGTTTTTTTTTTCAGTGACTGAATTTGACTGCTTTCCTGGGGTATTATCTTAAACCACAATGAAAATTAACTAAGGAGTTCTATTTCCTTCAATTTGTATCTAGTAGTTTGTCTCTGTCTCCCATGATTTAATAGGCATCCATGCTAATAAATCAAGCTAACAGTACTTTTTACTTCTATGTACCCAGCAAAACTTGAGATAAAAGATGTATGAGACAGCCTTAACCATAAATACCTTACAATTCATTTATAATAAGTAAATCTTAGGCTCTTATTCCTGATATCCAAGTTTTGATATTTTCTGACAAAATTATCAGGGTTTTACTTAAATTCTAAGAAAATGGAAGCGCCTACCCCAGTTACTCTTATTTAAGTTTGTCTACTTCTTTGTTTTGTATTGGCAACAGGAATTGGTTCCAGAGATAGAACCAGTTAATAACTCAATCTGTCAATTTAAAAGTTTTCATTCAAAACCCACTAAATATGGTCAGTGATATGGGATTCCCCTCTGTATGCTGTGAATATGATTGGTAAATTAATAAAGAAAACTGCCTTGGCCTGTTGATAGGACAGAACTTAGCTAGGCAGGGAAAACTAAACTGAATTGTGGGAGAAAGAAGGGTGGAGTCAGTGAGAAGCCATGTAACCTGCCAGAGACAGATGCCAGAACTTTAGCCAGTAAGCCACAGCCACGTGGCGATAAACAGATTCATGTAAATGGGTTAAATTAATATGTAAGAGTTAGCCAATAAGAAGTTAGAGCTAATGGGCCAAGCAGTGTTTTAAATGATGTAGTTTCTGTGTGATTATTTCGGGCCTGAGCAGCCAGGAAACCAACATTCGGCCTCTGCAACAGTTCAGCATATTCCTCATCTGAATGGTTTTCTTCTAAGCCATGGGGTCTCACTTCGGAATTGGATCATTACTTCCTTGTTGTGGGGACGGTTACGTTCACTTTAGGACATTTAGCAGCATCTCAGGCTCCACTCAGTAGGTACCAATAGCAAGCACATGACCCTTCCCTAAGTTGTGACAGAAATGCATTTAGGTGTCCTTTGAAGGGTCAGATCATCTCCAACTGAGAAACATTGTTCTAAACATTCTGCTGCTTCCTACATTACAGTTAAAACCTTTGGGGGTGACTTTCTGTACATGCTTCATAGGACTCTACAGGATACTTTGAAGGAGTGAGGAAAATGTGATCCAAATTCTCATGTCAGACTTCACTTCTAGGGATGGATAGTAATATGAAAATAAAGAACACAAGGATAGAAATTGGTAAGGGTTGATGGTTGCTACTGACAAGACAAATGAATCAAAATGAAAAGTTGTAGCCAGAGACACTGACATTTATCTTCATTACTTGGAAGACTGAAGCAGGAGGACACCTTGGATCCAAAAGTTCAAGGCCAACCTTGGTAACATGGTGAAGCTTCATCTTAACAATAAAAATGAAATATCAATATCCAAGTTTTGAAGACTGTCTAGAGGTCTGAACCTTCAATTGATTTCCTTTTCTTTCGGTTTTTCGAGACAGGGTTTCTCTGTAGCTTTGGAGTCAAGTGATTTTTCAATCTATTGAAAATTCAAGAACTGAGACCACTAGAGTTTGGAATAATGCCTTGAGTAATAGGCCTGGACACACATAAAATCCATATACTGCATTTAATTATGCGGTTTTCATCAGGGCTCCAACTGGCATTTGCAGCTGGGATTTGATTAGAGAAGATTCTGCCCCCAAAATTTGAAAAAAAAAAAATTTCAATAATGAAAGCGCCGTGCTCATGGCTCTCCACTGATTTGTTCAGAATCTGCCTTGGTTCCAGGAAGGGTTTAAAGTGGGTTCCCACATCATGTGCTCTCTTCAGCACCGCTTTAAAATATTAACCAGAGTAAAGATGTGGAGGAAGCCACAAGCAGGACACTGTTCTAAGGAGCTCTTGAGAAGTCATCTCCTCTTCCTCCTCCATCGAAGCTCCCGAAAGAAACTTCCCCAGCCAGGCAATCCAGTGAACTCATGAGTTAATTAAAGACTTGGAAGCGTTAGCATGAGAGCCTTGTCTGTCTTGCCTCTGGCCCTCTGTCTGTTTGGCTACCTCCTGGTTAGGAGCTTTTGGCAGTTCCCAAGTTGGGGAGGAGATACCTTGGCAGGTTTCTGTGGGAATCATATACACAGAGAAACATTCCATCCCAGTTTCTGGTAATTCTGCCACTGGGTTTAATGTTTGTGTTCAAAACAGTCCATTTCTCCGTCTGTAAAATGGAGATAATCCTTCCTCACCTTGCAGTGCTGTTGGGAGGATTAATTAGCTAATGTTCCTCAAGAGCTTTGAAGATGAAAAGGCTTGCGAACGTGCTAAAGAGTATTAAGGGAAGGCAATGGGTGCCTGCTGGAAGAGCTTTCGTTTCCTCTTGCTCTTGTCAGCAGTGGTGCCGCTCTTCACTTTCAAGTGTGTGTCGTGGAGCAAAGTGCTGGCGTGGTGGGCAGGACAACGTCCTGCTCAGTAGAAAACAAAGATAGTACTGCTTCATTTTGAGCCTTGGCAGTAATTTAGCTTATCAGTTGGCAGGACTTCTGAAGGGCTTGACTTCACAGTGTCTTAATCGCCAAGTCTGGTGATTGTCTAAAATGAGCTTCATCTACTTTTGGGGAAGGAAGTGGGGTTAGGAGCAATCAAGCCAGATGGTCTTGAATTGGAGATCCCCAAAGAAAAAAATTTCTTACAATGGGAGTACTGCATGCGTGTGTTCATGTGTGTGTGTGTGTGTGTGTGTATGTGTGTGTGTGTGTGATACCAGACAGATCATAAACAGACCCAATTGAAAGAGAGACCAAGAGAACAACCTTGGGTGTTATCCCACGGGCCTCCCCACCTCTCTTTTCAAGACAGACTTTTCATTGGCCTGAAACTTACCAACTAGGCTAGATTAGCCTGTCAGTGAGCCCCAGGGACCCTCCTGTCTCTGCCTCCACAATGCTAGGATTATAAGCAGACATCACCAAGCCTGACTTTTTAATGTGGGTTCTAGGAATTACACTCTAGTCCTTTCACTTTCAAGGGAAAGACTTAGACAGTAGAGCTGTTCATGTTTTGCCCCGCAAGCTTCTTTTACTGTCCTAACACTGTTTCAGAGGGGAACTCTCGGTAAAGGACTGGATGAAGGGCTGGGTTGAGAAGTATGTCTATCATGCTTGACCCCCTAGCTTTTTTAGAAAATCTTATAATCTTCTAGGTTCTTTTAAAAGCATGTTGTTGTTTGTAAAAAACAAAAACAAAAAGCCTTGACCCTGAAAGAAGAGAAATAATAATATTGGGTATACTCAATAATTTATTGGTAGGCTTTTAATTTTTGTAATTCTTTCTAATTTTCTTGTCTAAATTTTTAGTTAAAATTTTAGTGGGAAAAGTTTTAGTATGACATTTCAACAAATTATGTATCATTCTATTATTTTGCCCATGTTTAACCCCCCATTGTTCTTCCCTTTCCCTCCTTTGCTCCTCTGGAGTGCTTCCTTCCCTTAGATAGTCTCCTTCATGTTTCAATGTCACCTATATATGTATAGTTAAGTTTCGATTTCACATATGAGAGATAATAAGAGCTAATTGTTTTCTGTGCCTAGATTCTTTCACTTAACAAGGTGATCTCCCATTCCACTCACAACAAGATGATCTATCCATTTTAAAAAGTTTCTTGCTCTAGAGAATGGGTATGTTCCTGAAATACATGTGTCAAACAACATTTTGGTAAATTAAGTCACTTTAGAGGGATCACACAAATTTTTCCCCCAAGTCTTAAAGTAAACACTTATATAAAGTATTTTCTGTGTCTTATAGAAACTTATGATTGTTGATTTTGTCAAGTGCATATGTGAGGTAGAGGTGAGACTAAATCCAAATAGGTGATCCAGCAGGAGCTTCCTTTAAGTGATCCTCTGGGAAAGGATTGCATTCTTACCTGTGGAATTTCTCAGAGGGACAGAAACCAGAGAAAAAGCCTAAGAGACTAGTATTTGTAGGTCTTCCTCTTTAAACTGGACCTGCATTTTATCTGTCTGGCATTCATTCTTCTCAATTTCTGAAACACAGTTCTCTGGATTTCTTTCTCTCCAAAGACCTCTTGGCAACTTTCCGAGGAATGGCAGCGTTCATTCTGATCGAGGTCCAGTGAGTGTGGCTCAACCAATGATGGAGCTTGACCTGTCAAAATTACAGAGAAATGTCTGTTACATATTCCAGCTGTGCTTTAAGTATGCTTCCCAAGAGCTAGCTCCATTTGTCAGCTGTCAGAACGATGTTGGAGAATTGCTTCAGACCCTTGGACGTCATCAGCCACCTTTGTTTATATGCCATTTTTTTCTCCATTAGCCAATCAGTGTTTAGTGAAAAGAAAGAAGGAGTTAAGAACCTTTCCTAGTGAGTTGTTGCCTCCACTTTAGGCAGAAATTTTGAGTGCATTGCTGCTGGAAAAGGAATGCTTGGTTGTCCCTAGCATTAATAGAAGGTGAAGATTCTGCCTCTCAATATTCCTGCTAATAGACAATTAGGAAAGACTCTACTCTGAGACTCAGGGAAGATGGGCATTGGACCAATTGATTGCTTCCAAATTTGGTTCTCTTTGGATCTCGAGGACACAGGAACCGGGAACACTTATGACTCAGTGAGTGGGGATGTGCAGCTAGAATTTCCCTCACAAACTCGGATGGTTTTATGAGTGAGGTGAGAAGCTATTTCATTCTCCAATCTGAGAGATTTCAACTTCTCAGAAATTCTAGTTGTTTTCTTGAGCTAGCTCCCATCAGCTCACAAGAGCTGTTTGTGTATATCTCATGTCAACTCAAGTTTCGTGATACCAAGCTAATAAGTTTGAAATCCACCATCACAGTATTTACACCATGGAAATGGGCAAATGCTACAATTGCAGTTGGGCGTCCAACCCCCTGATCTGGTTGTTAAACACCTACCAGTTTGCATAGAAAACTTCTCTCTCCTAACACCACTGTACTCACTTAGGGAGGCTGTTTAGCTTAAAGCAAAGAAGGCTCCTTTGCATTGCTTGCATTGTGATCCCCTGTAGTACATAGACTGCTTCTTATTCTCTCTTCTAGTGAAGTCAGCCCGAGAGCGCATCATGAGGTAGACTGGCTGGCAGGGTGATGATACTTCTCTGTTTGCTGCTCAGCTATATGACAGGTCATTTTACCTCTCCAGCATTCAGCTTCCTCTTCACTATAATAAAAGTAATTTGGATCATTAGGTAATTGCTAAGTTTCCTTCTAGCTCTGACATTTCTGCAATTTGATGAGTGCTTAGCTGCAGGGAAATATCATGCATCTCAAAAACTTGGGACCCTTCAGAGTGTCCAGGCACATCAGTTACAGTGACCGGCTCAGCTCTCTCAATTCCCTTTCTAAATCTTGGGCTCTTAGTAATTCTGCATCTCTCTGGGCTTGTACCTCCAACATAGATGAGTGGGGCATCTCCAAGTGGCAAGCATAATTAATTAGTTCCTTTCATCTGGAGGTGTCAACACACTTAAAAGGCAGCAATCAGTTTACATCAGGGTTGTTCTCCAAGGAAGGCTGCTTGAGTGTGCACGTTTTACAAGCAGCCTATCATAGTAATGGGCTGAGGACCCAGAATTATTGACTTAGTGATTTATCTCTTGATCAGAAAAGAAGCCACCTCTTGGTCTTAAAGGAGCTTTAAGAAAAATCTGCTATGTTTTCTGAATCCCAGATTGCTTGCCATGCTCTTCTTAGCTAACTCACTGCTGTAGTTTTGTATATTTTTCATCTCTCTGAAGTAGAAATTAACCTAAATAGATTTTTATTAGTTCCAACGATCTGGTGATATATGTCAATATAAAGTTTTCTCTTTAAATTTCTCTAAAAGGCGGATAGTGATTTCTGTAAAAGTGATAGTTTTCAGGGTTGAGAGTGAACTTAATGGAATGTAGAAGGAAATAAATACACCTTTAATAACGAGCTTGCTGGAAGGAAAGAGGGTACTGATGGAGAGTTGGGGCTGATTACAGAGGCGAGCAAATTTTCAATGTTGCCTACAGTCCTACATACATAGGCCCATATTTTAGCACCTGCAAAAATATGGGTCCGTGGAACGTGCCCCCCGCCAGCCAAAATGTGCACATTCACATGTAGTAACTCATGCAAGTTGTTATTATGATTGTGTTTATGAGGCCACTTAACTCTCGAATCAAGAACCTAAGTACTTTCCTTTTTCTTTTTTTGCAAGCTTGGTTACCCACCCCTGCCAGCCATCTGGACTGTGTTCATTCAGTGGCTGCAGCTAAAAGGCTTGAGCTGTTAACGTCTGCCATCACAAGCACACGCTATGTGAATCACTAGAAAAGAAGTCAGTTATTCTGGAAATCTGTTTAAAATGCAAATATACTTCTTTCTGGCTTGCACAGACAACGGTCATGGGCTAGAAACCTCTTGGCTTCAGACTGATGAGAGGGGCTTCAATCACATTTTTGGAATATTTATGAAAACATTTTTAAATTAAATACTCCCTTAAACCCTTTATATTTGATGTCTGCATTTAAATACCTTAAAGATCTTACTTATTTTATTTTATGTGTGTGTTTTGTCAGCTTGTATATATGTGCATCACGGGCATGCATGTCTGGCTTTTTTGAAGACTAAAAGAGGACAGATTCCCTGGGATTGTAGTTATGTGGCTGTGAGCCACCGTGTTTGTGGGTGTCAGAAATTGAACCCAGGTCCCTTGGTAGAGCAACCAGTGCTCTTAACTGCTGAGCCATCTATGCAGGCCCTTGATATCTGAATGTTTAAGCCACAAGTTTAATTCATTAGAGACATACATTTTCCAGTACACTGTATTTTGTCCTTAGTCTAAGTATGACATATGGACCAGCAGCATCACCATTCCCTTGAGAGCTTGTTAAAATTGCAGAATCTTGGGTCCCTCTCAGTCCACACTAAATCAATCAGAATCAGTATTTAAATAAGCCCCAGGTGATTTATATGTACATTGAAGCCCAAGGAGCACTAATGTATATCGTGTGTGTGTGTGTGTGTGTGTGTGTGTGTGTGTGTGTGCATCTTACATGTAAAATCACTGCAATCCATAGTGTTATCCAAGTGCTTTAATGTTTAATTCCCTTTGATTGGGTCCATGGTAACCTCAAGTATTTCTGCAGGAAACTCCAAGGCATGTGGAGACCTTTGCCAGCAATCAAACTCAAACTCTAGCACGACTTTCAGGAAGGTTGGATAAGGGGAAATTTACTGGTTTTGTAGCCAATCTTACAATTCTGGATCTCTCCTCCCCCCTCCCCCTTCCTTTCACCCTCTCTGTCTTCCTTTTTGTCCAAGCCACATGAACATAGAATTTTTATTTCTCACCAAGCATGTATCTTGACACAGAGCAGATGAATAAACGGAGGCTTGATAGAAGAGAAATGAGAGTCATTGGAACCCCATAGCCATCCTGTACTGGGGAATGAGCCCAAAGTACATGTTAGGAAAGGGTAAGAGGAATTCCCTTGTCCTCTGTGCACTGTGGCCCAGGCTGAACTGTTGACATTCATCCTGAGGTTAGGCTACTGATGAGTTGCTACCACCCTAATGAGTGTGCAGTGGCCTTTTCTGTTTCCTGCCTGAGGTGGTCTTTTGGGTACTTGCAGCGAGAGTGTTATTAGAATGCCATTAGAGAACTCATCACCGCTGCTTGAGAGACCGTGGTGGCGGTTCCTCTGTCCATTCCCATCACTGCTGTTTGGTCTATACCACTTTTGTCTTCTTCCTTCTTCTCTTATTTGCTTAACTTGATTGAAAGAATTCAAGGCTATGGGGATGGGGATTTAGATACCATTGAGTACCTAGAAGACTTCTTTCTTCTTCCAAATCCATATGTCTGTCTCTCTCGCTTTGGTTATTTTATTTTCATTTTTTGAAATATAGGGTCACACTCTGTAGCCCAGGCTGGCCTTGGAAATCACTATATAACTTGGGTTGACCTTGATCTTATAATGCTCCTCCTGCCTCAATCTCCCCAGTGCTAGTATTATGTGCATGAATCATTATGCTTAGCTAAATTTGCTAATTTATTATTGTTTTCAAGGTAGAGTTTCTCGTAGCTTTGGAGCCTGTCCTGGAACTCTCTCTGTGGACCAGACTGGCCTCAAACTCACAGAGATCCACCTGTCTATGCCTCCCAAGTGCTGGGAAATTTGCCATTTTTAATTGTGTTATCATTTCAAACTTCCAGTTAAGTTACAAGAATAATGCAGAGTCCTTTCATGACACTGACATTGCCCTTTGTAACACGGGAAAATTTGAAGGAGTCAAATCTCTTATTTTATATAATTCTCTTTCTTTTGACTATGCCTAATGCTTTCTCATGATTTTATATATATATATATATATATATATATATATATATATCTCATATACTCTTTCTTTTTCTTCTCCTCCACTTGTCTACTGAGTATGAAACATATATTAAGAGTCTCCCTCTTAACCATTGAAATATGACACCTGTATTGAGACAAAGATCACTCACTTAAAGTATACAGTTCAGTGACTTCTAATGTATTCAAAGAGGTGTGCAGCCATCAGGGTAATCACCTTTAAAAAATGTTCAGTGTCCCCCTCCCCAAAGAACTCTCGTGTTCATTGATGGTCGTTCCTCATTTCTTCCTTTCTCTGAAGGCTCTGACATGGAACCCACTGATATATTCTATTTATGTATCTGGGCATTTTATATAAATGAGATCACACAAGGTATGATTTTTTTAACTTGAGTTAAAAACCCTTTCTGCTATTTTACAGGTTCATCCATGTTGTAACATATATGAATACATTATGAGAATATAATATTCTACTACAGTAATAAGTTCTATTTCCTTCATCCACTCAGACAACTGAGCATTTTGTATTTATTTTATATTTTGACTATTTTGAATAATGGTGCCATAAATATTTGTATGCAAATTTGGGGGTTATATATGTCTAGTTTGTCATTGTCCTGTGAGTTCTGAAACTAGAAAGAGCAGGAGGATTAAGTTCCAATGGGAATGGTGTTGGTGTAGCTCAGCAACGCCCAGCCTGACAGTGTCATTTTTATAGATGCATTAAATTCATCTTCTGTAGCTCCTTGTGGCCTCATTTCCTAGACAAGTGGTCCTCTTGGATCTTGCAGAACCAGAATTTTTAATCTTTGCCCTCTCTTAAGGAATTGCTATGAAACATGACCTCCTAGAAGGTTTGGGAGGCTATCTGTGGGGAACACAAAACAGCTGTTCAGTTTGGTTAGCAGCTGGGTCATCTGGAACTCCTTCTTATAGGTTTTCCCTCTCCAAACAACGGCCCAAGTTATAGCCTCATGGTTGCCAACCCCGCTTTAATTGGGTCCTTCATTTTATAGTCTGTTATTTGCCTGGTGTTTGGCTGTGATTGGAGAGCCATGTTTTTTTTTCTCCAAAACTCAACAATTTAGTAAGATGTTTTTAAAGAATCCAACAATTAATTTGTCCCACGGATAATCAAAGGTGTGTGTGTGTGTGTGATGTCATGGAGAGGCATGGCACACTGAGAGTAAATTGTTTTTAAAATAGAACCCTGAGTTGATTAGGCTGAGAATAAAAGGTCTCTACTTTTCACGTGGAGCATCTTCTTTTCATGGCTTTTAACTATAAAAATGACCAAAGGCTCTTGAAGTATAACATCGTTAAATGGTCCTTTGAACAACAGTTTCGACTGAGAACATTATCACCTATGTTCTAGGGCACACAGAACAATTTCCTTCTGCTTTGTCAAATCAACCTGAACTTGGCATGTAGGTTGCCCGTCTTGACTTATAGCATGAATAATATAAGGCTTTCAGCATTTTCATCCTGCCCCCAAGCCTCCTAGGAGGCCATCCTTAACATCATGGCAAAACCTGGGCTTGAAATTCTTTTCCCCTGGAATTAAAGCCCATTTCTGATTTTAGGGCATCATGAATAAAGATCAGAGCCAGGAACCTAGCCTACCCAGTGTATAATTATAGCTCTGTGGGACCATGGATAAGTAACTTAACCTCTCAAAGCTAACTTTCCTGTCTGTAAAATGGGAATAAGATTAGTACCAGCTGTGTGTGGTTGTTGTGAGGACTCAGTTGGCAGGCAGATGTAATACACTGCACAGGCTTTTTGCCAGTGCCTTGCTTTATTTGTAATTACTATCCTACCATCCATTCACCCATGACTACTGGCGCAATGCAGATACCACCTCCTTTGTGAAGTTGTGCCTCTATGTCTGTCTTGCTAGCTGCTGTGTTCACAGTACTAAACATAGTGCTCGTCTACGGTGGATACTGAGGAAGTCTTTGCTGAATGTGTAAGCAAAGGAGTGTCTTTTCCCACTTAGGAGCAATCCACTGTTCCTCTCTGCTTTTAGACCGCTTCCTTTATGGCATTTCTCACATTTAACTTTCATTGGAATGAATTATTCTTTAAACACAATCCTCTTATCCAGATGGTCAGCCTTCAGAAAGTAGCACCTGGACTAATTGTTTTGTATTTCCTGTGAAACCTTGCATGGAGCGCAATAAATGTTTGGTAAATAATTAATCTCCTTTGAAAACTATGGTCTTAAACCATTAAATTACTGTTATTGTTTTAGCCAGATGTAAGCACAGAGGCATAGGCATGCTGGTTGCTTTCTTTCATTATCTTCCAAAGATAAAAGTTGGGAAGGTGGGCAACAGTGGAGCCAGAGTCTAGTAAGAAATAAAAATATGAGTCAGTTCAAAGAACAGATTGGTGTTAAAGTTTTATTGGAGTTTAGTGATTTCTGAAAATATATAGGCTTCATTCTGTTTCGTACTCCTTCAAGTATAGTTAACGCTTTATTAAATTAAAAAAAAACCGAAAACAGAAACAGTCCCTCCCTCTTAGTGCTGTCTGGGAATTCATGAGTTAATTGAATTGGGTTCTGGGCTTGTAAGGCAAGTCACCGTTTCAGTCACTGATTTGGTTAATGGGTGGGAGTGTTGTGACCGTCTGGTGGGGAGCTGGGACCTGTCTTTTGTTGAGCATGACTGGTCAGAGTGAATTAGGAGTCACTTGGGTAGTAGCCCAACCTGTGAGAATAAGATTAGTCCACAGTATAGGTTAGGTTCCTTTCTGGATGTTCAAAAGAAAGGTGTCAGGTTAAAGGTGTCTGGTACTCAAGAAGATCCCCTTACTTCTACAATCTGCTAACATGTGGCTTAGGTGGGAAGTAGAGATACGGATGATATTGCAACTATTTATCCATTGTCTCGGGAAAGCCACGTGCTTCAAATTAGAACTATAGAGTATATTTGAGAGAGTAAAGACCACTTTGCTCTTTGAATTTACAGATTACATGTGCTCTGAAGTTTTAGTAAATTTATAAATATATAAATGTGCAAAATGTATTATATATATTATATACAATTTATAAAACATATATACTTTTAAATGAAATTTATAAATATAAAATATATATTCCTATGGTATGCTAAATGCTATAACATCCCCAGACATTAAGTCAATGAATGCTTATTTCTCATTTGCATCACCGTCCAAAATGGGCTGACAAAACGGGGTGGATTCTCTACTGTGAATGTTCATTCAAAGCTCCGGACTCCCTCTCTCTTGTTGCTCTACCCTCCTTCTCAGCCTCAGAGTCCTTTACTATCTCTCGAATCTAGCCAGCAGTTCAAGACTGTGAGCAAGTTGAATGTAGGGAATGTGAAGACCAGTTTTTGTGGTCCAGGATGGGAAATGGTACTCATTGTTTCTAAGAAGATTCTACACTGGCCATCATTAGTACATAAGGCTGCTCAGAGTCAAAAGGAGGCTGGGAAATGTGATCTATTAGTGTACCCAAAGGGTAGGTAGCTGATTTGGTAGAAAACTAGTCAGCCTCTGCCACATAAAAAGCAAACTGGAAACTTTCCTCCCCACTCAGTTGCCATAAGGAAGAGCAGGGTATTTTACTGTCGTTTGAAAAATACTTGCTTTACTGACCACTGTCAATATGTACCAAGGCAGCACCTGGCACTGAAAATACCAACTAGTTTTGTCTTGAGTATCTACTCTAAGTCAGGCATGGAGTGGGGGAATGGAGACCACTGTGACAAATACACACAGTCCCAGAGTAGTCCTTGCCCTTTTCGGAACCACTATCTGTAAGAAGACAGGGAACTGAATAAACAAATTCCTTATGCTGCAAGGACAATATGAAGGCAAGGGAAGGTGCCATGGGAGCATATAGCAAAAGATTAGCCTAGTCTGGACGCCAAAGAAGCTTCCAGAAAGAAAGATTTGGCATTTGTGCTGAGACTCCCCGAGGAAACATAGAGTTGGTCAGTTAAATGGAAGCAGAGCAATGTGTGCCAGACCCCAGGACTAGCTCAGTGGTTCTCAGCCTTGATTCCACTTTGGAGCAGCCTGGGGTCAACTTGGTCAGTTATAATCTGGGTCAGGTGGGGAACAGCGGAGCAGACCCCAGCATTGGTTTGTCTTAATTTTCCCAGAAGCAACCCTGGTGATTTTGATGTACAGCCAGGTCATCATTAGAATGGTAGATCCGAATCCAGACCAAGGGGAGGAGAGCCCCCACCCGGGGTGCATGAGAGACTGAAGGTCCCTCAAAAGGATGCGTACGTGGGGATCACACAGTGAGAGAGAGGGGGCGGAAGGTGGAGATGTTTAGCTGGGCTTCCTAAATATTATTGCTTCTGTGTGTAGAGAGTACTCATTTCTCTCTAGAGCTCTTAGTCTGGTTGGGGTTCCCCAACAATGGGACTCCTCCCACAGGGCCTAATTGTCCTCTGCACCTATGTGTGGTGATGTGGGGGAGACTTAGATAAGAGCAAGGCTAGGGACCTGTAAAAAAAAAAGTCTCTTCCTCTGACATCCTAAGCAGAGACGGACCAAAGTTCAGGTCCTGCTTGAAGTCTGTTAGAGTTTGAATTTACTGCAAGCCATGACCCCACTCCCTGTGTCACCATAGGTAGCAAACCTGAAAAATCCACTGTGGGAGGTACGAGTGAAGACAGACTTGCCGAGTGGAAGGACTTGTGTATCTTCGCTTTTATTGCTCAATAGTTCTTCCAAACTCACACTTTATGAGATGCTACATAGAAAAGTTCAAGAAAAATGGACCTCCTGGACAGATGGAAGCTAGACATCAGGAAAGAAAACAAAGGCTTAAGAGTCCCACCATCTTGGCTTCTATTGTATGCCTTTTAACCCCATGTAAACATTGTGGGTTTTCATCTTCTAAATTGTCCTTTAAGCTGAAAAACAAAAACAAAAAAGAAAAGAAGGAAATTCCTTGTCTTCCTGTCCGTCTCACCTCAGTTTCGGAGGGTGATTTGAAAGGAGGTAATAAATGGGCAATCCCTTTCCTTTTTGGAATCCACTAATTGCCAGTCTGAGGAGAGCTGTGTCTAACCTTTGCTCTCAAGTTGCTGTGAGCAGTTTCTCAGAGCTGGACAAAGATTTTCCAAGAGCAAAGTCAATGAGACCATAGTGGTTATTTATTTAGAGAAGGCAGCAGATGTTTGGGAATCCTAAAGAACTAGCCTGTTTGGCCACCTCTCTGGATGCTGACTTGGTACTGATTCTGATCCCCAGTCCCTCTGAGGAGGCTGAAGCTTCCGTTGCTCTCTTCCCAGCCACTTTCAACCGTGAACTGTTTGCTGTCTGACTAATACTCTGGATTCTCTTCCACTCTCTATTACCCAAGGAGACTTGGGGATAAAAAGAATATAGCCTTTGGAGGTTAGTGAACGCCTAAGCCAGTGGTTCTCAACCTGTGGGTCGTGATCCCTTTGGCAAGACTCTGTCTCCAAAAATATTTACATTAAAATTCATAACAATAGCAAAATTAGAGTTATGAAGAAGCAACAAAATAATTTTTTGGCTGGGGGGTCACCACAACATGAGGAACTGTATTAAATGGTCGTAGCATTAAGAACGTTGAGAAGCACTGACCTAAACCCTTGACCTGGTCCCTCCTGTGTGCTGGACCATAGCTCAGTGCATACTGCTTCTCAACACATCCTTGCAATGGCTCTTTCTACAGATGAGGGAACATGGTTCAGAGGATTAGGCAACTTCTTCAGGCCAGCTATTCAGTAGGGCATAATTCCTCATCTTCGTGGAGAACTTTCTGCATGCCAGGGATTATTCTAAGCATCAGACAGAAAGATCTTCTCAAATCCTCATGACAGTAGGTACCCATTATTATCTCAATTTAGCATATGGGGAAACTGAGTCACGGGCAAGGTGGGACTGTTTCTCATGTTGTAGCCGAAGCAGTTATGTCACCTTTCAACACTTCATAGATTTCCATCTCCTGAATGCTGGTGACCAGTGAGCTGGCTACTTTATTTCATGTTGTTTATGCCCCTCCTTCCCTCCTTTCCATCCTTCTTTGCTTCTGCCATTCACCAGTAGGCATGGAAGATGATGGCACCATGAAAACTGGAGACAATCAAATATGGCACGGGTAGAATAACATGGCCACAATGGTAATGGCCATATCCACATTGTGCCAAAGAGAGTGGCACTAAGGGGTCAGTCAAGGAGGAGATGGGTGAGGCTGGATGTGTGCACTATAGATTTTATCAATGACTTTTAGCTTGCTGAATCCAGTGGGTCTCAATCTTGAAATGTGTTTCAGAAACACCCAGACTTAGATGAACTCATCTTGCCTCGCCTGCTACAAGACCACCGGTTCAATTTCCAGCACTGAGCTAAAGCAAAAAATTACCTGAAGAACTATTTCTAGCCCAGATTCCTTGACTCTAAACCCCAGAGTTTCTGATCTAGTGGGTCTGGAATGAGATCTAAGACTCTGTATAACTAATAAGCTCCTACTGGAGAGGTTTCAGGAACCAAACCTCAGCAATCACTGACCTAAACGATAGGTAAGATTTCAAGAGTGCCAAGAACAAAGAGAAGAGAGGGTGATCTATATATTCATCAGGCCAGGCAAAGGAGACTTAGCAGATGAATGCTAATGTTTTGGTGGCACAGCACAATACATTTCTTCCCTGCTCACAGTACAGTTCATTATCAGTTGATGAAAGTCTGCTCTGCTTCATGAAGTCATTCTAGACCCTGTGGTCCTTCCACCTTGTAGCCCCTCTACTCCCCAGGGCCTTACATTCCTCCACTGGGGACATCATAATCTATCAGTAGATAAGGGACAAGGGTATGGAAGATTGTGCTGTTTTTATAATTTAGGCTTAATGGAGAAACATAATTTCTATACACTTGCCATTGGTCAGAACTCTTATATACATGTGTTTAGCTGCAAAGGAATCTGGGAAATATGTTTGGGGAGAAATGAAAATCTAGGAAAAATGTCTCGGGTCTTATCATAGCCTATTTGAAGATCTACTTGGAACATGGTTTGATTGGATGAGAAGGTTCCTGTTGAGAGAAAGATGTTTCATGTGCTCCCAAGAAAATCTTCTGTATATTCTTCAGGTCATCAATTAATGTCATTACAGTGTAGCTATAGTGTGGGGAGAAATCACCAGATTAAGGCTCAGGAATTCTTTATTCAAAATCAGGATATTGGCTGTAATGTTATATAACTCCCCAGTACATATTTTTTTCTGTACAAATATTGGGTAAAGTTACAGAAAAAAATAAATACTAGTCTAGTGATAAGCATATGATAACATCCATTTCTGTGTTGTCTGTTCACATATGGACAGACAAAAGCAAGCTGTTTTGGCAGAGTGAGCTTCCGTATATAGATGGCCATGGGATTCAATGAAGATGGACGCTAAAAAGAAATCCCACACTAGCTCAAAACTGAGTATAATAAAGGGTTATTTATTTAGGGGTAGACTCACAGATCACAGTCCTCTGCATGAGCAGGGAACAGAAACTGAATCCAGCAGCTGAAAGAGAAAGGGACTGTATCCTTTACAGTGGCATTTATAGTATAGGAGGCCACGCCCAAGTGGGTGGGTAACTTGAAGGCTACTGGCTATAGGATTTCCTGCAGCAGCTCACAACTTTTCTTTCAGTGGTTCTGAAGGCTGTGGGGTATTATTGCCTCTGACTGATCATAGGAAACTAGACCAAGTCAACAAGGCCCTGTCCAGGATGGACATGGGACCCAGACCACAAGATCCGTTAAGTACTTGGTTTGTGGCATCAGACTGCCTTCCTTCGACGTACTTCCCCAGCTAGGCAACTTTCATACAGGTGTTGTCTTAGTCTCCTTATGTGTAAAATGGGATAATCATCTAATTTGTGCTACTGGGTATGATGAAAATGGAATTAGAAAGTCAAGGGCTATTTGGGAGACTTCCTAATCACCTGTGGCATTCTCTTAGTACCCACACGAATAGGAAAGTTTTAAGCTTATCAAATTATTTTGTCTGGTTTTAGGAAAGCTACGTTGGGCCTGCCAGAAGTCTGACCTCTCACCACAATCCTATTGTTCATTAATGACTCTGGAGCCCCAAAATGTTGATGGACAGGACAATAGATTGAGGGAGCAGATGGCAAGGAGTTTTTTTTTTTAACTTTTCTCAAGGCTTTTCCTACATGTTGGACTGGTGGGCCACTCCTGTGTGAAACCCAGCCAGAGAGGTGAAAGTCTCCCTAGCTTCATCATGGCAGTAGCAGGGCCCCATCCTACCCTTGCACAGATTCCCTTCATACCATCTTGTTGCATGTTTGCCTCACATCCGTGTCCCTTAAAAGCCGGGCAGTGGTGGTGCACACCTTTAATCCCAGCACCTGAGAGACAAAAACACAGAGGTGGATTTCTGTGAGTTCGAGGCCAGCCTGTCCTACAAGAACTAGTTCCAGGGTAGCTAGGACTGTTACACAGAGAAACCCTGTCTCAAAAAACAGCAACAAGCCCAAAATTCTTTCCTTCTCCTTCATTCAAGTGGTGTAATCGTGAGTGATTGAAACCACATTTTTATATGTGTCAAAATCAGTTCAACCCTTAGAAAGAAGTCGTAATGTAAATTGGATCATATATCCTAAGTAGATGGTACCAACTAATTTATTTGTTAGACTGTCCAGCTACATAGGACTAAGTGAGTGTTTACTCTGAAGCAGTTACATGTGGGTCTCATTAATGCACAGACTCTGGCATGGCTTGGGCCTAATATCTTGTCAAATAAGGGAGCTCACAGAAAGCCCTTGAAAACCACCAAACTGCAGGGAGCCATTACTTCCACGGTGAAATCGGCCTCACTAGTGGTTAATGGAATGGGATTGGAGAGCTGGCTGGTTTTCTCTGACGCCATGTTCCTGAAACGGGGTGTCATATACTTCCATTAGCATCTCCCTAAAGCAGAGGAGGGAAAAAACAGGGCCTTAACACCTGCTTTAGTATAAAAGATTTGGAATCCCATGGTGTCTAAGTGGACATGAGAAACTAGAAGAAAATCATACATATTGGAATGTCTCTGACCATTACCAAAATGCACTCATTTTCTTGTAACCTCGGGTACTAGTCTAAGGAGGTCAAGGGCCAAGAGCACAAGCAGGCTTCATCCTAGTCCTATAGTTTTAGAATCTATTTTTATGTGCAATTTATGCATGTTAAGGTTTATCAAATGGGCCAGGTGGTGGTGGCGCACGCCTTTAATCTCAGCCCTTGGGAGGCAGAGGCAGGCAGATCTTTGTAAGTTCCAGGCCATTCTGGTCTATGGAGCTAGTTCTAGGACAGCCAGAGCTACATGGTGAGACCCTGTCTTGGAAAAAAAAAATGTTTATCAAATGCTGACTTAAACCATTTGTTCTCAACATTGGCGGTACATTGGATATAGCTGGGAGTTTTGGTTTTGCTTTGTGTTTAGTGCTGGGGATTGAACTCAGGGCTTTTTCTTATATGCTAAATAATGCTTTAGTCCCCAAACTGGAGGGATTAAAATTGCTGATGTCTGCCCTCCCAGTCCTGAATATTCAGAAGGAAACGTTATAAGGAATGCCTAGGTACCACACCAGGCTTTTAAATATCTTCCAAGTTAATTTTAACATGCAGTCAATGTGGGGAAGCACTATTGTCGTTTCCCCAGTTTTAGTAAAGATTGCATTGCTCTAAGTGGTTGTGAGGATTTGAAGAAGCTGCTCTCAGAACCACAGACACCCAGGTATTCTTCCTCATTGACCTTCCCTGTATTACTTTCTGTTCTTCTTGGCTTCCTAGTTTTCTACCTCCATGGGGATGAGAATGGAGGGCCGTGGTGCTGAGGAGGGCTTGGGGGTGATGAGGCATTGTTTGTGTGGCTGTGTTCGTGCTTTTGTAACGTTGCAACCAAGCCCATCATGTGGTCGCCATTTAATACTGTTAATTATTTTGGGGGATACCGCCTGCCAGCAGGAGCCTATGTGTGCGGAAGAATGAGTTCCTGGAAAATGCTTCCTTCCTGGGAAATGCTTCCTTTGTCTTGTGCTGACATTCAGGCTTGTAGCATGTCTATGAAATTTCAGCTGTGTCATTGGCAGAGCCCCAAGGGCCCATCAAATGTTTCCCTTGGCCATGATGATTATCTTTTATAACGGGAAGTAAAGTGTTTTTAGACAGGACCCCTAGGCCAGGCAGTCCACACGAGATGGCAGAGACTCATTTCTCACATTTCTTTCCCACTAAGCACGGCTAGAAATCCGGGAAATAGCACAGAAGGCAAAATAATGCTGAGTATCTACTTACCCCAATACTGAATACAGCCCGATCTTTTGGCACCGTTGTGTTATTTTCTCTCTCTTTGTATTTTAATTAAATAGAACCACTTGTCTTCGTTTTTTTCAGAAGTACCCGACTTCTGTTCAGTCTCGTGCTTTCAAGAGTCACGTTGCTTGCTGGGTGTGGTTGCAGTCATCCCTGTAGTTGGCTGCCTCAAACATCCCTGTAGTTTGTGTCTGCCAGGTAGGAGAGGTGAGAAAGGATAGTTGCCATGATGAGAAGGTCTCCATGCATTTCTGAAATAAAAGTTAATATTAATCATCTGTAGCCTGCTATCTACCTCTTTTCAGTAAAGGATTTTTAAACTTAAAATGTATTATATATACATAGATATGTATATATATACATAAATACATACTTATATAAACACATGTGCACACATATACATAAACACACAATATATACATATATACACTATATACATATATAGTGTGTGTGTGTCTATGCTTAATGCATTATTGCCATGGTGCCAGTGTGTAGGTTACAGAACACTTGTGGAAATTGGTTTTCTCCTATGTCTCTTGTGATCTCAGGGGTCTAACTCAGGTAGTTAGACTCGGTGGCAAGGACTTTTACTTGCTGAGTCATCTCACTGGCCCAACGGGGGTGATTTTCATCATCAACTCACCTTTAAGTTGGCATTGCTTTCTCTTGTCTGCCAGCCCAAAAGTCAAACTATATTGTCTAAGAATTGAGGCCAAAGGATTCTGAAAGCCTATCTTTCACTTTTCTTAATTGGTTAGATTTTATTTATTTATTTATTTATTTGTTTATTTATTAAAAATTTCCACCTCCTCCCCGCCTCCCTTTTCACTCCCCCTCCCCACCTCCCCCTTCCTCTCTAGTCCTAAGAGCAGTCAGGGTTCCCTGCCCCTTACCTTGAATGGTATCCAAGTTCCTGATTCTAACCTTTGATTTTATTGTTTTCATAACAAAAATCCTCTTAGAACTGGATCACTCAGGTCTTTCTTTGCTTAGCACTTCCCAGTTCATGTGCACACGAACATTACACGGTCTCGGCCATAAGCTTGCAGCTCTTTTAAGCTCACCAGTATTACTTTCCCTTGTCCATGCCTCCATTGTTGAACTGAGTCTTAGGAGCAGAGTTTGGATTACCCCCTTTTGAGGCTCTAATATACAGAGCAGTGCATTTTAACTCCAGAGTAACCTCCTCGACAAGATAGTGGCAGAAAGCATGGCAGAGGATAGTTTTAATTATACTAATATCTACTTTAGTAGGAATATTTCCTACTCATAATCACAGAATCTTTGAACATTTTCATTGCTGTCCAGAAAAATAATCTTTAGAGCTGTCAGACACATTTCTTATAGAGGTAAAGATCCCTTGAAACTTCCCAAGGCTGTGTCTATATTTCTCTCTGGTCTTACAAACTTGGACAGAAATGTCATGGGATTTTAGAGACTGACAGAATTTCTAAGGTAATATTATGGATGACTTGATTTTCTACCTGGTGTTTCCTATAATGGAATAGTGACTAATTGAATTCCCTTTCTTTTTTTCAGGAAGACTCACTATGGTTTGGGGATCATGAATCAAATCTCCCAATAGCATTTTATGGTCATATTGTGAATCTCAGCTTACACAGTATCATCTCAGAATAAGTAAACCCAGAATTCACTTGTGTGTGTGTCTGTGTGTGTGTGTGTGTGCATGTGTGTGTGTGTGTATGCACAGGACATTTGTATTCTCTTTGTATTCTCCAGACCTATCTGTGGCAAATGTATTGCTTATGAATAAGGTTTCCTGGTTTACACTTCTTTTACTTTGATCTTTTCACTGATTTTTAATGAGCAGGAGCTTTCTAGGAGATTTTGGAAAGCCATTTCTATCTATATCTGAGAAGAGGGGAGCCAAAGACACATATGTGTCTGTATGCATATTTGTATAGAAGTACCCTGTGTAATATATATACACCTACTACATATGCAGTGATATGCATTTATGTACATTTACATTTGTATCTGGTTTGCATATGCTCAATGCATGGTCTCTGTTGTATGCTTCAGATAATTCTGAAATCTCTAAGGATATTTTCTAGACAATAGCAATGATAACGGGAACAGGAGTGATAAAAAGTTAATTTTAAGAGATGATGTGCTTCAGATATTATTCTAAGTAATTAATCCTTTTAATGCCTAATGAAGCATATACTTGAAATTCTTCTTGGTCTTTACATGTGTGTCCTAAAGAAGTTTAAGTGCTTTTCCTTAGAAAGACCTTTTCTTATTACATAAAGTTATTGGCCAGTGGCTGGGGAGATGTCTTAGTGTGTCAAGTTCTTGCTGTGTGAGCATGAAAACCCGAGTCTGAATGCCCAGCACTCACAGAAAACCTGAGCACAGTGGTGTGCATCTAACCCCCCCGCCACAAGCTTCATTTTTCAAATGGAGAGACTGAGGCAAAGAGATTTTCGGAAGTTACTCTCCTAGAGAGTGGCAGAAATTGCTGCCCATGTCTCTTAACTTGCATTGAAAGGGCATAATCTACAAGAAATAAGACTTCATTTTTCAGGAGATAAAGCTGACTCTTGCTATGATGCAGGTCATTCCCCAGTGGTGGTGGGCCTGCTTGAGTACTTCCAGAGAACCACATGTGGATTTAGATAATTGGAAACCTAGGGCGATAGTGCTCATGCATTTTTATCAGAGGCGCCAAGTGTGGCATAATGGTGTCTTTGGAGACTGAGCATCTCCTCTAGGACCTCTTTTCTGCTATCTAGTGTTTTATGTTAAGCTACATATATATGAGAACTATCTAGTATCCTTTATCATTTTCATTTCTCCTTTTATTTCCCATGTCTGTTATAACATACTTAATGACATGTCTGAAGATTCGAGAGAGAGAAAAAGGAGGTGTATCTGTTACATGAAGTTCAAAACCACCCAAACTCACCTTTGGCCATACAGGTCAGAAAAGTAGCTATCTTCAGATAGGGTAGTCTTATGAGAGTCCCCAAGGAGTCTCTGGAATCACTAATTCCATATTATATTACAGAGTCTGATCTAACTGTATCACCCTGAATGTAGACATATGTGAAAATTCCACTAACTATATACTTCATATTTACACTTTACTGTGTGAAGATATCATCTCAATACAAAATAATAAAAAATGAAATTATCTAAATTGCCCTATAGCAATATTGTAGAAGTTGTCCCAGGGATGCCAGGGGAGAGGAACAGAAACACTCAAGGCAGATTTAAAAGAAAACTCAATTGGGAATTTAGAGATCTAGATAGGCTTTTAATCAGCAAGAATCAGATGTTACTTCTCAGAAGATATAATTGCTTATATTGGGTTAACATTAATTTTATCACTCCTATTTTCTTCTATAGTTTCATGATTTCTTTTTTTTTTTTTTTGGCCTCTAATACCCTTGAGCATTTATGTGTTTGCTTTGCCTTCATTTGATCCTGGATCTGTCTTTAAAAACCATTAGTGCTGCTGCTGCTGCTGTCACCTCTCCCAAGTTCAGAACGATTTGCAAATGTTTGAACTGAGAAACAAGGACAGAAAATAAGGGACACGGTCTGGTTTGTTGCAAACACCTTTTCCTGCCAAGCTGCGGGGAATGGTTTGGGGGCCTGCTTTGCTGTCTTAATTAGAACCATAGCCCCTTGAATTGCCTTTGGATTGTGAACTTCAGGGTCTGCCACCCTGCAAGAGCCATTTCACGCTGGTACACGGTGTACCAGGATTCTTACTTTCTATGAGGAAGAATAGCAGAGCTCCATAATCAGTTTGGATAACACTGAACGAGTAGTAGCAAGCCTCTAATCTGCTCTAACTTTTATACTTTCCACTCCTCTCACTACCTCCTCCCAGCTGTGTCTAACAGTGATTGTCAGTTTACTGTGTATCTGATGCCACTCTAAGCATGTTTGCATGCTTTAGTTCATTTAATCCTTACTAACTCTAAAAGCTGGCATTGCTATTGCCCTTTATAAACAAACTCTCTGGCACAGCGGGAGAGAAGTCAGTTGGCCAGCATCAAAAGGCTGATTCCAGAGCCAGAGCTCTTATCCTTCCACTGTCTAAATAAAATTGATTTCCTGGTGAGGTGATTGTCTAAAGTTCCTGATCCGATTCCTATTTTCTATCGCCACTGCCTCCACCTTGCTGGGAATATAGAATAAAACTATTCCTTTTGCTAGGTTTTGAGATAGGGTTGTCTAATGTAGCTTAGGATGGTCTTGAATTCTAGATAGCTAAGACAGGTCTTGAACCTAGGATGACCTTGGACTTCTGATTTTCATGTCTCTGCCTTCTGTGTGCTATAATGAGAAATGTGTTCTGCAGTGCATAGTTTATGCAGTGCTGGGAACCAGTGCATACTTGGAGAAGAGTACATAATCAACTCAACTGAGCTACACACCCAGACCCTAAAACACTCTTATATATCAGTGGCAAAAAAAACCCAAACCTTTAATGATGTCTGTTATATATTAGTTACAGTGCTGGGTTCCTTCACACTTTTATTGCTTTTTTTTTTTTTTTTGGAGTTCTCTGAGAAATTCATAGTGTTACTCTCATTTTATAGACAGGAAAATTGAGGCCTGACTTAGCAACTTGTCTAGGTTTCTATTATTATTAAAAGATGGTGCTAGTATTTGGGTATAGGCCATCTAACGCTGGTTCTATAGCACACCTCAGGTGATCTGTCTCATAGAGTATGCATCTCATTCTTTGTTGTGTTTGAGTGTGCTCCCTGTTCTGCCTCTCATGTTAGTTCAATTCTCAGAAGACACTATGACCCACAGTTGTTCACAGTAAATATTCGGTGACCCAAATGACTTTTTAACTATTGTTGTATGAAAAGCTTTAATTTAATCATTCCCTATGAGGTTTTGAATCGGCTTCATTATTTTCCCCTTAACAGCTATGACTAGATCGTTAAACTGCATCATTAAATTGCTATTTTATGTCCCATGGCTTCTTGTAGAAATTTCACTTCTTGATTGATTCAACAAATATTTGTTAAGTATATATTATGGGACGTTTACTATGACAAGCCCTCAGAAAAGGGGGAAGAGCAGGCCAAAGCCTGCAGAGTGGAGGCCTTGTGTTCAAGAAACTTACTGTTTAACTTGAAGGAAAGTCACAGACATGAATGATTCCTGGGAATGTGGTTTCTGTATTCTGAGAAGTGGGTGAAAAGGTTTGTGGGGGACACTTCATCCCACCTTCCCCACTCTTACAGAATGGTAAAAAAGGCTTCCCCAAAGGAGAGGAAGGAAATGAGAAACTTCTAGTTCCAAATTAGTGAAAATAAAAATATGATCTCCTCTATAGTCTGTGTAAATGGAGATTGCTTTCTCATTTCCCGGCCATCCAGACCAAATCATCACACAATAACTATATGAACTATAACACTGTTTGACCAATGGTTCAGGTGTATTTCTACCTAGCTCTTACATCTTAAATTAACCCACTTCTATTAGTCTGTGTATTGCCACAAGGCTGTGACTTAACAGTAATGTTCTGGTGTCTTTCTCCCTTGGCAGCTACATGGACTCTGCCTGATTCTGACTTCTTTCTCCCTGCATTCATTTAGCTTTCCTGCCTACCTATATTCTGCCTTGTCAAAGGCCAAAACAGCTTCTTTATTAACCAGTGGTAATAAAGCATATTTATAGCATACAGAGGGGAATCCCACATCAAGTCTGAACTTCATTCGTGAAATTTTACTATGGTAACAGGTACTGGGAACTTTATAGAGTAGAGAAGTGGAGGCTCCATAGTGAAAGGAACTTGGAGCTTTGTTCAGACAGGAAGTGGAGGCTCCATAGTGATCAGAACTCGGGGCTTTGTGCAGACAGGAAGTGGAGGTTCCATAGTGATCGGAACTTGGGGCTTTGTGCAGACAGGAAGTGGAGGCTCCAGAGTGATGGGAACTGGGGGCTTTGTGTAGACAGGAAGTAGAGGCTTCAAGGAGGAAAAAAATGGAGGTATTTCAAGAATAAAAAGTAAAGGCTTTGTGAGGAAGAAATGGAGTCTTGAAAGAAATTTGAGACTTTGTAGAGCTGAGTCTCAAACTGAAGACACCGTAGGGACCCCGAAGTAGAGTCTATGATCTTTAGTCCATCATTGGTGCTCTCTAGTCCAGCATTAGTTTTTTGCTCATATGAGCCTGAGTTAAAGCCTGGACTTTCACCTGTGTTTTCTTTCAGCCTTGATTTCTACCTGGAACTGCCTTCTTCTTGCAGTGTGTCCCATTTTGCAATCTCCAAGGAAGCATAAGAGGGAGGCCATGTAATCCAGATTGCTGATTATTCTTGTGAAGCTGCACGATTGCTTGCTTGCTAGACAGTACTTAGGCTCCTTTTGAATCTGAAATTCACCCTTGATCCAGTAAACTATCACACAAGAAGAAACAGGAACATATGGTCCTAAAACCCGACTCCAAAATGTCACTCTCCTGCACCGACATCTTTCCTGGGAGGTGGTAAATTGGATGTAGTAGCTATTTTATTCAGAGATCACTGACCTAGAAAATTATTTTAATATTTACAGAAGTAATGTAATGACTATTAAGTGAGAAAATTGGGGAAATTCCATAAATTTGTCTCTTCAAATGCCGCTGGGTAGGCCCCTGGATACCTTGCTTTAGGGTTGTTTGGCTGTGTTTGTCATGCTTCTAGTGTTGTGCTCTAGAACTTCATCTCTCCCTCACCAGCAACAGCTGAAAGCATTACTTCAGTAGTTAGGGGTTATTTGTCTTCCCTCCTCAGCAAAAGTTGGCTGTTAGCAAATTCTCTCATTGGTATTGACAGCTAACCTCATTCCTCTTCAATCCATTCTGTGCTTGCTAGTTTTATGTCAGCTTGGCACAAGCTAGAGGTAAATGGAAAGAAAGAAACAACATCGATTGAGAAAATGCCCTACCAGATTGACCTGTAGACAAGCCCATAGTGTGTTTTCTTAATTAGTGATTGTAGGTTGACTCAGCTCAATGTGATTGGTGCTGCTACTGGGCTAGCGGTTCTGGGTTCTATAACAAAGCACACCGAGCAAACCACTAGGAGCAAGCAATAAACATCACCCCTCCATGGCCTCTACATCAGCTCCTGTCTCCAGGTTCCTGCCCTGTTTGAGTTCCTGCCCTGACTTCCTTGGATGATGGACTACAACCTGTAAGGTGAAATTAACCCTTTTCTCCCCAAGCTTTTTTTTTAAAATCATGGTCTTCATCAGAGCAATGAAAACCATGATTAAGACACACCCCTCTGGTATAAGGGTTGATCATAATCGAATCCCCTAATCCCTTGCTCAAATAATCTGGGATCAGAATTCATGAAAAAAAATGATATCTTTAGCTTCATCACGCTTGAGCTGACACTTCCTTCAATTGCAATAGAGACATGAATCTCTAGTTTTAGTTGTTCCTGTGATTAGTTGCTACTACTATACATATTATTATAGTATAGTATTATAGTTCCTAAATCCCAAAATATGCTCATTACTGCTTCAAAATCATGGTGGTATAAGACTCACTACTAGACATTATTATGCAAAGTATTTGTAAACAAGCATATTTATTACTCTATTCAAATTTGCTCTTCAGAATTTGGAGAACTGTATTTTGATGTAATCATTTTACTTTGTAATCCCATATTTTAATGCATTTCAAAAAATGATTCTTGGAAGGAATCCATAGTTTTCATACTTTTTCTAATGGGATCACCACACAGAAAATGTGACATTAATCCGCATTCAGAGGCATTATCCTAATACACGACCCATTATGGAGGGTACACTTCAGGCTTACCAATTCATTGGTAATTGTACACTGTGTATTATTCTACAAAAAAAAGGAAAAGCTTGCAGCTGAAGTTGTACAGTGCTCCTGGGATAGGTAAATCAGGTGATTTGTAGTCAAAGGACAAAGCTATTCAAGGAGTAGAAGAACAGCTTAAAGAAGGGGTTCAGAGGCCTTTAATTAAAACCACCCTGTTATGCACATCCCATGGTATGTTTAGGAATGTGCTCCACAGAGTACGGATCTTCTTGTCTGGTATTAGTAAGCCACACGTGTTTCATATTATAGAATAATATGAGACCTTAGTTTGATGACTCTCTCTCCTTGCTTAAAAGGAAGTAGAATGGGCAATTTTAATGTGGAAGCTAAAGTCTGAGTGAGTCCTATTGATTTATAGGGCATTTGATATCACTGGAGTGTATTTATGCTGAGTTAGCCAGACTTTCCCCACTGGACATCCAAGTAAGAGAAGCTTCTGGGTAGATGGGATGAAGGGATCAGTTTGGGCAGAAGTGGTCACATAGGCCATGGGCTGGAGTAATTTGAGAAGCCCTCATGGATATCATTTTGTTAGGGTCCCCAGCCCCTGCCAATTCCAGATGGACATTCTTGAGGCTCTCTAAGTACCTGTAATAAGGACTACCGACTCCTCCCTATTATAATCACAAGTGATTCGTCGCCTATTCTGCTGGTTTGGAGTTTACCACAGTTTAGCAGATGAAAGTTGGCTTGGAGGCTGTTGAGTAAAGAACACACATTTGGGGCAAGGAGACTCTGGTTCTAACTTGTACTGTTTTAGTGGCAGCTAGGTGATCTTGGATGAACCGTATGATCTCTGCGCAGTTACTTTCATCATCTCTTATGTAAACCTGATGTGAAGTTTCCTGTTTAGAGTTCTCATGAACATGAACGAATATGGAAACATTTGGAGATGAGCAAAAGTTTCTGAAAGCAACAAGAGACTCTCACAAGTTACCCATGGGCTTCATCACTCGAGTTTCATGGTAATTTCAGCTTGTTATCTTTCTATTGGGTGTTCATAAAAGAGAAGAATTGGAGAGGCTGAAGTTGTTTCCGTGTCTGGAATAATGATAGTCATTATCTGCCAAGGTGCAAGGGAAAGACTTTAATTTTGTGTTTGCTTAGAATAGGGTCTGTGTCGGTTTCCATCGACCCTGAGTTCCAGGCACAGAGATGAGACTGCTAGGCATCCTTTTATTTCTGGTCTAATTTAGCCACCTCACTGTGTCTTTTATTCAATGGGAAGAACATCGATAAAAAGGAAGAGCAAACAGAATTCCCCTCTTTGAGTCATCTCTCTCCCATTTCCGTCAGGGGCTGGCTTCCCCAGTGTATTAGCTGCTTGATTTCTCATTGCTGTGGCAAACATACCTAACAAAAGCAAGGGAAGAGATGGTTTACTTTGGCTCGCAGTTTAAGGTTACAGTCCTTTGTGGTGGGGAAGACACTGTGGCAGGAGCATTAGGCAGCTGGTCACACTGTGTCTGTAGTCAGGAAGCAAAAAAAAAAAAGAAAAAGAAAAAGAAAAAGAAAAAAAAAAGAATCAGTGATGGCCCAACCCACTTTCACGGTAAGAATTCCCATCTCAGTCACAGCCTGTTGAAAATGCCCTCATATGCACCCCCAGAGTTGTGTTCCTGTAGTGATTCTAACATTGGTCAAGCCAACAATGAAGATTAATCATACCATACAGCTACTGTGAGCTAGGATCCCAAGGCTTTGGAAGACTGAAATATAATTTCCTATGTAGAAAAGACTTGGAATACTGAGGTTGGAAAAGGAATTTCTAAAGTCAGAGCAGCAGTTCCTCTTCTGCCCCAGCCCATCACAATCTCTTCCACCACATCCTTCCCAGCTAGTCCTGGACAGGAGAACTTCAGTTAAACTTAGACAACTGGTGTTTGGACAAATCCAAATGACTTGTCCTAAGACACAGCTGCTCAAGTGGTACAAGTGGCAATCCAGTAGGCCTGCTTGAGCCTAAAGCTTATTCCCACAACCAATATGCCATATGTGATAGTTTTACGATTCGGCAAATATGAGATACATGCATTAGCAAATGAATAAAAAAAAATAGATGCCACGGTGTGGCCGAAAAAGATTAGAGGCCACAGTAGCAGATTTTCTGAGGTATGATTTACTCTTGTATTGTCTTTACTGCCCTTCCCAAATCACTTAAAGCACTGTTGCTGTCTTTTATTAAGTCTGGATTCGGAATTTAGCAGCTTTGCTTGCTGCAGCATTGGAGCCTTTCCCTAAGTGCTGCCATGTTTCTACAAAGGGGTTCTTTGTTTGTTTGTTTACTTTTGGACCTTCTGAGACAGTCTGTCTATGTAACTCTGGTTGACCCGGATCTTTCCATGTAGAACAAGCTGGTCTTGAACTCACAGTGATCTTTATTTTTCTGCCTCCAAAAGTTGGCTATGTAAACACACGTGCCACAAAACCAGCATAAACCAGGGATTCTAATAGCACAAAATGTAAGACCATTTTCAGCTGCTAGCGAAGGCAGACGAAAATGAGCGCTTTACAGAATTTTGGGGAGATGTTTAAAGGCAAATAGTGACCTACTTCCTGAGAGGTAAGAGTGTAGAACTTACTGAGAGAGTGTAGAACTTACGGAGAGCAGGTGAGATACATTGTGTTACCTTTCATCTCAGCCTGCCAGAAATTAGGATCTTTGTAGTTTTGAATTGGCTGGGCTGAGGATGTCTCAGTTTATACAGAATATGGGCTCTAGCCTTGGGAAGATCTTCTGTTACCATTAAAATAAAAAAGTCCATGTGTGAACCCATAGGAGTCTGGACTATTGGTGTACAGAGATTCTCCCACACTGAGTACTCTGGACCTGCATAGATCGACAAAGATGGCAAAGAACTCCACAAACCAGGCATCTCAAATGGGGCAGGGCAGAGAGGAAGGAGAGCCGAGCTCCTCCAGTGCTCCTCGCCTCCATATTGAGGATTTGTTGACCGAAACAAGAAGTGAATGCCCCAGAGAAGAGAAGCAGTTGCAGCCGGCAGAAGTAGCGTGCTATTGAAACTGATAATGCCATTTTAATTAGGCTAAAGCATGAATGAGAGCTCCATTAAGACCTTCTTGGCGCTCTGGGTCACTGGGCAAGAGAATGTACTCCTTTTATATGCTTCGCCAAAGCCCACCAGCTGCTACCTTGCAGGAGGGTTACATCTGAGTCACTGGTTTTCAAAAGGGTGACAAGTAGGCTGTGTGTGGCTGAATGAGAGGGGCCTGTCTTTCCTCAGTTTTGCCAGCTTTGGCCTGGACGGCAGCCATCACAGCAATGGCCTTGATTTGTAAACGGGTTGGAAGTTTCAAGAAGTTATTATGGGAGCAGACTGGGAGAGAAAGGGAAACCCAAATAGTGTAGAGGAAGAAAGCAAGAGGACCAGGCTGGGCCTGTAGAGGCCCAAGAGGCCAGTGTTTCTGATCTCGCTTTCCAACGCAATACTCTATAAGCTGATGTATCTCATGCCCGGGGTCAGTTGTCGTTGAAGACAGCAATGATGATAATAATGATGTAAAAAGAATGAAAGCTTCTAATCCACTGTTTTTTCCCCCAGAAAAGTGCTGCCAGAAGTGTATCACAGAGAAGAGTTCACTTACTCTTCCCTCTAATGTGGGCTCTTCTGTTAACCTCATGTCAGAGGTAAAGAAAAAGGGGCACAGAGAAACAGGAGAAACAGCTTACGCTAACGCCTCTAACAAGTCAGCACACTAAAATTCAGAGTCAAAGCCTGGGACGTTCAAGACAGTGAATCTCAGACAAGTTACCCAGTGAGCTTTGAGAGACCATCCTGCATAGAGAAGCCTGAGACTGTCTACTTCTGAGAGCAGGAGCCACACATATCAGAATCGTTATAGGAGCTGGCCCAAATCCATTTCATGCCTGCTATGGTCTTTGTGCTCCTCCTAGTATTTGTTGACTCACTGAGGAATTTTGTTGTCTTGAGTCAGGGTCTCATGTAGACTAGGCCTGGCCTTGACCTCACTACTTAGTCAAGGCTGGCTCTGAATTCATGATCCTTCTGTCTCTACCATTTGAGATCCAGGATCCTGGGATCATAGATATATACCACCACACCCAGGTAAATCACTGAGTTTTGAATAGGCAGTTAAATGTATATCCAAGGTATGAAATATTGTTACATACAATTTAATAATCAAACTATTACACTTGTATTCATTCATTCATTCAGTGAATGAGCACCTACTGTTTCAAGCACTGAGCTAGGTATTGAGAATTTTTTTTTTTAAAAAAAAGATCGTGACATGGATTTTGCCATTAAGAATACATGCTTGTTGAATACGATTGCAGATACAAACACGTACTTATATCCACACAGACAATTTCAGCATTTCCTCCCGGTTCCCCTCCTTACTGTCTGGGTATCTCATAAGGCTAGGACTTAACACTCTTCACATGGTTTCATAGTGGTGTTCTGTGTGTTTGAATGGCTTCAATAATTGATTATCTGCCCCCTGAGGCTAGCTCCATCAGGAATTTGCATTTTAGTGTTTCTCCAGGTGAGCCCCAGGCATGCTGGAGTTTGAAACGTCCTGTGAAGGTATGGAACCCAGGCTCTGTCATGTGTGAGCGCTCCACAAATAATCTTTGAATGATTGCATGCATAAATTACTGACACTGAATGGGGAAGTGGGCCGCTTTCACTAGGTCTGGGCAGGACTCCAGATTTTCTTTTTGCCAAGTCTGAGGAGACTGTGAGGAGGTGGAGTCATGTTTCTTTCCCTCTCAAAAAAAAAAATTGGTTGGATGCATCTAAATGGCCGGAAAGATAGACTCCATCAGCATTAATGTGGGAAATGGTGAGTAACTGAGCACGTGACCTGATGGGAACCGAATGAATGAGCCAGATCTTAATGAAGGCCAGGAGATAAAACAGGGTGGGGTGGTGAGTTCACAGAAGGTCTGAGAACTCCTTGCAGATGGCTTGGGGCAAGAAAGCCACAAGTTTACAAGACTGTGTGCTGGAGACTCTGGTTCCAGGGACTTCTTGCTAATTCAATCCTCCCTCCCTCTTCCTGCGTCGTGAGTGGTCTAGCCTAGCTATCAATCTATTTCAAACTAATTGTTTTTCTTTCCCATCTTCCTTTCCTTTCTCTTCCCTAACTTCCTCCCTTTCCCAGTCTTCCCCTTCTTTCTTCCCAAGAGAGTGTTGTTGTCCAGACTTTGATGAGAACTGGAGCTACCCTGTGGCATGGCATTTGTCAAGGGCAAGGCTGTGTGGGCCTTTAGGAGTAATCAACAGCTGTTTTTTGGAGTCATGGTTTTAAGGAATCTCCCTCCCTCAATAAATAGTGTGATCATGTCCTCCGCCGAACATCCCCTTTCTCCCCCTCCCCCCAAAAAACTTGCATAAGAGCAGTTGGCTTCATATAATAAAACACAGATTGGCATCATGAGTTACATAAACAAGAGGCACTTAATAGTCCTGGCAGTAGGAGGAACAGTAGCAGCCAGGGAGACACATATGGCCGGCTTAGCAGCATCCTGGACTCGTAGGGAGAGGATCTCTGCTTTTAATTCCTGGGGTGGGAGAGGAAGTGGGATGAAGGAGGGTTTAGAAATGAGGGAGGCCCAGCACCCTGAGAACACTGCTATGTCCGGATTTCCCAAGTACAATGCTTAGATATTTTTAATGAACATTTACATGGTACTGATTCTGGGTTAGACACCATTCTCTAAGCCCTTCACACATTTCAAAACAGTTTTATTAAGGTGTAGAAATTTGTATATACTGTGATGCTTATCTGCTTATAGCAACCATTCTATGATTTTAAGGAAATTTTCAAAGCTGTTCTATCATCCTTACGCTGACTGGGAAATACTTCCTCACGTCGCATCCACCTACAATCAATCTCCTCCCCCAACCCCAGGCAACCATTCTTTTCCTTTTAGTCCCTCTGAGTGTGCTCCCCCCCCCATTTTTGCATAGCTCATACAAGTGGCAGAGAATATGCATGCATTCTTTTGTGAGTGGCTTCTTTCACTGAGCACAGTGTTTCTGCCCTTTGTTTCTTCTCATTGCCAACTTGTGCTCCAGTCTATGGGGCCTAGTGAGCTCCATTTCTTGCATCAGTTCATACTCACCGCTCTTCAGAAAGCTGCTTCCATGAGTGCGAGCTCTAGAAGCTGAGGCACAATTCACAGTTAGAGAGGTATTGATTTCTAGCTTCAAAGCTCTTGTCCTGCTCCGTTTCCGGGAGCACAAAGTATGTACTCACTCCCACTAGGGGAGTTGCTTCTATGCAATGACCACTGCTTTTCTAAAGGAGGTTTGACTTAATTTGTGCGATCGAATAATGTTCTCTGTCTCTTCTTCTCTTTGTGTGTGTGTGTGTGTGTGTGTGTGTGTGTGTGTGTGTTTTCATGTGTGCAAAAAAACATGCCATTCACATGGAGGTCAGAAGACAAATTTTGGGTGTCAGTCCTTGAATCCCGCCTTGTTTGAGACAGTCTTGTTGCTTTCTCCTGGGTACACAGACTAGACGGCCTGCGAGTTTACAGTGATTCTCCTGTCTCCGGCTCCCATGCTGACGCACGAGTGCTGGGCTTATGGAGATATACTACTGTATCTGGTTTTATGTGGGTGTTGGAGATCTGAACTCAGGCCGCCATGCTTGCACCATTCCCGCAGCTCCTGATACTGTGCCCTTCAGTAGTTAGGTGCTGAGCACTTAGGTAGGCACTGAGAGTGATTGAGACAAGTTCTTACCTTCAAGGAATGTAGTGTTTTGTTTGCTAGAAAAGATTCGCATACATATGATAATGTGGTTTTGTTAGGGTCACATAAGATCATAATAACCCCACGCCTAAACTCACAATACTGGTATCAAAACTCAAACGGATGATGTCAGTGAGAAAAGCTGAGGAGAACTTTTCATGGGAAGTGGCTTTGAGGTAGTTCCAACCTCTTGTTCTAACCAACCCCAAATTCTAGGAGTGGAAGCTTGTGATTATTTCACAATTCCCTCTTTATTACTCTCTCTCTCTCCTCTCTGTTTCTCTCTTCTCTGTCTGCTTGCTTGTCTGGCTGGCTCCCTTGTCTGTTTCTCTCTTCTCTCTCTCTCTCTCTCTCTCTCTCTCTCTCTCTCTCTCTCTCTCTCTCTGTGTGTGTGTGTGTGTGTGTGTGTGTGTGTGTGTGTGTGTACGTGCATGAGCACACTCAGTGGCTCATGTGTGGACATCAGAGTACTACAACATTCAGAAGCTGGTTCTCTCTTTCTACCTTGGATTCTGGGAATTGCAGTCAGGTCTTCAGGCTTGTGAGGCAACTGCTGTTACTTGCTGAGCCACCTTGAAGAGACAGTGCTCTCTCTCTTCTGTAATGCCCCTTCCACCCACAGACTTTTCTCCACAGCATGTTCCTACTTTCAGATTCCATCTGTTTGTCTATAATTATACCAAGAAGCTTTTCCTATTAAACTGTTTTCAATACAAATTGCTTCATGAAGGATTGCTCTCTTTGGAAACTTGTCATCCAGGGCAGAGGAGAGAGAGGGAGGAGGGGAAAGAAGAGAGGAAGAGTGGAGGAAGGTGAGGCAAGGAGAGGTGAGAAGAGAGGGGCTAATTTTAAATGGCTCACAACTTCCATCTCTTGACCACATGTGCTTGACAGACATGTTCAGGAGTAAAAGTGGTACCAGGCACTGCATAGAATTCAGAAGACTTGTTTCAGTTAGTGGATTCTGTATAACAAGAAAAAAAACTCAGTGACTCAAAACAATCACCAATGACTTGAATCATAATTCTGTAGGTCATCTAGGCGGCCCTGCTCTGGATTGGTTCATTGGTTCATCAACTTTCTGTTGGACTCATGTATCTGTGGTCAGCAGAGAGTTTGGCTTGTGCCTGGATGGATCATCTACTATTGATAAAAAAAATTGTCTGATTAGAGTTATTAGCTTATGTGCCTTGGTTTTCTTCCATGTGGCCTGTTAGCCTCTAACAGGATAGCTTGGACACACCTATAAGGTAGACATTTTCCCAGGAACAGCGACACAAGACAACTCCAGTTTCTAAGCATTTTCCCATACCTTGGCCTGTGTTGTGTTTGCTATTTAGCTACAACAATTCGCATGACCTGTTCAGATTCAAGGACTGGAGGAATAGCCTCTAGCTCTTGACGGCAGATCGGTAATAGTGTGTGCAAGGATGCGAATACAGGGAGAGAACAATCTGTGGTCATTTCATCATCATCCACAAAGTCAGAACATACCATAATAATAAAGTCAGTCAGCACGTATCACATGCTTACAATGTTCATGTATGGCTCTGAGTTCTACATGTGTGTTTCTTACAACATCATTGAGACCTGAGTAATATTTTCCTTTTTACTCAGAGGAATGCCTTGAATCTAGTTCATCTAGCTTGCAAAATCATATAGTTAGTTGAGGTGGAGTTGGGAGAGCTTTGACTTCTCATCTAGGCAGTCTGACTGACTCTAGAGCTGGGGGCCTTGTGAGCACTATGCTTTCCTGCCCATTAGGACCTTCGTGACACTTGCTCGATAGGCCACTATATGGATAACAGCTAATATGCACTTCTATCAATGGAAGACTTAGGAAATGCCTGGCTGGCACTTGACTATATTGTGGGGTTTCTTTCGCACCATAGTCTGATCCATTAAAGACCTGCTTTTTATCTCAGGTTTATGGATGAGGAATCCAGAGTTCCAGGAAGTAAGTTATATGTGCAAGGTTTCACAGCTAGTAGATGAGTAAGCACCTGTGTAATTCTTAGCCTCCTTTAATTTATTCAGGCTTTGTTTCAGTCTCAGTTTATAGGCGCGAGGGCAGGGACTCTTGGATCTTTTCAGAACTTAAAGAACATGAGTAAATATAAACAAAGAAGGAAAAGTGCGAGGTACAGTGGCTCATGCCAGTAGTCACAGCCCTTGGAAGGCTGAGGCAGGAGGATAGCAGTGAGTTAAGAACAGCTTGGTCTGCTACACTGTCCCTACTCCAGGGAACATAAATCACATGTTTAATCACATTAAATCCAATATAAATGTCATATTGGAGTTTGCAATCCAGTAACTTTATAGTATTCCTGTGCTTGCTCCTTGCTCAATAGGTTCTTTACATTGTATAGAATATGTATAGATTAGTGTAACAAATAAGACTGGTGGAAATAAAATGTTTGACAACAGCTCATAAAGTCATCATCACTGGATAATAAACATTTTAGAAGAAATAAGAGGATTGAGAGATGTTGATCTAGGGACACATAGCCTGTAAAACGTTCCAGAACTCCCAAGTAAGTTATTATTCTAATACTTGGTACAAGAGTTGCTTTTTAATTATATTTAATTTTCATTTTTTCATTTATTTTGTGTGTACACATGCATGGGCATGAATGTGGAGATCAGCTAACTCACAGGAGTTGGCTTCCTCCTTCCACCAAGTGCATGCTGGGGATCGAACTCAGGACATCAGACTTGGCAGCAAACACCTTTACTCACTGAGTCATCTTACTTGCTTTCAATAGTTGTTTTTCAGAGAGGAAAGTAATTTGATAATGTAATTAGAAATATTACTATAGATGAAGTGGACATTGATATTTCTTAGGTGGCTCACACTTGAGAAAGGTGTGACAAATGAAAGGGCAGATCAATAAGATGCCATTGACACATACACTCTAGGGTTGTAGTGAACTTTTGAAGCCCCTGACTTTTCAGCTTTTTGCCTCTTGGTTTCCTGAAGAAATAATGTTGTTCCAAATAAAGAAAACTGAAGGCTCTCAGGACTCAAGGTGATGGCCCAGTGACCACATAATACCTGTGAATGAACACAATTAAAGCTGCTTTTTGGCTCAAGAGAGTGGCAAGTGCACAGAATGGGTGATTTCTGCCTGGCATTCAGGGTGCTTTAAGAGAGGAATCTGTGCAGGCCATGAGAAGACACAGCCAGCGAGCCTGTCCTGGAATGAACTGTCCTGGGAAGAGTCCCCATCTCCATACCCTTCCTCCTGTAACTAAGTGAGGGCGAAGGCTCCCATTTCTGAAGCCCTCTTGCATTCAGGTAAAAGAAGGAAAGTCCAGATGATGAGAAGAGGCGATTCTGATGATCTTAGGTTAATGCCAGCAGCCTCATGCAAAGAATACCTAGGAAGATGCCAGTTAAATATTTCATTGGAAAATAGCTCACTGTTGTGCCCAGATGATGTTGAACCATCATCTTGCCTGTATCTTCCCATTGCGATCCTTTGCTTTACAAGAAATTATAGAAAAATACTAGAGCACCATATCCCAGGCTCCCATGTAGGGCGTGGTCTGCTTTGAGACCAGAGCAAGTCAGGTCATGGTAGCAGTGTTCTGGGGCAAATGTCATAGATGAGGAGGCCCAGCAGCAAGGAAATGCCAATGTCCCTGGCACTCCAGCTAGCAATACATGAACACTTGTATTATGTCTGCAAAATGCCTTAAATTCCTGGGAGAGAATATGCAGGAAAGAAGATGAGAGCTCTCAGGCAGAATGAGCTAGGGGGTCATTGATGCATATGTGCATTTTCCCCGGGGCAGGGAGAACTGTTGAGGGGTCAAAGGAGACCCCTGTTTCGTTGAATGGCTCCACATTCATTGGCTCGAGTTTCAATGACTCCACTGCCATTGAATGACTCCACTTGTGGACTGCAGGCTCTGAGGTTGCTGAGCTTGACTAGAACTTAGAAACTTTTGGGTGGTTTGGGACAGAGTATGGTTGTTGCTGTGGGGCAAATGAATAATGTGTTTGGCTTCTTCGCTCATAAAAGTCTTCATAAACGCTCCCAAGCAGTAAATATGGAAGGAATAAAAGACACACTTTGGAGGCCTCGATTGCAATTTCTTTTTTGTGTGTCATAAATGTGGTCAAGACTGCAGCAGACGCTCTCCTTGGGAAAGGACTCTTTTTGTGCCCTTGGAACAGGGCTAAGATGGGAGTGGGGTTGTTCCTTGTTTGTACTTAAAATGGTATTTGTAGAGAGGAAGAAAACATGAAATTGCACTTGGCTAATTTTTCAGATTGTTGGAGTAGATGAAGGGGCAGGAGGTTGCATGCACCTCAGCAGAAGCTACTCTGCTGGGAAAAAAACAAATTACCCGTGCTCCAATGGAAGCCAGTGTCTAAGAGGGTGTTTTCTTTCTCTGGGAACAGACTGTTTTGTTTTTATTTTCTGCGTTTTTACATTTTTATGTGCAGCAACTGCTGTTTGCCTTGTCTAATTTTTAAATCATCAGATCCATCACTGTGTGAGTCTCCCCTATCGTGTGTAATGCTCAACATGCCAGGGCTGCTTTGTATAGGTTTCCTGAGAGAGCTGCAGCCTTGCCCTGTGCCTCTCTGGCAGCACCCTCCTGGCTCTCAGGAAATCAACATTCTGCAGGGCTGTTCTCTCCTCTATGGATTGCCCTCATTATCTGACTACATTTGAATGTCTAGCATATGGTGATTAGCTCCAGCACTGGGTGTTTAAGCTTGCCCTGCAGAATGATGTACGTCCGCGCATGCATGTGCCTCCCTCCAAATGCAAACAGAGCACAGATGTGGTTATTGTGCGGGTAATCATACATTTGCTATGAAACTAAATAAAGTTTTAACCCTCCTGCCCTAGCAGGCATCATATTTACCGCATTGACCTGGGGAAAGGAGAGAGAGAGAGAGAGCAAGAGACTTAGAGAGAGGAGAGGGGGATGAAGGGAGGGAGGGGAGATAGAGAGACAGGGACAGGGGAGAGTGAGAGGGAGAAAGAGAAGAAGGGGAGCAAGCACGAGAGAGGCAGAAGACAGAAACTAGGGAGAGGGAGATAGATAGCGATGCCATATGGAAGTGGTTGGAAAACAGATGGGGGAAGTCTGGAAAAATCCAATTTGTTGTTCTCAGGTGTTTTAAGGAATGTCTCCATACGAGGGTGTTAGAAACGATTTTGGTGCATGAAGTACAGACGAGATGATGGTACAAGGCGACTTCCCAGGTAGCACTGGTCTATAAGTAAGCTTTGAATAATGGAACTGCATTAGTATCTGATCAGTTGATGGGAAAGCTAGATCTATGTGTATTAGGCAGGGCTTGAGTAGAAGGAGTTGGCCAGAGTTGGGGCAGTCAAGTACCTCTTAGTGGAAAGAAAACGTCTGAAAATAATCTTACTCTAATGTTGTCAACAAGGAAATGGAAAGGAGGACCAGAAAGTTCCTTGCTGGAGGGTTGACAAGCCCAGTTGCATCATGGAGCAACAGGTATTGCCAGGAGATCCATAACCTACTGCCAGATCCGTAACCTCTATTTCTTTGTTATTACCTCAAGATTTTTGTGTGTTTGTTTGATTTTTTTGTTTCGTTTTATTTATTTACTTATTTATTTTGAGACAGGCTCACACTATTGCTCTGGTTAGCCTGGAGTTCACTATGTAGACCAGGCTGGCCTCTAACTCAGAGATCTCCCTGCCTCTGTCTCCCAACTCCGGTGCTGGAATTAAAGGCATAGGCCACCACTCCCAGCTTCAAAGTGAGATCTTGCTGCAGTACAGAAACACACACCTTTCTGCCCTGGCTGACACACACATCTAACTTTTATGTCATTGGCTCTACCTTTAGAGACGACAGCAGCCTGCTTCATGTGTTTGATCTTATGATAAGAAAATATGTATGTCATTTCCCCCAGATTCCTTTCGTGGGTGTCTATTGAAAATCAAATTTGTGCTCAGGCATATGATCCAGATGTCCCCGGAGAGCTCCCATTAATGAACTGTGGCCAGGGGTTCCCCAAGGAGAGATGGATCTTGCTGTCAATTGCAGCGTCATTCACCAATTTGCAGAATGTTAGCGCATAGAAGGCTCTTCGAGGGCTTCAGGTTCCTGGTCCTCAGATGCAGCAAGGACAATGGCCCTGGATCTTCAACTGGACTCCTCCTTGGGCATGCTTTCTGCTTGCTCTTTGCTTTTCTAATTTATCCTGTCTTCCATGTTACCTTGGTGTTCCCAAGTAATGAAGAGGATTGCACTGAAATGGCCTTCTTTTTCCTTTAGATCATAAAAGAAGACAGGGAATGCAGTTTTTGCTTACTGTGTGTGAGAGATGCATCTAGCTTCTCCATGCTGCTGCCCCTTCTTCCCACATCAAGGAACCTTCTTTTCTCTTGGTATTTCTTTTCAGCTAAACAACTGAACTTCATATGGTTTCAGGTTTGTTGTGTTCCTTAGTATCTTAGAACTTTTTGTTGTGGATAGGGATCCATGGATGGGTTTCACCAGCCTTTATAGTGCTCAGAATTGGATTTTTAATAGTAGTTTATTTTTCTATTTTTCCAAATTATAATCTCATCAGTTATAATTGAACATGTTTTGGAACCTAAATTTTATCACTTAAAGATATTTCCCTAGGTATATGTTTTTAAAACTAAATTAATTACCATTTCACTATGTTTTTAATCAGCCTGTAGCCCAATAATAGAGTAGCCGAGGAAGAAAAGAAAAGGGGACAAAAGGCCAAATGGAGATTTTTTTCCTTAATCAAAAAGGATCAGATAATCAGATTTGTGGTATATAGGTGAAACTGGAGGTAAACATTGAAAAAAAAGAGTATTATATAATTGGTAGAAACCAGTGTTGTGACCTGATTAATGTGCTATTTTAATGTAGTCAATTCAAAGCATGTACAGATTCTTTGTGGAAAAGAACCAGCTTGTGGATTTGAACAGATTAATACATCATTGTGTTGATTTAGATCCCTCTCACACCCCCTGCCACCCTGGAGATTTGGAAATTGGCTATTTCTGCTTATGTTAGGAATGCTGTGAAGTATACACAGTGATCTCCTGTAGTAGAGAAAGGAATCAAAGCCGTGGGCTCTGTAGGCACAATATGGACTTACACTCTTCTTCTCTGCCATACCTACTGCCTGTTTTCTCCAAAAGGCTGCTTGCTAATGTTTTTTCAAAGAGACAAAGTATGAGCTCACCATATGATCCGAAATAAAAATCCCCATGCTATTGGTAACGGTTGCTTTCAAGTCTTTCCCTTGCAGCTTCAGGTTCAGCCAAAGATGGGGTGACCTGAAAGAAGAGAGTTCACTCAGAAGGAAGGGGTTTTTCTTGCCATCCAGTCTCAGCTGGTTCCTGAAATGAGTTGTAAGAGAGTAGTATCCTCACTGTGTGGCACCTGCTTACAGAAACCTCTCAAACCAAGGATTGCCACTCAGAGACCCTGTCACTGTCATAGCCCTGCCTCACTAAGAATTCTTTTACAATACACTTTAAAAATACAAGCTTAATGACCAGAGAGATGGCTCAGCCACTAAAGGCTAGGCTCACAACCAGAAATGCATGCTTGACATCTCTGTAAAAAGTGCAGGAAAATGAATAGGACAGCTTGGTGAGTTTTGACAAGCTCAGGACAAAATATATAATGGCACATTACCAGCAAGCTTCCCTAGAGCCGTTCCTATTTCTGTTGACCTCCAGCATATCAAAAGGTCCATTCTCTTAACTTTTAAGCCTCTGGATTCATTTTCTTGATTTTGAACATATTGCATGGCCTCATAACAAGTGCCCTTTTGTATCTGGATGCTTTTGTCCAAAATTCTGTTTGTGAGAGTCATTATTGATGTAGTGCATAAGGATAGGCCATCCACCCCATCACTTCCTTGTGTTTCATTGTGTCACTAGGCCACAGTGTCTGCTGTCCTTGGGTATTTGGAAATTTTCTGGTTTGGAGCTGCTATAATATTAATAGTGTTTCTGTGAGCTCTGGTTTTCTAGGCAAGCACTGAACCAAATGAGCTACATCTCCAGTCTTCTGTGGACTTTCTTGTGCTAGATTTTTGTAGACGTATATGTGGTTTGCACTTCTCTTGGGGATATATGTACATAACTCTAAGAGAGAATATCTTGGATCACTTCAGAGGGGCTGGGTGAAGATAGTATTGGGATTTTAGGCATGGAGAAGTGTCACAGAATACACATCTGGCAGGTGTTTTTCCAATTCTGCCTCACCATATTCCAGGCATCCTGGCATCGTCACTGAAGTGAGGGAAGAGTTTGTGTGGAATCTCTCCTTTCAACCAGAGAACCACCCCCAAGAGTGGAATCACACCCAAGAGTCCATAATAAGACCGAGTTCTGTGGGTTTTTAAAAAGAATTTGCAAACAGATGATCCGAAGCTCACTTCAGAGAAGGAAAAGCAGGCCCAAACTGCAGTGCTTGGGAGGGCTGATAAGCAGAGATGGGTGACATTTTCTGAGTGTTATGTCACGCAGTCCTCACATTAGCTCCTGAGGTGGCCATATTCTTATCCCTGTGCTCCATCTGAGGAAACCGAGAAGCAATGCAGTTCAGTGACATTCCTTAGGACACACATCTAAAGACGCAGAGCAGAATCCGAGAAGTCTGCCTCAGGGCGTCCCAATTCACCATTTCCTCCTTAATTATCCAAGCCAGAACACCCGGATTCCACATACCACCCCTTTCACAATCTTTTGCAGATTTCCAAGGCTCAAATAAGCCACTGTGGTGGCAGTGGCTTACCTTTTGGGGCCCAAGTTTTTGCTTCTCTGCTAAAGCCAAAATGTAATGTAGAGACAGCCTCTGTGATACTTTCATTTCAGACAGAATTTGGCCCTTTGTAGTTCCCCATCCACGTGCTCAGTCTGATTGCTGCTAGCAACCTGTGAGCTATGCACTGGGCTTGAGACTCTGTTGGTAGAGGGTATGACTATGACTATTTCTCACAAGGCTCTGGGTTCAATTCCCCGACACTGCATGAACCGGGCAGGGTAGTGCATATCTGTAATCTAACACTCAGAGGGCAGAAACAGGAGGCTCAGGAGCTTAAGGTCATTTTCACATACATAGAGAGTTTGAGATCAGCCCTGAATAAATGAGATCCTATCTCAAAATAAGGGGGAAGAAGGAAAGAGAAAGGGAAGAAGAGAGAGGGGAGGAGAAGAAAAGAAAAGAAAAGAAAAGAAAAGAAAAGAAAAGAAAAGAAAGAAGGAAGGAAGGAAGGAAGGAAGAAAGAAAGAAAGAAACTCTTACTTTGCCATTTTCCTTGATTAGGCCCTACCTTCCTAGGTGTTCAGGTATCACTGACCTCCTCAGTATGCCACAGGACCTTTGCACTTTCCGTCATTCCCTTTCCTCTATGGCTTGCCTTGACTATATAATAGCTGCTGCTTCTTCACTCTGCCTGGAATTCCTTGCTCTCTCTCAAGGTTTACTTTCTCACTTCTGTCAGCGCTCTGCTCAAAGTCAATTAATTAAAGAGAACTTCTTTGACCTTTTAATCTGAAACAATGTCTCCATCATGTTTTCACGTCCTGACCTGATTCTCTTGGCTCCAGGGCCCTCTGGTTGCATGGTTCGTGATGCATTTATTTGCTGGGCTTGTTTCTTTGGAGTGGACAGTTTCAGGTGATCTAGGTTTAGGGTTCAATCATTGTACATCCCTGAACAATCAGTTAGTGTTTAGTAATGAAAATAATTCTTAAAATTCAGGAAGTGAATACCAAAGGAGGATTTCTGGAACCCAAGTTGTATGGATGAAACTCTGAGGCACTGTATCTCTTTACTTTTTCAGTATGATTTAGTTTTGTGTTCATTCTCTCTCTCTCTCTCTCTCTCTCTCTCTCTCTCTCTCTCTCTCTCTCTCTCTCTCTCTCTCTCTGCTGCCAGAGGTTTATCTTTTCATTAGGCTTTTTGGTTGAGTCATGGTTTGGTTGAGCATTTTCATTTCCTGCCTTTCTTCTTCTTCAGCTCTATTTATTTACTTTGGTTTGCATATGTCTACTCTATCTACGCATTGGAGACTGTGTACAGAGACCATAGCCGACCACAGCTCTGATGAGGCCAGCCAATGGGGTTAGACCTTAGAGCCTCCATGTCTGGGAGTGGGGTTGTCTGTGGATTGGACCTCTCTTCAAGCCTTCTCATTTATTTTGGCTCTTTTTTGTGGTACTTGGAATTGAACCCAGGGCCACAGGCGTGCTTGTTAAGTGCCCTGCTACTAAACTATATCCCCAGCTTGATCTTTCCTAATTTGAATGAGCCAATAGGCTAGAAAAGGAACAAAAGATTTTTTTTAATGAGAATTATCCTTAGCATACAAATCAATGGACTTCATTGTGAAAGCAATATTTTCATAATCATGCGTTCTCATCAATGTACTTTGTTCTTTGTCTCTCCCATTGCCCTCCTCATCTATCTCCTCCCTGCCTCTTGCTGGTCCCTTTCCTTCCCCTAATAGTTCCTCTTTCTCTTTCTTGTCACTGTTCCCTTACCTTCACTTGTTTCCCCCCCTCATGATCCCTCCTCCACTTTCGTGTCTTATGTAATCTAGAGTCTGCATATGAGACAAAACATTGCACATTTGTCATTCTAGGGTTGGATTATTTCTCTTGACATGATCTCTAGTTTCATCCATTTGCCTACAAAAGTCATAATTTAATTTTTCTTTGTGGCTGAATAAAATTCCATCGTGTATATGTATTATGCTTTCCTTTATCCATTCATTTCTTGGTGGCATTGGCTTTGATCTGTTTTAAATCAATTTTCTGCAGAATGAGGGATATGTCAAAGAGACTTCTTTTTTCCAATGTTTGTTTCTGAAACTTTACTAATGTCAGAAGGTGGCTATAGATGTGTGGCTTATTTTTGAGTCCTCTCCTCTATTCTACTGGTCTCTGTGGCTATTACTGTGCTAGCTGCCTGCTGGTTCTGTTACTATGGCTCTATAGTATAATTTGGGATCAAATATTTTGAGTGACTCTTCTTAGAATTACTTTGACTATTCGAGGTCACTCATGCTTCCAATTTTGAAATTGTTTTTTTTTCTAGCACTGTAAAGAGTGTTGCTGGGATTTTGGTGGGGGTTTTACTGAATCTGTAGAGTGTTTATGTTAGAGTATAGCCATTTCTGCCATATCATTCTTCCAATTCAAGATCATGGGAGACCTTTCTAACTTCTAGCATCTTCTTCAGCTTCCTTCTTTAGAGAGCCTTGCACCCATTTAGATTTATTACAAAGGCTTTTTTTCTCTTTCTTTTTTTCTTTTGAGATTTCTAGGAACTGAATCCCTTGCCCTGGCAATTGCTTTTTTTTTTTAGCAATTTTATTATTGGTAAGCAGAAAAGCTATTGATTTTTATATTATAAATTTGTATCTTGATAATTATCTTAAAGTGCTTACTAGTTCTAAGAACATTCTGGTGTAGTCCTTGGGGGTCTTTTAAGTATAGAATCATGTCATCAGAAAATTAGGATATTTTTACTTCCTCTCACGTTTGTATCCATTTTATTTCTTTTATGATCTAACTAAGACTTTGAATACTATATTGAACAAAAACATAGACCGTGGACACCCTTAAGTCTTAAAAATAAGGATTTTTGCAATGCAAAAATTTAAAACAAAACTATTTTAAAATAATATTTCAACTGCTGAAGGTTGGTTTCTACCTTTTGAGTATGATTGCCATTAATAGTACCAGTTGTTAATTCCCTCATAACAAATGTCTTCTTGTGTTCTTAATTTCACTTATATTATTTTTCTGCTGTAATTAAAGCTATGGGGGAAATGAAAGCTATACTAGAATGAAGACATTCAGATCACATTTTGTGGCTCTTTTTCTGCATTCTTAGTAAAACCTCTGTTAACATTTTGTGGGGCCAAGAGCATGGTTCAGTGGTTGAGTGCTTGCTTGCTTGCTTATCATGTATAAGAGACTGGGTTTGATACTCAGAAACACACACACACACACACACACACACACTCACACACACTTTCTCACTCTCTTCTCTCTCACGCACTTTCTCTTACTCTCTCTCTCTCTCTCTCTCTCTCTCTCTCTCTCTCTCTCACACACACACACACACACACACACACACATTCGAGACAGAAAACCCATCTCACTCATTAAGAAATTACTGGAACTAGAAACAAGCTGTGAGAAGGTTCACTGCTGAGGGGTAAATATCATAGTTGTATATCTAAGACAGTATAAAATAAGTCTAATATGAATAAGGAGAATAGAATCCCTGTGTGTGTACCTTACGGATGAGTATGTATGTTTGGAGTCAGGGAGGGCATTGATGGTAGCTCAATATCTAGCTGAAGCACTTAATGTCTGGGGTGAAATATTAGTTCAGAGAACACTGAGAGGTTTCACATCAAAATGTTATCTGATGAACCCTGCTGTATAAAATGGCAGACAACTGGACATAAATCTGTTTGGTGATTCTTGTATCTCATTCTGGCTCTGGTTTGCAATCTGATATGCTTGCTTTCCTTGGGAGTCTCCTGACACCATGTCCACTTATGTTAAGATCAAAACATTTAGTTAGCATGTGAAATATGATCAGAGTAAACAGCAAGAATTTGGCATGTTGAAAGATCATCTTCAATCTTAGGGGACGTTAACAGCTGGGCCTAAAGAGAAAGTACAGGGAAGAAGAGCTGGAGAGGAAGAAGATAGTGAAACAGAGATGGGTACCTATATGAGTGGTTTAGGATTATTTTAAACCTGATCTGTAGTGTCCTCTTAAATATGAAAATTTTACTCCAACCAAAATGTTTTAGGTTTCCATCATTGAAGTTCATTGTGGCAAACTGTTCATATTCCTTTCAGCTTGATCTCCCTTTGATTATAAATAATAGGTACAAGACAGCGATGTTTCTCACATACCTTGGTAGGTCAAAGATGAGGTGTTTTCTACAAGGGCTGACATCCAACTCTGAGCACAGAAAATATTTTTCTATAGATTCTGTGTTCAAATAGATTTGGCCCCATCATCTAGATCATCGTAGACTCAGAAAGGATGCTTTAGAGTCTAGCAGGAATTAGTCTGGATCTTTGGACCAAAAAGCCACTGATTTACTGGAGTGCTGTAGCCACCACGTGCAGCAGTTAGCTCTGCTACTTGTCTTCACGTCTGATACCAAAGGCACAGTTCCTTTCAACCAGTGAAATCCAAACTCCAAACCACAGTGGCAGCAGAAGGAAAAGGTTCTATCCTACTTTTTCCAAGATGCCAGAGAAGCAGCAACCATGCATTTCAGCACGAGCTTGAGGTAGGTACACCATGTACAAGTTTGCATAAGGAAGAGTCACATTTTCCAATGATATGCAGAAAGTGAAGAAGTTTGAACGTAAATACACATAATTTATTTACCACATAATATTAAGACTGTTGAACCAAGCCAGGAAGCATGGGTGTGCCAGTAAACTCTCGACAGATACCAGAAGAAAAATGAGAACCCAACTTATTAAGTGGTGGGAAAGAATAAGTGGCGAGATTATGGAATTCTTTCTAAAGACCCCTTATAGAAATAAGCAGACTGTTCCTGAGCTCTGGCCCATTTATACTGCAGCTTTTTTCTTTCACTTAGATGAGCTTGCCAGATCATTGAGAGCCAGGATGCTTCTTCCCATAGGAAGAACAAATGGGTTGTTTTTCCTCAACTAAATAACCAGTTTATTGTCAGCCTATAATATGCAGTTGACAAGAACTCTAGGGCGTGCTGTGCGATGGAGCAGTCTCTAGCCACAATACCATGAGTACAGAAATACAGTTACAGTCGCTGTGGTTGAGGATTTGCACTTAAAATTTCACTCTATCCTAATTAATTTAAAATTTAAGAAGTAGCACTTGATTTGATCAGTAGAAACATTTTAGTATCCTTGGAACAATATCCATATGTGCGTTAAGTTTTTTTTGTTTTGTTTTGTTTTAAATTGTCTGTCTCTTAAAGTCTGAGTATTTCCTATCCACGTTTGAAAGGAACTGATCCTGTAAAAACATATGTGATTTTAAAGACAAAGTTTAAAAAAAAAAAAGAGAATGTGAAACATTTCATTAGTAATTGTGTGTACTGATCACATTTTTAAATTTTATTTTAATTAATTGACTTTTTTCATTTATTTAAATAACGACCACAGTTTCCCTTCTCTCTTCTCCTCCCATTCTCTCCCTCAACTCCCCATCCACTCCTCCTCCATCTCCCTTTAGAAAGAGGCAGGTCTCCCAAGGACTTGAACAAAGCATGGTACATCACCTTGAGGTAGGAAAGGGATATTTTAGGCTAATTAAATTTATCATTTCATTTCACCCATTTCCCCCTATTCCTTAAAAAAAAAGCATCGCTCCTGGAAAAATTTAGATTCATACATGGCTTGCAGTTATTTTCTGTAGAGGAATTATTTGGCTCTGCATTTGATAGCTGAGGTTCACTTTGCAAGTGATAGTGAAGTGAAGTTGGATGTAAGGAAAATGGTGAGCCCCCCTAGTTTCACAGGGGTGAAACGCTCTTCCTGTTCTTCCCTGCTGAGCTAAGAACCCAGTCATCAGCTGATGTGCATAATGCAAGTTTCTGAGTGCCCAGAAAGGGAGGGATCACTTTCTAGTTCTGTTTCACTTGGTTGCGTGCTGTTGAAGACTGAGATCAATGAAATATTTAGCTGGGCAATGAGTTTCAGAGAATGTGCTCTCCTGTTTACCTGTTTGTCTTAGGTTGAGCCCCAGAGATCCAGTCTGATACAGAGATCTTTATTCAAGAAGATTGATCTCCAAGAAGATTGGAGAGTGCATGTAGGACCTACAGCTGCAAGGCAGAGGTTATAAGCAGGGCTGCACACGCAGATGCGCTGAAGGCCCATGCAGTTCAACAGAGACATCAGCTCTGGAATTGAGCTGGCCCCTTGCAGCTGTCCCAAATTAGGGCAAGATGCTCTTGGCTTTTGTATCCTCCAACTGACTAGTCTATGGGTGTAGGTTGTCCCTAGATAGAAGGTAGAACCTTGAATAAGATAGCTTCTTTCTACACAAGGCGATTCCCAGAGGCAGAACCAGCTGTGTGCCCTCACAAGTCAACAACCCCAGCAGCTGGAGGTGTGGGTACATCACTACAGAATGGAAAGTGGTATTGGTGACACACTATAGCATCTACCATGTGTTGTGTGACAAACTTTTTTCTGGGGTGATGCACTTCTACTTAGACCAGATGGGAACCTCATGACAGACCAAAGTACAGGCATCACCAAAATTCAATTCGGTGAACCAGTGAGTTTTGTTGGGGTTATTTACAGGAACAGAAATGACTCAAAGACAGCTACAGTACCAAAACCCACCCCAGCAAGGGTGACAGCTCAGAAATCTGGGAACCTGGAGCACAATGCAGGTAGCTTCACAAGTTGGAGAGTGTCCTTTCCAGGTGCCCTGGTTGGTCTAAACCTCTTCCAGGCAGCTCAGCTGGTTTCTTCTTCTAAGCAGCTGGTTTGGTCTCAGAGTGTTCTTTGAAGCTTTTCTCAGCTTTAATTGCTTACTCGGGTAGGGTGTGGCCTACTGAATTTGCTTAGTTTCAGGGACTTCCTGAAGCTATTTTGAGTTGTTTACCTCCCTATTTAAATGGCTACCCTAAAAGACGGAATGTTTTAATCTTGGAGAAAAATTGTTATACAGCCTGCCGTATACATCTTGCTGTAATAACCATCTAACTGAACCCAGAGATGTAAAATCTTCCAGAGGGTTTCAGTCTAGATGTAGGCAACTCAGAAGGCATCTGAGCCTGCCAGTGCGGAATCTTCTCATGATTCTCAATTTACACCCTAGAAAGAGCCATAATTTCTAAAACAGAAAAAATAAAGGAATTGCAGGTAATGGTGGTAGATATGCACAGAGGGAGAATAAAAGGGGTGACTCGATATGACCCAACCATTAATAAATCCCTCCATGTCATACTCGGAGATCTATTTAATTTTTCTCTAACTTCCAAGGAGAAAGGATTGGAGGGAAGCTTAATCCCAAACCAGATACTCTGTAGATCAGGCGTTATATAGATATATGCCAAGGCTGTCCTCATGCACTGACTTTTTGTACACACACACAACAAGCCAAAGAGGAGAGCAAACCTCAGGCCCCATTTCCTTCAAGGCTGGTCTGTAACTAGCTGCTTCAGAGCGTTGTAGCCACCCGATCTCTGAAAACTTGATTATATTTCTTCTCCGTGTGTCTTCCTGCCCATCTAGGTGACTCTTTTATTTCCTGTTTTTTTTCTTTGCTCTTTTGACCAGTCTTCTTTTGGTATTATCTCTGCCCAAGAATCTCCTCTGCCTGCTGGCAAACAATGATGAATAAGAGATACACAATAACCTATGATCATTGGGTAGGACCACATTCCCAAAAGCCTCTTTTGCTTCTCCTGCCAGTTATCCGCAATTTAACAGCTGTGCCTATTGCACAAGTACGTGCTCATATAGGGATGCGCACGCTCCATTACTCACACATCTCTAAAACGACATCAGTGCAAACAAGGTTAAAGCTGCCCCAAGCTACTTCATTTCCCTTCCTGCCCCCACCCTTTAGTCCTTTCCTATTTCCAACCACCTCACTCTTTGCCTCTCATTTCATGCTGCCTCTGAAAGAAAAATCTCATTATTTCTGATTTAGGGGCTCTGATTGCCCTCCCCTACTACATGTCATGCCCGTTGCCAGCTTGTTACAGCACCACAAGAGAATTTGGAGATCTGATTTATCAGACAGAGGGAATGGCTCTCTAGAGGAATGGGGGTTGGGGAAAATAGAGACCAAGAAAGGGAGTTAAAAAGAGAGAGGGATTATCAAGAAAGGATTGTAGTTTTCAGAGCTGTGAGCCTCGGGATGCTTGGATTAGTTGAGTCTGGCCACATGATGAATACAGCGTATTTTTATCAGCAGTCTAAGAAAAACCAGCAGAGCCAAAAACATGTCACTGGAGCTTGGGGGGCGGCTATAGAGGAAAACTGCAATGGACTTGTTAAGCCCACCATCCTCCTTTCCTCCAGGAGTGTGGGAAATGGTCAGATCATGATCATGAAGCTTATAATTGAACAGCTTTCATAGATACACCTTTGTTATATTTATTGGTCCAAGGGCAGGAATTAGGTACCCTGTGTTTCACTTAACATGTGGGTTTGGCAAATAGTAGGGGCTCAGACAATGCTTGCTAATGTGTGATGAAAATAACAGTGAGATTTCACAGCTGTCTTGGATTTGGTTCTCAAAAAAACAGACCCTGATAAAATGGTCACACTGTAGACAGTTTAAGGGAGGGGGCTACATAAGAACCGCTAGTAGATAGTGAGGGTGCGATAGAGGGAAGGGGGGCAGACAGCTAAGGAAGGTTCCTAAGTTTAATCTTATAGAAGGATAATCTCAGCTGGAGGCAGGGGACTGTGGTGTTTAGATACAGCTTCCAAATAGTCATTGGTAGGTTGTGCTCCTAGGTATGGTGGCTTTCTGGCATTTTCAGCTGACTTTATACATGGGCCACATTAGCCTTCCATAATCCTGTTTAGGGAAAAGTGGCTCTCAGGGTCAGAGGCACAGTCGTCAGCCAATGGCAGTCTACTAGAACTCACTTAGTAAGTTTGGGGACTATGCATGGGTTACTAAGAGGATCACTTATTTTTAAATCATTTATTTTTGTATGTTTATGCTTTTTGAAAAAAAAGTTTGTGTTTTGAGGAGTGTACCCTGAAGGTGCCCAAGGAGGCCAGAAGAGAGTTCAGCACTCCATGTGGATGCTGTGAACTGAGGTCCAGTCCTTCTGTACCCTTAACCATTGAGCCATCTCTCCAGTCCTGATAGGGTTTCCGAGGGTAATAAAATTTCTTGTACTCATTTATTCATTGAACAGGTAGTTTTCCATCTGTTTCAGTGTTCCTGGGATTGTCCTGATGCAGCAATGAACAAAACATTGTCGGCTGGTGATGCCATAACAGAACAAAGACGGAGGATAAGGCTTGCTGAGGGGTACTTATTGACATGACCAATCAAGGAAAGTCATATTGAGAAGTAGATATCTGTGTCAAACGCTGAAAGGGATTGTGGTCACATAGCTATCTGCAAATGAGATTTCTAATCAGAAGAGACACTGCTCACACAAAGGCCCCATGGCAGAAGTATGTGCCAAGCAGGGTTAAGAAAGAGCAGAGACCGGTGTGAATAGAGCACAGCGGCTGGGGTAGGAACTCTAGGAGCTGAGCTCCCAGACATCCTAAGGGGGAAGCAGCAGGGCAGCTCATGCAGGACTCTGTGGGTGGCTGGAGGCCTTTGCCTTTTATTAATGAGATGGGAGGAAGGCTTTTTACCAAACAATGACCTGGCTCGTCTTGCAATGTTGAGAACAATTCTAAGGTCTGGCAGAGGCAAGCGAAAGCCTACAGATTTGTTGAAGCATATCTTTCAGAATTTCCATTTTACTCCATAATAAAAATAAATAAGTATGAGCGGGACCAGATCTATCAAGGCCTCTATGTGGCATGGCTGTGGCTCTGCTTCTGCTGTGTTCTGTTGGGCTGAAGGAAATGGTAAAGCAAGCCCAGATCTGAGGGAAGGGGAAACATCCCCTCGATAGGAGGAGCTGGGAAGTCACTTCGTGAAAGAGGTATGGATACAGAGAGGAAAATGAGCGCAGCAATTTTGACAAAGTCTACCCTAACAAATGATCTTATATTGAACTTCTAGCATCCTTATTTTATGATATCTGTATGGCACCTTCTTCTATGATGTACAATGAAAAAGTGTCCAAGATGTCATTGCCCACTTCAGAGCACACCACCATATGCGCCAGTGAGTATGTGTGTACCAATCCCCCTTTCCCACTGTAGACTCCTGTGCAGCTCAGTTTCTCCTCTGAAGTGCTTCTGATGGCATAGGAAAGAAAAAGAATATTTTGATAGTTTGGGGCCACAACTTTTCAAGTACAAGATTATTTTGAAGTCTTGGCTCTAAAACGAAGGATAATTTTGTGTGAGCTATATACAAAATGAGTTGTCTGCAAGGCTGAGCCTATGATCTCCTGAGTACACGAGTGCTCTGTGCTTCCTTGGGGCCAAGGGTGGACAGTTGCAGATAGTGGAGTTCGTCACAAGCAAGGCAGCTTCAAGTTTAAACTTTACCTTCTTCCTATTTTTAGTGCAGCCTGAGAATAAAAACATCTCATCAAACACCTATCCCGTGATATGAATGACCTCTTGGACACAGTGGGTCATAATCTTCTCACTGTACTACCAACTGCCTATTTAATTTGAAAGAACATTCTCCCTGAAAAAGCTCTTCAGGAGCATTTGATGAGTAAGGCGGCGTCTGGAACTGACTGTGGCATTTGCTTTAATAAGCTGTGGGAGAGGTTTAGTGATCAGTGGGCACTGACATTTGAGGAAGGAAAGACAAACTTTACTGCTCCTGACATGGCTTTCGTCTTCCCCTCTTGACTCTGGCCTTGCAGCCATGGAAACTTTGAGAGATGCTGTGTTCTCTTGGCTTTGGAAGTAATAAACTTTTTTCCAACACGTAGGCCCAGGTTACTTTTCTCCTTTAGAGATCCGATGTTGGAAATGTTTCTTCTGAGATGCTTTGCATTGTATTTGAATTTTCTCTCTTGTTCTGTCTTGTATGCATGGTGCGAATGTTGTTTACATGTTCATGTGTGTACATGTGATTTCATGTTTAAGTTCACCAGCACTATCATAGCAGACTGAATCTTGGCCTAGTGGCTTTGAAGTTTCTGTGGTCTTGGAATTGGAGACTCTGTTTCATCATCCACAAAATGAGAATGAAAATGCCCACCCTCAGGAATTACTTTTAGTAGCAGAGATAACACATTGTACATGCCTACATGTATGTGTGCCAGTTGTATACCTGGTACTCCCAAAAGTCAAAATAGGGCATTGGATCCCCTAGAACTGGAGTTAATGGATTTTTGTGAGCTACCATGTGGATGCTGGGAGTTGAACCCAGGTCCTTTGTAAGAATAGCAAGTATCTGGTCAGCATGGCGATCTAATTTTGAACCTATAACAGCAGTTTTCAAAAACAAAACAAACTATCTGGCCCCTTTGCATCTTTTAGGCATCACAAGCCCCTCAGACAGTCCTTTCTTTTACTTTCTTTGAATTCTTCTCAATTCTCTTTGTTTCCCTGTTCCTGCCTTTTCTCACTTTTACTCCAACTTAGAAGGAAAGAGACTATAATTTTTCTTAAATTATTTATGTTTTTGCCTATTCCTACTATCTGTCCTGTAGTACACAAAAGGTGGCTATGTGTGCCCTGCTAGAAAAGCAGGAAAAGCTGTTTGATGATCTACTAATCGAGCACTCTAGAACGACTTCCTTTGGAGGTGAGTCTCAATCACTGAGCTTGACCCTGGAAACAGGGATATGTGACAGGTGGGCTATTATTAGTCATGAAAACGGTTCAAAGTCTTGAGATTTCTTTTGTTCACTAGCGAATGTGGGTTTGTTAATTTATTAACTGTTTTTGAAAGAACTGACAGGAAGTTATGAAAGTAGGATGAATCAAACAACATGATCAAAGAGGTGAATGAGAAAGGTTGTTTCCTAATTTTCTGAAAAATCGCCATACTGATTTCCAAAGGGGCTGTACCAAGTTGCACTCCCACCAGCAATACAGGAGTATTTCCTTTACCCCATATCCTCTCCAGTATAAGTTGTCATCAGTGGTTTTTGATCTTGGTCATTCTTAGAGGTAGGTGTAAGACAGAATCTCAGAGTTGTTTTGATTTGCATTTCTCTGGTGGCTAAGGATTATGAGTATTTCCTTAAGTGTCTTTCAGCCATTTTAGATTCCTCTATTGAGAGTTCTCTGTTTAGGCCTGTACCCCATTTTTATAGGGTTTATATATTTTTCTTTTGATGACAAGTTTCTTGAGTTCTTTGTATATTTTGGAGATCAGCCCTCTGTCTGATGTGGGGTTGGTGAAGATTTTTTCCCATTCTGTAAGCTGTTGTTTTGTCTTCTTGACCGTGTCCTTTGCTTTACAGAAGTTTCTCAGTTTCAGGAAGTCCCATTTGTTAATTGTTTCTCTCAGTGTCTGTGCTACTCGGGTTATATTTAGGAAGTGGTTGCCTGTCCCAAGGCATTCAAGTGTAGTTCCCACTTTCTCTTCTGTGAGGTTCAGTGTGGCTGGTTTTATGTTGAGGTCTTTGATCCATCTGGACTTGAGTTTTGGGCATGGTGACAGATATGGATCTATTTTCATTCTTCTACATGTTGATATCCAATTATGCCAGCACCATTTGTTAAATATACTTTCTTTTTTCCATTTTATGTTTTTTGCTTCTTTGTCAAAAATCAGGTGTTCATAGGTGTGTGGATTGATATCCAGGTCTTCTATTTGGTTCCATTGGTCCTCCTGTCTGTTCTTATGCCAATGCCAGACTTTTTTCAGTACTGTAGCTCTGTAGTAGAGTTTGAAGTCAGGAATTGTGATGCCTCCAGAAGTTCCTTTGTTGTACAGGATTGTTTTGGCTATCCTGGATTTTTTGGTTCTCGATATGAAGGTGAGTGTTGATCTTTCGAGGTTTGTGAAGAATTTTGCTGAGATTTTGTGGGCATTGCATTGATTTTAGATTGCTTTTTACTATGTTAATTCTACCTACCAAAGAGCATGGGAGACTTTTCCATTTTCTGGTGTCTTCTTCAATTTCTTTCTTCAAAGATTTAAAGTTCTTGTCATACAAGTCTTCTACTTGTTTGGTTAGAGTTACTCCAAGATATTTTATATTATTTGTGGCTGTTGTGAAGGGTGATGCTTCTCTGATTTCATTCTCAGCCCATTCAGTAATATCACTTTGGGGTATATACCCAAAGGATGCTCAATCATTACCACTAAGACATGTGCTCAACTATGTTCATAGCAGCATTTTTTGTCATAGCCAGAACCTGGAAACAACCTAAATGCCTCTCAACCAAATAATGGATGAAGAGGATGTAGTATATTTACACAATGGAGTACAGAAAAGATAACAACATTTTGAAATTTGTGGGCAAATGGATGGATCAAGAAACATCATATTGAGTGAGGTAACCCAGATCCAGAAAGACAAATACAATACATATTCACTCATAAGTGGCTTTTAGACATAAAGCAAAGAAAAAAAACAGCCTACAGTTCACATTCCCAGAGAACCTAGATAATAAAAAGGATCTTAAGAGAAACATACATGGATCTATTTTATATGGAAGTAGAGAAAGACAAGATCTCCTGAGTAAATTAGGAACCTGGGTGTCAGGAAAGAGGGTTGAAGAGTAGGGGAGAGGAAGAGAGGGGAGTGAAGAAAAAATACAGCTCAATAAAAACAATAAAAAGTAAAAAATAAAAAACAATCAGCCATCTAATAGATAATAATAAAATAAATTAAAGACAAAGAAATCAGAAAAAAGAGGTGAATGAAACAAAGTGAGAAAAGTGCATTCCCTAAGCTGATGCTCATCTCAAAGGTATTGAGATAAGTGAATGTGATAGGCTGGCCTGTCTTTTGGAGGGCTAAAGCTATGTCATAATGCTTTTTCAGGACTGGAGTGCTCTAGAGATATATAGTCAAATGAACTTTGACCCTTCATGGTGCATGCAGCTTTAGTGACTCTGCTGACTGATCTTTTCTGGCTTCATGTCTGCATCTGCTCCTCTAGTAGCTGGCTTAAGCAGCAGGAAGCTCAGCTCCCAAGATCTTGCTCCTCAGCTGGCTCCCAAAGACCCTTAGTATCACATTACTCATCCTGGATGCCTAGAAATGTTTTGGTATTTTGAAGACTATTGCAAGAAGAGATCTTTTCATAGTGTGCTTTGGTGCTGGGTTCAGGGCCGTGTTTTACTATCTCATTTTCAAGAGTTGGTTGTGAGCATGTCTTCCACTCATTGATGGTCAGTTTGTAGGTTATGGGGAACAACCCTTGATGGAAGTATTTTCACCAAAGAAATCAGCAAGCACAACATGTTGGGGTCTTTTTTTTCCTCAATGGGATATCAGTGGCAAACATCTACTAGCATACCGCTGGCACTGAGTGTGTGATTGTGTCAAACAAAAATAGATGACACCAGTCAGTAGTGTTTATGGCCATAAATATAAGGCTCTCTGTGGAGGCAAAGTGCTGTGTGGCACTGTAGAAGAGTTCCCAGTAAAGCTTATTTGGAATTTGGGAACCTCAATGGGTCTGCTTGCACTTGAGCCTGGGAAATGCAAAGGTTGAGCATTGTGATGAAGGCTCTTGGTTTGCTTGAAAAGCACACAAAGGAAAGGAGGTTGTCTTTTTTTTCTGCTAAAGACAGATGTGGAAAGCCTAGTATCGCATGTAAGAACAGGTCTCTGCAGCATTCACTGCCAGGAAGCTTAGAATATGGCTGAGATGACCCTGATTTATACATTCTTTGAGAAGCAGAGGTGATGACAAGGAACTAGAAGGGTTGTCTATGTAATTGATGCTATTATCATAGTAATTCAACTGACAGCATTCTTTGCTTCCTAATTGTCAAATCAGTCACTTCTTTCATCTCTTCAGATTCAATATCCTTAGGCTGATGCTATACATTGATTTTTTTCAATCTCAGAAGTCACCACTACTCCCCAATACTGTCTCAACTATACCTAATTATTTAGCAAACTCCTTAGTCTTTATTGCTTATTTATTTATTTATTGTTTATTTAGGTATTTTTTTGAGACAAGGTTCTGTTGTATGACTCAGTCTGACTTCTTGATTCAGCCTTATAAGTTCTGGAATTACAGGTGTGAGCCACAAAGTCAAGTGTTGTGCTGAACCCTGAACATCCATCATTCCTAGCCTTTCCCACAGTCCATGGATATGGAATCATTATTCCCAGCTCTTTAGATGAGCAGTCAATGGTTTGGATGTAATTAATCCAACATCATAGCAGTGGAGCTCTGGATCTAAGACAGAACAATGTGACACAAGAGAGTCGCTTCTCTTTCCCACTGCATCGTCCTGAGCTGCATTTTCTCTCAAAGAATGCTGGCTTGAAGGATGCTCAGAGACTTTTATGAACCATAGAAATGATGGTGTACCTGGACCTCCCACAGTTTTTCAAAGCCAAGGGAAGCTTCTATTTTCTTCCAAAAGCCTGGCTTAGGAGAATATTAAATAGCTTTAAAAATATAAGCTCTTGAGCTAGATATGGTGATGCACACCGCTAACACCAATACTCAGGAGGCCAAGGCAGGAAGATCAGTAATTCAAGGTCACCTTCAGATTCATAATGAATTTGAGGTCACCCTGGGATAAGTGAGGTCATGCTTAAAAATAAAAAGCTATTGACCTTCCAGGGCCACATTTTGGGAATTTCCCTGTTTCTCTTGCAGATGGTAGGAACTCCTATTCATTTTGGTGTGTCAGAGCCCACACACACAGGCTCTGACACATTATTATACATTACATTTCTTCTCTGCTTTATAGAGTGGAATCGTCTGTGGTAGGGCATTTGACATCAGGAAATCTCTAAACACGACTTCAGTTTTGGCAATTTTATTTCAATGGACAGCTGTTACACATTTGTCCTTACACCTGTTCATTTGCCCCTCGCTCATGCCCAGTCTCACCTCCTTGAAAGAAAAGAATTTGAACAAGCACTTCACAGTTGGAACTAGTTTGCTTGGTAACACAGCTTTGGCTTACTTGTTGCCTATCTCACTTTTGGGTACTAATGCTGTTGTAAAATATAGATATAAGTTGCCTTAAAGATCAGATCTGGTGGGGCCAATAGATTAAGAGATGGTTTCATTGAAAAGTTAGCTTGTTATTCACAGATCCTAAAACAAGCTAGGCAAGGCAAAAGCTATGAGGGAGTGTCACAGAGAAGCACCAGGATGTTGAAAAGGAAAGGGGGATGTTGGGGATAAGAACTTTGATTGTGGTTTCCTGGTGAGGTATACTGGCTAATGTATAGGTTCTGCCTGATCTGGGGCATAGCATAGTGATGTCCTCAGTTTAGTATCTGGCTCTTGGTCGTAAGGACTGTAGAGGTCAGAGTAGGCTGTAATGTAAAAGCTCCATAAAGAAGGTGCTTGTGGTATGGATTCTGGACTGGTTCATAGCTTATGGAAGGCATGCTGCTGGACCAGTTTGCTATCTCTAGGAATTAGCTAGCCCTGGGAAGGGTATACAGGATTTCAAGATGTCAAAGCATTGGACACCATTAAGACAGAAGCTAATAATGTCATAAAGAGTGAGTGGAAGAGCCGGGCGGTGGTGGTGCACGCCTTTAATCCCAGCACTCAGGAGGCAGAGGCAGGCAGAGCTCTGTGAGTTCGAGGCCAGCCTGGTCTACAAGAGCTAGTTCCAGGACAGGCTCCAAAGCTGCAGAGAAACCCTGTCTCAAAAAACCAAAGGGGGGGGGGAGGAAGAGGTGAGCAGGTTTGGCCAGATGGCTTAGTGGATAAATGTACTTACCACAAAAACTTTAGGATCTGTGCTTGAATCCCGAGGGACCCACTGTGGAAGGAGACACCTAACTCCCTAAAAGAGATAAAATAGTAGCTTGGCCATTGATCCCCATTCCTAACAGCATAAAGTACCAAAGAAGTTTCCAGATGAACTGCTTTTCAGTTTTCCAGGGCCCCAGAAAAGGAGTCCTCTGTTAAAGAGCAGTACCACTTTCGCCAGGAGATGATACCTACCTTTTCAGCTCTAGGTGAGCGTTGAGTTGTAGCCCGGAAAAAGATGGCAACACTTTGGATTCTGAACACAGTGGCAATGCAGAGGCTTCTGTGGGCCTGAAAGGATCCTGGACACTGACAATGTTCCTGCTGCACAGACACATGCCTACCTAAAGAGTTTGATGGATTCTGGTGGTGATCATGGCACGCAAGCTTTCCTTCCCTGGCCAGGATTAATGCATCACAGGGCATGACTCAACCATTTAAGAATCAGCTCATTGGGCAGCAGAATGAGTTCACTACAGGAATTAAACACAGATGCTTCTGAAAAGCATGTTGTTCCCAGTACCTAGTGTGGAGATTGCATCTAGTGGGTGCTCAGTAAGTGAAGACTATGGAATAGACGAACATGTGCTTAAAGGGCAATGAAGTGACAACTGTCTTCTTTGTTGCTTTGTTTAATGGTGAAATTTGTCTGAAACCATAATAAAGAATATTTTAAAATTAAACATCAATCCCTGGAGCATTAAAAGTACAGTTTCTTGATAGCAAATAACTGCCAGTTAGGCATTGCTTCATAACGCATACTCCCAAATTCAGTAGGATGTGTCCACTATTATGTTTTGAGTTTTGCAGGCCAGCACAATCTATGCTTTAAGCCTTAGATGTTCCTGCCAGCCAATCTAGGCTGGACTTGGTTCCCATCTTTGGGGTTAAATCTAGTCTGCTCTGTATGGGTCAGTGACCTCTAGAGTGTGTTCTCTCCTTGCAGTGGTAGGAGCCCAAGAAGGCCAAGCCCTAAGATTTGACTCAAATGAGACATTTGGTCCAGCATCTTGCCAATTTCCGAGTTCCAAAGCCATTCAGCATATGTCTTGCTATCTGAAGAATAGAAACAGGGTGTTCTGGAGAAAAAGCAATGGGATCAGATGAGTGAATTCTAGCTGAGTGGGAATTCTAGCTCTGCAGCCTCCTGAATATCCCTGTGCAAGTTCAGTGATTTTGTGCCTCAGTCTCCGTATCTGTAAAATGAAGCCCAGGCCTGGCAGTGTGTAGAGTGCTTGGCTGGAATACATGAGGTTCTGGGTTTGATCCTCAGCATCACATGAACCAGATGTGTCATTTTCCTAAAAACCTAGGTAGACTCAGCCCTGCACTCTCCATTTATTTTTTATGTGTGTACATACTGAGACTCAGAGAGGTTAAGAGAATTGTCAGAGTCACACAGCTGAGAAGTGATGGAACCAGCGTAAAGTCTTGGGCCTTGCTCCAGTATGAATGCTTGCTTAGTCATTATAGGAGGAGCCAACTCAGAAATTACCAAGTTGAGTTTTTCCCCCCTTACTTTCTTTATAATTCTGCCTCCGTGCCTTGGGAGGAAGGATTCTAATTTAGGGCTCCAGCCCTCCAGGGCAGTTTTTTCTTCACATGTTTATTATTTTCTGGCTAGACTGATCTACCTCCTAGTTCCTTGGTACTGGATTGATGCCATGATCAGAGAACTGCATTCTTGTTCTCACGATCTCTGAGTCCCTAGTTTCTCATGAAATGGCATGTCCCTGAGTGTCCCCTTCCCTCCCCAACATACTGCCTGCCCAGACTTTCTTTCTCTGCTGCGGGCTGGAACAATCTTGGCTGTCCCATGGTGTTTGGTTACAGGCTCAGAAGGGTGAGGCCAGCTCAGAAGCTGTAATTTTAGTCCTTACTGAAAGACAAGAGGAAGTGAATTGGGCACTTTAGGCCATGTTAACAGGTGTCCCTCAGCCACAAGGCTGTCTCTTGAACCCTGCAAGAAAGCATGGCCTCGGGACTTTTGGGCTATAGGTAGACATCAGAGTTTTACCTAGACATTCTGGTTATAAAAGCACTTGGGCACAAAACAAGCCTCAAGAACACCCCAAGCCACCAGTTTGGGGAGCTTCAGAAAACCGGAAGTTCTCAGTCCCCCAATAATGTGCAAATCTATAGCTCTGACCTTGACCTTGTGCTTGCTTCTGCTTCCTACCAACTTGGTGGGGTGGGGGGGAGGAGTGGAAACTGCTGTCCTAGCAACCTGTTTGAAGAAATCTCCAAGCCAGCAAAAATTCTGCTCATATACGTCTCTCCTCACCTATCTCCTGCCAGCACCCCACCTGCCCCAGTCCCAGCTCTTCTGTCAGCATCCCAGGACTCCACTACTGTCCTTCACGGCTTTCCGCTACAGGCAGAGATCCCCATAGATAAAGCCCACATGATCCAGAAAGAACAGGCAGAGCAGAACGTTCTGTTTCATTTGGTCTACTGCCCAACATTTCTTAACCCATTCCATGACTTCTCTTGTACGCTAGAGTCAGGGCTTAGCTCCAAGAGTCTGCATGCTTCCAAATGATTGCCTCTTCTGCCCTCCTCCAGTCTGAAGACTTCAAGAGGAAGGACATTTGGGCCCGAGGACTGAAAAGATGGGCATTCGTGAAGTGGGAAGGGACAGGTGATATTCTGTCATGTCAGGCAGGAAAGTCCCGTCTCTCATAGAGTGCATGGGGCCATGGGGACAGGTGAAAGAACTGTGTATCAATCTATGAAAGAACTCTGAGTATCAATCTATAGCTCTTGAAACCCGGATGAGAGTTTAGGAGTTAGAATTTGCATGCCTAACCTTGCCCTGCTTTGGACCCTGCTGGAACGGCAGCCTGGAGAAATATAACCTCTGAACATTCAGGGTTGAAAATGTACACAACAGCATATGCATTTGCGAAGGGCCTACAGTTGGGAAAAGATGACTTGGGGCAGGGCAAAAAATATATGCTTTAAAATAACCCACTAATCCCCAGTAAGACCTAGTTGCAAGGTTAAGGTTGTGATATTTCCACAAACCTCTGACTGCTTTTTGCAGAAGATGAAAATATCTGTGGTTATGTTGGTGACAGAGGAACTGGTTCGACTAATCATGACTGTGGTTCATTGTCAAGGTTCCTAATGGAAGGAAACGCAACATTGTGTTTAAGGGAGGCAGATGTAAAATTTGAAGTCCCTTCAAAGTTCTCAGATCACCTAAATTCCAGGTTAAGCATCTCTGATTTAGAAATGAGCCAAATGCCTTGCATGTTTTTTGAAGACAGGCATTCTGTTCCATCCATTTTCACATTGGATGTTTTTTTATTTTTTTATATTATGTCTGTCTGTGTATGGGTATGAGTACATGAATGAAGGTTCCCACAGAGGCTAGCAGAGAGTTAACTCCTGCAGCTTGAGTTGCAGGTGGTAGAACATCCTCTTAAATGGTCGAGCCATCTCTCCATCCCCCAGTAATTTTGTTACTCCTAGAAAAAGTCAAGCATGGAATAAGGTGAGCAGGCAAGTTGATAGACCTTCCCGAGGTGTTCACTAGCCACCTTCAACTCTCTTTGACTTGCAACCACTCTCATTTTCCCCATAGCCCCACTAACTTCCTCTCCCACAGCATCTTTTAAATATTTATTTTTATATATTTTCAATTATATATATGTGTGTGTGTGTGTGTGTGTGTGTGTGTGTGTGTGTGTGTTATTTTATGTGAAAGTATATGAACACAAGTACAGGTGCCCTTGGAGGCTAGGGGCTTTCAATCCTGGAGACAGAGGTGGTTGTTAGCCATCTGATGTGAGTGCTGGGAACTAACTAGGGTTATGCTCTTAACGACTGAGCCATCTCTACCGTCTCCACCTCTAGTATTTTGGGGCAGAGGCAGTGGACTTCATCTCTTGTATTCTGTACACAGCTGGTGGGCCATTCCGTTTCAATGGACTGCTGCTACCTTGCTTCAGTCCTGCCGTTAAAAGTGCCCACTTTCATTGGTGTGATAGGTCAGTGTTGTCGGGGAGCAGATTTTGATCAGATTCCCGACCCCATCCTGACGCTGTCGGCCCCACCCTTCCCAGCATCTGTGTGAGTTTTCACCATTTCATTTCCTACTTCTATCTTTCCACTGTGCTGTAAACTGCAGGAAGGAGAAGTTAACTTCCTTGTCCACTGCTGCATTCCAAGCACAGAAGATACTTAGTGAACTCAGTACGTTTCAGGTGAGGGAATGACTAGCCAGGGAGGCCCTTGGACCAGAACATTGTGATCTCGTGGAAGTTTGTTAGAATTGCAATTTCAGGGTCCACCCTGGACCTACAGCAGCAGAACCTGCATTTAAACAAAATTTCCAGGCAATTCTCTAGAATAGAGCTCTAGAATAGAGCGTTCCAGTTTCTGGAGAACTGATTGGGTATCTTAACTTGGATGGGAGACAAATACTAAATTGGAAGAGCTTCCCAATGGTCTCTAAGACCGCACCGATCAGGAGGGCAGGGCATGGCAGAGAAGCACAGTCACTGGTGAGTTAGGTGCCTTAGATTCGGAGCATTGTTTGCCCATTTGTGGCTTATGGGAGTCTCTGTGTCCTCATCTGAAAAATGAGGTGAGCGAGACCCCTGCAAGAGTCACAGCGAGGCCAAAGAGTGGGGCAGAGAATGAGGACAGGAGAGCCTGGGAACCCTTACAAAATTAGCATAGGAAGAAAACCAAGTTGGCAGAGAGAAAGGTTGGAAACTCCTCCTTGCCTTTACCCACCACAGCCATAAGGCTAAGGTACTCCAGAGTAACTGAAGGTGGCCAATGCCACCAGACACACCTCTAGAGTGGTCACTTAAGATGCTAATGATATGGCACAAAAAGTTATATGTAGAACTATATGTAATAGAGCATGCATGAAAAAGCCTGTGTAGGCACCCCAAAACTCCAAGCTATTTCACACAACCTGCTTGTACAGCTTCAATGTTGGAACTATTGAACTCTTTCTTTGTTCCTGCAGTGTGCTGCTTGTCCATCCTAGAAGTATATTCTCCTCCCAAATCTCTCTCTCTCTCTCTCTCTCTCTCTCTCTCTCTCTCTCTCTCTCTCTCTCACTGTGTGTGTGTGTGTGTGTGGTGAATGAATGTATATGTGCCAGTACACATGCCTTTATGTGCCCATGAGGGGTACAAAGAAATATGACAGGCATATTATTTTATCATTTTCCATATCATTTTCCATATATTTCTCATATATCCCTTGAGATAAAGTCTGTCTCTGAACTTAGAGCTTGTCATTTTAGCTATGTTGGAGAGTCCGTGAGATTCTAGGGTCTACCTGTCTCTGCCCCACTCAACACTGTGGTTACGGATACACACATTCATTCACACCTAGATTTCTATATGGGTCCTGGGGATCTGAACTCAGATCCTTAAGGGTATGCTGCAACTGAGCCTATAGCTCAGACCCCAGGATCTCTGCTTCCCCTATAGCTATGCATCTCTGATCAATTTCTTGTTTAGGGCAAAAGAGCTTGGAACTGCTTTTAAGGTGTCCTCTGAACCCCAATATCAGCCATTATCTACAGAAAAAATGAAATGAGTTATTGGCTCATATTCAAAGTACAGAACAGGTCATGAATCACTGTGGTTAATTTCACAAAGACCATATTTCCATAATATACAATGATAAAATTTAATCATCTTTCAAAAGCTCTGGTCATTTTTCCTTCTTACTCCAGTCTTGCTCTGGAAAGCTCTCCTCTCTTGTTTGATCAAAACTGCAGAGAGTTCTTCGCAGCACTGTGAACTGTGGCCTTAGCTTTGGCACCCCTAGCCTTAGCTTTGGCACCCCTAGCCTCTTGTTTCAGCATTCTTGCCTTTTGTCTAGCATGCCCCCTTTCTTACTTAGAACACAGATTCTGTCTACTAAGTTCTTTCCCCAGCTAAAGCAGCCAGTATCAGCAATCACAAAGCAGCCCATTTCCCAAGAAGCAGGTCCTTACTTGTCAAATGAAAGAGTTCCCCCTCATATAGATATCAGTATTATGGGGAAAGTTTACAATCAAACATTTTGCATGAGCATACCACTGAGGAAGTAGCATCACAACCTTTGAAATCACTTGCCTTTTTTGGCTCTGGGTCTTGGGTCTTGAAGATATGTCCACTTTTTGTTGGAGGTATAGACCAAGAAATTCAAGTCAGTCAGCTCAAGGGCAATTGGATAGTTTAGGGCAATTCTTAGTTCTTAGGTCACGTTTCCTTATTCAGAACTGATAGAATTCTACACAACTGGTTGAGTTAGGAAAGTAGAACTTAAGATTCTTGAAAACAAACAAACAAATGACTACAGGAAATATTGGGAGCCAAGATAAATGGTCCTCACCCCTGCCACTTCCAAGTATTTTCGTCTTGCCCCCATCTATTACATGGTACTCTCTGTTTACCTGAGTCTTGTTCCAACAGAATTTAGCAACTCTATCTTAGTCTGGTTGTCTATTTACATGGTAAATGTTACATAAAAGAAAAAGAAATATTCACTTTAATATATATCATAAAAATGTCCTTTAGAGATAAGTGAGTAGGAAGAGCAAACATTTCATATTTATAAAATGAATCATTTTATTTAAAAAGTTGTTCGTGAAGCCAAAACTTAGTGATGATAATGGGGCTGATGATACAGTGGCAGTTGCTGAGCATTATTCAGCATTTTGTGAAATTGTAGGTACTTTCGCATACATAAATTCATCAAAATTTCTCAGCAATCTGATAGACATCAGTAATTCTATCTTAAAATTGAGAAAAAGGAGGTTTAGGAAAGTTATATAGGCAGCATTAGGAGAAATATTTGAGCCTAGGTCTTCTGAGCTCAAAATCAAATGTTTATTGTCATGCAGCAGTCAAAATTAATATATAAGACAGTTGTAAATCCACAAGGTTGTCTCAAAGTGTCTCTACCATCCAGCATCTAACTAACTAAGAAAATGGAAACACCCAAGGTATCTCACAGACAGGAGCTCAAACAGAAAAATAGTTCCACAGAGGATGCCTTAGCTGAGAAGCCAAACAGAGAATGATGTGGGGGGTAGTTTAGTGATGACAAGAAACTGCTGCCGCTCTTCAGCTGGAGGGACAGAGGAAAGGAACAGTATTATTGTAGCCTGGCAGCTAGAGATACTCTGCAAAGGCTGGGGTAGTGGTGAGCCAGTCTGGTGGGAAGTGGAACCCTGGAGGAAATACGGCCATAGGCTGAGCGAAGGGAAGGGATCCAAACTTTATGTCCCCTCTTTCACTCCATTCTCCCCTTAGCGCCTTTCACCAGCTGATCCCAAGTGGAAACTAGTGAACGTAAGAGATGCAGGCTGCAGGAGCAAAAGAGGCAAAGTAAGGTAAGGAATGGATCTGGAAGCAATGGCCCAGCATCCTTAGAACTAGGTTTCTACCCTCAGAAGTTTTCTCCTTGAGGAATACTTGGTTATAACACTCCTGTCTCATTAGCCCCCACCCCCAAGCAAGTTTGCAAGAAATCCAGTTGTAATCAGTTTCCAGGTCAAGAAGGAGAAGCTTGAAAGTTTGCAAAAGTGTGTGTGTGTGTGTGTGTGTGTGTGTGAGAGAGAGAGAGAGAGAGAGAGAGAGAGAGAGAGAGAGAGAGAGAGACATAGAGAGAGAGAGAGAAATTCAGAATTTGTCCCGTTACACAGTTGAGCCCCAGACAGAAACTTTAGTTGCTTTGGGAACAGAGAGACCAAAGCTCCAGTGACTCAATAAAAGGCAGTGTCAGTGAATATCTTGGCAAACCAATGCCAGAAAGTGCCGCCAAATGCTTTGCCAGAAGAACTGGTTGGGCAATAAACTGATGGACCCAAAAACCTGGCATACACCACCTGTTCTTCTGGATATTAGTTAATCAGTACCAATTCAAACAACTCAGCCCAATTTGTATCTTTGTTAGCTCCTCTCCTTATTTGCAGACTTATTATCTTTTGTTCTTTTCAAAGATATATATATATATACATATGCATACATATATATATGTATGTATTCTTTTTTATCCACCTTAGTGACTTTATTTATTTTTTTAAAAAAATAAGGTCTTCCAAATACAGAGAGATGAATCACTTCACAGGTTTTCTTAATTGCATTTTACTCTTTTATTTATTTATTTATTAAAAATTTCCACCTCTTCCCCGCCTCTCTTTTCCCTCCCCCTCCCCACCGCCCTCTCCTCACCTCTCCCTCCCTCTCTAGTCTTAAGAGCAGTCAGGGTTCCCTGCCCCGTGGGAAGTTCAAGGTCCTCCCCACTCCATACAGGTCTATAAAAGTGAGCATTCAAACATACCATGCTCCCACAAAGTTAGTCCATGCAGTAGAATTAAATCCCCATGCCATTGTCCTTGGCTTCTCAGTCAGCCTTCATTGCCAGCCATGTTCAGAGTGTCCATTTTGATCACATGCTCCATCGCTCCCAATCCAGCTGGCCTTGGTGAGCTCCCATTAGATCAGTCCCACTGTCTCAGTGGGTGGACGCAGCACCCCTTGTGATCCTGACTTCCTTGCTCACGTTCTCACTCCTTCTGCTCCTCATTTGGACCTAGGGAGCTAAGTCCCATGCTCCAATGTGGGACTCCGTCTCTATCTCCATCCATCGCCAGATGAAGAATTGTTGGTGGGAATGCAAACTTGTGCAGCCACTGTGGAAATCAGTGTGGTGGTTTCTCAGGAAACTGGGAGTCAACCTCCCTCAGGACCCAGCAATTCCACTCTTGGGAATATACCCTAGAGATTCCCTAACATACTACAAAAGCATTTGTTCAACTATGTTCATAGCAGCACTATTTGTAATAGCCAGAACCTGGAAACAACCTAGGTGCCCCTCAATAGAAGAATGGTCAATAAAGGTGTGGAACATATACACATTAGAGTTTTACTCAGCGGTAAAAAACAATGACATCTTGAATTTTGCATGCAAATGGATGGAAATAGAAAACGCTTTATTGAGTGAGGTAACCCAGACCCAAAAAGAGGAATATGGTATGTACTCACTCATAAGTGGATTCTAGCCATAATTAAAGGTCTTTGAGTCTATAATTCTTGATCCTAGAGAAGCTAAATAAGAAAGTGAACCTGAAGAAAATCATATAGTTATCCTCCTGGATATTGTAAGTAGACAAGATTGCCAGGCAAACTTGGGTACACAGCGGGGGGTGGGGGACTGGGGGATGGATGTAAGGGGAGTTGGGTAGAGAGAAGGGAGAAGGGGAGGATTCGGGATAGTTTGGGGGAATGGGATGGGTGGGATGGAGGAAGGATGGATATGGGAGCAGGGAAGTAAATATCTCAACTAAGGAAGCCATTTTAGGGTTTGTAAGAGACTTGATTCTAGAGGGGGTCCCAGGTCCAAGGAGAGATCCCCAGATTGTTCCCTGGGCAGCAGAGGAGAGGGTGCATGAACTGGCCTTGTCCCATAGCCATACTGATGTATGTATGTATTCTTAAAGATAAATTCATTAATATGTCTTTTTCTGTTTATTTCCCAGCCTGTGTATAGATAACTGGAGCCATCTGATGTCCTTACACCAAAGTAAGGAAACAGTGGCATACAAAAAAATCATTTCTGTGGTTCATAGCACAGTTTTGTAGACTTGCACCAATGTAAAAGGACACTCATGGTCATTTGGGTTCATGATTGGGAAGAGATAAAAGGGAAACTCTACACCTCATTCAGGGCTGGGCACACAATAGATTCTCAAAGAAAGAAGTGCTCGCTGAGTGGATGGGAACATAAAAATTGTACAGTACCTTGTTCATTTCTCCTGACAGGTGCTTTTTTGTCTTAAATACACATGGCAGCATTTGATAGCATGCAGTCAACGCTTTGGTGTTTTTCTGGGAACTTAATAAAGCCTAAACAGTAAAAAAGTCTTCAAGGTTTTGTTTGGGTTTTTTTTAGTACTTTCTACCTTCACTCTGTACTAAGTTAATGATGAATCAGGGGCTTATACCTACGTAGAAGCATTTTATCTGTGTGGCCACTTTAACGTCCTATAGCTTTAAATATTTATCGCACAAGTCTTCCAACAGAAGGCATCATAACAGCCACATATCCACTATGCAATTCTATCAAAGTTAACATTTCTCCAATGCTTACTTTATGTCTATTTAAAGAAATGAAATGTTGCAGTTAGAATCAAAAAGCCCTATGTTTCCTATATAATCTGGTTATGCCCTGTCTCCCCAAGGTTAACTATCATCCTAAATTTTGTATTTATCAATCTTCACCTCAATATGTCTTAGTATCATTACTGTATATATTAAAAATTGATGTCTGTATGTTTTAAAACTTTGCATAAATCACATACTATTGTAACTCACTTTGTGTCTTAAAGATATTGATACCCATGACTCTAGCGCATTCATCTTTAACTGCCCCGAGGAATGCTGTTAGAGGAACACAGTACAATTTATTTATACACTCTCCGATTCATGGGTATTTAGGTTACTTTGGATCTTTTGCTCCTGCAAACAATGCTGCCACAAACAATTATGTCAAGTGCCTTTATGGCACCTGGGGGAAAGGTCTCCAAGGCAGTAGATCTCAATCTCTCTTGCACATCAGAATTGCCTTGAGGCCTTTCAAAAACTCTTACTGCTAGGCTGCCTCCAGCCCAATTAAATAGGCTGCACTGGGGGTTGGGACCCGGGCACTTGTATTTTTTAAAAGCTCCATGGATAATTTCAATGTGCAGTCATGTTTGATAACCATTGTTCCAGGACATAGAACTAGAAAGGAACTTTCTGGGTTACAAAGCTTATGGCTCTTCAGCACTGTAGGTCCTGTTGAATTATTCTCCAAAGTACTGGTTCTTGTGGGCATTCAACCAGCAGGATATAAGATGTCCTGTTCCTGGGGCACCATCTTTTCATAGATCTTTATTGAGTTTTTCCCTAGAGGGACCACAAAGGAGACAGAGAGATAGCCCTTTGATAGCTTCCCACGCATGCTTCCATCTGATTCATCCCCTGAGAAGATCTTGCTTCTCTCTAAGGTGGTGGAGTTGTAGGAAACGTTCCCACAAAGCGTAGTTCAAAGCTCGGGGCCACCCAATGCCACATTATTTTGCAACTCCGTATTTTGTAGTCATGAGATCCTTGCCACACACTCTATTTACTATCATCTAATGCGGCATGATTCAGTGTTTATCTGTGAAGTGTAGCTTTGGAGGTACCAAAGGACAAAAGCCATATTGCTGTGATGTGGCTATACTTTCCTCTGAGCCACAGGTCCATTGTGATGGTCTCTTGAGCAGCCAAAAACACAACATCTTCAGCCAAACCCAGACCTCCGTGGTAGACCAACATGACTATGGAGAGATATCAGTGATCCCGGCCTTAACTTACTCTAACTACAGCTGTATAGAAGCATCTTTTAGCTATGAAATAGACTTTCTTTGGACATTCTGGGCTATTAAGTGAGACTTATTAGCTTTTACTCTTACTTAATACTAGCTTTCTTTCCCCATATTTGCATAGATTTAGAAATTTTTTCCAAATTAAAAACTGGTGAGGTGCTAATTGCTGTCCACTCTGGATTTAACAACTTTATTTGGAACATAGTAAACCCCTTTCAAATCATGCATGTAAAATACCATGCCAGTAAGGTTAAGAGAAATGGTATAAGGCTTACATAGATGCTTGACCAAGAGCTCCCGGAAATGGTATTGTTCAAATAAGTCCTAACACTGGCTACAGTTTCTTCTGGGAGTACCCTTTGGTGACTTCAATATTGATGAGATGACTTCAGGTCTCATGGCTGACTGTGACATTTCAGATACCTACTAATGAGTTGACACCTTTTAAATAGCTTCTCTGGACATACTGGACTCGGAGAGTCGTGGGGTCTCAGGAATCCATCTATCTCCTCCTTCCTGCATTGCTTGCTTATGCAGGCTTGCCTGCTGTCTTCAACTTTAACATCGACTTTAGAAAGAGTTAGGCTTCATGTAAACAGGTGCATACTAAGCGTGATTGGAGTGCGGCGAGAGGATGGGGCTCACCACTTTATCCATCTGACTACAAGTTGACTATAGTTTTCTCTTCTGGGCATAATCATGGAATTGAGTCTATAATTTCTGCCAGGCCTGGAAATCGCATTGACTTTATATTGAAATCATATTTTTTTAAAAAAATTAATCATTATTGTGTGTGTGCGTGTATGTGTGTGCATGTGTGTGCATGGCGAATGTGTAGAGACACATGCCACAGCAAATGTGTGGAGGTCAGAGGGAAACTTGTGAAACCAGTTCTCTCCCTCCTCCTTCATGTGGGTAGCAGGGACTGAACCTGTGCTGACAAGCTTGTATGGGGAGGTTTGGTTTTTTTTTTCCCCCCGTCTATGAGCCATTTCTCTGACCTGATTTTTAGAAGGATTCTAAAGCCCTTCTGTGACCTGCTAACCTGAAAAAATGGTGCGGCGGAATTTATTTACTAGTAGATGGGAAAGAGAGTCCAGTGCCTTTCCCAGTCTAGCCTTTCGGCGATGACTCACAAGCTGGGGCTCTGAGGCATGGAAAGCAAACAGCAGACCTACGAACACTGGTTGCAATTGCTTCCTTAAGCCATAATAAACCAGGGCACTCTGATGACTGAACTGCCTGTTTACTAGGTTGAGGTCAGGTTTTGTGTTGGGCACTTTCCTTGATTCTGATTGCATCTTATTATGTGTTTGTCATCTAGAGCTTGCAGAGGAGAAGGAAAGAATTCATTAAACTGTCCCAACTATGATACCATTGTTCCTTGCTCTGGTGCCCATCCACGTTTCCTCCTGGAGTGTCTGGTGAGAAAGCTCACACTGAAAATGCAGCGGTAGTAATAAACAGGACTGCAGCGCCTTTCTGTGAGGAGAAAGGAGTCCAAAGCTTTCCTCAATGCCTGTGTGGGACTTTGTCTCTGCAAATATTGTAAACTCCTCCCTCAGCCTTCAGCAGGGAATAGAAAAGGTTGGATGCAGTAGACACAGGGATAGGCCCATGGGGCTTTTGTATTTCGCAGGCAGGGGTTTAGATGTTGACCCCACCACTTTGCAATTGAGAGATCTTCTTTAGTGGGCACTCCTAATTGTTCTCACACGAAGATACTATTACCTGCCCTAAAGGATTAGTTGGAAAGTTCCATGAAATAGTGTGATAAAATTTAATGTTGTGTTATAAATAACCATTACATGGAACTACTGTCACTTTCTATGAAACTTCTGTTGAATGCCTGGCTTATGGAGATGCAGAAATATACAAGATCTAGTAGCATTCCTTGGGAACAAGCCAAACAAGGGAAAGGTGCTATCTGGTGAAGTTCATTTCCCTAGAACACAGCCAAGGTAGGAAAAGAGGCTGGTGCATGGATTGGTAAGAGCAGGTCTTGGATGATCCAAGACAACTGTAATTTCAGATATCCCATTTTAGTGAGCAGCTAAATATACAGGTTTAGGGTTTGTAAAATATAACTTCTGTCCTTAAGAGAAAACTCGGCTCTGAAGTGACCTGCTTGGGAATATTGGGAGTCTTTGGCACACCTTCAAAGAAAGTAGTTTCCCTATGGAGTTGCTTCTGGTATTTACAACACCACTTTCAACTGTTTGGTGGTGAGTTCATTGAGCTCGGTTTATTCTTTAAACCACCGTGTTCAATATCACACACCAACCTTTAAAACACCTTTTAAAACTGAGTCAAGTTGTGTCAACTTGAGGGGGAAAGAAGCCCATTCATAGCTTAGTGTCCCTTCCATCTTCGTCTTCCTACACTGGTTAATGCCTTCATCTTTTCATGCAATCTTTTAGCAGTTAGGCTGCACAGCTTGGAAGGGCCGGGTCCATGAGGATGGTAGACAGAATCTCCTTTAGCCTGCACAGGTTTGCCTTTTGTCTCTGGGGACAAAGAGTGGGGAGCAGAGGACTGCTGACTGCCTTTCAGCCTTCTCTCTCTGACTGCCCCCTCCTTCCCTGTCCCTTCTCTGTCTGGAACATTCTCTATGCTCCAGTTAGCAGATGTGCATTTCAGCAGTCAGACTGAAACTCAAGTGCCAGCACTACACTAATGACATCTGACTTAAGAACAGCCTGTGTTTAAGAAATCGGGGCTTTCTAGCCTGTCCAATGTGCCTGCTTCACAGCAAATTAAAAGGGGCCTGCAGCCCACTTCTATATACAAACCTTATCCACTGACCTTCCAGAAACACATCCCATTTACCTTTGTGCCCCAAGACACCTCACTTTTGACTTTTTCCTCTCTGTTTCTAATTTAGGATTCTGAATTCACAGCATCTGCCCTCCCCTACCCCAGTTTCTAACAAAGCTTGTGAATAACTTCTTTTCAAAATAATGAACTAATCTTTCTAGACCCTTAATGATGTAAAGGGAAAAAAAATCAATATATGTCTTGCCTTCATAGCCCATATATTTAAAAAATGATCACATCACTGTATGTGTTTCTGGAGGGGAAAGTGCCATTTAAATTCTTGGGATTTGCTCTCTCAATGGTAGGCCTATTAACTTCCAATTAATAGTGGCTTTCTAAAGGTAGCCAAGCCATTAGGCCTTTGGTTTCATTTGTGAAATCACAATTCTATTGGAGTGAATATGTTGTAAGAATGGTGATATTGAACTGGTGGTGGTGGCACACACTCTTAATCCCAGCACTCCAGAGGCAGAGGCAGAGGCAGGCGGATCTCTGTGAGTTCAAAGTCAGCCTGTTTTTCTACAGGGAGAATTCCAGGACAGTCAGGGCTACACAGAGAAACCCTGTCTTGAAAAATAAACATACAAACAAACAAAAAGAATAGTGAAGTTGGAGTGAGGGTGTTCTAGCTCAGAGCCTTGTTTGTAGTCATAGTACCTTTATTCTGCTTAAATATAAGCAGTGTTACATTGTATTCCATTACACAGCGTTACACATTAGACGCTATTCCACGTCTGACAAATAGGAACCCATTGGATCTGTCTCGCAATCTCAGGAAGTAGAGACAACTATTTTTAGAATTTACATTTATATATTTATTTACTATGTATGGGAGGAGGGACGTGTGTGTGTGTGTGTGTGTGTGTGTGTGTGTGTGTGTGTGTGTGTGTAAAAGAGAGAGAGAGAGAGAGAGAGAGAGAGAGAGAGAGAGAGAGAGAGAGAGAACAGATGTACAGGTCAGAAGACAACTTGTTGAAATTGGTTTTCTTCTTCTATCATGTAGGCTCCAGGGGTCAACCTAGGGTTGTCAGGCTTGGTGGCAAACATATTTCCCTGCTGAGACATTTGCCAGCTTTGTAGAGATGACTATTATCTTCATTTCACCGCTGAGGAAATAGAGGCCTAGAAAGATCTAGTGACTTGGTGAAGAGCTTGCAGAATGCTGAGATTTAATCCCAGACAGTCTGACTCCAGAGTCTCAACTGGGAACTCTGACTGTTCCCTCTCTCTTTAAAATGATCTTAGGCTCCACTTCCCCCTTTGTACAATGAAGGGCTTGAAATGTACAGTATCCCAATTTATTCCGCTTTACACATAATGAGGGGCAGTGATAATTTTAGGGCTGTCATTTTAGCTATAGCACCAGAATTTTATCATTTCCACCCCAGTCTCTATGTTGAAGTTGTTCCCATGGATCCTCTGTTCTGTGATGGAGTTTCTAATTCAGTGCCCATTCTTTGCTCTCAAAATAGAGAAATAGTGAATAAATTGGCTTTCCAAAACATGTTCTAAGATGTGCCGTCCGTACTACTACGTGTACTACGGGACTATGCCTGTATTGTGGCACCTGCACTACAGGACCATTCGCAAGCTGGGCAAGGACCTGGAAATTTAAACACACAAAGACACACAGACAGAGACACGGGTCATCCTTGAAACAAGAATGCCCCCTTTATTGTGTACCAGAGTCACTTATATATGAATCCTTGTCTGATAGCCTCACCCCAGCCAAACCCACCAGAAACTATTCCCCTGCCATCAGGAACTCCTGAGGGTCTCATGCTCAGAGTAGCCACAAACTATTAGGAAAAAGTAGTTGTTTTGCTTAGAGCAGCTGCAAGCATAACAAGTTGTTTACAGGAGATTCAGGAGTCTGGGTTCACAGCCCCCAACACGAAGACCCATTAATCCAGCACCTTGCTCTACTTTTTTAATTAACTTTTAAAATTAACTTACAAGATCGTAAGTTTCTTTATGGAATTTTCATATATACTTTGTTTTGGTTGGTGCTACTCTCGCCCCCAACACCCTGCCTGCTCCTCCTCGTCATCTTCCTCCCCTCAATAGCTCCTTTCTTTTTTAGGTCATATGTGTTTGATTACCCTCATCTTCCCTGAAGATCTCATTTACTTTCTCATGAGTCATTTTCTTATTTCATGGCCTACATTCACCCCCATATGTTTGCGAGTACATGAAAATGAAAATCTAGGATCTACATATAAGAGAAAATACAAGATATTTGCCTTTTCAAGGCTAAACCTTGCTTAATGTACTAACATCCATTTTTCATCCATTCTCCTGTATGTGTCATGATTTCATTTTTCTTTGTGACTGAATATAATTTCCTTGTGCATACGCACATTCTCTTTATTCACTCATTTGTTGAGGGATACCTAGGTTGGCTCCACTTCTAAGCTATTGTGACTAACCATCCCTCTTTCACGCAGGGATCCCCAGACTAGAACTACAGGAGGCACACTATTCAGTGCTGTGTACTGGACATATTAGAGGTACCTAGATGTTCTACAGTTGGGAAACCCACCCAATGTTGGCATTCAAATGTCTATAATCCTTATGCTACCATGGAATCAACTCTTTAGATAACATTTTATTAACATTCCATTGAGTTTAGGGTCTAGAATTTAGGTTCTTAAAGACACTAGAGACAACTGGCTGACAACATTTTTAATTATTTGCAGCTTTGAATCTGCAGAAATTTGAAAGTTTGTTTTTTTCTGTGCTGTTCCCATCTGTATATATAGAACTGTATAATTACTAGGAACAGGGGAGTCATCTGTAAGGAAATATTGCACATCTACTGCACTTTGGACTCCTACTCTGGATGATTGTTTTTTCAAAAGCCGTCTTTTTCATGAACACATTCATTCCACTACAAACTGTACATGAAGAGGTGTGACACCAAGCCTTCATGGGTCTCTTCCCTCACAGCCCAATGACAACGTAAGCATATGGTTATATTTTCTCTTCTTCTCCTACAGTTCTTACACCATGATTTTGCCACCTTTATTCATGGGAGTTTTCGCATGTCTCTCAGTTTTCTTATTCCTATTTTCCTCTTTCTTCCTCTATTTTTCATGATCCCCATAGAAAACAAGGTTCAGGAAGAGGAGAGGTCATCAAGCCAACAGAACAATGTTTCCTACACATTAAGTTGGGCCTGCTCATATGGCATTGCAATGTTTCCACTTGCTGATTTTATGAAGGGCTTCCTTACTCCATTTGCCGGTTGCTGTTTTTTTTTATAGTGTATAATTCAAAATAAGTACATGTGCTTGGTTAAAAATAAAGCCTCCAGCTCAAAAGAAAAGAATACAATCAAGTGAGATGTGAAAGCCTCCCTTTCTCTGATTTCTAGTCTTCTCTCCAAAGATAAACACTGATAACAAGTTCATCTCACATAATTTCAGCAAGTTTTATTCAATTATCTCTGTGTGTTTGTGTGAATATTTCTCCCTCAGCCTCAGACTACACACAATGTTCATTTTCTTGCTATTTACTTGATTTGATAACAAGCTTCAAAAACATTTGCAGTTTCAAATGAGCTACCCTTTCTCTTTTTATCAGACACATATTTAAAATGATACAATGTATTGAAGCCATTCATAACAGGCATATATTTTTCCATTTTCTACTACCAACATTGTTACCTTGTATGTTCTTTTAGCCATAATTTGGCTCCCTTTTCCGAGTATATTTAAGAAGAAAATGACATCCAGCAGAGTTGCTGGCTCAAGCAGCCCTGTGTTTTCTAGCAGGAAAGAAGCATACAGATTACCCTGTGGTTAGGTTGTCCCATTTATGTCTCTATCCCAGTTGGGTATTAAAGCCTTCTTTCTTCCAACTTACAATGATGTCTAGACATTACCACACTTTTTAAGTTTTGCTGCTCTGGAATATAGGTTGCACAGGGCATAGCTACTGATAGCTACTGATTTGAAATGACAGCTATCATTTTCATCATGATTTGCTTTGCAGAGCATAGATTTCATTCCCTTGTTTAATCTGCATGACAAACAGTGACACTACAGAATCAGTGTCCTTCCCATGAGGAAACTGAAGCTCAGAGAAGGAGAGTGATTTGCCTGAGCCAAGCTAAGGGTACAGAGGTTTAATAGCAGGTTTTCTGACTCAAAATATAATTGTTTCACTAAATTGTACAACTGAGGGTAAAGTGTGTGTGTGTGTGTGTGTTGTATAGGGAGATATTTGAATGTTGAATCCTTCTTTTTCTTCCAACGAGTCTCCTTAATACCACCCCCCCCCACACTTGGGGGGACACTTTCAAGCTTCAGGTACTTTTTTCTATGTTTTTTTCATTTTAATTCTCACATCCGTTATTATTCGCCATCTAACTCAGCTCAGAATCATCATGTTGTGCATCCCACTGGCATACAACTGGAGAATATGAAAATAAGAGGTCATGTGTGAAACTTGAGTGGGACTCAAGTAAGAACTTTACCTTCCTACCTTTCTGTATCTCCAAACACTCAGGAGGAGGACTGCCTCCCCCATCTCCTATTCTCACAAACAAGTTGACCTTGTCACAGACATCACTGAAGTTCAGGTACACTTTGGCTGGTAGCACAGGAGAAATTCGAAGGACTTCTGAATTTTTACTGTTTTCTCCTTGTGACTATTAGAAATGCTTTGGGAATAAGAGACACTATAGAGCTTTCTGTATTTCTAGTTATTGATAAACGGTGGACTGATACCTGGCATCTACTCTTACTTTCTTCTAGCATACCTTTCTGTAATCGAAAGGATGGAAAGCTACAAAAGCTATAGCTCCAGGCTCCCTTGCAGCTAGATTCTAATTGAAAATTGGGTTTTGTCAAATAAGCACAGCTGTGTTTTTTTGAATCTGCTGTTGGGGATTTTCAGATTCACTGGTTTCTAGTTCAAAGAACATGCCTTCCCATTGTCATACTTAAGCTTGGAAAAACATGCTAGCTGGATGAGATGAACAATTTTATTATTCTGGGGGTATACTTTAAAGTGTCTAATTTTAAGATTTCTTGTGACCTTTTTAAAATTGTTTTTCCCCAACCTGTATATGTATTTAAAAAAATCCCATTTGCCAATTTTATTAGATTCTTTGCTAAAATAAACGACCCTAAAATAGCTAAGAAACAAAAACAGGGTAAAAGCTTCCACCCTTTCTATTGTCAAAAGGTGAGATCTTCAGATGCGTATTTCCCGGACTTCATAAGTGGATACATAGTTCCTAGATCATTTGCGAGTAAGTGATAGACCATATATCGTTGCTCTTTTGACCCATGAAGTACTTACGTGTTGAGATCTTTTCTATTGGAACTTGTGTGCGCCTGTGAACTTCCATCATTATTTACCAGTCATCTCTTGTGCTAGATTTTTGCTTTGAGCTGGAAAGATACAAATACCTAAACCCACACCTCACCACAGAGTGATGAAGATCACAGTTTTTTGATTTTTTTTTTTAAAGAGGAATGGCAATATGTCCCAGGTGTGTTTTTAAATCCCAGAAAAATTTGCCTCTGGGGATTCTCTATGTTTCTTACTAAAAAAAGGATTTTCTGTTTTAGACTATAAAACATAGTAACAATTTTTTTTTCTTTTTCGGTTGTAGATGGGCTTCTAGTAGAGACCTGACCTGCTCTCACTGTGGTTTTCACGGGGATTCTGGTCACTTTTGTTATTGCTACATTACTCAAGATATAGAAAAAAAAAACAGCAAAAAAAACCACCTAGAAATTTGGTGGGGTTTATTACATGATGGGAAGTGATGTGTTCCTTTGTCTTAGAATACAAGTTAGACCATCCCTTTTTGCTAAGAGTAAAGAAAGACATCCAGAATCAATCTATCTCATCTCTCAAAGTGTGAATTTGGTGTTTCACGCCCTTACTTTGAAAAGCAGAGGCAATAATAATAAAGGTTAGCATTTACTGAGTATTTTACTCTGTGCCATCTAGAGTGCTGTTTTGTACATTTGTCTCATTTTTACCTCCCTATGAGTGTGATGTTGGTATTGATATCATTTTAAAATAGTATTTTAAATTTGCAAATCTAAATTGATCACCTTGTTGGCATATGTTCATTGTACATAGTATTGGATTTCATGAGGACATTTCCTACATGTGCTTTAACCGTGTTCCAGTCATGCCCATTACCCTTCCCTTTCTCCTTCCTCCTCCGTTAGCTTCCTTAGTTCACCTAGAGTGAAACGGTTTACAATGGACACATCAGTGGCATATAGTACATTTACAATAGTGTTCAGCTAGCACCTCTAATTCCAGAACATTGACATCACCCCCCCCCACACACACACACAAATAAAACCCTATACTTTTTAAATTGTCACTCTTATTCCCATCTCGTTTTGCAACCACCAACCTGCTCTTTGTCTTTATGTCTTTGCCAATTTTAGATATGACACATAGCTGGATGCATACAATGTTAATCCCATTTTGCTTCTTTTATCTAGCATGATTTTAAGGTTCATCCATATTACAATATATAGTAGTGCTTTTGACTAAGGGTCTGGCTGGATAAAATCCCAATGATATGCTGGAGAGAGACTCAGTTAAAAGTGCTCTCTACTCTTGCAAAAGACTAGAGTTTGATTCTAAACACTCATATCAGCTGGCTCACAACTGCCTGCAATTCTAGATTCAGGGAATCTGACCAAGAACCTTCACACATGTGAACACATGCGTGTGCACCTGCGTGTGTGTGCGCACACACACAAAATATATCTTAAAAACAATTCCAGTGTGTGAGAATAGCATTTTCTCATTAAATACTTACTGAGGTAACTTTGGGCTTCCTTTGAGTGCTGTGAATGGTACTTCACTTGACTAATGTGTGTACGTGTATCTGCCAGTTTTCATATGTAAGAAAACTTGGTATGTGGAAATTTGCATAACTGAAGTTAAGTATAGTAATAAGAGTCGGGGATGAGATTAAAACGGAGTCTTCATGTAACAAACACATGATGTGACTTCCTGTATCCACACAACAGTGCTTCCAAGGACTCTGTCTTAGGAAACTAGTTTATAACAGACTGTCTTTAGCATGTGTCCCATGGCCGTGACAGGATTTGGGTAGGATTCTTCTAATAAATCTACTACACTCTAGCAAATGCTATGACCAGGATGCATCCTTCTTTAATCTTGATTTTCAGGCAATAGCTATAACTGACTTGAGTCACTATAGAATATTATTTTTCCCAAAGGTTTTTTTGCAGTTTTCTTTTCTGAATTTTTGGAGTTGTTTGACATTATAATATAATTACAACATTTCTCCCCTTTCTTCCCTCAAAACCTTTCCATATACCCTTCTTCACTCTCCTTCAAATTCATGAGCCCTCATACATTGTAACATGAAAGGGCCTACTTGTTGGGGTTTTTGTCCTGCCCCATTCCCCCAGCTGTTTAGTCCCATTAGAAAAATTAGAAAAATTACACTGAGATCTCTATAAGTTATAAAGCTGATTGGCCCATTAGGTCAGGCTTCTTACTGGCTAACTCACATATCTTGATTAACCCATTTTTCTGATCTATTTTAGCCATGTGGCTCAGTACCTTTTTCAGTGGGGCAGATCACATCCTGCTGCTTCGGTGATCTGGGCAGGAGTGGGAGGAATCAGCTTCCTCCTCCCCAGAATTCTCCTGCTCTCCTTGCATCATTTCCACTTTCTGTCTGGTTTTCCCACCTACACCTCCTGCCTGGCCAATCAACGCTTATTTAAAACATGATTGACAGAATACAGACAATTCTCCTGCACCACTACATGTATATACATTTTTCATACTTGCATGTATGTTTTCAGGGATGATTATTGGCACTGAACAACCAATTGGTTAACTCTTCCCTTGGGAATACCGCTCCTGCTCCAAGCTTTCTTCAGTTGCCTATAGTTATTTTATATAAAGTTTCCGTTTGATCTTCACAGCCCTCTCAGGTGGGAGGGCTCAGCTTTAGGATTTGAATATCCAGAACAAAAACAAACCTGGACTCAAGTACAGGAACTTGCTCAATTCACCCGGCTTAAAGACCCATGAACCCAGGTTTTTCTATGATTTTTTTCCATACTATCGTGCTGTGTTTCCAATAAATAATGCAAAGTACTTAGTTGCATACAAGCCTCCCCCCTTTAAAGCAAAAGTCAATGTAATTTATGAACACAAGTTTAGCAAACCTTTCCATAATAAGTATAACTGTGGAACTAACAGTAATAGCAGTAGCTGACAATGTCAGTATTTCTGTATAATTCAGCACATAATGATATTTCATAAGCATCTCTATCTCAGCACAATTTAGTACCTAGATTAAGCATTATGAAAGTTCTCAATACTGATGAATAGACTCCTGTACCCCTGAGCTTTCCTCAACGTTTATCATCCTTGATTACAGGGTCTTGACTATATTTAGGAGCTGTTACATCTTTATCTTTTTAGATACTCCTCCCCGGTTTCCCACCACTGGTAGGAACCATCTATTGTTTTCAGTTGAGGATGCTGCAACTGAGAAACACTGCTACATCACCAGCAGGAGCAGATACATAATTCTGAACGCCTTCCTAGAATTTATCAATCTCCTTTTCCTTTCCTTTGAGGGACGATGCCACCACATTTCTCTCTGGGTATTGCCCAGTATCCTGGTCTCAGTCTCATGACTCACCCTGGGTTTCTGATCTGGAGATACCTACCCCTTTCTTGGTGGAATATTTGCTCAGAAATGATTATTTGCTCATGTGAAGGTGGTTTCAATATGAACCTTCATTGATGAATGATGGAAAAAAAATCTCTTTCCCAGATGGCTGATCCAAAGCCCCGTCGAAGGTTAGAACTGTTTCTATAGCAGCGGCTGAGGTGGTACTTAAGTAGTGAGATTATAAATTGAGTGCTGAATCTGTTTAGATTTTCCCAGAGGAGTTTGAAAGGCTGAGTTCTCCATTTCCCTTTTTATCATGTGAGATGTTTCTGTCTTCTGATTCAGATACTGCTGCATGTGAAAATCAACTCCAGCCTCATCTCTCTGACATTTTACTTTTGAACTTTTGATACAGTCACAAGGCTTTAATGGTTCATTTAGCTGAAGATACGGGGTTTGTTTAGTTGTCCACTTTAGAGCAACATTCTCCACTAAGTTATTTCATTCTATTGTGTATATCAAAGGTTTATTTCATCGACTAGGCTTAGAAATAGGCCATTATTTGAGGCCAAGGAAAAATAAGGAATTGAGGCTACTGCCCTTAGAGAGCCAACCTGCTGCCAATAGTACTGCTGTCTGCAGAGTTCCCATTGTGTTCAGCCATGGGTAGTGAGGTGGGCTCCTTGGCTATAAACTCTATGAGATTAAATACACAGCAATTTCCTGAAGGTAAGTTATCTCTAGGGGAAGAGAAGCTATTCTGGGGTCTTAAGAATCTAACTTATGGATGGGCTGGATGTGGCCTTGGATGAGAGGCCTTCATTCCTGACCCCTTGATCTCCCCCATAAGCCACTTAGGTTGAAGATTAAGCAGAGACAAATGACCACAGCTTGGCTACTCTTCCTTTTCTGAAAGTAGGTACACTTGCAAGATAGAAGGCCTGAGCTTCTGCCACCGAGATTTTGAATTCTTCTGCTGCTCCTGCGGATCAGTATAGGAACTTCCCCCAAGGCCAGTTAGAATCTCGTAGAACTGGCACAGCAGATTGTACGTTTGACAACACTTCCCAAGTTTGTGGGCTGATATAGTCTCCTGTGGAGGATGGCAATAGGATGCATCCGCAGAGTTCTCTCTCAGGCTCTTCCCCTGCTCAGATTGATTCAGCAGAGGTGGAGTGTGTGCCAAGAATTTTTATTCAAGCAAACCTTGGTGATTCCTATTACCAGGCAGGCTCAGGAAGCATTAGTTTACAGTACGAGGCTTCGCAATGAGCATCCCTCCCACACTCTTCTCTTACTGAAATATTTTTCCTTTTTGCTTCCATGGCAGATGCTTGTAGGGAGATGGCTCATAGCTCCCAGACCTACCACTTTCGTATACTCCAGTAAGATTCCTAGCTATCAATAACTGTATTGCCTTGCTTTCCTGGAGATTTAGTGCTCAGAAATTAACACTCTCAGAAGCAGCCTGCAACTGGGGCCTGAGAGGCCCTGGTGTCTAAATGCCCCAGCTGTGCTGCTTCTCTGGAGCGATAAATCTCAGCCACAACTTGCACTATTTCCCAGAACTTCCTGGTGATATTAAACACCCACCACTCACAACAGGGATATACTTGGCACTGTACCCCTTGTTGGCTACTTTTCTTTACTGTCTTATTTCTTTATTTCCCTCCTAACTCACCAGCATTTTCTCACCTCTCAATAAACTACAGTCAGTTTTGCTATCTTATGAACAAATGAGTCTGTAGAAAATCACCTTGCTATGCAAAAAGTATGCAGTAAAAACCACAGGGCTTATGGTACAAATGAGTTTAGGGGCACAATTTCTTGAAACTTAGTAAGACATAAAAGAAAATATGGGAGTCTAATAAAATGGTAGTACAAATTTACATGTGTTATAAAGCTGTATTATAAAAGTAGCACAACAAACATGGTATTTTGCTTAGGAAGAGCCCCAAAGGTGGCTTGTTCCTGGAAGAGGGAAATGGAAGAAACATAGCTTGAGACTCGCCATGCATGGGTAAGAGGAGTGTCATCAGAAACCAGAAAAAACATTGTAACCCCAGATATAGATGCTTGTGGCTCCTAAGGTAGACAGAGGTAGCTGATAGCTGTTGAAGTGTGTGTATGCCTGTATTTTATAAATGAGGCTTGAATTAGCAAGGTGCACTTTTCTTCATTCACTTAGCTTCTCCTGCAGACAAAAGCAAAGATGAAATGCCAAATCATTTCCTAATTTATCAATCACACTGGAACAAATCTGTGTTTTCAAAATAGACAGTGCAGCAGAACTGTCAGTGTTTCTCTGGCTTCCTTGTTCCTGGACTTCCTTCTAAACCTTAACCAGGCATCCAAGCAGTGGTAGCTTGACAGAGGTTTCAGGGTTTTTTTGGAACTTTCTTGTGCTGGACAAGGCTAACATACAGAACACAAGTCACTTCATACCCACGTGAATTCAGCATTGACCTGACTGCCTATAGGAAGTAACAGTTTTAGATAAAAATAACCCTGCAGGATGCCACGTAATGGCAGCACACACCATTAATCCCAGCACTCGGGAGGCAGAGGCAGGCAGATCTTGGAGACCAGTTCTGGTCTACCGTGTGAGTTCTAGGAGCCAGGGCTGCACAGAGAAACCCTGTCTCCAAAAACCAAAAACCAGTAACAACAGCAAAAAAAAAGTCCCTGAAAAAGGTTTTACCACCCTGAGCCACTTCACTCACTACCCATGCATTCTCTTACAACTGAACTCATTTGAGTACTATGAATGTGATGCCATGCACCAAGTTTCTGGAAGCTTAGTTTCCTACTTGCAATTTCTTGCAACTAGTTTGAAACCTGAAAACAAATATCAGATTATTATAAACAGAAGCAGAGTTCTCTAAAAGCTCAGCACCTTCATTAGAAGGAAAAAAAATGAAAATAGAACTTTGGTAGATTATTATTCATTTGTATTCAATGCTTCCCAGGAGGTAAAATTACAGCCGGGGCTCAGCTCATTCTTAATTTCCCATGGTAGATTGCAGATGAGTTCTTTCCTGTTCTACAGCTTCTTTGGTCTTAGTACCTGCTTTCTCCCACGTGCAATTCTGCACACTTAAGCACCTTATACACAGCGTGCCTCATTTGTTAACTGGTTCTGCTTTGATTTCAAGTTTCTGTTTTCTACAGCCTTGATTTTTGACCTGAGTGTGCATGCAGACTACAAGATCCCTGCTTTTCATAATGTGGACTCCAGACCACCCACATCAGAATCCCCTCAGGGAGTTTGCTACAAGCATTGCTGCTTGAGTTCCACCCATACCTCTTGAATCAAATATCCTGAGAGTGAGACTCAGGGATCTGCCTCTTCTGCAATCAGTCGGGTGATGCTTATGTGTACTCGGTGTAGATACTCATTCAAACCAGTAGGTCTCAGGCATGGACAGCTTTATCCATCTCTGGGGGTATCTGGTAATGTCTGGAGACATTTTGGGTGGTCACAACTGGCGTTCCTGGCATCTAATGATTGGAGGGCAGAGATAACACTAAGCATCCTACAGTGCATAGGACAGCACCACACAACATGGGGTAACATTGCCCTAATTGTCTGTAGTACTGAAAAGAAGAAAACTGAGTTCAATCCAAAGGGATTTCTGCTAGGTCTTCTGTGCTTACAGAGCTGTGCTTTCTCATTATCTTCCTTGCTATCTCCACATCTGGCGGGTTTCGAAGCAACAAAATTTTTAGACTAGACAGACACTCACATTTGGGGCACATTGTCAGCTTCATACAGGTAGAATAAGGGTGGCTGGGATAATAGCAGACTCTGAAGGATGCTTTCGCTAGCATCACTGAGTTGAACTGTAAATCAGCTCCACACAAATCATTCTAGAGATTAAAGGTCCTGGCGTAGTTACAGCAAATCACACAAATTTGGAGAAGCAGAAATGAGTTCTCCTGTTAGTGTGCATAAATTGTCGAACACCCTCAGTTTTTATTGCCTAAGTGGCATGTACATGATACAGTGACAGCTAGCCTCACTCATTCCGCTGTGCCACAATTTTTTTTTTGTAAACTACGGATTCATCCATAGTATAAGTGATGATTCAGTTTCCAGCTCTGAAAATGCTTTGAGTCTATATAATATCACAAGGGATATGTTTCTTCATTAAAATTATTTTTCAAGGGCTGGAGAGATGGCTCAGTGGTTAAGAGCTCTGGCTGCTCTTCCAGAGGACCTGAGTTCAATTCCCAGCACCCACATGGTGGCTCACAACCATCTATAATGAGATCTGGTGTCCTCTTCTGGCCTGCAAGCATACATGCAAGCAGAACACTGTATACATAATAAATGAATAAATAAATCTTTAAAAAAATATTTTTCAATGATAACTTCTGACCAGATAATGCACAAAGAAAGATATTTTGAATCCTGACTTGAAATAGTTTGTAAATTCATATATATTTTAAAATGTACATGTGTATATATTATAGTTTTAATGGTCAACCTCTTTGATCTGTAGCCTGTTAAACTTTTGAAACCCTTTCAGACCTTTTAAAATTATTAAAATATGAGCAATGTTTGAATGCATAATAGATATTGTTCTAAGCAGTATGTACTTATTTTGTTCCATGAATCCTCACAGAAACCCATTGAGGTAGAGTTAACATTTAGGTGAGGTTAAATTTCCTGTACACAATGTAGCTGGTCATTCTACCTTTAGATGAGGTTAAATTCCCTGTACACAGAATGTAGCTGATCATTCTACCTCTGAGACGCAGATAGTCTGGATTCTTAAGAAGGCTGTTATTATTGGGCCAGCAAGACGACTCTGTGTGTAAAGACCCTTGTTGCCGAGGCTGAGTACATGGACTCTTAGGGTGGATGGGGAGAACCTCCTCTTTTTCTCTGATCACCATATGACCTTCTCTGCTCCCACAACTAAACAAACAAAATGGAAAAAAGTATTATTATGCCTCATGTTTTTAAAGGTAATCAGCAATTCTCACTTCTAACTTGAATCATAGGGAATAAACATTAAGATACTTTCCCTAGAAGGGCTAGAATGTAGCTAAGTGGTATAGTGCTTGCTTAGCGTGCACAAAGAACTGCATTCAATTCCCAGCACCACAAAAAGTAGAGTCGACACACAATATGGCAATGTTCTTCAGCTAGTGTTATGCGGTAGAAACATATTTGAAGTGACATATTCTTCAACTTTGAAGGAGACAAAGTTTTAAAAGGCACAGAAAGAAACAGGTGAACTAGTTTTCATAGTATGTTTTGTTAATCCAAATAAATAGAATATCTAAAACACAATTTCTACAGGTAAAATTAATTTAATATTATATTTTGTTAACTCAACATATCCAAAATATAATTTCTACATGAAATCATTCTAAAACTGTATTGAGACATTCTGCGTTGTTGTTTTGTACCTTTGAAATTTAACGTGTATCTTTCTGGGGGTGGGACTTTACAAAACAGGATTTCTCTGTGTACCCCTGGCTGTACTGAAACTTGCTCTGTAGACCAGGCTGGCCTTGAACTCAATAAATCTGCTTGCCTTTGCCTCTTGAGTGTTGGGATTAAAGGTTGTGCCACCACACCTGTCTGAAATCTAGTGTGTATCTTACACTTACAGAACATCGCAATGCAGGTTAGCCATATCTCAAGATCTATATGTGGTCACTATATTGAGACTTATTGAAAACTCTTAGGTTTTAAGAACTGAGTCTGGGTGAGTTTTGAAAGGGAAAATGGTGTTTTTAAATCCTTCTTAGCGGATATTAGAGAGAAGCCTTAAGTGACTCTCCACATTTTGACAGAGATACACCTATCCAGCTGGAGGCTTCTGAATATGTGCACAAGCATTTATATCATTTGTATCTGTATCAGTTTCTTATCTTATTTTTGTGGCAACATAACTTGCAAAAGCAACTTTAGGGAGAAAGGTTTGTTCGCTTGCTTGCTTGTTTATTTTGTCCTTCTGCTTGTGGATGATCTTTCAAGGCAGTAAGACTGTGAAGTCACTGGTCACTTTGAGCCACAGTCAGAAGTCAGAAAAAGATAAATGCTCCTTTTCTTCTTTTACTTCCTTCCCTTTCACTTTTAATTCAGTCCAGGCTCAAAGTGGGGGGTGGTGGCTTACACACACACCCCCATGCTCCCCCGACACATACACAGAGGAGGGAGAGAGAAGAGCCTTTCTGTCAGTGTGCTTGTTTTGTTTGACTGAGAATGTGAAATGGGGGCATAGCAAGGGAGAGATGTTTGATTTGTGTTATGAGACACCTTCTTATGTCTGGCTATGACCCAACTGCCCTCACTACCATAGTGTGGTTTGGATGAAATACGGATACCACAGATGTTGTACCCCAATAGTGGAAATCCATAAATCTTTAGTCCCAAGAACAAACAAGCTTGTTAAGTTGCAAGCTCAGAACTCCGCCAAAAATCCACTACCTGTCTAATAATGTTACTAAGGACTGTGCAGTACACAGGATCAACCTAGAAAAGCAAAGGTATACCTGTTTCATGGAATACACCAGTCCCTAACTGCTGAATAAATTGTACAATGGAGCAGCCCGTGAGCACTCGTATGGACCAACAGGAATACTAGCTATGGAATGCCCATTTTTCTGTTCATTAAATTCATGGGAGCAGATGCCTCTACTAGAAAAACACGGTTATTGAGAAGCGGCATACTAGAGGGAGAAGATCTTGAATTGAAAAGGGTTTGAGTCCCAATGTCTATCACTACTTAGCAGTGTGGGTCCCATCTCTCTGGGTCTTTGAGGTGTAAAATGGAAGTAGGACTAGATTTCCAGCCAGGATGAACAGTAGAATCACTGGGGATTGTTTTTGAGTTTTTTAAGATGCTGATATCCAGGCCCAATTTCAGTCAAGTTTCAAGAATTTCTAGAATAGGCCTGAGTTGAGACCACATGACTGCATGTTCTGTAATTTGTCTCTAAATCTCCAATCCTGTTACAGATAATTCAGCATCATTGCATAACCGGGGGGGGGGGTAGGGGGGTGGGGAGATGGAGTGATATCTGTTTCCAAACACTGGGAAAGAAAGTGTCAGTTGAAGTATGTCTTTTCTATTCCTTTTGCATTGATCTGGGCCCTAGATTCAGTGTTGAAAGTACAAACAAGATGCTACGTACTTCAAAAATCTTCATTTATACTGAGTTACTGTCGTTAGGTGAATGTCAGAGATGCTGTTATAAATGAACAGTTTCTTATTTGGCGGAGAATTAGAGGACCGGGGAGAGAGAAATGGACCATTTAGGTGTCTAATTTCAAGTGCCATTTGCTTATAATGCACTTGTAAGAGAAAAAGGGAAAACTCATTTATTTTAATTTAATTTCAATTACTTAGGGCCTTCCTAGATTCAGGAGGGATTTGAAGTATGAAGGCAAGGAAACTAATATTGTGTGTCTCCAGCACTGTGTTTCAAGAACTCAATTGAAAATGGAATGTTCTGGTATATCTCACCTATAGACTCCAGAGTACAGATTAAATAAAAGTATTTTGAAGGTACGTAGCTGTATCACTTAGGGCAGACTTGGTAACAAACGAATCTCAAACCTCAGTAATGTGCAGCAGCACACAGCGTATAATTGGCAGTTGCTTTCTTGCTCATGAAAAACGACTTTCGTAGGCCTGCTGTGGTTCTACCCTTGGTCATCTTCGATCTACGACTTTGGTTGGTGAGACCTGTATATGCTTAGAACATCAACAGTCCAAGTGATAGGGAGGAGACGAGAAATTGATGAATCATGCATTTGATCTTCATGCCTATTTGCAGAAATAGACTTAGTTGCCCAAAGCAAGCAGTGAGGCTAAGACAACATTGAATTGAACACAGCAGGGATGGGCATGTGCCAGCCTTCGGCTGCAGCAAGACTGGGGATAATAATTCAATACAACCTAAAGTAAAAACCATACAAAAATAAAATCGACTTTAGCACAAGGGATGCTGCAATACAGAGTCACAAGGTCGATCTTCCTAACAATGTGGCTACGTGGTTATCACACAGTTGTTGTGACCTCCCCACCCAAGCCCTCCAGTTGTGTAATGAAGTTCACTTTCACTGTGAACACACTAAGCAAGAGTTATTGGTGGAATATTCTAAAGGTATTTCCTATCTGCCTGGCCTTGGTTGAACTTTGACCTTTCCAAGTCTTCCCACCTGCTGACTTAAGATGCTCGTTTACTCTCCCCCTGGATTTTCTTATGACTTCAACAAAGAACTAGGAGGGACCTGCTACTTCATTGTATAAAGAGGCAATGAAGAGTAGTGGTTGAGCATTCTGGCTCTTAGATTTGTCTGTATATAGGTCAGTCCTACCTCCATGCTGGAAATTCTGATTTAGTCAGTCTTAGGTGTAGGCAGGGGTTGGCTGGTCCCAATGAAAACTGAGCACCCCTGTTAAAAGCAGCAGCTTCCAAATCAACTGAGATGCGTGTTTAGAACTTGGCTTTTTGAGGCCAGTGTGGTGGTACAAACTTCTTTCCCTAGCATCTGGAAGCAAGGACAAGAGGATCAGGAATTTAAAGCCAACCTCTGCTGTATAACAAGTTTGTGATCAGCCTAGACTACATGAGAAGTATGTAGAGGTCTCCATGCTGTCTCTTCAAATAAAATTCAAGCGAAAGAGGAGCAACTACCACTACCGTTACTCTATTTACTGTTATGACTGGCTGGGGAGCTGGTTCAGTCAGTAGTATTTCCCTCACAAGCAGCAGGATCCGAGATTCTTAGAATCCATGTAGACAAGTAAGGAGAAACAGACAGACAGACCCCGCAGCTCACTAGTCAGTCAGCTTAGAATATTTGGTGAGTTCTGGACTAGTGAGAGACCCTCTCTAAGAGAGATGGGGAAAGGGAGAGGGAGAGGAAGGGAGGGGGGAAGAGAAAGATACATCAACCCCAGAAGAATGACAGTTGAGATTTTCCTGACTTTTACTTGGCACGTGCCCAAACATGTATGCCTCTGCCTTGTGTACACAGACACACAGAGACACACATACAGAGGGAGAGGGAGAGAGAGAAAGGGTGGGGCTTGAGTTCTCTATTTCTCAGGTATGTTGTTTTTGCCTAAGTCACTTTAAGTCTCCATCCCTTAGTTTTTCCACGTTGGTTGTGATGCTTACAGGAGGGTAGATAAAGCACCAAGAATTGTACCCAGTAAGTGCTCAGTAAGTGGAAGGATTTTCATTATTGTTATGGTTGCTGGGCTGCAGTTTCCTGGGCTGCAGTGATGCTGCCTGGAAAGACATACTGCTCTAATAGGTTGGCTGGCAAAAAATGACCATAAGAGCCATAACTATGATATTAGCCATGATTACATTTAGCAGTGGTCTAAGGTATGGGAATAAAAGATGCTCTTTGCTCTCTCTGACTTCTCAGGGACTCACAGCAGGAAACTCTTCCAGAGCCCTGAGCCCCCAATGCTCACTCTCCTGTATCTAGCACAGAAGGATTGCTTTGGGGAAGCTTTTATTCTGCTTTCCCTGCGACAAACAACAGAAAAGAGAAAGGTAGGAAGCAAACAACAAGTAGCGTTTTCAAAATGTGTCTTTTTAATATGAATGAACAGGCTGTTTGGAAGCAAAAGGACCCAGTCTGCCTGTCTTTCCAGCTGGATTGAGACCAAAAACATTTGCACATTTACCTCCACCCCCACCCTGACGTGTGCCTCAGTATGTGTAAGTTTCATTTTGCTGTAAAACAAAACACAGTTCATAAAATGCCAGGAGGGGGTAGGGTGGCAATCTTGAAAGAGCTTTAGCATTTAACATTTTCTTCTACTTATTAATCATGTTTTTTTTGTGGTCAAAGATAACCCACTGGGATCCCTCACCCCACAGAGACTTCTTTTAAGGATGAGGGAAATGATCACTGGGGCATCTTCCATTATCCTCACTCACTTCCTTTCAAAGAAGCACGCAGGGCTGTTCAGCCTTTTAAGGCTCATTTGGCAAGTGCTCTGCCTCTTCAGCGCTCAGATCCTGAGATACAGCTCTGCCCACCTCCACGCCTTTTTCTGTTATGGAGTTTTTAATGATTTAATGAGAAAAATGTCAAAACTTACTTTTCTACTTCCCAGGTCTTCGCATACGACCCCGCCAGGCAGTGTTAGTTCTGTTTGACATTTGTGAATTTACGGGAAGCCCCATCTTTGCCCACATTTAAAACTTGGCTGCACCCAAATGAATCCACTCGAGGGAACAATTTTGCAAGAGTCCCCAAAGGATGAGGCCAGATGACCAAGTGAATGCCGCTTGTGTGCATTCCACTTTCTGTGGGATTTGGATGAGGAAAGTATTTATTCGTTTCTGTTTTCCTTCTTCCACAAACATGGAAAGTAGGAATGTCTCCTCTGAGCGATGAAGATCTGAGAGCAGCTAATGAGAGCACACACAGTGATAGCCCTGCTGACTGCCAGAAAAACAGGCTCTGCGGGGATTTGGGACCGGCTCTCAGGATAGCATGGATTGTTCACATTCTGTTTCGACAGAGAGGGAAATTGCCATATCTGATACATTTCACCCCTTTGAGGAATTACTTCTAGAAGTGTGGCCCTCCCTTTGGGCATCATGCTTATTGTCACATTAAGAGGAGTTTCGGGGAAGAGACAGAAAGGGTGGATGGAATAAACTTAGCAATTTGTAAATGAAATCTTCCTGAAAATGACTGCAAAGGAACAGCATGTTGCCGTCGATTCTAAATATTGCCATCATGAATGAACAAGAAGTTCCAGTCCTAATCTCTTTTACTTAATGAAAAATATGACTTCAAGCCCATTTTAGTGGTAAATGCCTGTAATCCCAGTACTAGGGAGATGGAGGCAGGAAAATTAGGAGTTCAAGGCCTATATTACAAGTTCTGGGTCCACCTGGGCTAGATAACACCCTGTTTCAAACTGAACAAAAGAAAGTGACAATGCAAAAGAAAATATGATTTTAAAATAAAGAGACTGGAAGTCAGGGGTGCTTCGACTTCTTTTCACTGAGATACATTACTTGTCCCATGTTCTTCATGTGCCTTGTATTTTAGGGCCTAGTTTCTGAAGGTGGAGGCCAGGAGCATTGGCATCATCAGGGAACTCCTTAGATGCTTTACTTGTAGGAAACTTATGAAGCTGCAGGCCTTTCCCTGGTTCAGTTGACTCTGTAACCCGGGCTGGACACATACTGAAGCCCAAGGAACACAAAGCTAGGGGCTGGCTATGTACTGAAATCTCAAAGTCAGGGTCGCAACTGAAGGGCTGAACTCTAGAAGGTGTTGTTGGAGGACAGTAGAGGCCTGGACAAAGACTCTCCTCTTCCTGTCACAGACAAGCCCGTGATTGTCCTCAGCCGGGCCTGAATGCAAGTCCAGTCCTGGTACCTGCCCTCCTCACATCAATACATCACATTTTCAACAACAACTGAGAGTGAATATTATTAAAATAGAATGCACGTGCATACATTTCTCAAAGAACTAGTTAATTTTTCTTTTTGGTTTTTCAAGACAGGGTTTTGTTATAGCTATCAAGCCTGTCCTGGAACTCACTCTTGTAGACCAGGCTGGCCTTGAACTCACAGGGATCTGCTTTTGCTTCCTGAGTGCTGGGATTAAAGGTGTGTGCCACCACTGCCACGCAAGTTAAAGTAGTTTTAAAAACATCTGTGAAATTGTTTTACATGATAAATTTATTATATGAATACTGTTATTAAATGGTCATATATATATATATATATATATATATATATATATATGAGAGAGAGAGAGAGAAAAGGAGAGAAAAGGTTAGTCTCACTATGTAGCTATGTAGCTCTGGCTGTCCTGGAACTCAATATGTAGACCAGGCTGACCCAAATTCATAGAGACCTGCCTGCCGCTACCTCCCAGTACAATAACACCTGGCTTAATTATACTTTTAATATTTTAATAGAAGGTCTTATGTATCCTAGACTGGCTTCAAATTCGCTATGTATGAAAGCACGACCTTGAACTTCTGATACTCCTAAATCCACCTTTGGAGGTATGGGATTATATACATGCACCACCATGCCTGGTTTATGTGGTACCGAGGATTGAACCCAGGGCTTTGTGCGTGCTAGGTAAACACTCCAACAACTGAGCTACATCCTCAGCTTTATCAAGTGATATTGAAAATGTCAAGATACATTCACACTTGAAAATAAATTTTATACCATTCTAAATTTATCTCATTAGATAAATTTCGTTTTAATTCAAAATAATAGTCCCCTAACTCTTGTTTTGCTAATATTTATTACATCTGATTTGTGATATATTTCCAAAAGCATTTCTTTGGGAGAGATGGTATTTTATTGACTATATTTTATAATTATATTCATCTATTCACTTGTTTATCTATTTTACAAAGCAAAATATATTTTTGTTAGTGTTTCACTTTAATTATGAAATGGCCTAAGGCCAGGTTACCATAGCTAAAGCAAGGTGGAAAATAATAACCTTGGCTAATCAGAGGCTTGCTCCAATTCTCTGGATAATTCCCCATCGCTACATTTTGGTTTGGTAGAGGAAGCAACGTGCACACTCAGTCCATAACTGGGTTTTATCAAGGTCAGGACTCCTCAGTCTCTGCTCTCCTGAGGGCTGCTCAGTGAAGCCCAGGATTGGAGGACAGTGGTATATAGGTCCTGGGTCACAACGTGATTAGCTTATAGGTCTCTTGAGAGATGGAGCCCTCTGTTTTCTATGGCATGTTTAGATTGTTCCTTTGATCCTTGCCTTTGTACTGCCTCGATGTCACATTTAGAGTCCCCCCCCCCCGCCACACCCATTCAGTGTTATGAATGAAACCCAGGGCCTCCTTCATGCTAGGTGACTGCTCTACCACTGAGCCATGACCCCAGTCAAAATTATCATATTTATGTGTAAATTCTGGTCTCACAGATATGCTTGTTAAGAGCAACCCGCTTATCACAGTAGACAGATGAACAGTGGGAAGCCTGACTTGGGTATATTGTGACCTTGAAGGGTACACGGTGGCTTGGCCTAGTGGGTGCCATAACCTCTGAACAAAACCTATTTTCAAGGTGAGGCTATGTCAGGCTGACAGTTTTTCCCTGCACCAGTTCAGCCACACAAGCACAGATAGTAGTTGGAAGCCTTGGAGAAACAGCCTACAGCCAGCCCTCTGTGGTCCAGGTTTCTGGCTCAGCAGCTGCCTGGGTGTGGCAGCTCTTCTGTAGTTGCCGGTGCTGCCATTTGCAAAACCCGGACTGGATTTCCACCTTAGACCTGCCTCAGAGCAAAACTGGACTCTGCAGCAGGGAACCTTTGTGAGGTATTGATGCAGGGATTGACAAAGTTAACTTTGGAAGTTAGTGACTGCTCTATGAAAAGCCATCCTGTGACATTATCCTCAGATCTGAAGATTCTTTTCTTAAAGAAATTCTTTCAAGCTTAATCAAGAACCCATTTAGAGAATTATGGATCAGTTGTGCAGTTCTGAGCCTATCAAGTGTGTTCTACTCATGGAAGTAGAGTCTGGAGATCTGGAGAATAGGGCAGCACTGAACAGGAAACTATATGGAGTTCTGCCAGGCCCTAAAATTTGTACTCTAATTGCCCAGCTTCCAAGAGAGCCACAACTGGGTAGACATAAGCAACAAGGGAAAGACTTAGCAGTAGAGATAGAGATCCAGTTTCCCAGCCAGGGATGTCCCTCCAGAGTCCACCCCAGAAGTTGATGTCTGCTGCTTTCCAGACAGACAGAGCCCGGAGCTCACCTCCAATGAACAGGTGAGAAAGCCAAGGCTAGGAGGAGAGGTCAAAACCCTCCCAGGGCCCTTGAGACAGAATTAGCAATGGGGCCAGAGTCTCTAGATCAGTGATTCTCAACTTGTGAGTTGGGACACCTTTGAGTTCGAACAGCCACTGACTTAGATGATCTTCTCTCCAGCTATCTCTACATAAAAGGCAGAAAACAGCTGAGACAGGGCATCCAGCATCTCCAGGGCTCAGCTTATACCCGTGGTCCCCAGCTTGTCTATTGTCTGTTGGTTCCTCAGGTCCCTCCACACTTCAGTGAAGGCTCAGGCATAGCTTTCTCTCCAGTGTACACGCTATGGCCTCCAACCACCACAGTGGGACAATCACAGGGAGAAAATCGACAAAGGAGGTTGAACTGTGTCCCAGAGTGTTTGCAGTTCTCTAACTTTTAAGATCCACAGTGTTCCATAGCCAGGCATGATGGTGCACACCTTTAATCGCAGCACCTTCTGTTTCCTTCCCCACTCTCTCCACAAAGCTTTTCACACGTGTGTGGTTATAATATATTCTTCTATATGTGTATATGTTTCTGTTTTAAAGTAGTCTATGTTGTCAAACTTCCTTTACCATTTACATAGCCACATGTAGCTATTAACTGTAGAAAATGCATTATTGCCTAACATATTTCTCTGATCTATTGTCCATACATATTCTAGTTGTGTCCCAATAATGTACTTACTAATAAGTTTTTGCACAATTGACAACCTAGTTCTCAATCCCACATTACCTTTGGTTTTCCTGTCTCTTTTGTCTCAAAGCAGAGCATAAATCTTTATTTATCTTCTAGGACTGTCATATATATGAAGAATGCTGAGTAAGGCAAATACATACATATATATATGTATGTGTGTATATATATATAAAATAGCCCTTACTTGTTATTTCTCTCATATGTCATGTGCCCTTGTGCTTTACTTCAGATCTATGCATTTTTTGACTGAAATAATACATAAACAATACAACTTGCACCTCACCAGAAACCATATATCAGTAGGTACATGTGTCTGTTTGCCCATCTTGGTGAAGTCAAGTTTGAGCACTTAGTTGCTATATTATCTGTGTAGTCATTTATCCCATCTATAACCAAAAATATTTGTTGTGGGACAGTACAACATTATGTCTATTTGATTCCTCATCACGTTCTCTCCCCCTAGTTTTGAGCCCTCATTAATGATTCTTGTCTCAACAATGATTTGTTAGAATGGCTTCATCTTCATCCCTTCTATATTTGATAGTTCAAGATAATCTTTGCCAAGGTTTGTAGGTGAGCTCATGGGGGGAAGGGTTTTTGATTTCGTCCTTGAATCCTGACTGCCACTCTTTGGGAACAGTCCTGGTTTGTTGGGGGTGTATATTTGGACACAAGGTACTCATTCTGGAGACACATTTTGTTTACCAGATGACTTCTGCCCAGCCTTTTCAATGCTCTGCAGCACAGGGGGAATTTAGGTTGTGCATGTTATAATTTACTTTTGTGGCATCTTCTGGAAAATTGCACCTGGGCCTTTTACACAGCGTTGCTCAACAGAAACTTGCTCATAATGATGATGATAATAATCAGAGCTTCTTACCGTCTAAGCCCTGATCCAAGGAAGGGGAGGAAGCTAGAGAGACAGAAGGGACTCTGAGAAGGGTGGTTGGACTAAAAGGACCAGCTAACTATGGAAAGCAGCCAAGTCAAGTAAAACACGAATTTCCAAGAATGTTCCAAAATGCTTGTGTGGGAGTTCTTTTTGGAAGGTTGAAATAGTAAATTGGTTGGAACTTTTTAAAAAAAAAATGTTTTAAATTCAAAATGAATCCTTCAGCAGGCGAAATGTTTGAGTGGGCAAAAGCTCTCTGTGAGCCTGATGACCCCACGGTGGAAAGAGAGAACTGACTCTATCCGGAACATTGTCATCTGACCTCTACAGGCACACCATGGCATGAATGTACCCCCAACACACACACAAACACCACACACACACACACACACACACACACACACAGAGAGAGAGAGAGAGAGAGAGAGACAGACAGACAGAGACAGAGACAGAGACACACACAGAGAGAAAGAGAGAGAGACAGAGACACACACACAAAGAAAGAGAGAGAGAGATAAGACAGAGACAGAGACACACACAGAGAGAAAGAGACACACACACACACACACAGAGAGAGAGAGAGAGAGAGAGAGAGAGAGAGAGAGAGAGAGAGAGAGATTTAAAAGGAAGTAAAGGAAGCAAAAATGGATCTCCAAGCATTTTCTAGTTTGTTCGGTCTTGTCTATGATAAAGAGTTACTGCCATTTGTTTCTTCTGGAAAGGGTTTTCTTAGGGGGAGCCTCTGAGTATTGTTTCAAATTCCTTACAGCCCACAGTGAAAACAAAGGAGTGAGGGGAATGTTTGGGAGATTTCTCAGCTGGTCTGCATTGTCCTTGCCCTGCTTGATAAGGTTCTCATTAAGGTAACTGTCTTGACGCAATCTATTTCGAGCAAAAACTGCAAATGGGCATGAAAGAAAAGACCCCCCCCCCATTTTTTCATGAAGTCTGCGAATAGACAAATGCCAGCTCTTCTGTGATGAGTGAGTTAGAGCAAGGCATCTCTACCTTCCTTGGATGCGCGTGTGTCTATAAGACAGAAGAGAAAAAGGAAAGCAAGGTGAGCTATGTGGTTGAATACGTTTCAGGAACTGCACACTGTAATTCCTAGAGAATTGAAAGACATGAAAAGAAAAGGCAACTTTACTCTAAATGTCACACATTTTCTGGGAAACAAAATGTAAAGTAGAAAGCGACACACGTGTATCTAGTCTCTGGTTGAACTGGGTGACTAATTCAGTCTGAGCCAGGCCAAGCCCCCCTCTTGCCTGAACTTGCTCATCTGTCGGCCATCAGGTCAGTCAGGGAGTAACTGATCTCGACTATGTGTTGTTCCCAGAGATGTCTTCTTCTTTTCCAGCGGGGAAGTCTGACCTGCTCCGTGTGGTGGTCACAGGGTTCTAAGCATGTGAGGAGAAGGGTTCAAGGCCTTCAGACACCCAGGGTTAAAGCTCTGTCAGGCTTCTGATTGCAGTGTGGTGGTCAAAGCACATCACAGGAACAACCCCAAATTTAAGGACTTGGGGAACAGACTCTATTTTGACAAGATGTCCTATGTGGTCTCATTTCGAAGGGCTAGAGATACCAAGAAGGGAATTTTGATTGGGACCATTTTTACAACCTAAAATAGAGACTAATTCAATATGGGCAGAAGTAGTGCATGCCTTTAGTCCCAGCACTTGGGAGGCAGAGGCAGGTAGATCTCTGAGGCTGGCCTGGTCTACAGAGCAAGTTCCAGGATAGCTAAAGCTACACAGAGAAATCCTGTCTCAAAAAATAAGAACAAAAACAAACAAACAAAGAGACTAATTCAGTATTTATCTGGCTGTTACCTTCACCTACATTTTGGGTATGGAAGAGTATGTAGAGGAGAAGAAAACTGGCACAGATAATTCATACTTGCAGAAGTTGCAACAATGGTCCAACCTGAATTCAGTTAGCTAACCTGTGTCAAGTCCTGTGGGCTGGCATACAGCACATGTGCTAGGGAGTTGATGGTGTTCATGTTGCTTGTGAGTATGACGCTTGAGGTCTCCAGCCTTACTCAGAAATGAGGCCGAGGGTGAAACTGACAGGAAAATGAAGAATGCCCCCAGTAAACAGTTCGTGAAGGAAAGATTCTTCCACAAGCTGTCCCCAACAGAACCCATCCGGAGCGCCGTGATCAGCCATTTTCTTTTTAGGAGCCAAAGGTGGGAAGATTTTGCCTTCTCTGACCAGTTCAACCTGTCGGGCTTGTTTCTGAGGTTAGATCAGAGCCTGGTGGGTTACTGCTAAGGTGGAGTCTGCAATAAAGAGGGTGCCGAGGTATGAAGAGTTTTATTTTCTCAAGACCTCTTTGTTTATTTACTTGGGCTCTAGTAGGTGCAGCAGAGCCTCGGAGGAGCACATCTTCTGCTGTGTGATGAGTACAACTTTTAACTTTCCTGCGGCTGACTGGGTTCCTTGATAAATGGAATGTCCCTGCCAATGTCCCGGGGTCAGCCCCTTCAAGGCACCTTGAGGGAGCAGGCCAGCGACAAGAGCCCTACAGAACTGTGCCAAACCTGCTGACTGGAAACTTCCTCCGTTTCCTTCTGTCTATCCGTCCGTGTTTCCTCTCACCCCGCTTGTCTGTATGGCTTCCCTTTCTGTGCATAACCACTCTGCGGCCAGGATCAATAAATCCCAAGTTACTTGTATGTACATTCTAGATCCTAGAATAGGAATTCTCTGGGGATTAAAAACAGACACAATAGAGAGAAACAGTGCTCCCTTTTGCTTTAATTACTCGAGGCTCCTGCGTGTTGACGGGAAGTTTGGTTAGTCTTTAAGTTTAAGGGAAAGAACATTCAGGCTTGGCCTTTTTTTTTTCTCCTCCTGCTTTGAATTCGTAAAGTCAGTTTGATAAGATATCTGAGAAACCACAAGACGCTCCCTTTTTAATAGGCTTCACTGCCCCTTTGGCCTGCTTATAAGGCCCTGAGTCTTTCAAAGGGACCCATAATCATGAGAAGTTCTTGCAATGGACCACTCCACCCACGGGTCTTATCTGCAAGCTGAGTTTGATGTTGCTGGTGGGAGCTGGTGTGGCATGTTCCTCCTCTCTGAGCTTCTGTTCTTGGGTCTCTATAGTTCTTCTTTCTTTTCCTTCCACTTTCAATCTCTGCACGCACGCGCGCGCGCGCACACACACACACACACACACACACACACACACGGTTAACTGGAGCTCAGTTCTCCTGTTTCCTCTTACTTAACTTACTTCTCCTGCTTCCTCTTGTTTCTGGTGGCTTTGTCTATGGGGGGGGGGGGTCAGGGTGAGAAGGAGTGGTTCTGCTTCCACCCGCAGGGGGCCTGTGATAATGTCTGGAGATAGTTTTAGTTGACACCATTGGGGATAGAGGCCATCTAGGACAGATAACCAGGGATGTTGCTAAACAACCTACAGTGTCCAGGACAGTCCTGAATGTGGCCACCAGTGCTATGGTGGCAAGCCCTTGGATTCACAAACTGCCACTTCTCACATGTCCCCTTCCTTCATCTTCCCTCAAGAAGACTGTTCTATCTCTAGCATTGGTTATGTAACTCTGCCTTTAAGCAGCTAAGCCCACAGAAGGGGGAATTGTTTTTCTAAGTATGCTTCTGATCCTCAAATACATAAGTAGATATAGAGAACTGGGTAATGTCCACATGAGACATCGTCACAGACCTCCCTAGTCTAGTTTGCTTTTGGTGACGGCCATTCCGGGCACACTCATGGGAAAACTTCCTGGTAGCTAATGACTCTTCTCTAAGAAACCAGTTATCACGAGAGTGTTGATTCTTCTGCATAGGTTTTGATTATGTGACTTCTAGGTAGGACTGCTGGATTCACAAGAAAAAAAAGGGGGGGGGAGTTAAAACATGACCACTTCAAGTAAACACCTATAAATACTTATTCCTCTGGGAATCCTTCCTCTTTTAGATATTTATAAATATGTGGTTTCCCTAGAATGTTCTAGCTTTGTCAGTTTTCACTATTGTTCTTTATAAGCAAAATTCTCTGTCATAACTATCAGACAGATAACTAAACAACATCCAAGGAATGGCGACAGCTTGCTTTCTACGGACCGGGGAAGTACCAGGCCTGAGACTCGGAGCTGCATGAATGTCACTTGCAAGATGCCCACTTGAAGGCCTCTCCTTGAAATCTTGCTAGCATTCCTGTCAGGATGATTTGACCCAACATGAGCACTGTCTGTTGAGTACCTTTTGTGTGCCTGCCATTGTTCTAGGTGTTACACAAGTGGCAGGAAGTGCGACAAAGAGAGGCTCTGTCCTTCTGGAGTTGACATGCCAGTCTGGGAACCAGACAATGCAAAATAAAGCTGTGAGAGATGTGGGAAAAATAAGAGAAAGACAGGTGATTGAAAGATGAACAATACAAAGTCATGGAGAGGTTATAAAGGAGGCCTTTCTAAGTGACATTTTCACAGAGAAATGTGGCGGAGAAACCAGTCCTGTGAGGTTCTCTGGGAAAGAGCATTCCAGGCATAGAGAAGAGCAGGGGCAAAGGTCCTGAGGCAGAAAGTACTTGGTAAGTTATAGAAACAGCAAGGACCATGAAGATCAGTAAGCCATAGGCAAGCTGCAGGAGAAGAAGGAGGAGAGATGAGGAGCTAGGGGGACCAATCACATCCTGGCAAGAATTTGGGTGTTTACTATAAGGCTGATCTATGGTACGCCAGGAGGAAGACAAACATGTGTGTCCTGTACCTTTCCAAGACCTTTCTGGAACCATGGAAAGACTGTAGGAAGCAAGGGCTGACGCAGTGAGTCGGATAAATCATCTATAGTCCGTGAGGGCGATGCTGGTGGCTTGGACTTGTCTCCCCCCCGCCCTCCAATCTTCCGGTCTGTTCCCAGTGTAATCCCTTAGTGATGGCTCCTTCCAGGTAAAGGAAGAGAGGCAGACAGAGTATTCCTTTACTATCTGGCCAGTTGTCTTCAGTTCCACCCATCTGCAACATGTCATCAAGGGTAACATGAAAAAAAAAATCTTCAGAACTATCCCAGGTGCGAAAAGGGGGCTGTGTTCTAAATCTGGAAGAGCGAGAGCCTCAGCAGTGTTCCTGTCCTCGGAGGACAGGAACTGAATGAAGGCACGGAAAGGGTTCCTGTCTTCCTCCCTCTCCTCCTCCCTCCCCCCTCTCTGCTTCTTCACCCATTCTTTCAGCTTCACACTGCTGCTTCAGTCACTGCCACTTCCATAGTGACAATTTTGCTACCCCACATGTTGCCTCACCTAACCCCTGATCAACTACCCATCCTTCCTTCCTTTCTTCCCTCTCCTCCCCCTCCCTCCCTCTCTCACTCCATCCATCCATTCTTCCTCCCCTCCCTTTCTTCCAAAGCACATCAGCAGTGCGAAGGGAGCACAGCTTGTTTTTCTGAAGTCCATCGGTTACTGTGGGCTGTTTGTCAGAAAGGGTGCTATGTAAGCTGAAATGCTGCTCCAATTTTCACATTATCCCTTCCTGCTGCTTGTTGAGTTATTTAATTAGAAGCCGTCGTGTTTTCTAGGGAAAACACTTTGAACAGCAGGCCTGATTTATCTGGGAACAGATGCCTTTATTATGTGTCAAAGAGCTAAAAAAAAATGCTAGTAAGATGTCAGTGTGTGCACACGTATATGAAACAGAGGAAGGCACATGCACGTACACAAAGACTGATCAAACGCGAAACTCAGAGGGCTGGGGGAACAAGGAGGTGGCAGATGCAGCCGATGATTTGGTTCCCGCTCAGGAGCGTGTGTACGCTTCAGTTGGCTCCAGTTTGGCTCACACGGCAGTGCCTTTAGTGTCACTGAAACTGGCAGAGAGAGCTGACATGTTGTTTTTCTAGGGAAAAAATTGCTCTCCCTCCACACTCGTAGTACAGACAACAGCATAAAATAGGAACGAGACTGAGGCACCCAGAGTCCACAGAGAATTATTTATTCAACTCTTGCCATTTTGCACGTTTTCAAAACATAAAAACAAAACAAAACCAAAAAAAAAAAAAAGCCAGGGAAATCAGTTTTCCATAGCTCTTAAAAAGCATGAAGGGACATTCAGGGTTCAGTTGATCCCTGGAGAGAGATTTGCAGTTTCATTCTTAGGAGACTTCATGTTTGGGATGACAGCATGGAGTTCCTTGGCAGGGATGTTGTCTAAACCCTGCTGCAGCCTGTTCTCTTTCATTGGCTGTTTGTTTTTCGCTTTGGTGTCTGTGTTGATATATGTCTTTTACTTTGCTTTGACTCTGCATGGGCGTGTTGCTGCCTGGTATTTGGCTCTTCTGTGGCAGCCAAGGGGGCTTCTTTTTCCCTTTCTCTGTTTCGGGGCCACCGAGATGTTTCACTAGCAGTGGCTCTCCCCTCAATCTCACAGGCTTCGTCTGAATAGACCCAATCATTTTACTGATACACCAACCAGCAGGGAACTGCAAGGCATGCTTCAGCCAACACAGGTAGTGCTGTCCGGATTCGCCTCCTCTTCTGCTTCTCCAGTCAGGTCTTCACGTGGAAGCAGTTTGCTTTTCAGCTAACTAGGTTTCCAAGCTCTGCCAAAGAGGACACCTATGCCAAGCTTTAACATGGAAAAACTCATAAGGAGCGTGCCGTATCTCAGGCTGTTAGAGAGATGATGTCTGCTATTTTGGCAAGCACTGCTGATCTTATTTGCCACTGACAAGCAGAGTCCTAGGACCTTTATTCCTCAGAACAAATAAGAGAGAGGGCTCCGACCCTTGCTTCCTCTATGTGCAGGCCCTCGACCGGAGTACTGCTCCCCAGGGAGCACATTAGAAATGCAGAATCAGGGCTGGACTGCCGAACTAGAACTTGGATTTGCTGTTTGGCATGACCCACAGGTTATTCACACACACACACTGGTGCTTCCAAAACCCTGAATCAGCACAGCAGCAATTCTCCAACTTGACAGTACATCAGGGAGACCCGTTAGAAAAGTTGGTTCAAACAGCTCGCTGGGTCCTGTGCTCAGAGGTTCCAGGTGCATGGCCATTGGGGGTGGGCCTAAGAATCTGCATTACTGGCAACTCCTTCTGCAGCGCTAGTGCCCTGTGGGTCGGGCACACAATGAAAGCAACTGCTTCAGAAGATCCCCATTCCTGCTAGCAGTCCTCATGTTTCCTTTCTCTGTGTAAAGCTTTCACATCACCCAAGCTCCCTTTACGCCGGGCCTCCTCAGGCTCATTGTTTACAAGTCTTCCTGTTGGGGAGGCCGGTTCCTCTTCCTTAAGAGATTTTCCCACTGACCTCATGGTGATTTCATACTCGTACTTCCCATCCTTGCCCTTTCCACTTTGTTCAGCTCTGCTCCCACAGCTCCTGGTATGCCTTGGTAGAAGCCAAGAACCTTCTTTCCACAGAAGGCTCTCTACCCCTCACACCCGTATCCAATCTATTAGGTCTTGGGTATCTTTCAGCCTTCTTTCCTCTACCCTGACCACAATCTCTGAGGCCCCAGCCTCCATCTTTTCCCACAGGTATCCCCTAAGTGGCTTCTTTATGGCCTCTCTTGGCTTTATCACTTTTATTAATTATTACTGGTTTTGGGTGATTCTCTAATCAGTGAAATGTATTTGTTGCCGATCTACCTTCTTATTCCCACAGTCCTCCTTGCCATTTTGAGTTCTTCACACATTCCAAATGTGTAAACTGGATCAGCGTCTGTCCTTCTGCTTCGACTATCAATTTTGCAGGGCCTGACTCATTGGTGTTAATATTTTAAATGTGCATATGTGTGTATGTATGTCTATATGTGTGCATGCGCACATGAATGTAACTGCCCATGGAGGCCAGAAGAGGACTTCATATCTCCTGAACTAGATACAGGTGGTGGTGGGTCATCTGACATGGGTTCTGGGTACTGGACTCTACTTCTCTGGCAGAGCACCAAGTCTCCTCAGAACCATCTCTCCAACCCCTGATTCATTTCTATTGATCTCTGTATCTCTAGGAGCTGGATTCTAGAATTTACATAATGTCTAGTTTTCGATGAAGCCAGTGGGATTCCTTGAAATTCTGTGCCTTAATGCACAAACCAGCAAGATCCAGACACTGAGGGTATGAAGAACTAAAGGTCTCAAAATATAATGCCAGAAAATGACTCCCTTTTAAAGCTTTAGCAACTTCTTGCACATAGTATCTTAAATATATAAGAAGTTGACTCCGAGTATCTTGATAATTGGTAACATGAATTGGCCCTGGAGGTCAGGAAGGCTGCTTTTCTCTGGGTTTAATTAAGACAAGAGGAAGGAAGCTATTTCTATGTAAATGATTCAATCCACTGACCCATACTTCTTCTGCCTTGAAAATGTGGCAGGTACCCGATCTGAACCCTGAGAAGCAGGGATGCATGATACAGCACCTGCCCTTGAAGGGAAGAGAGGTGGGAGGCATGTGGAAGACACCCAGCAAGTTTAATAGCAGAATTCAGTAGCAGTACAGACCACAGCACCAAAAGTTTCCTCTGAGTTCAACAGAAACCTCCCCTCCTTGTGTATTTTGAAGTCTTCCCCCTTTCCAAAGATGGAGTAAGGTCTGAACTTGAGACGGCATCCTGGTACATCCTCTACAAAAACATCTTTAAAGCAAGGGTCAAACCTTGAGTCTTCAGTGAAATGCCCCATTGTGGTAGAAGACCTCAGGGCAGGGAATGAGGCAGGGCTGGGAGTCTGGAGAAAACAAATTGATAACCTGAGTTCAAATCCTAACCCTGCTATTGGCTGATAGGCAACTCGGGCCCTGTTCCTAAGTTTCTTGAGCTTCTGTTTCTTCATCCATGAAGAATAACACTCACCTAGATTTCATGAGGAAGGATAGAGTAAATGGCATACAGCGCACTCCACATGGTGCCTTTAATGTAGAAATACTGATTTATTGTTATGATGTATATCGAGCCTGCAGAACGGTACCTACCAAAGACATACATGCAATTTTCTATAATGGACAACAATAATCATAAAAAAGGTTTATGAAGTTTCTGTCAGGTTACTCACATCGAAAAGCAGGGTGCAGGGGCTATCATCAGAGACACAGGGGAAGGTCAAAGCTCTTTGGAAAGTGAAGATCATTCGCACCAGTTTTATGTGGAATCTTCTCCAGTGTGTACAGTGACTCCATATAGTTTTCAGCAATTACCATTTTTTTTTGTAAGAAAGCTTGCTGTTATTTAAAAGCATGGACTTCAAAATTCTTTGAAAGCAGTGAGGGAGCCCTCATTTTTTCAGTGCTGAGCACATGGTACAGACTTGCTGCTTGGTAGTCACAGACACAGCCTTGGGTCTGGTGAACTGGAGTTGCATCCCGCTGCAACTCCTTGGGATCTGACTTTCAGCAGGCCCTGTGGGCTTCTTCAGTCACCATATTGTGACCTGTACTATAATGTCCATGCTGAAGGCTGTTTCAAAAAGTATAGGCCATAAATACAAAATGTCTGGTAGTGTAGACAACACAATGTTGGGTTCCGTTCTCTTTTTCTTTTCCCACTAACTTGCATTTTTCTGCGCAAAGGTCTTGTCAGTGCTTCTCAGAATTAATTACCAAACCAATTAAGAGTATACGAGTTATATTTTATGGTTTTCTCCCTTTGATGGTAAGTTCTTTCACCTACTAAGGGACATGAGAACATTTTCAGAATGTGTGGTCTAAAAGTCGTGTGTGTGTGTACACGTGTGCACGCACACATGTCCACCTTATGTTGATAGACTTTTCTCAGAGTGCATTAATAATGCCTTAGCAGCCAATGGATCTTTGGAAGGAATTCATAGAATTGGGACCATCAGTTGACTTCTTGAACACAAAATTGTCGGTTTTCATGACAGAACATGAACGAATGCCTCTCCTTGAGGGTTTTTTAGCCAATGAGGTCAGAAGGCCTACTGATTTCTGGGAAGTAACCCTCTTTCTCCACCCCTAGCCCCGCCCATGGTTATCATTCGCCCTGCACTTCAGTGTCCAGCAGAAGTAGAAACTTTGGTGAACTTTGGAAGACTTTTGAGGTGCTGCATCTGTCCTTTCTTGAGAAGGACTGGATCTTGTAAAACAGCAATCACTTCAAAGGCAGAAATACAAAGCACAGATACGGTGCTAGCAGCCCCATAGCTGGCAACTCTCCAGGGCCTGTGGCTTCATGAGAGACCATTGGCCAACGCTGCTTTGGGGGCCCAGAATTCAGTTGTATAAACTGTTTCTAAACATAAAGGCAACTGTTTAGAAAATTATTTCCAACAATTTCCACAGCTCCAGTTTTTTGATGCATGAACTAAATAATGGACTAGACTGCTATTCGCTTTGGGGTTTTGCAGCTTCAGCAGAAACAAAGCTAGGGGTGCCTACCCACCTTGTCTTGACCTCTTAGTACATTCACAGACAGTGCCCCCCCCAACTTCAAAGAGCCGCAATGTGCTGCCTGAAGGTGTTATCCTAGTTTTCAGGCAGAGCTGGCTGGAAGCATCTGGAAGTTAGTGTTCTTAGGAGCAGTCTTTACTCAGTGAAGGACCTAAGTGGGAACAGCAATCCCCTAGTTTCCTCAGTCCTCAGGTGGATTGACCCTAGCTTGTGTTATTGTCTCACAGGATGCCGCAGCAGGATGGAAACTCAGTTGCCCATGGTGGAAGCCTGTTTAATCATCTATATTTTATGGTTCCTCTTCCCGATCTTATTTCCACTGCCTCCTGCAATCATATACCAAACATAATGTGCTAGCTACATTGAATCTTCATACCAGGATTGCCTTTGGAGGAAATCCATCCTAAGACAACATTTCAGTGTCCTTTAAAACAAAACAAAACAACAATATGTGATTCGCATAAGTACAATATAAAAGCTGACTTAAATTGTCTCTGATCTGGGAAAATTCAGTTAGTTTCTTGTGATCTCTCTTTTTCTTTAAAAGTGGGGTCCGCAGGCTGCTTCAGATGGAATATTACAGATGCTATGGGTGGAACAGGGATTCGGTGCATGGGATAAAATGAACACTCCAGGCCATCTGGCACTTCTAGCTATACCCACTAAAACCAGTTGAAGATGCTCTCCCCTCATAGCGGTAACAACTAAAAAAAACTCCTTTGTCTCTGTAAATATATTCAGGAGACAGTCTCCTTGATTGATAATTGCTAACAAATTGTTTGTGAAGTCCACTTTAATCTTGGCATTTGCAGATTAGTTTATTGATCAACAGCCTCAGGTGTGGAGCAACACTTCTTTAGTTGCAGGAACACTGTGGAGCGGTGGCTCTTGGTTGTAGAATGTCAGAAACAATCACTGACTTGTTTCTTCTTCTAAAATATTCAACTAAGTACATTTGCCCTCATCCTTCTACTTTACATGGTCAAGTTCACCCTTCATTTATTTGACAGGGATCTTCTTCATTTAACGATGAAGTTTAGACGTTTGCATTCAGACTGATATGCACTTTGAAAGTATTTGTTCTTTCCTAGGTCAAGTTCCTCCCTTGGGAATAATGTTTCTGGTTATCTGCACTATGTCAGAACAGTGTATAAAGTGAAAGAAAAAGTTCTAGAAGATTTGCTTTGTTCTAAGAAGAGTTGAGTTTTGACTTATTTCTGAGCCTTTTATGGTTCTGATAATGGGGTGAATTGAGGCAACCCCAATTTTCCTTTTGTTTCTTATAGAAAGGTTAAAAGGCCTTTGCTTCTTTCTCTTGGAAAAAGAAAAGAAACCTGAAGTATGTTACCATGGGGGAAAGGTTTGTCTCACTTATACACCTAATGGCTGTCTAGCAAGTAGCCAACTTTCTGTTAATGTGTGTCACATTAACAAATCAACACACTCACTGCATACAATCTTTCAGAATGTTTCTTTGCAAATTATTTTTCTTCTTATTCCCAAAAGATACTTGGAGATCACAAGAGAATGCTTCCTCAGTATGCAATGAGCTTAATTTTCCCAGAAAGGAAAGTTTAAGTGAATTCTGAACCTGATATGCCAGAAGGTGATCAAATGGGGGGGGAACCTAAATATGAGTCATAAGCTTCTTGAAGTAGCAGTGAAGCCTTGCCAGGTGGAAAGTGAGGCCGACTCTTTTGTCATGTCTAAGCAAGACCCACAGCAAGAAGAAGTGGGACATGTTTGTCTCTTCCTCATGGGTGCTTGTGGCATTGACTTTGATGTGAAGTTTCCAGTAGACGCTTTGCCTGTTCTGTTTGAGCTTTGGAACCAGAAAAACTGACTAGCTTGGCTCCATCAGATACATCATAAGGAGATGGGAGCTTTATCTTTACATTTGACTCCATGCATAAAGATGGCAATGATTACGGGCTTAAACTAGGGCAAGTCTACACCTTGCCGTGTAAGAAGAAAGCAGGATCTCTTTGCGTGAAGAGAAAGAAACGTGAATTCGAAATAATACAGCTGAAGAATAAATACCCAGTAATGTCCTTCCTGGTGTAGTTCAGGCAGAAATATGGAAGAGTCTTGTCTGAAGCTCCACTTGATGGAATTCACTTAGTAAAAACCAGACCCTTTGAAGCTTAGTTTCTTTCAAAGGACTCAGCTGAACTTCAAGAAAGAAAGGTTCCAGGACCTCAGAAATGGAGGTGTCTTCAGCCACTCTGCTAAGCCAACTGGGTCTGGTGTGGTGGCGACTGGTGAGTGGGTTGTGTAGGAGACTTCAACAAAGGCTAGCAAACGGGAAGGGTTTAAAAGAGGCGGCTAGGGGACTGCGCTCTTCAGCTTCCTGACCCGCCAGGCTGACGTCAGAGGATTTATTCAGATTTGAGAGCCTTTGTTTGGGGGGATTGGAGTGATTCCTAAGAGACAATGCCCGACTAGAGGCTGGGGGCACTCGGGGCCTGAATTGAATTTGGGCAGTTGCTGAGCAGATGGGGATCAGAAGCGAAAACAAAAGGAAAGCTGTTCCCAGCACATCCACAGGAAGGGAGAATTGCAGAGCCAGCTGCAGTCAGGAGGGCTTCCTGCGCAGTCCGGCTCCAGAGGACGCTGGTACATGATGGGATCCTGCAGAACACCAATCATCCCGGCGGCCAGCAGACTAGGTGCTTAGCCCATTTCACAGAGCGGAAAGGCAGCGATGGAGGCAGATTACGATCATGCTCTTTCCCCTGAGCTCTGATTTCAGGAGGCTTGTGTTATTTCCTCATTTGTAGGCTGCCAAAGCTTCCCTGGCTCATCTAGTCTGATGCCCTCTTTTTCAAGGTGTCGAAATCAAGCTCCATAAAAGTGTGGTGCTCCACCTGGATTTCTTCCGGGTCTGAGAATGCCTTCCACACAAAGCAAGGGAAACATGGACTGTTTGCTTGCTCTTGTTTAGGAGGTGATCCCAGGAAGCAGCAGTCAAAGATTGGAGAGGTAACCCAGAAAACTGACTTAGTGTCCTAAATGAGTTAAGGTCCCAGCGTGGGTAGCTGGGGCTCAGTCCTGCTGAGGACCCTTGACAGCTGGGAAGAACACACATTGCAATTCCTTTCCCAGGGAGTGAGGAAGTTGGGTGCTTGTTCACAATCTATCTCTTACTGGTTGAAGGTTGCTTCTAGAAATGTGAAGTTTACAGCATTGGCCCCCAATAGGCCAGAAAAAAATCCCCCCAGGGAGAGGCTTACAGATGCTTGGGGCAGGAAGGCAAGGGCATGGGTAGAATAGGAAAGGACTTTGCCAGAGGAGTTTCCGTTTAACCTAGTGCCGACCTTCTCCATTAGCAGGGAGGCTGATGGTTCAGAGACCAGGCAAGTATTTATCTGAGGGCTCAACAACACATAGAGAGGTTAAACCCCCTTTTCTTGGGTTCTAAAACAAGGGTGCCTGCTTCTCTCCTTCCTGGGAGCCTATGAGATACCCAAATTGCATGACCACTGACCTTCCATTTACCTTGCTGACCCTGTCCAGCTACTGCCCTTATCTTTCAACCAAGATTTACACCTTCACACTTTATTCCAAGTAAAAGGGAGCACCCAGAACCGATTCCCGGAGACTACAGTTGGACACATGCCCTCTAACCACAGACACCTCTTGTCACATCAGTGCTGTGCCCTCTTTGTCTCCCTGCATCCCATCTTCACTGCCTCCTTGTTCTTTAAGTATACCATTCTCACGGCCATGCGAGACATCTGTGCCTCTGCCGTTCTTCTCCCAGCCACCTGGAATGTTTCTGTCGGGAATTCAGAGGACTATGACTTTCTTTTCTTTAGGTCTCTAGCCCTATCTTAACTTGTTTGTCAACTAAACACTACTGACACTTCACTTAAAGCATCAAAAACTGCCGGTCAATGGTGGTACATGACTTTAATCCCAGCACCCGGAAGGCAGAAGCAGGTGGATCTCTGTGAGTTCAGCCTGGTCTACAGAGTGAGTTCCAGGACAAGCTCCAAAGCTACACAGAGAAACCGTGTCTGGGTGTGTGTGGGGGGGGGGGGGGAACAAAACAAAAAGTCACAGGTTCCACCCTCTCTGTTTTCTCTCCCTGTCTGCTGATCCTCTGGAATCCTAAATGATTTGAGGCACATCATGTAATTGAATTATTTATTTAGCTAGTTTTATTCCACATGTCTGCATGTCTCCTCGGCTTCTCTAGAACATAAGTTTCATGAGGGTAGGAACCTGTATTTTTTTCATTTCCTGCTCTATCCCCAGTGTCTAGAACTGTGTCTGGCATGTGCTAGACAGTGTATAAAATTATCGAATGAACAAATTTATTAACCAATTAATGGAGATCATCAGCACTTAAGAGGATGTTTCTTTTTCCTCCCTTCTCTGGTTCCTGGCACAGCCCCTTAAAGATTAGTGAAAACTTTCTGCTCTAAAAGTTAAATATCCGAGGAAGGTTTCTCCGCATTTTGTATCCAGAGACTTTAGGTCCCAGCAGACTTCCATTAGGAGCTCACCCGTATCCGACTCTCCTGTCCTTCTGGGCACATGAAATATCACGCTCCTTAGTCCTTTCCGAAGGGGCGCAGCCCCAAGAGTAGTTCTAACTAATGGATATTCGGTAGAGAACAATAGATAAGTCTTTTATTTGTTCCTATGACCAGCCTCAGCCAATACTCAAGCTATGTGTAGATTTTAGAGCCTTTGTTAGCCTGGTCTCTGAGTGATCATGTTATATAGAGTACCCCACCCTAGCTTTGTTTCTGTACTGCTTTGGACTTGTGATAAGCTTCTTCTGATTGAAGGATTATTTGTTACTGCAGCATAGCTGCCTGTCCTAACTAATATGATTAAGAACTACAGATTTTGCTCTGTGTAGCCCCTCCCTTGAGCCCTTTGTTCTCTTCATTCATCAACAATATTTGTATCATAGAGTTTTGTTCAATGTGGGGTATATATATATATATATATATTCATATGTATATGATTATTCCCACTTTAACTTATGACTTCCATAGTAGCCTTATGGGAGAATTTCTCAGAACTCGGTCTTTCTCATAGATGTAATACCTCTGCCAGGTAGACACAGAATGCTGCTGCTGTCATGGTTAGGCAGGGAAACAAATTCTACAACAAAGGCCATCAAAGGCAAACTTCTTGGCAAGTTTGGGCCTTAACTTGGTTCTTTCTGAGTGAAGAAATTCACCAGTGGGAAAAGGAAGACGTGATTGTGGATGACAACGGGAGAAAAACTAAGCAGGCTGGGGTCAGGAGGCTTAGATGTGAACTCTTGAGTCTAACCAGCATGTGCCTCAGTGCGTAAGAAGGTGGCATGTCAGGCCGAGGGAGAAGAAAACCCAATCAGACCGAGATTGCTAGGCACTTGATTTTATGTGCAAAAGAGTTGGCAGAGAAAAATGGCAATGTTGAAATCTGGATCCTTACTCTCAGCTTTCTGAAGAGCTCTGGAAAATTAAAGTCATTTCTCTGAACCCTATTTGGGCATTTCCCAACAAGTCACAGATAATGACCATCACCCCTGTTCTAAGAGCTTACCCTGACGGATGCTGACTTGGAGCCCTTGGATTCCTATCATCTTCTCCACGTAGCTGTGTGTGAGATGGGGACTGCCATTGTTCCTACTGCACAGATGAGGGAATGGAGGCACAGAGATGCTGACTGACTTACGTGGAGTCAGGTGGCAGAACTGGGCTTCAAACCCGGACAGTCTGGCTTCAGAACTACACCTGAAAATAACTAGTTCCCTTAAGGTTTTCTAGAAGTATAAGAGGATTTAGTGGACACATGGCTCCCATTCTCTTCTGAAGGAGGGTTAGTTGTGCCTTCCGCATTCCCCAGAGATATGCTGTAAAGATGCCCAGTGTAGTAGGTCAGTGGGAATAGGGGTAGTAGTGTTGTCCATCACACGGCACAGTGCTCATGGCCAGAGATGTTGATAATGGCAATGCTGACTCAAACAGACAGCATTCACAACAAATTAATAGAATACAAGGTAAGGGCTATGTGACAAAGGAAGTAAGAAGTTTGTCCAGAACCCTTGGAATTATTTTGCTAACTTTTCCCTATACTATCTTTTTGGATATTCAGTGACCAGAATCTGAAGCTCATCTTTTCAGAGCTGTCTTTATGCTATGGGACCTACTTTGCTCATGCTCTGAAGAGCCTAAAAGAACTGAATTTGCATGTATGTGAATGAATCATCTCTCTTTCTCCCTCTCTATTTCCTCCTTCTCTCCCTCTCTCCCTACATCCTTCCCTCCCCCATCTCCTTAGTCAAAAGATTCACGAGAAGTGCTAACTCCCTTACTTCAAATGGAGACAACGCTGAGATTGTCACTCACACGGTAGAGTTCCTTGCTGCCTTGGAGGAACCTGCCTGAGGTCGCAGCCCCAACCTCGCCTAGCCTTTCCTACTCTCTCTTCCCCAGGGATCTCTTTTTCATAGCTATCTTCACACAATAGTAAGGGTTGCAAAACCTCTACCCAGTAGTAGCGTCTAATCCCTAGTTCACTTGGAAAGGGTAAGAAGAGGAAACATCAAAGCAAATATGCAGAGGAACTTAAAACCTTGAAAGAGGTCTGGCAAGGAGGACCTGTTCTTATTTGCTGGGCCAGTCATTGAGATTCTTGATGTCTGTTATGAAGTTGAGCCTTCTGCAAGTTGCCTGTAGCACAACTTCTGCTAATAGTACTTTTTGAAGCATCCTGCAGGAAGCCTGCCAGGATTCTATGTGCTTGCATGCCCGACGACCTTAGATCATAAGAAGTGGTTTAACATTCCTGTTATTTCTCTGACCTAGGGTGGAAAAGCAGCCCACTAGCAGTGACTGGCAACACTCCCAGATTCTGGTGCTCACTCCTTCCTGGCAATGACCCCTGCCAGCAGGGACAAGAAAGTTCCAAGCACGCTCCTGTGGCACTGCCAGCTAGTTCCAGTGCAGTGATGGCCTGAGGATATTTGAACCTGCCTGTGTATCATTACTAGTAGCGCCTAAGATGCTGGGCGGGGCAGGGGAAGTTGGTTATTTCCTTGCCGTTTCCTTCCTCCGAGCAGTTGTGACTTGCTGGGTCTGCCTCAGAAGTATTCATTATTCACATGCCTGAATGTAGTAAGGGTGGAGTTTCTATATAGAGTGGAGTGGGGTAGGACATATATATATTTCACTTCAAACCTGTGTTCAAGGTCAGGTTTCATCAATTCCAGTCTGGGTGACCTTGGATAAGTGCTGAAGTTCTTCTAAATCTCAGTTTTCTTCTTTTGGAATCTATCACAATGGTGTGATAGCAATGAGTACAGGAGATAGGATTAGAAGTGATGTTTCTAGCATGTGCTATGCATCTAATTAATGTTAGATGTTCTTGCACAGTGTCTGGAACAGCATCATCATGTGTGCTTGGCCACTCTGAGCAAGTGATAGAAGCCAGTGTTATCAAACTTAGCTGCTTATAACAATTATCAGGAGAGCTGGTCAAACAGTTTTCCGAGTTTCACCCTCAGCATTTCTCATTCAGAAAGTCTGCCTTCCTTTTCTTTGAGACAGGGTCTCAATATGTAGCCTTAGTTTGCTGGGAGCTCACTATGTAGACCAGGCTGGCCTTGAATTCAGAGAGATCTGCCTGCCTCTGCATGGTATTACAGCGCCTCTGGTATGCCCCACCACACCCAGTTTAGAAGGTTTACATTTCCAACAAGCACCCTGATGTTGTTGGTCCACAGCTCCCTCTTTTGGTAGCAGCGCTGTAAGCTATAGGACACCAATGTTTCTCTGCAGCAGCTCTGCTGTGTTTGAGGGATGAGTACTATGCACTTCATTTTCGCCACAGCACAAGCTCCATGTAAAGTCATGCGATTTACTTGCCTGTAACTCCAGCTCCATGCATTTTAGAATTAATGCTCAATGTCTGTCTAAACGTTGATAAGACAAGAAGGCAGACGCTATTGCCTAGAAATACAAACGTGCCGCAGACGTTCATAGGGCTTGAAGATTGATGGCACTGAACACTCCTTAGAAGTTAGAGCATATTCTAGACACAGGTAAGCGCAGGTTCCCCTTTCTAGGCAGCAGCTGGAGCTGATGAAAGAGAACTGTACATCCTCTCTCTGCTTCTCTTCCATAGATCAGAACTCATGCAGAGAAGACGGGTGCTTCAGAAAGACTCCCTAGGCAGTTCTTGATAGTTTCATAGTCATCAGACATGAAATTGAAAGTTATCACTATCAAAGTAAGGGGCTTTATTGTTTTCTGTGTCTCTTTAATTTTCTCTTCGACCTTCATATGCCAGTGTCCTTTGTTCAGAGTTCCAGATCTTGCTGTCCTTTCTATGCACCCCCCACCCCTGTTTTTTGTTTAACACCAGAGGCTCCTTTACTCAAAATTTCATAGACTCTGGGAGTTCCTGGATTTGGGTCTCCTTGAGGCCAAAATGTAATAGATGGTACTTTTCTACATCTTCTGGCTTTTATAAACCTAGATATTATTTTCTTTCGGTCATATTTTATCTTTGTAAATATTTTCATGTTCGATACATTTAATTCTTGCCATAAATTGAGGGAGGGAAAATAGAATTGCCCCAATTTTATACATGAAGAAATGCATGTATATGCAAAGACATATCTTAAGTTGTTCAAGGTTATAGGGCTAGGAAGGAACAGACACAGGATTCACATATTTGGAAATCATTTTTCAACCATGTTCTCAAGCATGTGAAAAATATAAACAGACAAAATTTCTGAAGGGAAATGCATGAACATTTTTACTTGTCTGACTGGTATTGTATTGCAAACATGGATGTTTTGTTCTGCTAGGCACGGTGCTACACACCTTCAATCCCAGCAGTTGGAAGGCAGAAGCAGCAGATCTCTGTGAAGCTGGCCTGGTCTACATAGTGAGTTCCAGGACATCCAGTGATATGCAGAGAGACCATGTCTCAGAAAGCCAAAAGCAAACAAAACAAACAAAAAGCATGGATATTTTATTATCTGTTAATTACATTCCTAATAACTAAATGACAATTTTATAGTAAGATACTTTGTGGCTGGTAACATAGACCAGCCAGTAAGTGCTTGTCTGGAAAGCATGTGGACTCAAACCTGCCTTAGGAGTTCCAAGTGTTGTGACCCACATTAGTAATCCTAGTTCTGATGAGGCAGAGACAGGTAAATTCCCAATACTGGCCTACTTGGAGAGTTGTGGACCAATGAGAGACTCCATCTCAAAAAAAAGTCAACATCACCTCAGGAGTGACATTTGAGGTTGTCGTTGGCACCCGCACATAAACGAATATATATCCAGACAGTAATGTACACACAAATGAATGCACTCACACAAAACACTCTGCTGAACACAAAATTGACTTAGCTCAGGATCTTTCCTCCAAGTACAATGTCTAAAGTCATGCTAGGCAGATGATCTTTCATCGTTTGTTTTTCTGTGAATTGTTCCATAAGTACAAACTCTTTATGAGCTTGTCAGTTTAGTTAATCATTGTATGTTTACTCCCAAGAGGCCCCCTAATGTGGCTTAGTCCACTGTCTGGACCAAAGGACTCCTTGTAGTCATGTGTTCTTGGTGGACAGAGACTTGCTGTCAGGATCAGGAGGCTTGCCCTTTGAACTGTTTCTCTAGTTGTTGAAATGAGTTTCTGCTGATCATCCACATTCCTGCTTAGCCACCTCCGTGACCCAAGGACTTCCTTGGGGAATTTGATTGGGTGGACTGGAGATAGAATTCCTGTCCTTGGCCTCTTGGTTGATCAGTGGTGGCTAACTTCTCAAGCAAGTAATCCCTACATCTCGGCAGAGTGATAAAATAGGCGTTATTTGTTTGCTCAGCTACCAGGTCTGTTTCAACATTTTGCATTTCACCACTTGGCAGGAAGTCCTCCCTCTACCTAGTTCTCCAGAAACCAAGTCCCTTCACATTGTGGTTCTGCCAGAATATTGCATTTGATCTTCTAAATCTATCCACCCTACAGAGGAGTGTTGTGCTTGGAAACTGTCTCAGGGCTAGGCCTGGAGGCTTCACACACCACAGCGGAACAGTTCATTGATTAGAATGCGATTTCATGCTGAAATTTATCTCCAAAGAAAACTGGGACATGTGTTCAACTATGTTTTAAGACAGAAAAGGCAAGGGTTCCTGCCTGAGAAACTTATAGCTACACCTGCCACAGGTTCATTCATTCACTAAATGCATATTTTTGGAGTATGTTTGTGTGTGCTAGATCCATAGACATTGTTTGTGTCCTATTTGCTATAGGCAAGAGGCATTTGTCTTTTCTGTAGGCGAAAACAATATTTGGAAGGGTCCTACATAAAGACTAAGTAGAGGTTCATTCATAACCCTTGGGAGTGCTGCTAGCAGTCTCCATATTGGATATTTTATGGTTCTTGGTAGCTGTGTTGGATAGTTTTATGTCAATTTGACACAGCTAAAGTCATCAGACAGGAGGGGACCTCAATTGAGAAAATCCCTACAGAAAAGCTGGGACTGTAGGCAAGCCTGTGGGAAATTTCCTTAATTAGTGATTGATGGGGGAGGGCAGAGCCCATTGTTGGTGGTGCCACCCTGACCTGGTGGTCATGGGTGCTATAAGAAAGCAGGCTGAGCAAACCATAGTAAGCAGCACCCTTCCATGGCCTCTACATCAGCTCCTGCCTCCAGGTTCCTGCCTTCCAAGAGTCCCTGTCCTGACTTCCTTTGATGACGAAGTGCAACCAAGTAAACCCTTTCCATCCCAGCTTGATTTTTTTGGTCATGGTGTCGTGGTGTTTCACTGCAGCAATAGAAGCCCTAACTAAGACAGTGTCTTATGCAAAGAACCAAAGAAGCACATGCAAATAGCAAAGAAACAAAAATTTCATTCCAAAGTAAAGTGAGAGAAGAGCAGATACAATGAAAGGGAGCAATAGGGCCAAGTAAGATTTGCTGGAGTTTCTTGGTGCAGATCAGAGAAAAGGGGGAGTGGGTTACTAGAGATGCGGTGTGGTTTGGTTTTCTGTTTTGATTGATAGCCTTGGTTCACTGCTCATGTCATTTCCCATAATGCCTCTGATTTTAATTATATGCATGCTCTAGCAGGCATGGGCATATGGTGGTAAATAGGGAATTTTCCCTAAAAGTTCACTTAGAAGACACAGTTTGCCTTACTGTGCATGAACCCCAAAACTAGTCCAGCCTGGACTGGCCACCTGCCTCTAGCTCCATGGTGTTCTTCAAGATGCATTTAGCCACAAAAGAGGAGAAAGTAGGGGTTGGTTGATAGACACAGAGGTTGGGACTACCAAGGCTTTGTTTGAAGAGGGGTGTGTATGCAGCTGCTCATGAGGGTCCTATTTACTGAATGCTTTGCTGGGAAAAGGTGTATGTATAACTCAAGACAGATGGAGTCCAGACTGGCTAAGTTGTCCCCTTGTTTGCCTGACTCAGGGAGAACAAACAAGGTATCATTGTCCCTCCAAACACCATCGTTCCTATGCCCATCAGCACTCAGCCAGGAGAAGAGCAATATGCCCACCATTTTGCAGAGTATTTCAAGGAAGGCACTGGGTAAGCAGATTGTAGAACGCTGAAAAGGCATTAAGGGAAAAGAGACAGGAGTTGCAGAAGGAGGTGACCATCATTAAGACTGAGGGAGCTTGGATAGTTAACCACAGTGCCACTGGCAAAGCGGAAATGAGATATATAGAGAGAGTTCAGGCTCCAGCATTACAGTGCAGAGTGCAGAAATGGTCAGTTTGGAAGGATGTTTGATGTAAGCGCACACAACTTAGATTTTGGTTACTTGGTACAGCCACAATGAAGTACCAAGGCAAGGAGTTGGTCAGATACCTCTAAGTAAGAAATGTGTTCATTGGTCCACTGAGCCTTTCTTGGATGCCCAGATATGTGCTTGGTATATTGGGAGCAGAGCTGTAAATGAGGTACTTCTTGTATACAAGGGGTTTACATTATTCATGTGCACACACAGCCTACAGGTATGCACATGGGCATGAATGACAAAAGGAACAGAGATACATAGAGTAACATTTGTGTGTAAGGGCAGGAAGCTGTTTCCTTCTGGATGGGATTGCGCTTAGTCTCCTTGTTGGAGAAAATTAAAGGAGGAGACATTAGCATTTAGCAAGTCCTCGACTGGCCTGGTGATCCTTGATTGTTCTGCTATCTGGATTTGCTCAGCCTGCAAGCAGTCTTCTAGGTGGGGAGCAAATCAAGGAGAGATTCACCTTGACTGAAAAGAAAGAGAAAAGCATAAAATAAATGAGAGCTGACCCTGCCCCTTGGTTTCTTGGAGACTCCTGACTTTCTCCCCTGAGGCCTGTTCTTTTTATCTGTACACTTTGGGAATTTTGCTACAGGGCACCAAACTCTGAACTTTTTCTACCATTGGAAAGTGGCAGTTTTCCGTGAGTGGGGAGGAAGGACTGCGGTATGAACTACATTGCTTTGTTTTTCTCTTGGTCTGGCAAACTTTCCAGGAGCATGGCCTTATAAGACATTAACTGAGCTCCTACTATGCGGTATTCCCAAGCAACAGGACAGACTCCATGAATCTGCTGCAAGAGGCTAGGAGTCATCCTGGAACCCTCACGTTCACACAGTATCCTGTTGCAGGGGAAACCTGCGACTAGTGATATGCCTGAGGGAAGTTACGCAACCTCCACAGGGCTCTGTTTACTTATCTGTAAAATGGAACATCAGAGACTATTAGGTTAGCGATCTAACCAGTCCTTCCTGCCGGCTCTTTGTCCCAAGATCTGTTTCTAAGCTAGCACAATGGTTATCCTTTTAACTTAGCTTCTTGGTCAGTTCAGGTTTTGGACACACTTATGGTGGAATTATGTCCCAGAAAACCCAATATAAGTTTCAAATGTCCTAAATGTAAAATGCATTTAGTGCAACTAACCTACCCAACATTGTATCTTCACAAAGAGTTACTGTTTACTGATTGTTTCCCCGTGTGGTCACGGGGCTCACTATTAGTTGCCAAGGATCATGAAAGAATATTCTATCACATAGCATTAACCTGGGGAAAGATTCAAATTCACAATTCAGAAGCTCCTATTGAATGCATCTTACTTTCCCACCTACGTAAAGTTGAAAACTTAAGTCAAACCGTTGTCAAGGACTGCCTGTAGTTTGATCTGTCTCCATTATATAACCAAGAATAATTTAATGTCTTCGACTTTCTTTGGGCTGTTTATCGGAGTCAGGGAAAGGAGGTCAAGTGCTAAGGGTAGTGGCCGTGGGGATGTGATGAATGTGTATCCGTTATCTTTTGTTGTAAGTTAGTGACTTACGGTCACATACAATTATTCTTTGTCGCAATCGCGTTGGTCAGTTGGGCAGACCATCTGGTCTGATTCAAATCAGCCAGGGTGTAAGGTCTAGATGGCTTCACTCCCGTGGCTGGGGGTCGCAGCTCGAACAGCTGTGCTGTCTACACCGTCTTCTCATGAGGCCTCCTCTTGTTGTCCAGGAGGCTAGCCTGGGCTTGCTCAGGTTGGAGGTGGAGGTCCCCAGCAGCCTGATGGATAAAGCAGGGAAGTACTGAGGCTTCTTATCTCAGCTTGAGTTAAACTTACTTTTGTCCCGTGTAACTATAGGGGTGAAAAGGGTGGTAGTCTCTGTCCTGATCAACATCAAGGGTCACATGTGAAACTTCCACAACGAAGGGTCACCAAGAAAACATATATTTAACCAGTTTTGCATGTGTGGTCTCCAGAACGAAGAGCCAGAGAGAGAGGAGAAGGGGGAACTAAACTCTTTTCATATTTGCATTCAATAAAGCAGAGAAAGCCTTGTAGAAAGACGACTGGGCAGAAAGAGTATGAACCAATAAAAACAGAGTGAGGGAGAAAATCCAGTAAGCCTGTCTGTTCAGATTCTTCCCGCTTCTGTGTGTACTCTTCATTCCTCCTGGGGATAGAATGAGATCCTTTCTCCAATGGGCAGGGCCTTAGGATCTACTATCATACAAGGAAATTCAGATAATTTTTTAATGACTAGCTCCAAGGAGGAATGGAGATTGGAGTGATATTTTTAGGCTTTATGGTGTGCTTTGGAGGGGAAAAGGGTTCTGATTTCTATGGCTTGCCTTGGGGAAGAGAAATTCACATTTCTATTGTTTGCCTCAGGCAAGAAAGAGGAGTGAGCAATGGAAGGGAAGGTCACAGAGAAGCTTTGTTTTTATTTCCGAGGCCTTTACTTGGGGTATCATTTTCCAAGCCCCAGAAGACCAAAGAAAGTTGCAAAGTTCAGCCAGAATCAGCATAGGTGGGGATGACCCAAGGTGCCATTGCCAGAACTATTTCAGAGTCTTATTTACTTGTAGAGCAGCTGGAAAGAGGCCCACCGTGAGGCCCTTGGAGGTAGAGGCTGGTGAGAGAGATGGTGAGGCCACTGAGAACCAGGACATATGAAGGAAGACCAGATTTGACAGAAATGTGAGAGGTCTTGAGGCGGGAATGATCCAAGGGAAGGCGAGCACCCTGGAGGAGGCAGAAATGACACACACACACACATGGATGAACATTCACCCATGCACATAGATCTTACAAACACCTCTGCTTGTAGGTACATATATGTGTGCAATGTATCCCCATGTGTACATGTTTGCATCCTCTCATGCTGGCACATCCACTCATACAGGCACATGCTTGCACACCACACATGTGTGTGATCTTCCAAACAACCTCGGAGAACTCCCAGCAGCCTGTCCCAAGGGCTGTGAATTGCAGAACGAAAACCAGGCTGGACAAAAAGAAAAGGTAGAGGGTTGGTTACAGGCTTTCGGCAAAAGATTGCTTCCCTCGGTCCATCTAAAGTGACTCAAGATGTCGCTGTGCTCTGTTCTACGTGACTCCCAAAGCACAACTTCACACATCGTATTTGTCCCTAAAAGAAAAATTTAAAAAACAAAACAAAACAACGTCGACACGCATCTCTTTAAATTATCGACACGCATCTCTTGAAATGAAATTTTCCATCTCTATGGATGTACTTGGGGGAACCAGTTTTCCTGCTAAAAACAGAATTGAGCAAGGAGTAGAGAGGCTGGAAAAAGGGAGAGGAGATCTATTTTTAAAAATTGTAAGATGAGTAGGCTCCTCATTAAAAGAAATAAACTAAAAAGGAGAGGCTGCGCATTAGCATCAGAAAAGCAGCAGGGCCAGGGCCTGCCACATTAGAGGCCAGTTCCTGCATGGCTGGGAATTAATAGGCTCTTTTGGGTAATGTGGAAGCGAACAAGCACTGTCCTTGCCTTGCCCTGCCTTGCTGTTTGGTGGCTGGTTGGGTGGGGGGAGCGAGAGGAGTGAATTTTTCCTGTAGGTCCTGTTTTGGTCCTGGCCACCCATTGTTACCAGTTCTGTCTATCCCTGACACTCAGCTTTAACAAAAATGTGGGCCTCCTCCTACTGAATGAGAAAGCAAGCCAGGCTGGCAGCCCCTCCCCACAACTCAGCTTGCCTCTTGTTTATGTTTTTCAGTTGATGGGAGAGGCAGCTTCCATCCCAGCTCTCAATGGCATTAGAGGCCGCTTTTTAAGGCGGCGAGTGTGAGAATGTGTAGGGCAGAAAAACCCTTCGTGTCGGGCAGAAAGAGGAGGGGGAAGGGTAGCAGCTGCAGTCCTGTCCTTCACGGAAGCAGGCAGGCATTGCTTCTTATTCTCCGGAGAAGAAGCTGGGGTGGTTTTTCTCTGAGGTGAAGGGACAACTGATAGTAGCTCCAAGAAAACAGCTAGGGGATGGGGAGGCCAGATAATAGGAGGAGGGGAACAGGGAAAGACCTTACAAGGTCCCTAACCCCTATAAAAAGAACATTTGTTTGAATGCAGCTGCATGGTTGGTCTAGAGGAGGAGACTTGAACAGGATCCCTGGGTCAGAAAGACATGTCTTTTTGAGAACCACAAAGGATTAGGGAGGGAGACTGAATTCATTATTTCTAATGGAGAAGGCAAGTTCAAATGCAGGTTATTTTCACTGCTAACTAACCATAGTGCAGGCTATTAATTTTCTTTCTTTTCATTTCTTCCTTCCTTCCTTTATTTGTTTGTTTCTTTCTTGAAAAGGTCCCATGTATTCCAGGCTGTGAACTCTGCAAGCTACAATAACAACTGACCTGGCAAAATAGACCTACTGGTGAACTAGTGGCATGAGAAGAATGTTATGGGAGTAACCAAGTACTTTTTGATTGAATTTAAAGCCTGCTCCATAAGACGGAACTCATGCCTGGTTCCATTAACTGAGTCCCAAACCCATGACTAGCTGAGCCATAGACCCCAGGGGAGAGCCAAGTACTATTATTCTGCTAAATGGATATGATATTAAACTGTCTTGTAAGTTCTTATCTTGATATCCATAGATTATTGCATCTCCCAGCCCTCATCAGAGAAATTTCTTTTTGCAGCAGATAGTGTTTAATATCAAAACCCACAACTGGTCAACATCCAGAAACCAAGATACTAGAGTGCCCATCTCTAAATTGGGTCCCTGTACCTCACCTCGTCAGGCTCAGTCTCAGTGAACACTGTAGAAGAAGGGGCAGAAAGATTTTTAAGAGCCAGAAGTAGGGGATGACTACATCAAAACAGTATTTGTTGGACATGGCAGGACTGTGACACACATAAACTAACAGTGGTTGTGACTGTGTAAGATCAAACATAAAATCCTAGCATGGATAGGGACGAGACTCATGAGGCCCCATCCCTTGCTGAAAAGCTGTTGGCAATGATGGCTGCTGGAGGAGGGAAGATAAATTTCCTTCAGGGCTATTCTGAAAGACTACCCATGCTCAAGTAGATGGTCCTTTACTGGTAGCATTAAGTAGACTCAGTGGGTTTAGGAAACAAAGCACACGAAGTTGGAAGGGAAAAGTGACGGGAGAATAGGGAAGAATAGCAAGGGAGGGAGCTGGAAATGGATTTGATCAAAACACACTATTTGCATGTTTGAAATTCTCGAAAAAATGTTTAAAAAAGAAAAATAATTTAAAAGGCATGGTGCTGATTTCTTGATACTCTAAACATCCAAAGACATGTACTTGTATACACACACACACACACACACACACACACACACACACACACACCTGTCACAGGACAATCTGAGATTATTCCTGACTACACACTTAACCCTTCTTTTTGAAACATTTTAAATCCTCATGGACAAGGGCATTACCTTTCGGATACACATCTCAGGGAAACAAAGATGGTGTTGTTTAGGTCCTGATCAAAACTCCAGAGTTAAAGACGAGGCCAGCAGATGCCTGTCTCGGGTTGTACCATGACAAATAATCAGGCAAGGTGTCGTGGCAAGCATATACATTTTTGCCAACACTAAGCTGTCAAGCAACCTTTGGACACTGAGGTCTGTGTCTCATGTCCTCTGGTCTGGGCCTGAGTCACAAAGGTGCAGCCTAAAGGCATGGAGTTGATCTGGCCGGGTACCCACAGGGCCTCATTTTCTTTTCCAGACTCACTTTGAGTATCTGATTCTTAGAAAAGAGAAATCACTACAGCTGCCATCATCTGTCCTTTCTAACTGGCTTTCATGCTTTCCCTCCTTCTACTGCAAGCATTTTCTGGTCTATTCCGCATACAACTGGGAAAGTCCTTTAGAAAGAGGACAGTTCATGTCCTCCTTCTACATAAAGTAAAAGGCGAAGTCCTGATCTCGGAGTAACCTATAAGGCCCTGTGTGACCTGGTCCCAAAACATCTTATCCCACTCCTACTGTTCCGGCCACAGCACCCATCCCGCTGCACTCGCCTCTGTTTTTACTTCCACCTTTCTTCTGCTTAGAACGCTCTCACTAGATACTCGCATTGCTCTCTCCATCACCGTCAAAACTCACTGTTCTTGAACACTCCAATCTAAAATGGCCGCCCTGTAGACTCTGGGAATGCTCCTGTGCTTTCTCCACCATGTTTGCCACCATCTACCCATCTCTGCTCTTTCCCTCTCTGCTTGGTTTATTATGTGCTCCCGAAGAGAAAGTAGCTTCTTTAAGGGCAGAAATGCTTGTTGTTCTTCAATAATGTACCTGGAGGGCCTAGAAAAACAAGCCGCTGGCGTACAGTAGGAGCTCAAAAATTATTCATGAGAAAAACAAATGGTCCCTGACTACAGAATGCTTTTCAGTCTGAGGCCCAACCAACCTTTCAAATTCTGGTGCCTCAAATGATCTATAGCAAGCCGTATCCTTTCTCTGCCTCGATGAAAAGAAGGCACTCCTTTTCGTCAACAGATGAATGTTTCTGGAGATTCCCCCGTCCTTAGACATCTCAATGTACCTAGTCTGCTGTTCCTTCATGGACACACTACTTAAGACAAAGAGAATAGCCTATTTCCATAGCATGTGAGATCTCTTGTCTAGTAATACCCGTATTTGCATCTTCAGCATGGTAGAGTTCAGGCTGAAAATACCTATCCCATAATGATAGTACACCAGAGATATATAGAAGCAAGTCCCAAATGTTGCTCCCTTATTTTTGTTGCTTCTCCACTCTCTGAGGTTCCCTACAGTTGTGGAAGAAGAGGAATCCCGGGATCACTGAACTCCATCCATGCAGGATGCTCCAAACAGCTGCCAGCCCAATTCATAAAATGGTTTCCATTGTAGTCAGATGTTTTACATGCATCTTTAAGCTTTATAAGAATCCTGCTGAGTTAGCATTGTTATTTCTCTGTGAAGAGGGGAAACTGAGACCCAGAAAGGTCACATAACTGATCCAGGGCCAAAGTCAGCAATGGAACTGGGTAATACCAAGGTCAGTCTCCAACGAACATATACCATACTATTGTCATGGATGCTGTGCTTGGAATGTGGGTTTTGTATTGCACACATCCAAGCATGTCATGAATGATGCCTCTGAGCTGCATGGCTGCCCATAGCCACTCTGGCCATCTGCTAGGAATAGTATTTTCCTTAGGGAGAGCAATTGTCTCCACTAGGGATGAATTTCACTGCAGAGAATAGATAATCTGAACTCCAGGTGGGGAAATTAAATGAAATGAGGTTCGAGTTTCCTTTTAAGACAAAAGGAAGTCTGAAAGTAGGTGGCTGCAGGGACTGGTTCAGCCCAATAATGTTGAGTTTTGTGTGTTAGGAACTATCTTGGTCTTTCCTTGTTGTTGCAAGGTGACTGCCACAGTGCAAAATATTGTATCTGTATTTGAGGAAGAAAAAAGGCAGAAAGGGAAGTACCCATCATACCAACTTCCTTTTTTGATGAAAAAAGCTAAAGTCTGCCAGAACTTTATCATAGACCTTTTGAATTTTACATTTTTAAATCTTTAAAATGGAAGGCAACAAGCCATAGTGTGTGGAAAGAGAACTCTGGGTTAGGAGCGTCTGCAATAATACTACTATTGCTGACTACCTAGCTAGGCTCATTAACAGAGTCCCCCCCCCCCCAGAGATATGGTATTCGAGCAAGATTGGAGCCAGGTCTCACCAAATAAGAACATGGCCAGCCACCCCCTTCCTGGTGGGAGGTGTAGAAAGTGAGCCAGTGAGCAAGGACTGAGGAGATAGTTAAAAGCCCCTGTGGGCTTTTTGTTCAGGTGGCTCTGAAGCATCATTCCTGGCCTTAATAATATATTAACAAAGCAGATTAACTCTTCTCTCATATCTTTCTTCCATCCCTTCATGTTGCTTTCTTCTTTGTGCCAAGAAAATAGAAGAGAAAATGCCCAAATCCCACACAGGAAGCCCTTGCCCTGAGTAGCATTGATGACTCAGAGCTATGTTTTAGCCCCTGCCAGCCTGAAGCAGGAAAGAGCTGGAGCGATCAGGTTTATTAGCGAAAACAACAATAACGAGAAGATCCTCTTTTCCTAACCTGTAATCTGCTCCCAGACTGCCTATCCCCAGCCTCCCAGGTTCCTTTTATCCTTCTTCACATCCCGGACCGCCCACATGGCTGTCCTGAAATCCTTGTTTTCACGGACTGTGAGACAATTGACTTCTTAGGCCTCTTGTTCCAGTAACAAATACTTGCTATGAGCTCCCTAGGGTGGGAGAGAAAAGACAGAGCCTGGTCACTTGAGCCTGGGTGGTTGGAAGCCACGTGACAAATAGCAAAATCCATTGGTCTGAAATGCTGTAAGCTCGCTGCTGGCAAGGGAATGAGAATTTCAAGAGCAGTTGGAGCATGCGCTACTTTGAGAGTTTTCACTTAGTCCTTCAGTTTGGCACTTTTGATTGTGAGTCAGGTAGCTCTTGAGTGTTTTGGGAAACTTGCCCATAGAGAGTAGGATCTTTCCACAGGGCCTTTTGGCAACTCTCTGCAGCCCCATGCACCTACATTGTTCCCCTTAACCACTGTATTTTTGTGTGAGAGATGTTTTGCGTTTGTAAATGGTCAACCTAGAAACCTTGCCATAGATTTTTCTGGGCTGCTATAGAACTGTGAGCTTTTCAGCTTATAATGTTTCATCTTCATCTTTTGTTGCTGAGTTTTTCCTGTGCCTTTTCACAGAGTCCCTTTGAGGATTCCACACAGGGGGCTGGGGAGATGGCTCAGTGGTTAAGAGCACTGACTACTCTTCCAGAGGACCCGGGTTCAATTCCCAGCAAACACATGGCAGCTCACAACTGTCTGTAATTCTAGTTCCAGGAAATCCAACACTCACAGCAAAACACCAATGAATGTAAAATATAAGTAAATGTTATTTTTTTAAAAAAAAAATGATTCCACGTAGGCAGACATGACCAATAGCATAGGTGAGGGCAAAGAGAAGGCAGAGATGAAGATGATGGACCGAATAGAAAACAATCTGTCAGGACTGTCTACCTTGAACAGAAAAAAAATCAAAGCACTGCCTTCCGGTCTCATCTCTGGAGTATGAAAACTCTCTGGGAAGTCATATATGAGGCAATCCCTTCCACAGCTTGAGATCTGTGGCTTTTGACAAAACCATGTAGAGACTAAGGAACTACAGCATGGTTGGCCCAACAAAACCATTCTTGAAGAAGCCGCTGCTCACCAGCCCATATATGCTGAGATGCACAGTCGTCTGAACCGTATGACTTCCTTGTATTTGTAGCCAAGCATTTGAAACCCAACTGGAAGACGTGTGTTTATATTTGTGACACTGTAATGAATGTCTTTTTTTCCCCTGAGGACAGTGATTATGTAGACAATTGCAGTGATGTTTAATCTTTTTTTTATAATCAGAAGTTTCTTCCTCTTAGGGGCATTTTTTTTTTGTGCTGATGCTTCATGGGGCTAGATGATTACTGCGAAGGAACATTGAGAGATTTAAGAGTGGATGATAAATTTTCAAACCTTAGTTTAGAAACACATCATATTCCATAGGACATCTGTCCCTAAATAGACTACCATGATGCTCGGCGTTCCAACACTGTGGGGATGTATGTGTGTATATATGTAGCCAATCACCTAAATGAAACAGAACTTCTCCCACTGGCGCACACATAGAAGCACATGGAAAGCTTGGCAGGACCTAGGTTGCTTCATGCTGTCTATCCCTAGAAATTCAAATTCAGCAGGTTTGGAGTGAGGGGCCCATTAATTGGCATTTCTGGTAAGTAACGTAAGTGATGGTGTTACTGTTGGTCTGGAGAGGGGCCACACTTTGAGTAGTAGAGGTCCAGAAGCTGTAACAAGTGCTATTACCGCTTAGCAGATTGTATATGTCCAGATAAGAGGAACTCAAGGCGATTCTTATTTTCCCTTTTAAGCCTAGCTCCTGACATCTACTCCCTCAATCCTTGTTTATGGGGAGTGTGAAGATACCATCTTGGAGTGTGAAGCAAGAATCCTAAGTGCTAAAGGATTAACTTGGCTACCCCCACACTCCCTCCTTCACCCACATCCCAGGAGACAAGGAGGGCCTGGGAAGTCCTTGCTACCATTGCAGCGGCAGGCAGATTGCATCTGGAGTTACACCCTTCAAAGATCTCTGAAGGAGCAGGAACAAATCAGAGGAGAAAATTACATTTGAAATAATTTATTTTCACATGCAGGGGAGAAATCACATTTGGTCTAGATTCATGTAAAGAAAACAGAGATTAGATTTTAAAAAATGTGTTGCTGGCAAGAGAGAAGAGCAGATGAATTTGGAGAAAATACACATTCTGTTGAACCTGGCCTCCAATCCCAGACTTGCATTTAAAGGGGTTTGGAGTTAACCCATGGAGAAGAATCAAGTCTGGGTTTTATTTTTAATTTTGCCTTGCTTTTGAAAATACGTCCTCGATTTGGACTGGGGGTGAGAGAAACATCTGGACTGCAGCAAAGGCTATTCCTAGAATTTTGAGGGGTTTCTGTCTAATCTATAGCAGGATGATTGAGGGGTCTTATCTGAGGCCAGAGCTTTTCTCTTGGGATTTAAGGCCAAGGCAGCCCATGGACGGAAATGAGGAGAGGCTGGAGCAAGACGTCTCCATGTGGAAGGCAGGCCAGATCACCCACGTGGGAGATGCTGTCTCCACCTCATTGTCTAAGGAAAGGAGGATGCAGACAAGTATCCAATTTGTGTAAAAACATATGGCCTTCTTAGAGGAACTTGAAGGGAGGGAAGCATAGCTGTGTTTCCTCCCAGCTATGACTCCTCAGTTTAGTAGGCAGAGGCACTCTGAAGACTATAGGTATGCAAGTGGGTGTGCAAACACACACACATACACACACACACACACACACACACACACACACACACACACACACACACACACTACCGTGCCTTTCCAAGGCACTAGCTTGGTTTGGCAGGGTTGCTAAATTGGGTTTGGAGAGCCGCCCACTGCCTGGTGACTACTTTCACAAAATAAAATACTGATCCAGGCTGACGCATGGGCAAAGTTCTAATAATTAAGAGTCACTGAAGCAGTTCAGGGAAAATACTCTTTCCCTGGGAACAGAAAGTATGATGTTAATCTTCCCAAATAGGGCAATATAAATAGTGAAAGGTCTTAAAGCGTTGCAAGAGTGAAGATTAAGGAATTGAGCACACTCGTCTCATCTTGGAAGATGATATGAGAGATCTAAATGTGTAGCTTGGTCAAGAACAGACTCTTAGTCTGGATGAACCAGAGTAAGGAGTTTCTGCCTATTGTTTGTTTTTCCCTGATACATGATTTTAGCCTTCACTTGTATACATGTATGCATACCAAAATGAATCCTACATGCCATCTAGAGGTGAAAGATTCTCTAGAGACAGGGATGGCCATTTTAGCTTGGGTTTCTCAGAAGCAAACCCTAAGACAGGCTCAAGAGCAAGAAGTTGGTGAGGTGAAAGCAATACTAGTAGGAAGAGTAAAATGGAGCTGGAAAAGGTAACAAAGCCAAGAAAAGGCTATGACTTAAACCCCTACTGTGAGCAGCGAGATGGAACGAATGTTAAGGCGAGACTCCTGAACGGCGGAGATAGAGTGCTCAGAGTCCTACCTGAGGTGGGAGAATGCCGAGAAATTGACAGTCCAACTCTCAAGAGTTGTTTGTTGCCAGTGGCTCCTGGAGATTTCTAATTCCATGACATGGTCAGCCGAACCTGTAGGCAGAGTGGACCTCCTCCGTTACGCGGGAAAGCCAGACATAAAGATGCGGCTGGTGACCATTGAAAGGAATGTGCAGTGAAATGAGACTGTGAGAGGCAAAAGGACTAGCAATCAGGAGGATGATCAGAGTGGATACTTGAAACCAAAAGGAGTACATATGTGTAGAGATTGCTGGATCAGGGCGCTTTCCTATTTTTATAGTCTCTAACTTTTTTCATCTGTCAATAAGACCAAATGGGGTATTTAAAGTAGTGGTTAATTTTTTGTAAATAGTTTTTACAAAAACCATAAGATCGTGACATGGGGCCCATGGTACATACATTTATGAAACTAAATAATGGCATGCTATAAAAATTTGTTTATTTTACTGAATGAAAGTCACACTTAAATATTAGAAAAAGAAAGTATAAAATTTCAGATTTTGGTAGTTTCCTGTAGAATCCCACATTCCTATATATTTGAGATATATTTGGCTGAATCCCTAAAATTCTATCTGATTCATAGATCAACAATTGAAATGTTTCTTGTAGATCTTTAGAGAAAACAGGTTGACATAGGGCACTGGCAAGTCAAGCCATTGTAGTCTGGGTGGTGACTTCCCAGCAAAAAAGCAAGTTCCCTCACCATCTATGCCATAACTGTGCTCGTATTAGGTTCTCCTTGTGACTGTAGCATGCGTTTCGTTTTCTAAAAGAAATGGCTAGGGATTTTCTGTCTGAGCCCATAAGATAGGCAACTGCCGTGCCTAAGGAACTGAGAGAAAAATTTCGCTCGTGTGGCCTCTTTGGTCAAACTAGCTAGGTTCGCCTGCCATAGCTGACTAGGGAAAGGAGGATAAGATGGTGTCTTAAAGTAGATGTTAGGTCTGGATTGACCTTAATGCCTGACATATGGTGAATGTTTGCCGAATGTGGGATGGACTGAGCAGGCTTCCTTCACCGATATCTCTGCACTGACATCTCTGCTAAGAACAGAAAAAAAGTAGAGATGGGGAAAGCACCAACAAAGAGGAAGTCATGGGGCCTTTTATTCTCTGCTGAAGGACCCAGGTCTAGAGTCGATGAACTGGACCTTTGCTGCCGAAGGGCTTTTTGATGACTCTTGAGCAGTTGTCTTGGCACTGCCAGAGAGAGTGCCAGAGAATGAAGGAGACAAAATGCATTGAAAACAAAAACGGTCGGTATCACTTCAGTCCTGTTCAAATTTGGGAGGGACCTTTATATCATAACCATAAAGCCACACAGGGCCGATCAGTCACACAAGAAGATTTTTGTCATTCCCTGGGATTGGTGTGTGATGAGAGGTTGAATGGAAATCCAAAAAAAAAAAAAAAAGGGGCAGTATGGTTTCTGTGGATGGCAAGAGTGTATTATGGGGTGGGGGAGGAAGGAGAAGAGGGAAACTATGCAAATAGGGCTGGTGGTCTATAGGTATGAGTCAGATTTTTCTCTTTAGTGGTGCACTTAACCTGAAAGGCTTGGCATGGGCTTGTGTTCTCCCAAAAAGTATTTTCTTCCAGTCTCACCGTGTTTCTATACTCTAATTTACATATATTACCCAGTACTATCTGGTCACTTAGATGCATGTCCATACCCATTCATGTAAAGTTTAAAGAAGCAGAAAACTCAGAGAAGTCCTATTACAGATACATAATGAGTAATACATAATTTTGTAAGCAGGCAGAGGCAAAAAAAGCAATAACACCATTTCCTCCTGAAGTTGAGACAATGAAGTTTTGGATGTAGAATTGCCTCTCGTCCACCCAGACCCATTTTCAGAACCTTTACATGTATGCCACTTAGGGCCAGGCACCTTAGGAATGTACTGTCCAGTGGAGGATGTTCAGTAGTATGTAGCTTCATCTGACGGTCTTACTAGATGCCAGTCATGTCTTCCTCCAAATGTGAGAACCAAAAACTTTTTCAAACATTGTCAAATATCCAGAGGAGGCACAGTCACTTCAGATCTGGAACCAGTGGCTCAGATAGAGGATTGTGGGTTCCCAGAATCTTTCACTGTGCCATTTGAAGATTTCAAATGAAAGCCCTTCTATGGCTTTAGAATTTCATGCAAACATTTAAATGCATGTGGTATATGTGGCAGATTTGTCTTCCTGGGACTCTCCTTCCTCTAAGAGCTGTAAATCAGAAGTTGCTTTTTCAGCGTGGGTCACATTAGAATCTGTGAAATTACTTTTCTTTTTAGCCCAAATGGTCAAATCTCTGCCATTTCATAGGTTTTAACCTAAATATACAGACTTTAGGAGATATATCCTGTGCACCTTCCAACAGCCCCCAGATTCTTGAATGTGGAAATATTTACTTAGGCTCGTAAGTCTTCCCAGCCACAGTTCTAAAGCAAAGCCAATGTTTTCCAGGCAAAACCTTGTGCCCCAAGCTAACTGAATTGCAAAATTTCCCTCAAGATTTCTTTCTCATCCCTGTGACAAATTAAATGCAGCCTTGAATTCTTCACCGTAATTCCCATTAGGAGATGGAATCTATTTCCCCACCGCAGTGGATCAGGGCTAACCTTTTGACTTGTTTTGTCGTCAAAAGGTGACAGATGGGGGTTCTGTTCAAGTTCCACAGCCTGAATCTTTAAGAGGTCCTGCAGTGTCTTCTTTGTCTCCCTTGCATGCTCTCCAGATCCTGCTCTGGAAGGAAGCTGGTAAAGCTTACTATTTAGAGGAGAGTCCAAGCACCCTCTTCACAGCCTGCACCACTGCCTAACGCTCACGCAGGGTCATCTTAGCTCTTCCCATCTGCTGACCCTGTATGCAGTCAGTCGAACGAGTGACCTAGGCAAAATGAATAGAGGAACCACCCAACAAATTCCCATAACCCTGAAAAATAGCGCTATTGTTTAAACGCCTCTGGATTTGAAGACGGTTTGGTATCAGGAGTAGATAGTGGTGCCCACTCTGGCAGCTTTCCAGGTTTCATGTATTTACTATGGTGCAACTTCAAATGAAGGGCAGTGAAGCCACACTTCCTTGGACTGCTGGAGCGTGGGTGAACATCTCTCAGTAGCTGGCCCTCATGTCCTTAAACCAGCCTTGAAGTGTGTTCTAGTAAGTCACATTCTTACGAAAACTGCGGATTTGTACATTTGGAGGCCATAGAAAATGAAGATAACTAAGGAGTAAAAGCTACAAAGGCCAGAATGGCTATATTGTAGATTATCACTACCTATTGACCAGGCCATGCGCAGTGGGCACCTCCTATGTTCTCCTCATTCATACACTCGGGCATCCATTTCATACTCAAGTCAACCATGACATAATTCCTAGGCATCATACCTTTCTTCCAGTCATAGTTTGGAAAGGGAGTACTTCAAGGCAAACATATCCTCACAAATGATGAGCATTAATTGACCTTCCAGATTTCACTGATCATTTCTTCTGATCTACAGCAGATGCCCCAGGATTTCCTTTTGGGGGACATGGAATCTGAACTGTAGCTCATGTTCTCATGGTTATTTGTGAGTTGTTTCTTTAATGCTCAACATACCAGCCCTCACTGGACTTTACCTACCTGAGAAGAGAAATCGTGTATATTTCTTTGTTCATGACAGACCCAGCATAAAGCGCCAGGTTTAGTTTTTCAATAACTGTTGTAGAATGAATCAGTGGGTAAATGAATGAACTGTGGAAGTAGAGAAATCTCTTATCTTCCATCTTCGGCCCTCATTATTTGACTTGTCGTAGCTGTGATTATGGGAGAGGAAACATCAAGGATTTTTTTCCTTCTTAGTTTCTTTGGAATATGCCATCAACACTCTGGACCTGGACTGACCTCACGGTATTGAGACCAGGCTTCTGCCCACCCTGCATGACCCTGTAGGGCTTCTATACCAACATGGGTATTGGATGGGTACCAAATCTATCTCTGAGTTGTATTGTTTATTACTATTATTATTATTATTATTAAGCTGCCTATCAAACTCAGCCCTTTTCTGTGCTCCAGAATATGAAAGCAAAAATGTCCTTTTCCTATACAAAGCTAATAATAGTTCTCCCCTTGATTCTACTTAACACTGAACTAAAGATTTGGCCTCTAGGGTGAGGCTCATAGTTAATTCATTTACTTTAAAAATAATTACAGAACTGTAAATGATTCATCTCAGTCAGGGCCCAAAGTGGTCTGATACTGTGTTTCTCAGTAACCAGCTGTGTGCTGGGCGCTTGAAAGAATGAGTATGTGACAAATGCATTTGAAGCCTTAGACAGAAGGTGACGCTAGGATGGACTCACTCTGCAGTCACTGTGGTTAGGAGTAGTCATGCCCACTCCCTGCCACCCGTGCACTTCATTTTTTCTGATGACCTAAATGAAAACGCCAGTTGGTTTCCTTCCCCCACAGCCCAACCCTCCCCCCCGCATGACTGCATCCCTGGTAGACTGCACTGGGGTTATGTGCTGTCTCCTTCACTGGAGAATGATCTATAGCTTGGAAGGAAAAAAAATAAATAAACAAGCAGTGTCGACCCCTGCTCTTTGTCTAGAAGGAAAATGGATGGCTTCCTGGGGCTTTTACCTCCCCTCCACATTGCTCATGCCCCACAATCCTGGGTGAAAAACAGCCAGAAGTGAAGAAAAGAAGCTGTTTTATTGTGGGGGTAAAAGGGGGGAGAAGGAGGGAGGTAGTAGGAAGTAATAAAAGATGAAGGGAAAAAACAAGAGAGAAAGGAGAGAAGAAAGTGAAGGGAGGCAGCAGGAAGTGAGGGAGGAAAGCTGGCGGTAGAAAAATAAGAAAAACAGAAAACGTAAAGGACTCGATGAAAAAGAAGGCGGAGGAGTAACGCCTATAATGCTGTGTAGAATGTTCACCCCTTGCTGAAATCTCTTCCTTCTTTTTCCAAACACAGGGATAACTACTTTTCTCCCTCAGCCCTCCCACCTAGCTTCACAGTCTGTGGTAGCTGCTCCAGTGTGGAGCTCTGGTAACTGGTCCTCAAAGCCAGTTAACCGTGCCCAGGCGTGTACTGTGAACAACAAAGAGACCAGTTCTCACCTTCTTTCGTGTCTTGTTTCAGTTCACATGAAAGCCATGGACTAGCTGTTGGTGGGCATGCTGGTGAGAACCGGCCATGTCTCAGTTCTATCAACTCCGTAGTGGCATCTAGGCAAGCTAGCCTACATAGAAAGCAGCCCCCGAGAGGCTTTTCATTTTCCATGTGACAAAGAAACCATATGGTCTGCCATATGTATTACCACAGTTTAAGGTAAAAAAAAAAAAAAACAAGAAAACAACTAAGTGATATCCAGCATATGAAACATTGTAAACTATCATAAAATATTAGTTGTTATCATCTGATGGGACAATAATAGCCCACAATCGTTGGTTTTCGTTAGCACGGTTAGCATACAATTCTAAGAAAATCTTAAAGGACTGTAAGAGTTGGGTGCTATTTTCCTCCACCATTCACAGTCGGGAGAACTGAGGCATAGAATGGCACTGTACCTAGGACCCAGACAAATGATTTAGGAAGTCTGTTTTCACATGGTATCCATCTTTCAGAGAATGATGGTGGAGCAAGGCAGGGTGGCAGGCTGGGGGTGGGGCCATCGCCAACCCCTCCTCCCAATCTCCATTATCACCACCTGCTCTTGCCTGAACCCCTGCAATTTCCTCCTTCCTTTTTGCCCTTGCTGGTTACACTTGATTCTTCAGATAGTCACGAGACTAATCTTACACAGCACAGCTAAGACAAATGCTTCATTTGTTTCTCACTAAATTAAGGATGAAATTCAGGGCCCTGAATAATCTGGAAAGGTCATGCTGTGGCAACCCTTGCCACTCCAACTCTGCTTTCTCTCACCACAATGGCCCACCCCAGGCTTTTTGTTGTTATTGTTTTCGTGTGTGTGTGTGTGTGTGTGTGTGTGTGTGTGTGTTGCTCTCTGAGAGAGGGGCTATCTGTGTAACAATCCTGGCATCTACTTTGTCGACCAGGTTGACCTCAAACTCACAGAGATCTGCCTGCCTCTGCCACCGAGATGTTGGGATTAAAGGCGTGCCCCACCATGGACCGTGGACGGCCTGTTCTTTGTTTTTGTGTAAACACAATCTTTTCTTTCCTCACAGAATGTGTGCATGCTATTTGTTCTTTTCTCGAGTTAATCAGTCTCTGAAATATCTTCAGCCTTCTACCTTTGCATATTTGAGTTCTCTTCCTCATTTTTATTGTATCCCAGTCACTCTTTGTGAACGTATCTTCTCAGCACTTGAGAAACATTTTCAGTTCTTTGACTGGACCATTTCTCTTTATTCCCTCCTCCCCCAAACTATAGACTCTGAGAGCAATTTCCTGATGTCTATATTGTCAACTGTATTTCTAGCACATAGTAGATGTGCAATAAATATTTGTTGATTTACAAAAGGCTGTTGTGTCTGGAACATCGGAGATGTGCATTAGAAAGCATAACAAGACAGATCAGTTTATATTACTTTTCTCACTTCCCAATGTCATTTTTTTTTTGAGGCAGGCTCTCATTCTGTAGCTCTGGTGGCCCTAGAACTCACTATTTAGATGAGGCTTGCCTCAGACTCACAGAGATCTGCCACTTGAGCGCTAGGATTAAAGGCATGTGTCAAGGCACCCAGCCCAAAATCTTATTTGTACTTCGTTGCCTGGAAGTTTGTGACTCAAGTAGGGTCTGTCTCATTCTGGAGATGAACCTTCATTAGAATCTCAGCACAACCCAACACAGCTAAGATCCATTGCGTAAGAAAGAAGATGGTGTCTGTTACAATTGATTCTCTCTGCCTTGTGGCGGGGCCCCCCGAAGGAAAGGTGGAAGGTGATTAGTTCAGTAGTTCTCTTGTTATCCAGAGTATCCAGGAAATGTCATTCCTTAAATAACACTTGAAAATGCCTAGCCTGTAATTCCTTCGCTCTCCTCAGCCACCTGAGATAGCGAATCCGCAGCTCGCAGCACAATCGTACAATGTACGTGCTCACCTTTAAATAATTTGATATTGTGGAATATGAGCCAACAAGGCAGTTCAGTGTGCATTTAATAATTTGCCTGTGCACCAATGAAAGTTAACTTCTTTATTTTACTAGAGACATTACTGACAAAAGTAAAGAGGTGGCGAGGGTTTGGACTACCTTTCTCAGACTCCTTGAGTTTTTGTCAGAGAGGGTGATACAAAGCAAACCTCTTCTTTTCCTCATTCTTTTCCCTTTGTCTCGGCCAGAGGATGATCTGTAGGAAGATCTTCCCCTTGTTCAACAGCTTTCCCTTGATCAAATAACCTTTCTCCCATGGGCTACTTGTGTGGTTTAAATGACTTTAAAAAAAAAAAAAACAAAGCAAACAACCAGAGTGGTTGAATTAGTTTGAAAAAACAAGAGGCTACCAATAGTCTTGCCCCGCGCACCTGGGAGAGATGGGGAAAGCTCTGGTTCCATACACGAAAGCAAAAAGTAAACGTGTCACAAGTGCCAGTAAGAAAACACATCTGCACGCTGTCAGTGGGGAGGATAAACAGATGATTGTTTTCCCTTCCTTTCACAAAGAGCACTGATGGCTAGAAGCAGCTTCGTGAATCTTGTCCAGGTCCCTTCCATTGACAGCATCTTAAGGCTGAGGGATGGGGATTCGAGCTGCCTCAATACAGTCCTCAAATCTCTCATCGGTTGCAATCTTCAAAGAAAACAAACAGCGTATCCATTCTTGGCTCCGCTCACAGACAGGAGAACAAACAAGGAATGAGAGCAAGTGCCTTAAATGTTATCTGGGGTATCTAGTGACCCCAGTTCCTCAAGGTTGCATCTTTGGGCTTGAAATCCTGCTTGAGTTTTTTCTTCTTCTTCCAATTCCTCAGGCGATGAGGAGAATAAATCGAACTGGCGTGTATTTCCCAGCTGTTATGTGTAGCCAGGATTTCACCTCTTTCTACACAAAATTCCCGGGGTTCATCAACTTCCTCCCTGTTTCAATAAGTAACGTTATAAATTCTATAACCCACAATTAGAACTCAGCAAAGATAAGTAGGAACCTGGGGAATTACATGGATCCGTTGAAATCCTTGTGGACCTAATTTCAGAAAAGGTTCAGATGTGCAGGAAAATAAGGATGACCTTCTAAGGAGATGGCAGCCATTTGGAACCTGCGCACATTTTCTCGGGGTTGCCAGTAAATGACTATTCAATTTCATATTATCTCCATTTTAATTAGACCAAATATCCCTTATGTTATTGCTAAACCAGAGAATGAAATATGATGAATATATTAAACCAGATTGGGATTTGAACATCTACATGCCCTCAGGCACCTGAATTTCACAATTTGATCTTGGTAAATTAAATATTATCTCAAGTTCAATTTTTCTTACCAGCAGAATGTGGCCCCCTAATTATTAACAACTTGGGAACCATTCACGTTTGACTTTGGAACATGTTCCCGGTTTATTAGTTGACATGTTGAAAATTGGTTTTAGATTATAGTTAAAATGCAGTAGTGGGAAAAAGATGAAAACAGCTAGGCACCTACCTGGTTTCCTCATTCTAAATCCCCCACTTTCCCCACAACCTGCACTATTTCTTCATCTCCATAACGGAATAAGAGTAAGGAGGTTAAAGCACTATCTTCCTAGGGACTATTTTAGTACTGTAGTTCTGCAACTTATCGGGGATCACACAACCCTAATAAACACTTGGCCATTTATTCATTCAACAAACTTTCTGTGCCAGCTAGGTGCTATTGTGCTAACCCACCAAAGCTGTAATATGAAATATGTATGCTAATTAGACAATAGGCGCGTTTTAAATACCATTAGAGGTTACACAAATCAATGACTAGAATGGTTTTCCTGAACAGGTCTGTGGTGAATGATTTATTTAATTATGCCAACATTCAATATCTCATGCTAAAGACTCACCATTTTCTACCTGGCAGAAAGGATCAGAAAAAGTTACGCACTCAATAATGATGAAGAATAAATACTGTGAGATTTTTAGTTGAGGGCATTAAACCCCTGAAGGGTATAGACTTTGTTAAGTTTCCACGAGGCCAAAGGCAGAGCATGAAGGCATTTTGCCTACCAGGTTTGGGTTAGTTAATAGTTAAGAAAGAAGGCTCAGAGCCCACGTTGTCTGGGTTCAGCATGTCTCTGCTGTGAACAGGTTAGATGACCGTGAGCAAGTCATTAACTCTGTCTCAGTTCCTGCCTCTGCAAGAATAATGGGCTGTATGTGGCGTGTGGATTAAATGAGTTCCCACACATCGAAATATGCAGAGCATAAACAAAATAGCCTCACATATACTAACAGGCAATAACAGCTGCAGTGTTTTCTCACACACACACGAGAAAATCCACTGACACTGACGCTGTGAGGCAATCAGTGTCGGTAAGTTCTGGGATCTGACTGCCCAGAATATTTCTTACGTAGATTGTATCTCCATGAAGAAAGAATTTACTATTTTACAGTTATTCCTGACATAGAGTAAGGGTTCAGTAAGCATTGGCTATTATTTTCTGGAACGTCCTCCATTTCCTGCAACACTTTTAGAAGCAAATTTGGATGGAGGGATGGGACCCAGGGCTCTGCACATAGTAGGCAGATGCTCTGCCACTGAGCCACATCCACAGACTATACTAGCTTTGCTCTAGCCCGGGGAAGATGCTGCTTCCCTCTATTCTGTGCATATATTTTTGTGTGCTTGTGTGTACATGCATATGCACATGTGCCAGTGGACATGATAACTCACCTGGTACATTATCTCAGCAGTAAGTTCAGTTGCAGCAAGCCAAATTCAGATATGCAAGCAGGGTACAATACAAATTCCCTTCATAAACATGTATTCCATTTCTAAGCAAGAAACATTTCCCTTAATCAGATTCTTTAGCAAAGCCTGGATGTCTTGCATTTTAAAAGCAAGCAAAGACTGAAAAACTAACCCTTACTATATGATACCAGTTACAGTTAGCTCCTTAGAAATGTGTGTCATGTTTTAAACTTGAGTAGGCTGATGTTCTCCAAACATTACAGGGCCTCGTATTTCTTGGGTGCTTTATTTTAGGTTATTCACAATGAATGAGAAAAAGCTGAACTTTCCTGTAGGCATTTTCCCTGTTTTTTTTTTTCCTCCCTTATGCTGTTTTGATTTGAAAGCCGCCTTGCTTCTGTTTTTTTTTTTTCAAACACTATAGGATTCTATTTTCAAGTCCTCCCTCTCTCTCCTTCTCCCTCTCCCACACTTGCTCCCGCTCCCTTTTTCTCCCAGGGGAAACACTTCAATTGCTTTTATTGATGAAGAGAGAGAAAAAAATCTAAACACTAGGCAACCAGACTAATGAGAGACAGGCTGACATGACAACTAACAAAGAGCCAAACCAATTACTGCCCCTCACACAGGTGTAGAGGTCTGAAGGGAAAAGTGGAGGTCTGGGGCAGGTGCTCCCAGTGTCCCAGACCCTATTCCTTTGGCCAGCCAAGAGGTCACCTGTAGGTCAGTGAGCAATCCTGCACCTCCAGCTTCTTGCCTCAAGCTCTGCAATCTCTGAATCTTTCTCTAGGTTGCAGGGGCGCGTGCAACCTCCCCCCACCCCATAACCCTCAAGGGAGGATGGATGTAGTCGGCATGCTCCCTCAGAGGGTATCCAGCAGAACTGGGCCCTGCCCATTGCCCACAGAAATTGCTGTTATTTTCTTCCTACTCTGTCTCACCTCCTCCCTGTTACTGGCTTTTCAAAGAAAAGCCTCTTACATCCAAATTAGCCTTTCAGATTCTGTTATTTGGAAGGACCTCGAATAAGATAAGCACCTCACAAATATTTCCCAAATTTTCGTCATTATCCCTGCCCCTCCCCCACTCTTTGTTGCTGTCAGAAAACAGAGGTAAGGGGGGGGGCTGTAAGGCTGTGATGAAAATCTTCAGGGGAGCATTTTCAATGCCATACCCTAATTTGACATGAACAGGCTTTTTTAGGTTCTTGACAACAAGGTTTCTTCAGCCGCCAGCTTTCATTAAACAATTCAATCACAACAAAATTGTTTCCGGGAGAGACACAATGTTCCTATGGAGCCTCGGCTCATCTTGAACCCGTGATCCTCTTGTCTTTTCCGAAATAGTGCTAGTGCAGGACTATAAGCATGCGCGAGGTAGCCGTATTTTGTTGGTTTCTTCTGCTTTGTGACAGGTTTTCACCCTACAGCCCAGCTTGGCTTGGAAGTCGCAATCATACTGCCTCAGCCTCGAAAACGCTGCTATTGCTGGCATGCGCTGCCACTCCCAGTTTCACACATACTCAGTCACCACCTATAGCACACCAGGTGCTATTCTAGGTGGTGGAATTGTGGCAGTGAACAGAGCAGACAAAGCCATGCCCTTGTGGTCATGACAGTCTGGTGGGAGCAGGCAGACAACAAACGCTAAGTGTCACGAATATGTAAGTAGACAGTGTGTCTGAAGTTGCTAAGCGCTGTGCACTGAGGAAATCCAGCCGAGCAGGAGAGCTCCATGGTGGGCGATGTGGGGAGCCAGCTGCCGTTCTAGCTGGAGTTTTCTCTAGTTTTTTTTGGTAGAGGGCAGAGTGTGGATGTTCCTGCCAGAGAGCTATCCCCCAATACCCAGCCCCACCCCACCCCCCCACCCCGCCCCACAGCTCCCCAGTTGGTCTCCTGGGAGAAGCCATTGCTATTAATAGTCGCTGAGGGCAGAAAAGAATGTCTGTCTTCTCTCCAGACAGAATTCTCGGCTCACATTGACTTCTTTACTCATGGCTGGAGTTGGCTCACAGTGGACTTTGAGTGAGGCAGGACTACCTCTCTGTTAGCGATTCAGTTGAACTTTAATGGGCAGCCTTGTAGCCAGGACCACTGGAGTGGGGAAAGCCGTGAGGAAATTGGAAGGCATGCTTTGTTCAAGTTCCCCTGTAATTAAAAAGGAAGCTAATCGTTAGTTTCAAGGGCATAGGAAATTTGAGTTTCACCTGCTCTCGCCCCTTGGGGTCATACAGACGTTGACGCCAGAACAAAGGGTTGGTCCCTAGGGTGGAAGCAAGGTGCAATTTTGATATTTTGACCCACACATCATCTTCAGAGTATTTAAGGACACAGTTCAGGTTATCCTTGACAATGCCTATTCCAGGTATTGTTCCTGAAGAAGAACAAGAGCACAGGAAGAGATCTGGGTCTAGTTAACTGTTGGTGAGGAAAGCAGAGAACTGGTTGTTGGAGAAGGAATTAAAGTCTGGCACTAAAGGGTCCACAGGAGTTCCTAGGGACAGAAAGAGAACGCAGGGCTGGAGAGGGGATCTTAAAAAGGCAATTGAAAAGATGGGGAGCCACACTGGAAGGATTTTCTGGGCATTGGGACAGCCAACCATGAAACAAACTGTATAAAGACATATAAAATTCGAATATACAAATAAATCTTCTTGGGATGGAGAGTAATTCTAACAGGTTGAAATGAGATCCCTGTAGGTGGTTTATCCTTTGCTCTGTGCTTTCCGGGGAATTGTTTAGGGAAACACGGGTTGACTCAGGCCTTGGGGATTCATAGATTAATTAGGAAGTTGGGATTTCTAGCTTCTAGGATTGCCTCTCACTTTCCCCTCGTAACTGATGGAAGCTGGACCCCCTGTGAATGCTGGCAATGAAACGCTTTGTCAGGACAACAGGCAACTGCATTTGACAGCTGCTTGATGTGGGACGGTCATTAAATTTTCAAGAATGTGGGCCTTCTATTATTTAGTGGCCTTAATCTCCCTTCCAAAAAACGACCAAGGAAGATTCCAGAACTGCACAGTAAGGGGGCTGCGTTGCTTTCATGGCTGGACGTTGTCAAGGGCCCTGCCTTCACACTCCCGTTCTTGATGTGGTCGCTGAGCTGGCTCTGTGAGGCCCGCACATGTTAAGGTCAATAATCCAGTTGCGCTTTCAGGAGCTGTGTTAAGGAAATTGGTTTTTAAAGAACAAGCTGTCGGGCTGGAGAGATGGCTCAGTGGTTAAGAGCATTGCCTGCTCTTCCAAAGGTCCTGAGTTCAATTCCCGGCAACCATATGGTGGCTCATAACCATCTGTAATGAGGTCTGGTGCCCTCTTCTGGCCTGCAAACATACACACAGACAGAATATTGTATAATAAATAAATAAATTTTTAAAAAAAAAAAAGAACAAGCTGTCATTTTTCATCCTCTTTCAGGCTAGGAAGTCCAAATCAAGATGGTAGCCGATCTGGTGTATGGGAAGGTCTCACTTTCTGGTTTTGTGGATGCTGAGCTCCTTGTGGCAGAGAGCAGAGGATCTAATAGTTAAGCTTTAATTTCATTCGATTCCCACCTTTGCCTCCTCTTTTTCTTCCATTGCTTGCTCTTTGGTCATTCACTACTTCTTAAATCTACCATGCAGCGAGCGAGGGAAAGAAATGTAAAGGCTGTCTGGGCATGATGGCGCATGACTTTAATGCCAGTACTCAGGAGGCAGAGGCAGACAGGTCTCTGTGAGTTCGAGGCCTGGTCTTTGTGGTGAGTTTCAGGATACCCAAGATTATGTAGAGAAATCTCGTCAAAAAGAAAAAAAAAGGAAGCTCACTTCACATGCTCACATCTGCCTCTGCCATTTCTTTGGCTGCTTAGGGGCTGTTTCCATGAGAACCGTTTGGTGCAAAGGGAAGTGGAGATGCTAGCTAAAGGGAGATTTTAGAAAAGTCTGGATCCATCCTTGTGTCTTATCTGTTAGGCGAGAGAAAACAATTGATAAATTTCTATTTTGAGAAAAGCCAAAAACTCTAAGGAATGAAGGAAGACAAAGCCATGTGGTCCTGTTCGCTCTGGACTCGTGTCACCGCTGGTGGGATTTCCAACTGAGGGGTGGGATAAAGGCTGCTTGGAACTGGTCTTACAGTGACTTGAAGAAGGGAGAGACTTTTGTTTTCTGGTGCACCAGGGCTGTTTAGACGTGAATGACAACACAGTCATTGGCCTGTCAGTACCCAATCTAACTCTGCACAGAGGGCTACCAGGAGCAGTGTGCATTTTGCCTCCATCCAGATGACTGAGTGCTCAGAGGCAAATCCTGCCTCTGCAGTTTTTTTGTATGGCCCAGGTCAAGTCACTTAGTTTTCATGTGCTTCAGTTTCTTCTTCAGTAAATGAAGAGAATAAACCCACAGTCATATAAAGCGTGTGCCTGTGGGGAGACATGCATGCCTGCACATGGCTGCATACATGATAGCTGCCAGGTTAAGAGAGGCTATGACCAACCATGACTTGATCAGGATCCTATGGATATTGGGCCCATACCTTGGCTCTCATTGGCATCACAAGGCAATGCACTTTTGAGTTAGACCTGATTGTGCTAGGAAGAATCCCAAGGTGCTTTGAAGAATATTTCACCAGGTCATTTCCACATGTCATTTGAAGTGCCATCCTCCAATGATAACTCGTAAGTAAGCCATTAATCAACAATAGACAACATATTTATTGGATACCTTACAACACAATTCTAGGATCTAGAGAAAAGAGTAAGATTCAAGTCAGATAAAAATCCCTCGCCTCATAGATCTTATATTCTAGGACGCAAGAAGGACGCAAGAGAGACAGGGAGAGGTGGTGATACCTGCTATGGGAAAGAAATCAAACGGTAATGCCTCCAAATCTATCTGTCCATTTATTTGACAGTTACTGATGGAGCTTGTGATGACGTAAAGAGCTTTCTGACCTCCAGATGTTTATACAAATCAATCCTTTCCACTTTCTGCCTAAACCAGGTGCCTTGTGTGCAAGGAGAGATATGAGCTAGTTCATTTTGTGTTCCGAATCATACAGTACTGCCACGTCTACTAGGAAGGGCCCCCAAATAAACTATTTTTAGCAAAGATTTACACAGATAAATTTTATTGGAGCTGATCTGATGATTAGGGGAAGAATTTCTAGCAAATAAAGGATTCCTAAAGGAAATGATGGATCCATTGTCTTCACTTTGTCTCACCTTATCCCATTTCAAGCCGTAAATCATTGTAGAATTTTCCTGAGTACTTTTTTTTGTTGAATTTGATTGAGGTTAATAGACCTCTAATGGTGATTTTCTGTTTGTGATAAACTGTAAATTGAATCATAATGAGTTTTCAGAGCAATATTTATGTAAAACTCTATTTAAGTGCTGGGTGTGGCGGTACGTGCATTTAATCTCAGCATTCTAAAGGTAAAAGCAGGTAGACGTCTGTGAGTTCAAGGTCAGCCTGGTCTGCAGCTTCAGACAGTGTCTCAAAACAAAAGTATGTTGAGGGCATTTTTAAAATAGTGATTATTGAGGCAACTATGCAAATATGTGTATGTGTGTGGTAACAAGATGTCAGCATGCATGTTCATTTTCCTTCTCCCCTTCCCCTCCCTCTCTCTTTCTCCCTTCCTCTCAACTCCCTCACCCCCTCTCTGTGTCATCCCCCCCCACCATGATTCTCCACCCCCACCAGCCCAGAGGGCTGGAAGTTAGCATACAGGAAACCCTGATAAAAACAGATAAGTTTGTCGCTGAGACAGGCAGCACTGTGTCTCTGTAAGGGGACAGGAAGCTTTCCTTTGGGGGTCTGATGGGCACTGAGGAGGGGTGGAGCTGCTGACTTTTCTAGATTCTCTGATTGGAAAATGACGGACTCAAAGGAAGTCTATCCTTCCTGAGTAATTGCATCCTGACACCCTTGAACTTCCTCTGGGTTTCGACTTTCACCCCTCGGAGGCTCTGCGGAGGCAAGACAAAAGCTAGGCCATTCCATCCCTGGGAAGGGAGGAAGCAAACTTGCTGTGTGGGGTAGCTGCCCCAGCCCACAGACGGCTCTGCTCTGGGCCTGTGACTCTGGCTTCCTGGACAGAGAAAGCAGGTATCTTGTTTCACCTTTTCCTCTCGCCAGATGCTCTTGTGGGCCCCTCACTGGTCTTGGTTCCCCATCAATTTTTACGAGGCAGCTGCCACACAGCGTTCTGTTTAGCAAAGGAGGTGGCACCAGCCGCAAATGTTAGGTTTGGCAGTCATTCGTGAATTTTATTCACCCACTCTGTCCTTGCAACATGAACAAAACTTTTTTAGACCAGAGGCCACTAGTGGGGAATTAGAGATGTTGATTCATCAAGAATCAGAGAAAGAGTAATATTGGGAATGACAAGGGAAGCCTTGACTTTTGCTTCACACGGAGGGTGGGGTTTCCATATACTTCTCACAAACAAATCTCAGTCCTGAGGCCCTTGGGAGATGGTAGGTGATGCTTGGTTGGCTTGGTTTGAAGGTTTAAAGATGGGAAGATATACTAAAAGAACAATCGTGGATATTATACATGAATTTACTATTTATTTGAATTTGGTATCAACTAGGTTTATTTGATTGCTTGTCTATAATCTTTTATGTAATTATAAAAGTAGTACAGTTATTTATTTGTAACAAGATATAATTAAGATCACCAATCTCTTATGCAAATTTTGAGAAGTAGAAACTAGCCTCTCTTCCATCCAGAGGAAATTATATACATGAGCTAAGTGCTAAGATTGCCCCTCTCCATAGATGAGGAAACTGAGACACAGAGAAGTTCCATAACCTGCCCATGGGCATACAGCTAGGGCAATAACAAATAATAATTCGTCCTTATTGTCAGTGACATGAACTCTTATTTACTTATGAGTGTGTGTGCACACATTTTCTTGTGGTTGTTTGTACGCTAAACACAGAAGAAATGAGAATCTTCAAGCCACTTGGCAAAAGAGAGGTCAAGATTGGAACTCTTTAGGGCGCTCCTTTAAAAACCAAGGGCATTTGTTATCGGATAAATTTAAATAGCTAATCGAAGGAGCTTGTCACGCCTTTACTACCAAACAACTATGTGGCTTGCAGCAAGTTATTTAAGCTCTCTGGGTCCCAGATACCTCATCTAGGCCGAAAATGAACGAAAAAGTTCCTACCCTGTAGACTCATTTCTGGGAGGTCAAAGCTGTGACAATAGGATGTTGTTGGCTCAGTGAGGGTGAGAATAGCTTTCCATTTTATGCCACAGGCTCCCTTTTCTGAAGGCACTGAGTAACAATGGCTATAAAGAACATCAGAAGATAAGCTACTGGCCTCATGATACCTAGAAGCCAAAAGAACCTGAAACACACATCCACGAGGTGATTGGCCATTTATAGAGAAAGGATAAAATAAATTGATCAACAGAGTCGGATTTTTTTTTCAGATTCTCCAGTTTAGCCACAAGCAACACACACACACACACACACACACACACACACACACACACACACACACACACATTCTCTCTCTCTCTCTCTCTCTCTCTCAGCAAAAACTGATACCAGAAATCTATGACATCTTTAACCTGGGTCTACCAGGTCTCTTTAATGCTGCCCATTCACAAGACCTTGGGAAGGTGACTTGAGCCAACCTAAGTCAAGGACTTCCTGTGCAGATCCCAGTGAGAAGTGTGATGCTCCTGTGTCTGTGACCAGGACAGCAGGACAACCCTAAAAACCCTGTCTTAGCTCTACTGTAGGCTTTCTACAACCTTACTCTGCCTGCCTTCTGAGTCCTCTGGACTTGACAGGAAGGGAAGGGTATCAAAATGCTCTCTTCTTGGCTGTGTGTATGGGGCTCAGTTGATAGAATGCTTGCCTAGCATATATGAAGTCCTGGGTCCAATCCCCAGCGTTGCATACACAGCACTGTAGTACACACCAGCAACCCCAGCAACTGGGAGGTAGGGACAGAAGGATCAGAAGTTTGAGATTATGGCTATATAATAAGTTCAAGATCAGCCTGAGGTACATGAGAGGCTAAATAAATAAATAAATAAATAGCTCTCTTCTCAGATAACCTACCTATAGTCACCTCCTAGGTTGCTGGTAGATTCTGGAAGCAGACAAGGGGCTGAAACACTGTATTTTTCAATATCCTGAATATTACTGATTGAGGTTTCCAGAAGCTACAAGTATATTGACACCTATTAACTTATTTATTGCTATGCGAAGCAACCAGTTGAGAGGTTGGAGTTATAGCTCAATGGCGGAACATGAATCTAGCATGTACAAGGTCCTGTGTTCAATCACCAACCTCAGAAACATATAAAATTCCCAGCCCTGTAAACATGTATATTTAAGACTATAGCTAAAAATATATATGTAAGCATAGGCATGTAAGAATATAGTTATTTAATAAAGATGAGGTGCCTCTCATACGCCTCTTTAGCTTTAAAACAGGGCGAGGGTGTCTAATGAATTGGACTTGAAAGAAAATGCTCTGTGCCCTCAGTTCATTGTTGAACTGAGAAGTCTAAACCCACCTTATGTGTCACCCCCACCTCGCGTGTCATCCTGCCCAGCACAGTGTAGTCCTTTACCTCTCATCCGGGAAGAGTTGCTGCCCTACAGGAAGGGCCAGGACTTCCAAGGATCCAGTCTAGCAAAGAGCAGGTCTCTGTGCACACATTACAAGGTACTAGAAGCAAGTTCTGTACTTAGGGCCTTTCGGGCTGAAGCCAAGGGTCCACTAAATCTGCTTGGGAACTGATTTGTTAATTATTCGTTTCCTTTTGTGACATTTTTCCGAGATAAACTTCCTTGAGCCAGGCTCCTAGAAAAACCTTTTAAAATGCTAATTGTGCGATTGTGCGAATAATGTAAAAATGAATCCTGTGGTGTGCTCAGCACTTGACTAATTAACAAGCAGTAAATGAATCCTTGCCTAGCAAGTTTTGCACCAGGCTGTGTGAATAGCAGGCAGAATGCTTCCTGGAGCCACAGCTGGAAAAGTTTGGTTTTAAATAAATAGGTGCCTTTCCTTGATCAAGGAAAATCAGGAGTTATTTGGTCCTAGTGCTAGCTCATATTAAAATTGCCGACTATTAGTGGACTCAATTAAGCAGACATTGTTTGGAATCTTGCGTGGCCCCATGACAGGCCTGAGGATACAGGGCTACAAAGATAAATTCAGACTAAAGGATATTTTTTGAAGATTTGTTATTTGTTTTTATTTAATGTGTATGAATGTTTTACCTTCATGTATGTCCGTGCACCATGTGCATGCAGGAACCAGCAGAGGCCAGAAGAAGGTGTCAGTTCCTTTGAGCTGCCATGTGGGTGCTAGGAATGAAACTCCTGTCCTCTTTTAGAGCAAGGGTTCTGAACTGCTAGAGCCATCTCTCCAGCCCAGGGGAGAGTGTTGAAAGTTAATAATGTCACAAAAGTCCATGACAGGGAATCAAAGTCAACAGTGGAATGAATGCCTTTTGACTTCAAGGACAGATAGTCTAGTCATCATAGCTTAAATGGTAAATATAGCTAATTGTCTTCGGAATACCATGCCTGAAGGTAGAGAGTTCTAAGATCTTCCTGTTCTTTTATGTTGTCCATACCATGTTGACTTTTTCTCCTTAGGCTTCTTGCCTCACAACTGCAATACAACTGCCTTGTTCGAAGCATCACGTTCTTAGATGGCAGAACTCAAAAGCTGTGAGCAAGGCAGGGACTGGGACAGCATGGTAGAAGCTCAGAGCCTCTCAGACATCATTCACCAAAACAAGTCACACATAGGTGCCAAGAGTGACTGTCATGCCTAAAAATCCAATCTGTCTGGGCTACTGTTTTTCCAGTATCAGCAACACTAGGAAAGGACTTTCTTTAAACAATGTGTTATGCACTTGAATATCCCTCCCATATAACATGTAATATAGGAAGTGTTTTGATCCAGGTGCATTCAGAAGACAGAGATTGTACATTAGTTCTTGAAAAATGATGGAACCTGAGCTTTTAGCTACATCACCAAGTGGGCAGAGGAGAGAATGCAAACAGGAAACCCAATATGTCATATTATTATGTTCTTTATTTTCTCAGACTTCCTCATCATTTGTTCAAGCCTCTGTATCTAGGGAATCATTTAACTCCTCGGGGATTCAAGATTAATTTAATGTGAGAAGGTGTTATGTACCCTACTGAAGGAGAAGAAAAATTATCAGTACCACCCAGTTGTGATTCCCCCAGAGGTACAACAATCACTGACCAGACAAGATATGCCCATTGGTGCAATGTTGGCACAGATGTTATGAAAGTAACCAACCATTTCCTGATTGTATCCTAGGGCCGCTTCATGAGATGGAACCCGTACCTGGCACTGCTAATGGGGGCATTAACCTATGACTACATAGGTCATGGGCTTTAGGGGAGAACCTACTACCATTACTCTGTTAAATGGGCATAGAATTTAATGACTCCTAATGACTTAGTACTATACCCATAGTTCAGTGCATCTCTCAACTTTTATCAGAGAAACTTCTAATTGCAGTAGGCTGAAATTAACACAGAGATCATCTGATGTTCAACACATAGAGAATAAGAGACTGGGAAGTACTCAGCCCTAACTGGGACAACCGCATCACACACACCCCACTAAGGCTCAGGGATCTTCTCAGAAGAGGAGATGAAAAGATTGTAAGAGCCAGAAGTGATGGACGACTTCAAAGAAACTGTTTTCCAGTTACAACAGAGAAATGGGCTTGTGTGCACACATGTGTATATCAAATAGACAAAATGATGTTTTTAAATTAATGATTCTCAATGTGGGTGTGCAAAATCTGGGACTCTCACAGGCTGTTAATAATGAGAACATAAACTGGTACAATGTTCATTGGGGATAGTGTGATAATGCCTTCTTTAAAATAATATGAAAACCCTTTAATTCAGTAACTCAAAATCCAAGAATATATGCTAGGTGGGTAGGGGCTGATGCTTGTATAGAATATAATTAGTATAAAGTTGTTTATCTTGATGCCATTTGGATAAAAACTACTGGAATCAGCATAAATGGCAAGAAATAGACAATTTATTAAGTGAATTGGAGTCCATGCATTTTAATATGAAAAATGTTTGGAATATATTCAATGATGTAGAAGAAATGGTTGTGGTATGGCATTATATAGTCTATAAAGCAATAGGCACAGCATAGGTCTAGTTTTGTGCAAAAATAAATATCATACTTAGAAAAGAGTCTGGAAAGTAAAATACCAAAATGTGACAGTTATTATCTCTGGGTACTAGAAAAACAGCTTTTATTTTCTTCTGTGCTGCTCTGAATTCTCCCAACTGTCTTGTGCTGCACATGTAATGACATGGAAAATGCTTATAAAATTAAGAGATAATATCAGGTGAGAAAAATTACCAAAACAGAATACAAATTGGCTTCAACTATGTAAGAATACACATGCATCCCAAGAGGGAAAAAAGAGACTGAAGAATTATTTTCAAATCTTTTTTGCAAAACATTCTTTCTGCAGCGCTTGGGATGGAATCCAGCATATTATGCATGCCAGGCAAGTGCTCTACCACTGGGCCAATTCTTCAGCTCCTCCAAATCTTGTCAGTAATTTTCTCTGGATGGCGACATGATAGATTACTGTCATTTTCTTCTTTATACTACTTTGTATTTTTCGACTTTCCTATGACTAGCTTATATTATTTTTATGAGCACAAAAAGAAAATGACCATCAACTAAAACCCATAGAAAGAAATTGTCTTGAATACGTGTCACATGTGATCCCTGGTTCTCATAGATGTCAACAAAACATTAAATCTGAGGGCCTCAGCTTCTTGTGCCAGAGCTGGGGAATCATTTGACCTCTGTCGATATTGATGCTCAGAGTTATTTCTTGCCTCTCCCAAACAACAAGGCACACATTGTGAAAGACGGAGGGACACAGATGGTCAGAGTTACTGGTAATGGGGCAAATGAGTGAATTTCACCAGTGTAGAAAAATACAATGGAACCTGTGCTGGGGGTTGCGGGAGGGCAGACTGTCTTTTGTAAACTGCTGAGCCAATAGGCTCCTCTGGTTGGATGCATGGAGCTCTCTGGTGGCCAAGAGGTGTCAACGCAGTAATTTCTGCACTTCCCAAACCAAATCCAAGATTCAGAAGCCAAACCAGCGCATTCAAAGACAACTAACTACCTACTTGTAGATTAAATTTCAAGCCCTCATAACTAGTAGGTAAACATCTGTCTCCATTATCCTTATAAGTATTTTGTCTGAAGACAGAATATTTCACTCTGCCCTTTAACTTACAGATGGAATAGGAACTCTCTCAGCCTTCATGCCGTGCCCAAGTCACCTGACTCTGCTTGGTTTTGTAATGGTGCTGTAATATATTGCTTGACATGAGCCACCTACCATGAGACTCCCAATCACACACCTGCCTCATGAGTCCACAGTGGGTGAAAGGCTTCTTCAGTTAGATGCCTACTGGATCATCATAGCATCACAGAATTAAGAAAAAAAAGCCCTAGTAACAAGGAGACTGCGCTCCAGGGAAGCAAAACCAGAATTCTGAAAGAGTTGCTGAACCAACAGTACAATACATTCCAGTCTTCAAAACTGAGGGCGTCAGGCCCCTCCATTTCCCTCAGGCTGTCTCTTTCTGGAATAAACAAAACCAAGTCAGAACCAAGTTTCAGACTTGGCCCTGGGTAATCTCCTCTGTCTCTACGTTTGTATTATACTGTGACTTTAGCTCATCAGATGGGGTGATCCGCCAGTTTGTGTGTTGGGGAACCCATGTGCCATGTATTTGTAATAGTCTGCGGTGACACACCTAGTTATACAGGGATCTCTCACTCACTTTTCATCTAGATATGGTCCATACTCTCAACCATATTGTAAATTCCTTGAAGATAATCTTGCTTGACTTCTGAGGTCCAATATAATGTTACTGAGAAGTGTTGCAAACAGCAGCCCAACTCAGATTACTTTTTTTTTAATCATCCACAAAGGAAAATAATACTTGATTGCTTGGAGTCTTAGACCCAGAGCTTTGCTTATAGAATATTGTTCTACTTTTAACTTTTGTGGAGCACTGGCATTTAAAGAGACCTGATGATTAGTGGAAACTTACCCCTTGGATATTCTAGAGTGTCCCATCTAGAGGTAATTAAGGGGAAGAAAAGAACTAAATTGCACTCCCAGCAGAAAAGCCAGTGGTTTGGTTATATTTATTTTTGTTGGAGTCAGTGTACTTAGAAACCTATTCCCCCAGCCAGGTCTCACCGGTCACAAAGGTAGTATATGGCACTAGAGAACTCTGGCAAATGTGTTTCCTAGGAGAAGCCCTGAAATGCTCTCTAAAGCCAATTTGAATGTTCTATCAAATTTATACATGTTGATGATAAGATTTTAAAATTCTTCACTTATATTATTTACGATTTTGTGTATATGAGTGCTTTGCCTGAACATATGTTTGTACACTGTGTGCATACCAGGTGTCTAAGGATGCCAAAGAAGAATATAGGATCCCCTGGAACTGGAGTTACAGTTGGTTGTCAGCCACCTTATGGGTGCTGGAAACCAAATCTGAATCTTCTGCAAGAGTAGCCAGTGCTCTTAAATTCTGACCAATCCTTGCAGCCATTATAATGAGCTTTAAGAAGAAAACATATGCAAAAAATAATTTAAAATGGCCCTGAGAAAATAGTCACATAAAAAGGACTTTAAACTTAAATGACTTCTTTATTTTTCTATGTTGTTTTCTTGTATTTCAGGGCTAGCCTTGAACTCACTATATAGCCAAGAATGACCTGAAACTTCTGATCCTCCTGTTTCTACTTTCCGTGTGCTGAAATTCGAAGTGTATATGACCATTCCAGCTAAATGACTTTTAAAAATTATTTATATTATTATTTATTTTTGTATGTTGTGTGTATGTGTGCACACACATGTATACCTGGATGTCAAGAAGGCAAAGAGAGAGATCCCCTGGAACTGTAGTTCTAGGCAGTTTTGAGTCATCTGATGTGCAGGGAAGCAATTTCTGGTCATCTTTAAGAGCAGCAAGCATTCTTAAGGGGTGAGCCATCTCTCCAGCCACCTACATGATTTCTCAATATTGAACTGAGTCCCTGACTCCCTGCTTTCTTCTGTGTCTAGGTGCCCCTAGATTCCCAATGGAAGACACATGCAGCTTCCATTAGCAATGAGCTGTAAGCCTCTTACAGGGAGATTCTGTCTAACTTGCTTCTGTATGTACAACCCATGGTTCACAAGAGTTTTAGATGGATCCATATTTGGACACACTGATGGAGGAAGAAAACTAACTTAAGATAGAATGCATGTGTGCCTTTGTATGATAAATAGTTTTCTTTTTCAGTCTCTATTTATATACTAATCTATTTTTATTAGAAAAATCCACTAAAAAGAGTTTGCTGGTTATCAGTTAATGTACCACTGAGAACCTATTATGTACCAGGTAGGGTAACAATGGCATCACATTTTCATGCCGTTTAATCCTTACAACACCTCTATGATGTAGGCGTTACTTATTAATGTCACTACACAGATGAAGACATCCAAGCTTAGAAAGGTTGAAGAACTCTCCCATGTTCAGAATTTCTGTAAGTCTACACTTTTTTTTCTTGTGAACCAGACAATGTAGAAACACCCATAGTGAGAATGCTCATTTTGTTGTAGAAATGAGGTAATGGCTTACTACCTCAAAGACATTTCTAAGAGACAGATATTTACCTGAAAGAGAACCCAGTGGATAGTTACTAGACAGAAAAGAGTCCAGTGGAATAAAAGGGAATTTGCTAGATGTTGCAAAGAAGGGTGACAAGAAAAAGAAGCCATGGAACAATGAAGCGAGGAGAGAGATGCCTGGTGGTCTTGCACTCCATCCAGGTAGAATTCAGGCTGAAGAGCAAGAAAAAGGCAAGTACCTAGCTGACTGTGGGTAGCAAGGGGGTTAAAACTGGTAGCTAATTTGAGACATGTCTAAGGTGATTTACTCTGTTTCTACCCTGTTTGGAGTACCTCTGGGGTCAGGTTGCTCTATCTGACCATAGAAGCAATCTCCATTAGTAAAGTCTCAGGTACCTTGGAGGCAGTGGAGGAGATGCATGCAAGAATTTTTCTGTTTTGGCCACCAACTCATGAAAAATGACACTGAGACTTATTAATTATGAAAGCTCGGTTTTAGCTAAGGCTTGTGTCTAGCTAGCTCTTATAAGTTAAATGAATGCATATTTTTAAATTTGCATTCTTCCATGCAGATTTAGACAAACATCTATAATCCACTGACTGACCAAAAACCACCCACCCAACCTCTTGGGAACGTGGGTGAAATGTTCTCTAGACTGATTCCTGTTGTCTAGGGGCAAAGATATCTTTGAGAGGCCTTGAGAAAAATTGGGATAATGATCAAATCTTAAACTTCTATGCAGCTACAGTGCAGCTCAGCTTAGCACATGGCACCGGTGACTGGTACTGGCAGCAGGCTCCAGCCTGTAGGCAGCAGCTGGTAGCCATGTCTTTGTACACCACTGAGGCCACCTGAGAGATCATGGCCTCCTTTGTCTCCATGTTCTGAACTTTTCTTTCTTGGGCCTTATGTGGATATACATGGCTGGACATTGGGTGCCATATGTAAACAGATATTTCTTTTTGGGCTGTCAGCTCACAAAAAAATGACATGGAGACTTATTATTAGTGATGAAAGTTTAGCCTTAGCTTAGGTTTGTTTCTAGCTAGCTCTTATAACTTAAATTAACCAATAATTTTAAATCTGTGTTCTTCTACTTGATCATTATCTCATCTCCATTTTGCCCATCCTGCTTATCTGGCTGGCAATGCCACCTTTCTTCTTCCCACCTTCCTCTCTTCCTAGAGATCCTGCCTAGTTATTAGCCATTCATCTTTTTATTAAACCAATCAGAGTGACACAACTTCACAGTGTACAAAGAGATTATTCCACAACAGAGAGCAAAGTCAAGTTTGTACCACTGACTTGTTCAGGGTCCAGAAAAGAGAGCAAAGCAGGAATGCAACTAGAGACATGGACTCTTTCTTGTACGTTTTATTGACAGGGTGCTTTCAGGAGAATTGGACAAAAGGGAAGCAGGCTGGGGCAAGGAAAAAGATCTAAGCAAGTTGTAGTCTTAGTTAGAAACTAGTTTGGACATAAGTTCACTGGAGCAGGAACTGCACCGCAGAGGTAGTTCCACACTGAAACAATGAGAGGAACCTTTTCTGGCAGTCATTAGCTGTGGGCTGCCATTGGGTTTAGGGTGCCATTGCTTATGGGTTAGGTGACTCTCATTGACAGGGTCAGTTATCTAGAGAAAGGTTTAGCTGTGCACTGACATGAGTGCACATGAGGGTTGGTAACTAACCTTCATAGCTGCCGAAGAAAAGGATGTCAGCCCAGTTAAAGGATCTGGGTTGGGGCATCAGCAGCATCCACTCTACCCATCAAGATGTCACATAGGTTCCTGGTACCATGGGATGTATGCAAAACTTGTTCAGAAAATTTGACTGTCCTTTATGTAGAATCTCGACAGGTAGTGATAATTTACACAGAAGTTATTCTTTGGCTCTAAAAAGGAAGGGTACCAAGAAGGACTCTTACTATGAGTTGTCTCTATTTTCTGGCCCTTCTGGGTACCCCCTATGTCAGTTGAAACTAAACATTTTTGATGAACTCTAGACTAGGCTTTCACTACAATGATATTTAGCATACTTAGTTCCCGTTAATGTAGGACAGTCTCTTTCATGTCATCTAGGGTGTATCTGTCCCCACTTTTTATTTCTTCTCTTAATTCAGATATTCCTTCATATCCCTTCTAATGTTCTGTCCAACCGCCTTTCCCCCAGATCCTGTTAATAGTTAACTGGGAGAGAAAGTTCAAGATTTCTTTGGGTAAAGAATAATAAAAAGGCCATTATCTATCTGATTGTTAGTGCACAGGGACTGAAAACTGATTATGTGTCTAATTTGAGAAATTCCTAAGAGTATTCCTTTCCTGTATGGTCAACACTAAAAGAAACCAATGGATGTAGGGTGTTTTTCTTGTCTTTAGACCAAAAGAATTAGCTATGGATTGTGTTCAAATTATTCAATCCTAAAATATAATGATTAACATTTAACTTCTTTAATGGACAATTACTCAATAGCTATGCCAGTAGGTAAATATTTATTCATCTATTCCAAAGAGTGAATGTCAACCTGAGTCTGCTATTTGTGTTCATCCTTTAATAATGGAAAAGCTAATACACATGCACTTCAGCTCCAAATTCGAATCAAATAATAAGTACATGAACACCTTTCAGCTCCCTAAATTTGGCATAAATTACAGATTATTTACTTACCTACTCCTTCCTTAATAAGAAAAGGGGTAATATTTGTTGTATTCACTTCTGTCCACTTGAAATCTGCTAAGCCAACCTCTCACGAAGTCAATAGTAACAAATCGCCCAGTTTCTCCTCCTGTAGTCTTATGTCAGACTCTATTTGCCAATATGCCACTATGGATGCTAGTCAGGGCAGAAGAAGCAAAGTCGTGGTGCTGAACAACTCGTCCTTTGTAATGTGCTTGTAATCATTCTTCCGTAGACTAGGAGGATAATTTCGGTGAGCTTTTCTAGCCTGGAAGGAATTAGCAGCTTCCAATCTCATTTCTTGTTTGCTTGCTCGGAGTTCAAATGCCTCTGTCATGTCCATATGGATGCACTGAGTAAATGCCCTGAGAAGTCAGGGGACTATTGGGTACCCCCTCCCAGACTTTCAGTTTACTTTCGAGAAGTAAATTTTAATCAATAGGCCGGAAACAAATTTAAACATTGAAACATGAACCAAGGTCAGAGGTTAAGGGCTGGGACTTGAAAGTTGAATGCTAATACTTCCAGGTGTCCTCTCATGCAGAGGTCAAAAATGCCTGCATAAGCTACTAGTGAGAGAGGGGCCAGGGTTGCCTTGACTTCTAGAATTAAATTGGAGAATTTAAACTAGACTGGTCAAGGTTAGCTAACCGTCTGACCTCTAAGTCCCAGGTGCTTCATACAAATTAGGGTTTATTATTTATTCATCTGTGTATTTATTTGCTCATCACATTCCACGGCGGGGGGGGGGGATGCAAGCATTTGGGGACCCAACCCCCTTCAGTTTTATTGGGAGGTCCTTGTGGCTTCCCACTTGAGCTAGTGCATTTAGACAACAGATGAGAAAAAGAGAAAGGAGGAGTGGAGGTTTTATGGGCCCACACATACTCCAGCTACAATGGTCAGATGGTCAGCTATTGTGTGAGAGAGGCTGGGAGCAGTGTCCTTTGTTTGCCCCAGATGGAAAAAGAAATGGTCGGGGTAGAACTAGCCAATTCCTGTCACACGTGGCTTCAAGAACATGAGACTATTTCTCCAGGAAAAAGAAGACTAGAGAGACAGGCAAGGCTAGTGGCAGGGGAGAGGGACGGAGGTGAAATGGAGCTTCTTCCCAGTGTCTGGAAGAGAAAGAGGAAAGAAAGAGGGCAGGCAAGCCTGGACTCCAAAGTTAGTGAACCGCTTCTGGAGCATTGCCAGCTTAGACATTCACTTGTACTCTGAATGGGAGAGCAAAGTTGTTCTCATTTAGCTTTCTTCCCTGGGTAAAGGCTCGAAAGGGTGAGTGAAAGTTGCTAAAGCAAAAGACCAGATAAGAGGAAAGTCCTTTTTGACTGAGAAGCCAGCTGTGCCCAAAAGGGACGGGAAGAAGGGGAGTAGGTCAAGCTCGCCACAGGTGCCTTATTGTGGTGGCCTCTGGAGGTTGGCTGTGAATGGAGCCAACCTGAGTCCAAACCTCCTCAGACTCCTCATTCACTAGGGGTGTGCTGAAAATAACAAAGCCACCAGACAGATGGTGCCAGAATGCCCTCAGGCTGCCTTCTGGGAGGGGAGGACACTCCTGCTTCAATCTCCCTCTTTTAAGGTCTCCCTGCTTCTGCTTTTGAACACAATCCTGTCTAACTCTCTTTGGAAGAGATCACTGGTGGAAGGGAAGGTTCTGGCAGAGAACTGTAGAAAGGTGGGGCTTGGGGCTTTGCCCCACCCAGCAAGTAGCATCAGGGGTATCTGACCTGGCCAGAATCCTGCTGGATCGAACTCTCCTGCCCCAGTGATTCTGACAGGCCCTCTGGGGCAGACTCCTTTGTGGCAGTTTCTGGCAGTCTCAAATGTGGCTCGTTGTCAAGCCTCTGGACCAGTGCCCAGGAGTCTGTTGGAAGTCCAGAATCCAAGTCGAGAAGAGCAGAATTAACTGGCTAGTTGCCAAGGTAATATTTTCCTTCCCATGTAAGAATGCTACCTAGGAAATAAGTTTAACTCACTTACTTTCTTATCTCATCATCAGTCTCCTTAAGAGCAAGGATTGTTAAAAGACACTTTCGGTGGCCCCCTGCCCTCCAAAGAAAATGGTTTTTCTTCTTTAACAAATATGTGCATGCTGCCCATACACTGTCTTTATAATATTCTGTGTTGAACAAATATTAGCAATTCGATCCTCACAACAAGCCTGTGACATGGGTACAGCTTTTGTCTGTACTTTAGAGATAAGGGCACAGAGGTGAGAAAGTCTTAGTGGTTTAAGGGTGTTGTCATTTAGGACTAAAGTTGGGGTTTGAACCAAAACAATCAGTCTATGTGCTTCAGTCTATTTGCTCATCTGACTCTGTGTTCTTTCCGTAAAGAAAATTTGGGTATTATGTTCTTTCCCTAAAGAAAGTATGGGTTGCCTTTTATAAATTGGTATAAGCAAATATAGAAAAATGCACAGATACTAAATGTATACAGTCCAGTGGATTTTCACAAGCTGAACACTTGGGTACCTGAAATTAGGCTTCCCAGAGAACTAAGAACATCATTGCCCCCAGAAGAGAATATTCACTTCCATATTTAAGGCAAAGGCCTTGTTCTGACTTTCCCAGCATGGGTCAGTTTGAACTACTTAAATTTTTAAAAATAATTTTAAGTTTTTAAAAATTTTTGTATAAGTTAATACCATATAAAATGGTTTCTTTTGTGTCTGTATCTTTTCTTCCCATTTTATCCTTGCTTTGAGTAGAGTTCAAGTTGTTTAGGTTTCATTATTGTATAGTATTTCATTTTGGACCATATCAGAATTGGTTTATCAATTATATTAGTGATAGATAATTTGTTAATTTTCTAGTTTGAGACTATACTAATAATGCTAGTTTATATGTATTTTGGTGACTGCATATTCCAGTTTGATATACTGCATGGTATAAAGATGTTCATCTTTAATTGGTAAAATTGTACAGTTCTCCGAAGTCAGTGTCATAGTTAGCATGTAGTATCTGGGAATTCCAGTTTCTCCACACTCTTGTCAATATTTGGACTTTTCATTTTTATCCATTTTAAAAATTAAGTTTTAAGTTTTTAAAAAACTGTTTTTTTTATAAAAATAAGATTGAGAGCTACTAACCACAGGTCTCTTACACAAGAGGGCACCAGATCTCGTTACAGATGGTTGTGAGCCACCATGTAGTTATTGGGAATTAAACTCAGGACCTCTGTAAGATCAGGCAATGCTCTTAACCAATGAGCCAAGATGGCTCAGTCATCAAAGGCTAGACTCACAACCAAAATAAAATAAAATAAGAAAGACATACATAGGAAGAAATAGGAAGAAGAAAAAGATAAGATCTCCTGAGTAAATTTGGAACATGAGGGGTCATAGTAGAGGGTAGAAGGGGGAAAGGGAGGAAGGGGAGAGGAGCAGAGAAAAGTGTATAGCACAGTAAAAACAATAAAAATAATTTATTAAAATAATAATAATAATATGAAGTTTTTTACAAGAGCTTTAGACTTACAAAACCATTGGGCAGACAGTGTACAGAGTTCCATGTACCTTACATCCAATTTCTCTTACTATTGGCATCTTATGTTAGTATAGTATGTCTCTTACAATTCATGAGCCAGTATTAATACATTATCATTCATAGTTTTAAAGACATAGTTTCAAAGACACTCATTAAATGAATGATAGTGTTAATGTCTTCTACATTTGTCAAGGGGAAAACTGTTAGGGAAGAGATTCCCTTCATTATTCAAATGGACCAAGGTGGATTGATACTTTTAGGACAATTATTTGCTTTAACAAACCCAGAAAGAACCATTAGATGATGCAAGCAGATGGCTGCGTGGTAGAAAAGCTTTGTGATGATCATTGTGGATCAGAGAGTTTCCAAAGGTAAACCTTAGAAGAATATGAGGCTCCCGTTAAAATGTCAATGTTTGGATTCCATTTTTCACTAAAACTCAAACCTCTCGGGATACAGGCTATGAATGCATCATTTTGGGGGGAAAAAGAAAGTAAAAGAAAGAAAACCTTCAGGTAAATCTAATGTACTCCCCCAACTGATAATCTCTATTCTCTTGGAAATTAAAAAGCAAGATCTGTAAACAATACCTATGGCATATTAAGTCATATCGGTATGGCATTTGGATGAAGGGGTTGGCAGCTAATACAAACACACTCATTTAATTCTTTTTTGTTTTTAAATAAGACCAATGCTCTAGCTTCTATGAGCTAACGAAGTACCTTAGTTTCTGTTTTAATAATAAAAAGGTATGTACATTTCGGAACAACCTGTCAAAACTATAATTCTAAAGACTGTCAGGTCATCTTTCCCATGAATTGGGGGTAAAGGGTTACACTGGAAATCTTAAATGACTCAGCTGGTCCTCCATGAGTGAGGAAGCAGAGACAGAGGGAGTTGGGGGTCCTTGGCTTCTTTGAGCTCTGCAGAGGAGTTCTAATGTTAGATGGGGTGTGGAGGACAGCAGGAAGAGATCAGTGAGTAAAATATTCCAATGACAAATTCCGGAGAAGCAGCAGCCAGAGCTAAATGGGACAATAGACAATACACGTTAATTTAAGACAGCGTCTATTTAGTGGTATGTTTGTTGAAATAACCCTTTGCATTCTAAAAAAACCATGGGGGTGCAGACCTCTGAATCCCTTCAGGAAACTACAGATTCCTAGGAGGGAATAATGGCAGCCCCAAATAGGACTTTAATAACAAAAGGCAATTATTTTTAGCATTTTCCAGTAGATCTCAGCTGTCTGGTATTGTCAGGTTCTATTCGTGGAGAGGGGGAATTTAGAGAGGGAGCTAATTCAATGGATGGGGAGGGGAGCAGGGACTGATGGAAGGAAGGAAAGGGGCTGGGAGGAGGAAAGAAGGGAGGAAGGAGACAGACCAGGGGAGAGAAAAGAGGAATGTGAGCAGCAATTTGCAAGTTTTGTTCACTTTGATACTACTAGCTGGCATGATGAAGGCAAGGTGCCAGTGCTATAGAAACAAATGCCAAGATCAAATGTCCAGGGACAAATATAAAAGGATTCTAGAACAAGCAATTTGTCAAACTGTGTTTGGGGTACACGGAAGGCATAAAGAAATCAAGGAGAAAGTAGGTCACTGACAAATTCTCATGGAAACAGTTGGGAAGCCATTATGGGTGATAGTGTTGGAACTAATTAAGAAGTAGTAAAGCCGTAGATGAAGGTGGTACCCGAGGGGGATGGTGGTGGCAGGTCACCAAAGAGAGGACAAGTTTGGAATTAATATATTTTGGACAGCTGTTTGGAAATCCCAAACATGTGGACTCAGCAGATCTCTAGACGAGTCCCTGGGTGAGGAAGATCACGTTCTCAAAAGTCGCAGAGAGGCAGCAAAGCTGTCCAGGCTGTCCAGTGGGATGCCAACAGCAGAGTGTTCATTCTGTGTCGGGAGGAGAGCATTGCCTTGCCAGTCCTGTACCAGACAATGACTATTACTTCCTCATCAAAGTACAGAAGTAAACACTGAATGAGCATGTGATCAAACCGGATTCTCTGAATGTGGCTGACATGGGGGCCGACTGAGAAGCCATTGACAATGGCGCTGGGTCTTGTTTTGTCTGCATGTACTGACTTTTTGGGATCCAGTCTGTTTGGATGCTCACTTTCCTAGACCTGGAGGGAGGGGGGAGGAACTTGAACTTCCCACAGAGCAGGAAACCCTGACTGCTCTTAGGACTGGAGAGGGAGGAGGAGAGGGAGTGGGGGGAATGGGAGGGTATTGGGAGGAGGGGAGGAAGTGGAAATTTTTATAAATAAATAAATTAAAAAAAAGAAGTAAACACCAAAGAAAAATGCTAAAAGATGCTGGGCATGGGAGAATTGTTTATGATGGGCATCTTCTACATCTTAAATCAAGATAAATGGACTGGATGGGAAGGAACAGTCGTCCTACAAGAGTACCTAATTACTGATGACAAAGAAGACCACTATGTCTGAACCCTTAAAACCTATTTCTATGGTGTCTTAGGAAATTTTGCTAGAGATTTTCCTCGGATTGCCTTGGATGGATACTGGCAGTCTCAGAAAGGAAAATGAAGTAGCTTAAAGAACACAGTCCCCAAGCAATGATTTCTAGAGATGTTTCAGGTGGGAAGGAAGCAAACTAATAGTTATTTTTTTTAAAACATTTTCTCTTAGTTGCTGCTTCCTTTGATCTCATTGTCAGTATTCAGGGAAGCACCGTGAGGGAGATCGGCCTCTTTTACATAAAGGGATATTTAAGCTCAGAGGTGTTAAGTCATCCTCTAAAGTCATAAAACTTATTTAAAGACCCAGTTCAAGCTCCCGACTACTGTTCTTTGACTTTGAGAGTGGCCTTCCACCATGTTTTCTTATAAACTGGACTTGGACACATAGATGTGATTCGTGAGTGCATGCTAGGAAGAAGAGAGGGTCAAAACCAAAGGCCTCCTACGTGAGCTCCCAGGGAATTATCACCAGAACAGCAAGCAGTTCCTCCTAAGCAGGGCAAGCCAGAATTCCTAAAGAACAGCATCAGTGAGACTAGAAGTGAGAACTTTGCAGACCTATGAATGCACGCGCATGCATGCATGGGTAAACATGGACTGGGGAGGGAGAGGCCGAGAGGGGAAGGAAGGGGAAAGGAGAGAGAGAGGAGAAAAGAGGGTGTCAAATACGTATGGCTTTGAGGCATTCCTCAGTAGCATACATACTTAGATTGGTAAAGTGGTAAGGAAAGAATTCTTTCCTTCCACTTGGGCTCTGGTCTATGGTAGACTGTGCAGGTGCCTCCTATGCTATCTCAAAGTGGGGTAGGACAGAGGATTCTGAAGTGGTGAGAGGGGGATGGCTCAACTGGAGAGAGTCAGTTATGCCCTTAAATTAAGAATGGAGAGTGAGGCAGGGGTCACTGAGACAGCAATGGAGAAGGACGGCACTTTGCGGCACATTTCGGCGGTAACACCTTTATGGTATATAGACTAGCTTCTATGGCAGCCGGTACAGAACAGCTTAGCGTGGATGCTGAAGTTCTCTACTTCTGTACTTAGGAAGTGAACTTTGACCTTTATTTCTCTGAGAACAGTGTTTCAGAAAAGTTAAAGTTCAAGGACAGCATGATATCTTTTTCATGTCTTTAAAATGGGGGCTCTTCTCCCTGTGGGGTAAAGCCTTAGAACATGGGGCTACTTGGCAACAACCCAGCTGCAGTTAACATGATAAATCTGTAAAGCTTTGAATTTCCATTTTCATATACTTTTCCACACATGTTTGCATTTCTTCCCTTTGGAATTTACAAACAGTGATTTCAGGCTTGGCCATTTAGATGAAGAGTGAAAGTTGAGAAATCCACAGGCCAAGAGCCAGAGTAATCTTGGACAAAACATACTGATTTCATTTGGGGACACTGAATTGAAACTTGTAACCATACCAAACTTCTCTCCAAGATATCGCAGAGCCTGGAAAACCAAACAAAAGGAATTTACATTCTTTTCTGTCTTTCCAGAGTCTACAGTTTCTCGTTTACTCCTGCCAGACCTATTATTTGGTTCTCCATTTATTCAGTCTCTCCTATTTCCCTTCAGTAATGATTCAAAGGAGGAGCATGATGAAACCTAAGTACTAAAAGATGCTCCTATGGCCTCATACCACAGCACAACACCAGCAGAATGTCACTCTTTGCCTGGGAAAAATTCTTAAACCTCTTTAGCCTTGATTCTGGTAAGCACCCCAATCTAGAGGGACAAGAAGAGAAGAACATATATTTCAATCAGCACCTGGACATGATCTCTGGCATAGGTAGACCAAAAGAAATCAGCTTGATTCTAGACCTCTTAGAGTCATTGAATGGAAGACTGCCCTCTGCTTGAAAATCTATAACCTATTATCTGTACTCTGTATGGTTCCACTTCAGAAAATTAAGAATGTCACTGAAACAAGAGAATGACATAAATACTGTTAATATTATTTAATTTATACTTTTATTTATTTATTTGTGTGTGTGTGTGATGTCTGTGCATGTGTGCGGACATCTGGCAAGGTCAGAGAACAGCTTGTGAAGCTGGTTCTTTCCTTCCTCCTTTACATTGTTTCTGGGGGGTCAAGCTTGGATGGCAAGTATTTTTACCTGCTGAGCCATGCAGACCTCCTGTTGATATTATTTGTAATGGCATTGTTAAAATAGTCAATAGTTCACAAATATATTTATGCAGTATAAATAATATATTGATAAATGTATCTGCAGGCATGGGTCCTTCTGCCGAGTAGGAGATCAACTAAAGGCCGCATGGTTTTAATAAAATGTTTCTTCAAGTGTGTGCTTTCCTTAGGCTATTATTAGGTCGCATAGGACCCATACACACATTTCTATAGTCAAGAGTGTTGGGGAAAAATTGGATGAGTTAAGACTTCTCAGGGTTTTTAATATTCTAAAGTACACAGAGACCTGTCTAAGAGTGAGGGGTATCCTAAATTTATTAGATCAGAGCTCTCTATTGTCGCATTTGGGACTTGGGTTCCACACAGTAAGATTTCTTAAAATTTCCACTTCCCACCCCTTTCTGCCTGATGAGTTTTTAAGACAACTTTGGGTATATAGACACATAAAAGAGGTGTAAATTAAAATTTTAGTGATGATAAATCATAGAGAATTTTACTTTAAAACCATTCTTTGGTATACTTATTATTTTTATCATTTTATTAAAAATGAATATAAAATTACACATTAATGGATAGGCTTACTTATTTTTAATAAAGAGTTAAATCTTGGCTGAATGGTTGATACTGTAGGATATTGATCATCTTCTACATCTTTCAGAATGTAGTAATATTTTGATTTTAAAATCAATAATCAATGATGAGAATGGAGCTTTGCACAAATACATAGAACAAAATGGCAGAAGTATGTTTGGGGCCACTTCAAAAATTGTTGGATTTGGTTCTAATCCCAAACTGAGACATGCTGAATGCCTTTTTTCTTCTTCTTTTTTTTTTTTTTGGAAATGAAATTCAAGTCAATAACTCAGACAGAAGAATTTTAAATCAAATATCCAAACTGAATACATGGCAAGATAGACCAATTTGATACTTCCATGATCAATAGTAGGAAAACACTTGAACATCTTTCCTCTCTATAATCAAACCATTACATTTTTATGAGAGGAAAAAAAAGACCGTTGTATGTACAGAAAAACACTACAGTCCATAATAGTTGTCTCGAATCTGAGCCAAGGTGTTTCAGGGAGTGTCTTTCGGCCTTGCGTGGTATGATGGCCTAGGCAATGCAAATTGCATATTATTGTACATGCAGAGCTGAGGCTACAGTGAAACTGTGGCCCAGCAAGGGCAAGGGCCGCCAGAAGCAGCCCAGATTCGCTGCAATTTGATGGACTAACGGTTGGTGGCTGTCCACGCAGAAACCATTCACTACGTCCAACTTTGTTATAGCCTCCTATGTTCAGTTACTCTGAGTGGGTTCAGGATCCACAGTGTATGTAGCTGGACCATAAAACACATTTTGAGAGGTGCTGATTTAGGAAACAGTCCTTCAAGGAGGGTCCTTTGCCTGATAGGCAGGCCATGACTCTTGTAAGAAAGGCTTTCTGGGAAGGTTCAGTGAGTAGAACGGAGAAAGGCGCCGATGGCAGAACATGATCCGGATCTGAATAATCAAGGATTTGAGTCCAGCCACTCTGGGGAGACTCTTGAAAGTCACCCTCTTCAGTGTGTAGCATGGGCATTAGATCCTTGGCTGCTGAGGGAATGAATGAATGAATGAACAAATGCCTTCCCTAAGCTTTAGCAATCCAGTACCAGTTGATCCTAATTATCCTTTGACCAAGCATCTTTCAATAATATAAAATACCTTTTTCCTTTTTCCTGATGATTTGGGGTGCCTCGGAGTAGATAAATAGACAAGTGGGTGAAGAAGTATCTGGTGCACCTCAAGTGTCCCAGCATAAAATACTCCAGAACAAAGCAGCTTAGGGTAGGAGGTGCTTGGTAGCTTCCCAGTTTGATGTGAAGAGAGAGGAAAACATGTCTGACTCCATCCTGAGGTGGGCTTTCATCACAACGCATGAAATAACCTATGCTCCCGTACTGCTACAAAAGGCCATCATATTCAGACTCATGTCTTTATGTATCGGTGTGTTACCCTTAAGCTGTGCCTCAAGTCCTGAGTTACTAATGGCAAACTTTTGGGGATGTTTCACTTCCAAATATAAATAAGAGCACATTTAAAGCTGCAGCTAGCTTCACTTTGACTCCCAGTTTGATAGGCTTTCTTAAGTGAGAGAGAAAACAGCTTGCTTGCCAAGAATCACACATGCTTGCACCATCAGACATATGTGTCTTATTGGAACAGAAATGATGAGGGTGTTGTAAGAAAAGCTAAGGAAGTGAAGCTTCTATGCAAATGCTAAGCCAGGAACTATTGGAGGTCAGTGAGTGGTATAGCTTAACTTACATTTCCTTCTCATTTGGAGCTCAGGATGTTTTCCCCAGTGGTGGGTGGGAATCATGATGCTCCCATAGGTTCTTAATTATGGGACCCTTAAAGACCCCTTTCTTGTGGTCTTTCTCTCACAGAAATAGCCAGTCCTATGCCTAAGTAGCATCCATTACCAAGGAAACAGTGTTCTGCTTTGGAGTTGCCATGGCTGCCCTCTGCCCTTAGGGCAAGATTGAGATCCAGCTTCTCTGCATTTCAACTCATTCCTGGTAGCAGGGACTGACAGCTACAGAAGAGTTTATCACTACGGGCAAAGGGTTAACACAGCCTTTTTCCCTTCTCTGTGGAAATCTGTCCTTGCGTTAACTTACCAGCTCTGTTGCCCTGGAAACGTGGTGAAGGTGGAATGTCAGCTGTGTTACCAGGCAATATTGCTTATAGTAAAAATGACCCAATTGTTAAATTGCTTCTGGTCCTGCAGGATTGTAAATGAACCTAAATACCTGGCAGGAAGCCATAGCTTTGGGCTTCCCTGACTGTGGAACTCCTGGTACTCTTATGACCCTTATGGGGCCCCGGGAAACTACAGTTGTTTACAAAACATACTGTCCTCTGGGATCTGGCGATTCTAAGCCAAGATGTACCATATACTTTCTCTACATCATTTCTGTTTGCTTCTGAGCTGCTAGCTGGAGATCCAGAGATGAGTTCCTGGATGAATGTGGACTCCTAGAAAGACCCCCTCAAGAAGAACACATGCCCAAAGCTGTCCTGCTGATCAGGATGGTTTCTGGCTACCTTCCTTCTGAGTAGATGTGCACCAATGGTGGCCTATGGTGGCCTGTGAGTTTCCGAGTTCTGCTGAATCCAAGGAGTTCCAGTAGACATAGGAGCCACAAGAGAATGGGTGTGGTCTCTGTACTCGCTGGGGTAACCATGGGATGTGATCGTCTTGTCCTGTTTTCTAGCTCCTGCCGGTCTAATCCTTTAAACAACAATTTGCAGGGAGTTGTTTGTCTGTCATTGGAAGGGCCCGTTTCAATTAGAAATGAGCTTGCTGATTTAGCATCTTTGAACAGAAGTGAGCTGTTGGAAAGGCTGAAAAGTATTCTCATTCTCAGGGTTTCCAAAAGTTTTACATCTCCTATTTATGGGGTGGTTCATACTGTTTTCAGATCTCAAACATCCGACTCTCGCCAAAGCCTGTTACCATCTATGTTTCAGATGACTGGAACGTGTTTTCAGTGTTCCACTTTATTAAGCATGTTCAGTTCGGCTGCGATTTGCACACTTGCTGGTCATAATTATATCGAGACTCCTGGTTTCCCCGGCTGATCTTGGCAGGAGAGGAGTACTTCCTATGCAACTGAATCTGTACTAAGTAGGCTCTGTGTACAGGGATAGAAATAGCCGTACAAGGTAGAAACTTTGCGGCATATTATCCTCATTGAAAACACGAGACAACAGAGGCACGCAGCAAGTCGTGACTTACCCAAGGCCACAGTGCTTTCGAAGAGGCCATACATATACTTTCAGAGAGCCCCGTTTCAGAGTTGGCATGTGTAGCTGCTAGAATACTTTATTCCTCTCATAATAAAAGCACGGTTCTGTCCAGCTTCAGGGACTGAAGCTGACCCAGCTGATATTAGTTAATATTGCTCAAGTTCACTGAAGAAGGAAAAAAAACCAAAAGAAAACCTTGAGTAGGTGAGCCGAGCTGCAGCTTTCAAATCGACATGGTTGGAGTAAAATTCCCGTAAATCTGCAAGCCCAAGCAGCAAAGCCGCGCATCTAGTCCTCCTTGTCAGAGTTGAATTTCTTCTCAGTGCTGCCTCCTTTGAAAACCACATTTCCAGGTAGCAAAGCAAAACAGGAGATACTTAAAGATCACTTTTAAAAAGACAAGTAGGAGGCAAGAGAAAAGGCAGGGTGGGAGGGTGGTGAAAGAAAGGGGGATATTGTAGCATCCTACCAATCTGTGTTTCTGGTTCTCAGCAACCTTGAAAGAGAACATTAAGATATCCTTTACTCTCAGGTCTGGCTTCCCAGAGAGAGGGAGCCATAAATGAAAGCCTGCTTTGTGCGGCTATACTGCGACTGCAAAGACAATGACTAGGTTTTTTTTAAAAAGCATTTGTGTGTGTGTGTGTGTGTGTGTGTGTGTGTGTGTGTGTGTGTGTTGAAGCCCTTATCGCTACAAAACAGTCTCTCACAATTAGCTACTGTTCACCTTGGCTTCAGTCTTTTCTAAAAATAATTATGATAGTGACTTAAAAAATGTTATCTATACTTAGGGCAATTTCTTGTATCCTGAAGGATTTAACAAACAGCTTCCAAAGCCCCAGACCCTGGCTGACCTCATCAGCTTGAAACCTGAGCAGTCTTTAGGCTGAATCAGATACAGAACACCGCCCTTCATTGAAACCCTGACTGTTGGGCTAAGGCCAAAGTTGAACTTTAGTTGGGGCTTATCAGTGCAGCCATGTATCCATTTGGTTAGTCAGTGCCTATGCCGTACAACTGTAAAATATTTTGAATATCACTTCTGAATATTATGGTTGTGCTAAACCTTCAGGGAGAAGGAAGCTGGCCACCCCATCAGTGATGTATTTAATAACAAATTAAGGAAGACACTAAAGAAGACTGGTACGCAATTAAATAACCACCTTGTGGTAAAACTTGAGCCCAGGTTAAAGTGGAAGTGTTTTTTAAAAGCCGTGAAATGTCAGAAGAGGAAGACATTATTTTGACACTGGGATACCAGGGAGGTCTGAAGGGAGAAGTGACACTTGATCTGAGTCTTAATGGTCTTGAAGTAGGAGCTCACTAGGGTACAAAGCCGAGGGATCAAGTACCATGTACTCTGGAACATGGAATTTGAAGTGATGGTAGCCAGGGTGAGGGCAGGAGCTAAAGTGGGGGAATCTCTGTTGGTGCCCTATTCTGAAGTGCTTCAAATTCCACGGTAGCAACGCATTTAATTCTGTAAAGGACTGGGAGTCAGTGCGTTCGTTTCAGCACATTTCGGAGACAATGGTGCTTGATTTGGAGGAAGATGGCTATCACAGGCATGTGATGCAGTGACCAGAAGGGAGAAATGGACTAGTGCCAGGGAAACTAGCAAGGAAATGGCAGTTCGCGCGAGAGTCCAGGAGACCATTGGCCTATGGCAGCATCAGAAGGGATGGGAAGGATGAAAGTATGGACTGGAGAGCCCCGGAGACAGAACCAACAGTGCTTGGCTATTGGATTTGGCAGATAGGGAGGGGATAATTTTAAATGTTGAAGCCCATAGACCGGGTACAAATGGACATTTTACTTTAATTTGCAGTGCAGAGAACAGAACCCAGAGAGTTGGCCACGATAACTGCTCACATGACCAATAGGTGACACCACACCCAGCTAATTTCAGTGGGCTTTCGGAGGCAGAGTAATTATTTACTCATTTTAATTGGTCTTTAATGGTTAGCATGGGGACTGAGATTACCATTCCAAAGCAACGCTTTGGTGCAACTGTCATTAAGACCATGTGCCAGGACATCACACCGGGTAGTTTCTCTTCTGGCATCCCGATCTATCACCTTGTAACCTGATTTCTTCTTGAAAATAGCTTCAACTGGATATTTAGCTACAGACGTTTTGCTTGTTTCTATTGGATTGGATTCTACATCTATCAAACTGCTTCTCTCATGAATCCTTCACAAGATAGAGCTAAAGCAATGTAACTCTGTCCCCCTTTTATTAAAGCTTTTATTCCTTCTTGTCCAGGTAGAGATAATGACTGCCTCTCTGAAAGCTGTGAGGAACCATTGTATACAGTGAATTTGGATACCTTCATGGGTCTGTGATCTGCAGACTTCATTCCATGTAATCACATAGATCTGTGGCCACTACTCATGTATGAACTTGGGTGAAGTCTGCGAAAGATTACAGCAGATACGCCCGTTTAAAATTTTTTTTACTGGCTACTGTTTTGTTTCAGGATGGTTGGCAGGACCACAAATTAAGCTTAAGATGTATCCTGAAACCCTTTAGCCATGCCCCACATTTGATCAGAATCAAGCACGTCCTTTGAAAGTTATCATGAAACAAATAGGCAGATAAAAGCAAAATGTGGAGTGGCTGAGGTGAAACAGACCCCTTGTTTTGGTTGGTTATTTGATCTCAGTCCATATCCTGTCATTAGGCACATTGTCGAATTGAAGAACTAATTCCAGACTTCCATTTATATGGGGGAAGGCAGTGAATGAAACCATAGGTGAGGCGAAAAACTTCCCACTTCCCTGCAACTGCGCTCACTCTTCGTTTCCTCCCTTGTTTTAAGAGCACCTTTTCCTATATTTAGCCCAAAGCTATGAAAACATATTCAGGCCTAGATCAGTGCATGAATGTGCTCCAATGCAGCTGCAGGCTCTAAAATTGTAAACAACATCGAGAAGAATTATTAAAGGGAAAGAAAAAAATTTAAGTTTTTTTTTTTTTCCATAGAAACATGCTTGGCTTGGGCACAATGGCACACCCCTTGGATTCCAGCACTAGGGGAGCTAAAGCAGGAAGTTTCCAAGTTCCAAGCCAGTCTAGACTGTATAGTAGGCCTCCTGCCCCCAATCTTAAGCAAGCAAGCAAGCAAGCAAACACGAAAGACTTGTCTGGCCTTTTATTAACATTGATTGATTGCGTGTGAGAGAGAGATGTGTGACATGGCGCTGGTATGGAGGCCAGGGGACAGACAACTTGCAGAAATCAGCTCTTTCTTTCCACGATGTGGACTCCAAGGATGAAGAGCACAGGTCCTCTGTGTAGCAAGTTCTTTTCACCTCTGAACTCTTTCAGGGCCCTGGATTTTTTTTTTCATAATAAAGGTGTCTTAGTAATCTGAGTTACATTTAAATTCTCATCTACTGGAAGTTTAGAGAAGACTACAAGACAAAAATTGTCAGACTTAGAGTGTTTTCAGTCAAGCAACGAAAGGCAAATTAACCATACCCAGGTACTTAACGAGATGAGTGTCTGTCAGCTCTTTTTACCAACAGAGAACACGTCTTCCTTCTCTTTCTTTCTTTCTTTCTTTCTTTCTTTCTTTCTTTCTTTCTTTCTTTCTTTTTTTCTTTCCTTCTTTTGTTTTATTTTGTTTTTCTGAGACAGGGTTTCTCTGTGTACCTCTGATTGTCCTGGAACTAGCTCTGTAGACCAGGCTACCCTCTAACCCATGTTGATCCATCTGCCTCCCCAGTGCTAGGATTAAAGGCATGTGCCACCACTGCCAGGCTGTACTACTTGTTTCTATTGGACTGTAAAAAACTGTCTTCTAATCTACAGTATGGGAGAAAATTTTGGCAGCTACTCTTCCAATAGAGGATTACTGTTCAGAATTATAAGGAACTCAAAATATTTAACGCCCAGAGAAAAAGCAGTTCAATTAGCAAATGGGCAATCTGTTCAGCCATTTGGTATGAAAATCAGTGTGGAAGTTCCTTTAAAATCTAAGAGTGGGACTATCATATGATATAGCTGTACTTCCCTTTATGCTGGAAGTATTTTAAGTCAGAATACTATGGACAACTGTAGATTATTATGCTATTCATTACAGATAAGCTTTAGAATCAGCCCTGGTGTCCATAAACAGATAAAGATAATGTGGTACAAACGCACAATGGTGTTTTATTCAGCTATAAAGGCAAACAAAATTATGTCATTTTCAGGAAAATTGATGGAACTGGAGAGCATTATGTTAATCAAAATAAGGCAGACTCATAAAGGTAAGTATCACATGTTTATTCTTACATGTGGAGCCTAAAGAGAAAGGGAAGAGCAGGCACAAAGCAGAATGGGGACTATCAGAGAAAAGGAGGAGGCTTAGGGAGAGACATGGACAAAATACGTTATGTACATATATCAATAATCATGATAACATTCATGATTTTGTAGAATCAATAGGCTTAAATTACAAACATAGCGGTACATTTGGGACTGAAAGCCTGGGCTTTGATCCCCTATCATTGTATGTCACAGTAATTGCGTAGAACAAAAAAAAAATAATGGTGTTAAAGGCAAAGTGAGGACGCTGTCCCTCTATCTAGTAACTCCCTAGCTTAAGGGTCAGGATCCAAATGACCATTTGTACTAAAAGCCACGTTCCCCACTTTTTCAGTTGTGTGTGTGTGTGTGTGTGTGTGTGTGTGTGTGTGTGTGTGTGTGTAGGGCGTTGGCTTCATTTCCTTTAAGTCTTCTGCTTGTTCTCATTGTCACAACATTTTGAACAAGAACTATTTTCTTTCTAACTTTGCCCGAAATGAAAGTTTCAAGTTTTGAATGTTTGTATCTGACTTCAACCCAGGTGGGTGTTTAGAACACACACCTAACCTCTGTTTTCAGAAATGCCTTTCTTCTCCCCAGTACATCCCTTACACTCAGTTCCATTCAAGACTGTCTTTTAATTATCCTTTAACTATACCAGTGGGGTATATACTGAAGAGAACAGTTAAACATGAGGGACTTGTACTTTGGGCTAGCTGGACCATTTTGACAGATGTCTCTCCTAAAGACAACAGAAAGTGGCAGGTAAAATATAAAGAAGCTCCAGATCTATCAGCTTCCCAAGAAGTTAGAATGAATGCATGAATCTGTGCTTCCTTGGCTACTGATGCTTCTGTTTTGCACAGTCCGTACTTTCTTTTGGTGGGGGAAACAAGAGTTTAGTGTTTGGTCTGTTGGTGCCGTTTTAAAAGAGGCACCTGGTATCACTTAGTACTGATTGGATTGGGTAGGTGGTATTAAAGTGTTGAGAGTCCTCCAAAAGAAGGTCTGCATTGTTGAGAAGTAGGCTGGGGGGAGAAAGGATGAGTGATAGCTATAAGCAGTAGTCCTCCCTCTTCAGAGACATAGTGCTGTTGACAGAACAAATAATCACATGGAAAAGACTTTGAAGCTCCCCACATGGTCAGCAGACAAGAGACCACAGGGCTTAGCTGTAAATGCTGGAGTTTGTTCCAAGAGCAGAAGGGAGAACTAGCCTGTGCTGGAAGCCAAAACCAATCTGAGACCACAGAACTTCAGCCCGAGGGCTGGGACTAGGCAGAGCTCTTGCTTTTGAAACCGGAGCTTGTGTTGCTTATGATGGTGGGGGGTGGGGATGGGATATTGCTGTATGCTTCACTTGTACAAGCAAACCCTTGAATAATATTGACCTCGGAAAAAAAACATTACACAATCCTTTCATCGCAGCAAGTTACTTTCCAAGGACACAGCTTTGACTTTCAGCGAGCTATAGGTGTATTGTTGAGATTCCAGCGGCCACGCTTAATATGTGCTTGTTCCATTTCCAATATTTTACATAATACCTGTCAACCATCTATACTATGCTGCCTCATGTTTGGATTAACTCAGGAAATCCCCAAATGAAGATCCACCCACACCCTTCCCTGGTACACACACACACTTGCCAATTCCCCACTTTCATTGAGCAATAAAGGTTTTTGGTAACAGCCAGCTTAGCAACAGGTAGGTTTATATGGTCTGTGGGTCTTCTAAATGTCATGTGTTAATCCAGACTTTGTTCCAAAGAGTTGCCAGTGCTTTTTTCCCCCTGATTTCACATCATGGTGAATCTGTTTTCCTTCCCATATTTTCACACATACTTAATAATAACATGATTGCCTTCTGTCCCTCTTCCCTTACTGCTCTAATAGCCTAATAGTCATTCATTATGTCTTTTGTGTTTGCCCTTCTCCTCTTCATTTCTCCATGTCACGTGACACACTCTCATCATTCCTGCTTAGAATGTTGCCATTGCCTTCAAGAACCTATTGCTCCCCCTTCCATAACCACGCTGATTCTGATGGATTTATCTGGAGTGCCTGGTCCTTACCACCTTACCACTCCCTGTATATTCTGTCTGCCCACTGACCTCTAGCCATTTACTGACTGAGACTCTTTCCATCATGAGCAATGCTCCTTCCACAGTCGTGGTTTACCCCAAAGCTACTGCGTGGTCAGCCCACCTGATCTCAACGGGCAGAGTTCTTCACTCTTCATCCTGTGCTCCTACAACATTTTATTGGGGGCCCCATTTCTGCATTTATTTTCATTTGTATGCTAGTGATGTTCTTGGAACCACTAGACTGTAAGTCCCCTTGAGCCCTGGGATGGCACCCTGTAGCACCAAACAAGCATCCTGGCCCTAACAACCTAATGAATGAAGTAAGTGAGTGAATGAAATCCCAAGGTTTGAGGTCAAGACAGATGAGCATTTGATGCTGTAAGGACAGGTAAAGAGATTCATTTGCCTAAGGTCCTTTAAAGGACAAGGCAAAGTGTGGTCACTATTACTTCTGACATAGTTCTTAGACGACTGGGTGATGCCACCTCTTCAGAGATCCTGGCACTGGGTGGTTGGTAGCAATTTGTTATTTTGTAAGTTGAAATGGTCTGTCCATATGTGTGATGTGGTAAGAACTTGAGTGTGTAGGTAGATAGCATGTACCTGTGATTCTCATTTTATTCTTGGGTGGAGCTGTCCCTAGAAACATTGTCAGGTACACATGCTATGTTAAATATATAAGGTGCTTAATATATAAAAATAAAGTGCTGGAGAGATGGCTCAGCAGTTAAGTGCACTTGTTGACTTTTGCAGAGAATCCAAGTTTGGTTCCCTGTACCTGCTTGGTGGCTAATAACCATCTCTAACTCCAGTTCCAAGGGATCTGATGTCCTTTTCTGGCCTCCCTGGCTACCAGGGGCATACATGTACACAACTACATATGCGAGAAAAGTACCTAAACATATCAAATTTAAAACAAATTATTTAAAAAAATTAAAATTTCCTAATAACTAAATTCAACCTCAGCTTTTAAAATTAAAATTAAATTAATTACAATTCAACAAAATGTTAGAATTTCATTCTTCAGACATATTAGTCTTGCTTCATTCAAATACCCAGTACAAAGCCCATTGTGGTTATGGTGTCTGATTACACAGCCCCAGGATGCAAAGATTTCTAAATATCATTCAGCAAGCTCATTTCTCTGCCCTAACAACTTAAGTTTGAAAGACAAAAAGAGATGGCGTGAGGAGAAGAGGATGCCACTTAGCCAGCTACTTTACATTCCCAGCCTGCCATGAAGCTGTGGCCTGCTCCTGGCTTCTAGGGTGTGTCCTGAATGGCAGTGGAATTCTGTTGACAAAGTGCTTTAAAATGCTTATAGGGCACGGTGCCCTGTGAATTGGGGTCCCTGCCTATCCTGCAGCTGCTCCTACAAACTAACATTGATCTGCACTTCCTTCTAAAACCAAGAGATCTACAGTCCTGTCTCCCATCACCTAAGTCAATTGTAGCTTTTGTCATCTGCAGGGGGTACCGTCTTTAGATGCTCTCAGCTTTGATCAGATTAGAACTTATTTGAAATTTTAGCACTTAGCTACTTTTCAGTGACCAAATACATAGAAAATATCTTCCACAGCCAAACAACACAGTTTTTAAATAAAAATAATTATCTCTCTCTCTCTATCTATCTATCTATCTATCTATCTATCTATCTCCTTTTCTTCGAGTTTCCCATCAAATGGCATCTCCAACCAATTTAAAGTTTAAAAAGTTTAGGTAAAATATGCTTTGAAACAAATGAAAATGAAGTGTATCATCTCGGCCAGGGACAAGCCTTTGTGTCTCATACAAAACCATGAAGGCATTCGCATACATTTGAGTGAGTGAGTAGTCTATTTTCCCAGAAAGCTGGGACGGTGGTGCTTGGTCCTATGGCTAGCTGTGATGTGATAGTGGAGGCCTGAAGAGAAGCTCAAATGGCTCTAGAGCCACGAGGGCTTTGAAACAGGTGCAGCCTCTCTTGCTCCCTCTGGGAAGCATGCTGTCCGCAGTTGGATGAGTGCTTCAGCAGCAGTTCACCGAGCTCTTGGATGAAAATGGCAAATTTCTCCCCAAATGAACTGATTATCTGCTGCTGTTGGGTGCAAGGCATCCCTCAACTATGGCGGGAATTACAGCTTCCATCTGTTCCCTAATGTGAAAAATGTGTGCAAGCCTCTGTGTGCTACCAAGCTACATGAACTTTAGACATTCAGATCTGCTGACACATTTGGGTCGCAGCCCTCGGAATGGCTTTTGTTAATTATTTCATTACATATCCAAATAACCATCCTGAGGGTGGTCTGGATTTGTGATCTGTGACAGTGTGGTGCTGACATATTTCTGGCCCTTGGAACGCTCTGTTTTTTTGGCTTTGTTTAGAGGTTGATGATATATAAGGACTCAGGATATTTAATCATTATTACTTTTGAAGTGAGCACAGTACCACCATTATGAAACATTCTTGGGCACAGTTACAGCCAAATCCACATCATTAATTCTTGGCTTCTTCCCAGAGTTTCCAGTATTTCACCTTGCTCCATTATTTTGTTCAGACAAATCAAGTAATACTCTGTACTTATAGGGCAACTTTCATCAGAAAATTCCAAGATCTTCTACAAACTTTTATTTCTTTACGTACAAATATATATCTTGGGAGGGTATGTTTAATTGTGCAAGGATTTTTTTCCTTGAACAAAATAATTATGGCTAGATATCTATGTATCCACTTTACAATATAGACATGTAATATGCTACCTAATTTTTCTTGACATTATTTAGTAAATACTCTTTGAGTAAGTGATTAGATAGAGTAATAAAATCATCTAAGAATATGGCCCATCTTTAGTCTCTTCTACTAATTTTGTCTACTTGAATATTTTCAGAGTTATGGCTGGTGCATTTTATGGAAAATTTGTTTTTATTAATTATTAACTACTCCTTATTGTCACCTAGATGAGGAAGTGTTTTGATTAAGTAAGCAGGATTAATTCACCAATTGAAAAACCACAGTAGTTAAGACTTAGCTTATGATTTCATTGCAGTCAGGACAGGTGGTCTGGTGGTTGCTTGTTTTACACATTACCACAAACCCAATCTATTTTCACTAAAATGACCAATTCTGGACTTTCTCACACTATTTCATGTATTTGGGGAATAAAAAACAGTAAACATTCACCTAACTCTTTCCTTTTCTTTCTGGTTGCACAGACTACATCTCCCAGCATCCTTTGCAGTTAGGAGACCTGTGCACTGAGTTATAAACGTGAGCAGATGAGTTCATTTTCAACTTTGGCATTAAAATCTTCCCTTCTAGCCCTCTATGCACTTTTTCTTTCCTTCACATCTAGATGCAGTTCTTTCTGAGGAATACCTGGATAAAAGGAAACTAGTCCCCTAGATGACTCCATGGGATAGAACATCTCAACTACCTTGAGTATGACACAAAAAAAGTTGATTTCTGTAGTCTGAAGTCAGTGAGATTTGGGAGTTGTCTGTTACACCAGTTAGCCTACCCTAACTAATCTTTAAGCTACGGCAGAGAATCAGGACACATTCCCATACACACTACACGTTTCAGGGGGGTACAGAGCACATTACTGGTGTTGAACAGTAGGTCATGAAAATGTGTAACCAATGAGCCATGTGGTTCTTTGATCACCATGTCCAATTAAGCCACATGGTTATGTGATTTTCTGGTTTGAGTTAGCCTTTTATCTGGGGCAGATGCAACCACGAATAGTTTCGTGTAGTAAAAACTGATCATTTCAGTGAGTGACTTCCCTGAAGGAAGGAGAATATGCAAATATCCATGTGAGTTACTGAGGATTTCAAGCTACAACTTCATTTTTTTTCTTCTCTGAGAAGCATTTTTTATCCTACACCCACTCCTGAATTGTTTGCTCCCCATGCTTCTCCTTTTAGGTTCTTGCCATTGCTCATGTGCCTAAACTGAATCCCTACTTCACTAGCAGGTAATTTCTAGCTCTTGGTTCAGATTGGCTTCTCTTATAGACTATCTGTCTTATATAACAAAGACTACACAGATTTGACTTACTGTGTTATCCCTAGCATTGAAAGCATTCCACCAAGACAAGGTGGTACATAAGGCATACAATGTTCCTGTTCTCAAGATGTCAGTGTCTGACACATATGCACATATACATATTGTTGAGAGCATCAGAATGATATGAATGACAGTGGTATTTTGATAAACAAGAATGAGCAATGGGGTCTGTAGAAAAGGCTCAGTGGTTCAGAGTGCTTACTGTTCTTGCAGGGAAATCAAGTCCAGCGCCCGCTTACAAGCATCTGCAATTTCAGTTTCAGAGAATCTGATTCCTTTCTCTGACCTCCTCGGGGACTAGATTGCACATAAATACGCATGCATACATGTGCAAGCAGAACTCTCATACACATAAATAAAATAGAATGAGTCTTTACAGAAAAGAAATGAGAAGTGCTCTTAGAATCATTCGGGAACCAATCCTTAGGCCACTTAATTGAAGCAGACTGGATTTTAATTCCCTGGTAAAAATAAGAAACCTGAGGAGGTTCATTGACTTTAGCTTTATCAACAGCTACAAAACAAACCAGAATTTAAAACAAAAACAGGATCCACTTTTAGGTTTTGATTTACTAGCTGCTGCGAGTCTTTAAATGTTAGCACTCAACTAATTAGCGATTCTAGTTTTTTCATGAAAAAAAAATTGAGTGCAACAATATGAGTAGAAGTTAAAGCCAAATTGCCCAGGATAGATCTTGATGCTTTATTTTGAGTTGTATATTCACTTGTCCAATGTTTATCAAGCCTTCTTTATGGTGGAATCTCGCTTCAGGTCCTGAGACATAGTAGTACACAAAGCATAAAAATGTTCCTGTTCTCAGGGATATTACAACAAACAATAATAACAGAGAACTTAAAAAGACCTCTAATGGGTGTAAAGTTCCAGGAAAAATTTTAGAGAGGTTAACATGATGGAAATTGTCTGGTCCAGGAAGAGTCCACGGTTATAAATGTCTCCAGAGAAGGGATGCTCATATAACACATTAACGGAAGCTTGGATGACAGGAAGTCATCAGCTGCCGTCTGAGCACTGGAAAGGAGAACATCCTGGATTCTTGTCAAAACAACAGCTAAAGAGAAAAGTGGTTTGTCAGGTAATGAGCAGATGCCTTAAGTGGTAGGAGCAGAGAAAGTATTGAGTGGAGGAGGGCTAGGGAGGACTCAGGGAGGGATGGTGACTTGAAGCAGAGGGGGGCAGCTCATGGAAAACCTTGTTTGATTCTGTTTCTGGAGTTTAGATTTAAGCCTGAGAGTAGTGGAGAGCTGCAAAGCAGGGTTTAAGAAGAGTAAAGAAATGACCTAATGTGCATCTTAGGGGGAGCACTATGCTCTGTGGAGCAATTGCTCTGCGCCCCAAATGGAAGCTTGGGTAGAAGAAGGTTCATCCACAACATGAGAGGCTCGAACTGAAGAGTTCTTTGAGTTTTAGTGTTTTCTAATTCCGAGTTATCTCAGCTCTTAGGGTCAAATGAGTGGCCCCTTGCTGAATTGTTAGTAGACTCAGGAAAGGAATAACTTTTAATTTAATGATCTTCCCAACAAAGCTCTATGTAGGTCGGTAGGCTGCAGCTGTTCAACTTCAATTAAAGAAACACACGTAAATCTCCTGCTTTACCTTGGTTTCCAACCTTGCCCATGTCAAAGAACACATCTGAATTCCTCATGTAGGTGCGAGAAGGCACTATTTCAGAAGCCTCTTGCTTCCCAAATTTCATTTCTTGAGGATAAGAAAGATTTCCTCCTGCGAGATACAACTAGAAAACATCTAGGCTGTCACAATGTTGGCAGACAGGTCCCGGTGTCCTTTTAATAATCTCCAATGAGTGGTTCTCTAAATGCTAACGTGCTTGTAAGGCCTAGTTGGGGGCAAAGGATGGGGTTACTGAGGGACTTAAGAGAAGAAATGGGCCTGTTAGTTATGGAGACAGTGATCCTGAAACAATGTTCCTTCCTCCAGAAGAGGCAGGTTCCAGACCTTTGAAAAAAATGTATGTTCTGGAACTTTGAATGTCCTCCCTCTCAAGGCTGAGTATGTACACAGGTCATTGTCCCAATACACCTTCCATCAGTACCCAGAGCAGAAATGAGATGATAATGTCTAGGCTGATAGGTGAGAAATTCATAACCAGAGCTTGATTGTGCTTCTACTACATAGTGAACAGGGCCCAGAATAAAGTGCCCAGGCAGAGGAAGGGGATGAAGAATACTGAAAAACAGCTGGCCAGGCATTCTGAACTCTGAACCCATGAATAGTTTGAGAGGCCTCGTAGTACCAGCAGAAACAACGGGCATGTTGAATGACTCCACTCGAGTTCTACTGCCAGAGCAAAGTGGGAGATCTTCAGTAGCCTCTTTTAAGCTTCCTTACAAACACTGTGGTCGACCCTCGAGAAAGGAGAGAATTAACATGAAGCAGAAATAGCCATTGCTTGCCAATATCCATGCTCTTTCCTCTTCCTCTCATTACACGACCTGGTTATATTTCCCAAACTTCTCTGTGATGGAGTCTTGCTTGAAGGTGAAACCCAAGTTCTTTGCTCTCCTTTCATGTGCACGGGTCTTTGTTGCATGTTGGGGAGGAGGTGGAACTGTGGTTAAGCTAGAAGGTGAAGCCAAGTTTTGATTAAGGTCAGGACTAGGATATTGAATCTTCTGAGTCGTATTCACAGTCTCCCCAAAGACCGCAGTAAGTGATTGCATTCAGACATGAGTCTTAATTAATAGAAAACCAGAGCATCGGAAGACATAGAGAAGGTAAATAGTGACTTCCTGACTGGAAATCTGTCCCCAAGGGCATGGCAATAAGATCATATTCATATTCCTAGACATTGATACTCTCATCTCAAATACTTGCCTCTCTGTTTCCTGTCTTCTCAGTATGTTTTGAGGATTTCTCCCCAAAGCTTGTGTATTATAAGCTTTTAATTTTACAATATACAGCATTTGAAAGGTGGGGCCAGGAGGGAGATGTTTGAACCAGGATCAAGATCCCTCATGGACAAATGAATTCTTTTCTCATAGGAATGAGTTAGCTATTGCAAGAGATTGGCCCTTCTACTCTCTTCCATGGGTGTTGGATTGCCTGTTTGCTACTTCCCATCAACTAAAGTAGTACACATTTCCTACTTGAAACCAAGCAAATGTCAATACCATTCATTTAGATTTGCTGGCATCTAGAACCACGAATCAAAATTACCATTGTCTTTACGAATTATAGTCTCAAGCATTCTACAATAGAAAGAAAGGCAAAGTGGGCAAAGACAGTCAGTCCCTCAGAGGGCAACATAGGAGCAGACAACACAACCTGTCTTATCCCGGCTCTGCATGTTATTTACTGCTCCTCTCCAGCTGCATGCTTGGCCATTACTGACACGGTTGTGGGCTCGTATCCCTGGCCCCATAGCTCCACATGTCACCTCTGAGAGGACACTTGAGTTGCAGGTCTCAACTCACAAGTGCCTTCAAAGCCAGGCCGGTAGCCTACTTGTGGTTCGGAGCTGGCATAGCATAAGAAGAAATGGGGGTGGCATGGAAGCTGTGTGCATTCTAAGTAAATGAAAGCATTGAAAGTCCATTTAAAAATGAGTCATTGTGGGGTTGGGTTGAAGAGCCACTTGAAGAACTGAGCTGAAGAGCACTTGGCTAGCATGTAGCATGTACAAGGCCCTGGGTTCCATCTCCAGCACTGAAAAAGTCATTGTGCCATTTAAGCAAGACAACCCACATCAAATGCCACCCCTCCTCCCCAAATAAAGTCTTTTGCTATTATTCATTTCTCATGAGGATGGAGGAAAGAGCAATAACCATCAAGCCATGTCTGGAAATTCTATTTTATCCTCCTCTGAGCCTAACACAGCCTGATTAGCAAAAACAATAATTAGTATGTTTTACGCTGAATGATTTCTTAACACGCATACAGAAAACTGTCCAAATCATACAGCTCAGCGACTTATTATCAAAAGAATACATCCCAGCACTGACCTGCCAAGTCAAGACCTGAAATATTACTGCTACCTCAGAGTTCTTGAGAGGCTGTTCTTCCTCACCAAAGGAAACTGCTATTTTTGTTTTTAACGCCACAGATTAGAGTGATAAAAATGGAATCATAAAACATGTCTTCTGTTTGTGTCTGGCTTCTTTTACTCAATGTTGTATCTGGGAGATTCACCCCAGATGTTGTTGGGTATAGAAGTGGATTTTGGCATGGCGTGAAAATGCCAGGATTTATGTATCTGTTCTACTGTTAATTAGTATTTGGCTGTTTCTAATTTTAGACTGTAATGAATAGTCTTTTAGCATGAATAGGCGGAACAACAAAAAGACCTGGTGTCTGAGATAGGAAGTGGTCAATGTGCATACAGCTGGCCCTGCAGCACCATTTGGACACACAGGAGAGTGAGGAGCTATGGGAAGAGGCATCAACATTTGTTGCTACCCATCTCCCTAGAATGGAAACCCTCACAATTTCAGAGCAGGGCCCTTTGGCTTTTCAATGCTTAAAAGCCTGGTGAGGAAAACGTGTTTCTTTTTCTTCTTTTCCTAGGCAAGTTAGGACGTTCAAAAACGAGCTAGCTTGTGGGAAGGTGGGATCACTCTGAAGTCACACTTTACATTAGCAGGTTGACTTTCAACTTAGTCTCAGGCTTTCTCAACTGATATTTTCACACACTTACCGTAATTTGATACTGTTTTCTGATCTGTCTGTGAAATGTGTTGCTCTCCCTGATTGGATGGGCATGTTAGGAGCTTCACTGGGGTGACACCTAGAAGGACTTAGACTAGGTTGCTGTTCCTATGGGTAGCTTACTAAATTCTCAGGGATGAGCTCCAGCCACATCGCTGACAGAAGGTTAAGGCAGTTTTTCTTGCCTTTTGTCACTCCGTTTCCATCTAATGGTACGCTCCCCCAAAGGGAAAGGTAAACAGGGGAATGAAGTCCCAGGCTAAAAGCACTCAGGGCAAAGACACAGTACTGAGTTTAGCATCTTGTAACACAGAGGCAGAGAGTAATTTAACAAGTTTTAACGGAGAAAGTCGGAGAAAGTCTGTGCAGCATTAAAGATTCCATTTTTTTTGTGAATCGCATCATCTCCCAACCAATCATTTCAAATAGAGGCAAATAGAAACACTTCCCCTGTTTAGACTTTGGAGGAATCTCTTCCTTATGCTCTGCATAAACAGCCTGGAATTCCACATTCATCCGTTTGATCCCCTTGCTGCTAGTTTTATAGCTGACCCATCGTTTGTCATTGGGTGGACAAATGAGGAAAGAAAATGTTTTATTTCCTTCCAATAGTCTCTGTTCTCCAAACTGACTGCTTAAACTTTGAGGTGCTCTTATTGCTCGGTTTCATTCATTCTCCTAGTGTTGGATTTCGGTGTGAATATTGCATGTGAATGCATGATGTCATTTCAAATAAATCGAAAAGAAACTGGAAAGTCTCTGGAATTTCCTTATCTGAAGAAGCCAAAATAAGTAAACTGAATTTGCATCTGTCAGGAGCTCGGTGGAGGCTAGCGCTATTGTGGCTGAAGCAATTTCTTACTAAATGACATGCCAAGACTGAAGTTTTCTTGGGTGTTTTTATTAAAGTGAATATCTTATTTTTTCTGTGTCTACCCTGTGGGGCAACATGTCAGAGGACCCATGGCAATATGACGTCTAGGCCCACAATGTCTTTCTATTAATATGGTCAACACTTTTTGTTTTGTTTTGTTTTTTGAAACAGGGATTCTCTGTAGCTTTGGAGCCTATCCTGGAACTAGCTCTTGTAGACCAGGCTGGCCTCGAACTCACAGAGATCCGCCTGTCTCTGCCTCCTGAGTGATGGGATTAAAGGCGTGCGCCACCACTGCCTGGCTCGATTCTGTTTTTTTTTAAGCTGTAATTGTTTTGTCTTCTATTTTTGAGATTATAATATAGATACCATATTTCTCCCTTCCCTCTACTCCTTCCAAAGCCTCTCACATACCCCTCCCTGCTCTCCTTCAAATTTATGTCCTTTTTTCATTAATTAATGTTGCATGCATATCCATGTACATATGCATACACACATACACACACATATATAATATTCAACAGTTATAGTTAGGAATTCTATCCAAGGCATAGAGCAATGGGGTTGAGGAAGTGATGCTTTCTCTTTACCACTCATGCCTAAAGTGTCAGTGCCATCCAAAAATGGACCAAAGTTAGGCAGAGTAGTAGAATGATGGAGTACCTGGGATACTGCCTAATGTTATCTCTCTGTTCACGGCGGACTTGCTCTTAAGATGATTAAATTGTTCTTTCTCTTTCTGGGTAAAACATTTCTTTTCTTAAGGTCCTCATAAAGTCAAATCCTTAGCTGGTTCTAGAGTCACAGAGACCCCCTAGTTTCTCTTTATGCTGAAATCCCTTTCCAGCTGTGAACTGACGCCTCTCTATTCTACCACTCCAGGTGGGTTCTCCTCGCATCTGGACAAGTGCATTAAAATGTGAACACCCTAGGAAAATTTTAAGTCATTATCAGGTCACCTTTCCTTAAGCATGTTGAAGTAAGGTGGGGTAGCATGGAGCTTCTGTATTGGTGAGACCAGAGGCCAGAGAGAGAAAGGAGCCTGAAGGGCGGAAAGCTCCAAAGTAAGAACCTGAAAGCTGGCTGGATCACTCAACAGACATCCACTCCTCGCTAAACGACTTAATTTGTATGAGTTTGTCTTTGTCCTCCTGTGTGATCTAGCTCTATAATCACTGCTGACAAACTGAAGCCCTGGCGTGTAAATGTCTCCAATACTGAGGGGCAGCTAAGGGCCAAAGAGTGTTCCCAGTCTTTCTAGCAGGGTTTATGGGAACATCAGTGGAGATCAAGGTGAGGCAGCAGGAACAAAGGCTTTGTTTTCAACTTCACTTGTAAAAGGAACTTCTTCCTCACAGGAGTATAGGACACAAAGGGTACATGTAACTACTCAGATCAATCTGCAACTTTCCTTGTTGTGACAGAACACTTGACAGAAGCAACTTAGGAGAGGAAGAGTTTATTTTGGCTCTCTGCTTAAGAGAAAAACGTAGAGCTCAATAAAAATCAATGAAAAAATTATCTAGAAAAAAAGAGAACAGAGTCCATCAAAATAGGGAAGGTATCCCAGCTGAGGCTCTATCTGTGGTGGCAAAAACTGTCGGTGTGGCCTGTTAACATGGTGCCAGCCAGGAAAAAAGTGAGAGCATAGGCTAGACCCAAAACTGAGCTCTAATCTTCAAAGCCAACCCCACAGCCACCCAATTTCTATAGGTATGTTTCACCCCGTAAAAGTTCCATAACCTCCCTCAATGGTTATGAGTACATGGTAACAATGGTACCATCTGGGGACCAACTGTTCAAACACATGAAGTTATTTGGGACACTTCACATTTAAAGCATAATGTCATATATGCACATGCATGCATATACCTATGGATGTATAAACATGCCCACATATACACACACACTAACTCTACACATAAGTGTTCTCCCTGAAATGCTCAGCAAAGCAAGCAACACACACACACATTAACTCAACATTCAGCAAAGCAGCAACAGAACTTCAGTTCTAGTCTTGCTTATTGTCTGGTAGTCTTAGATTGAGATATGAGGGACGGGAGGTGATGAATCTGTGCTCTCTAGAGCAGGAGAATTGGGTCTTTACTCTCTGTCATTGGGATAACCCAGCATAGCAGCCAGAATTGCAGCTTCTGCCAGCGACACCTCCATTGTCTTCAGCAAATGATTTAGTCACTCGACATCTGTTTCTTGACCTACAAAATGGAGCTAATCGTTGTATCTACTGTGTAGTTTTTCTGTGAGAAATGTTTGATACAGCACATACAAAGTACTTTAATCAATGTCTTATACACAATAGGTGTTCAATAAATATTTCCTAAATATGGTTTTTATTATATTATTACCACAAGGAAGCTGCCATTGCATGGTGGTGTTAGAGTTAGTGTGGACAGTGAGAATTTTGACTTCTCTTCTTATGGTAAGCCTCACAGGCACATCTGCAGATATCTCTTAGTGTACGAAGACAGAGGAAAAATAACAACTAAATGCCTCAAAATAAATCTGGGTTGAGAAGCAGAGGGGAATTGACTTCTTACGATGAAATAAAGGAGTTGCTACAGAACTGCTCCTGGAGAAACTCTTAATTTGCATCTTGACTGTTTTATTTCCTAGCTTTAGGCTTCGGTTGAAAGTATGGAACTTCCTTCTGGGTTTGTTTGTAGCACAAAAGCAAACCATATTGACTTCCTTTTCAGCACTCCACAGGCTTTGATCCCTTCTTAGCTCTCTGTCTGTCTGCTCTGACACAAGAAAACAAAATGGCGGCACTTCCTTGGTGAGAGCAGAAACAGAGTACCCTAGCTGAGTGATTCTGTAGGGTCACAGAGCGCCACCTAAACCCTACTTAGCTAGTCTGATGGGAACCAACTGGCAGACTTGGGAGCTGTGGTGTGCTTGTATGGCGTCTCATAGTTTTCTACCATTGGAGGCTGAGCCCAGGGCCTTGCACGTGTTAGACACCATACCACTGAACTACGTGCTCAGTCCACTTTCTACCTCTGTACCATGTGATATCACTGCTTTAAGAGATGCTGGCATCAGGCCTGGGGGAGGCTGGAGCAACTGTGGGGCAAGGCAACTCCAGGCTGTGGCCGGCTGGGTCTTTAATTTTGCACACATGTTCACATATGTACAGGAATCCAGCAGATGGACAGCAATCTACTGGCAAGTAGCAGTAACTCTGAATAAATTACATTGATATGGGCAGCAAATTTGCTTCCAGGGAGCAGAGACTTAGGCAAACAGGAAGAAAAGGCATTCACCTAACTTTTTTTTTTTTCTAGAATGCCAGGAAACTTAAAACAGGTCAGTGGTGAATACAAAATTAGCTTATGGCTACTCTCCAAAACTGATTTGACCTGTTTTGGAATCATCAAGAATAAGGCAAAGGAAGTTCAGTGGCCTACATCTCGATTTCTCAAGGGAGATGAGAGAGCGCACAGATTGGTGGACAGCTGCAATCCCTAAGTCACTGGTTATAGACCATATGAGTGGGTATGGCTGGAACTCCCAAGGAGGAGTCTGGAAAACTGATTTGGAGCCAACTATTGGCACAACTTACCATGCAAACGATAACCCCAGCAGATGCATTGGCTGTCGGACATGCCAGCTTGTGGGCCTGGTCACTGAAAGGGCTATATCAGATTCAGAACACCTGATGCCACATTTAAATTCTTCTGCACTTATACTGTAAGAGGGAAGTTTGGACCAAATAATGAGATGTTAAGATCCCAGCGGAGTACAAATCCACAAAATACCAAGGCTGGCGCCATCATGAACTAGGTTGCCATTGGTAGCCATACTATTGATGCCAGAACAATATCTCATTTACCAGCAGGTGCACCCTTCTTTTAGCTGCTGTGAGTGTGAGCTCCCCCTTCTCTAGGGAATTTCCCTTAGTGAAGTGTGCATATCACCAATTCTCTTGAATCCAGGGTAGACCAGAGCTCTTTATTTCACCTTCTCTGACATATGGAATGTTCCAGCAAGTCAGACTGAACTCTTTGTCTTCCTTCTGTCTGTTAATTTTCTTCTCCATCTTTCTGTAGTGTTGCCATTGATCTTTATCACTCATGGGGCTAATGTTCCTTGCCTAGTGTCCACAGAAGGAAACCTGGGAATTCGCAGGCATTGTGCATCGTGGGTCCTATAGGTGTTCCATTCTGGTGTCACAGATAATACCCCACCCAGAGTTGAGCCGTGCTTATATCAGAACTTTGCATTAGCCTTCCATACATCTGGACTTCCCTCATTCTGTCATCTCATTCCTGCTCCCCGCCGGTCCTTCTTTCAAGGTGAAAGACAAGGTTCACAGGATACAGGGCACTCTTTTTCCCTTGACATCTGGTTTGATTCTGGGCAGCTAAATAATGCCTTTGCCATGAACAACAAAAGCTAATTCACTGTGGTTTTTAAACAGCAAGTGCAAATATTTTTCCTTTTCAGCTTTGGGTCACTGGAAGGGAAAAAAACAGGGCTGAGAGAGAGATTAACCTTTTAAAACCTATTATGACTTCCCAGAGAAAATAAAACAATGGAGCATTTCCTTTCATTTGTGAGGGCCCTTTCATGAGTGGTTACCGTTGAAAGCAAGGCTAGGGCTCTGCAGCAGGGTTTGCCATTCCATTTTCACTCAGTTTTGCTTGCAGAAGCCCACCCTGATTGCTGCAAGAACCCACAAGGCCACCCTCTCTGCTTCATGTCTCGCTCAATTTTTCTCGCGCTTTTCTCCAACCCTTGCCTTTCCTCCTTCATGCAGAGGCCAGATACTCTTCTAATGGGTGGGATACAGTGCTTTCAGCAGTATTGTAGACATCATCGATGCCAGCCACCGATGTCAATGATAGATACTGAGAAGGCTGAAGATCCAGTCTGGGTCACTTATACAAGGTGGAGGCCAGAGTTGCTGTTGATTTGGGGTTCTTGTTTTAAATTCTTTTCCGTTTATTTTTAATACTATAATATAATTATATCATTGTCCTCTTCCTTTCCTTCCCCCAATATACTCCTCATTGTTCTATTTCAAATTATGGCCTTTTTTTTAAAAAAAAGATTAATTGTCACATGCATACATGTGTGCATACACACATATTCCTAATTATAACCTCCTCAGTCTGTGCAATGTTATCTGTATATATGTTTTGGGGGCTGGCTGTTGTCTTAGATAACCAATTGGGGTGCTTTTCCCTGGGGAAGACGTGCTGCTTTGAGAGAGAGTCTTACCATGTAATGCTGGCTGGCCAGAAGTTTAGTATGTAGACCAAGTTGTCTTCAGACTCAGCTTCCACGGTGCCAAGATTACAGGTGTGCATCACCACATCAAATCTGATTTGGGCTGTCTTGGTACACCCCAGAATCTCAGCACCATCTGGTTTCTTCCTGTATACAAATAAGGGGCAGAAGTCTACCACGAAAGGAACTGTGCCCATTCAAAGTTCTGATGTCTCTGAGAAGAAGGCAGTCCATTCACCTTGCTAGTTGTTCTTCAGAAACTCAGAGCTGCTTCTTTCTTTCTTTTTTTTTTTCTCTCTCATCTACTTCATCTTAACTCATGGATTTACTTGCTGGGCTCAAGCAGATGCCGTGACAACATATAGCTATTGGAGAAAGGCTGTGGAAGTCCCTGAACTCCCCTCATGCCAAAAGAAAGCCTCAAAACGGTCCAGGATTATGGATGTCTGTGCAGTGACTTCATGAGTCTTGCCTGGTCCTATTATTGTTACCTTTCGTCAATCGTTGAGCATGTTGATACAGGTGGAGCTTGTTGTTATTGGTGGTGGTGATGTGTGAGTGTGTGTGTGTGTGTGTGTGAGTGAGTGTGTGTGTGTGTGTGTGTGTGTGTGTGTGTGTTGAGAGCAGAAGGGGCTTAGAAAATCATTTGCAACCTGCAAAGTGTGAACTCTAATCGTATTCACCCCGTCATTCTCTCCCATCTCTTGGATAAGTGTGCAAATATTTGCCGACCTGTTGCTCAGCCCTCATACCAAGCAAAAGTTTCACAGCCAAGCAAACCGGTGGCATCCTGATGAGAAAAATGACTGGGGTAGCTATGGAATGGCAGGATGGAATGAATTCCTTTTTGTGACTGGGCAGCAAGTATAGGGTCTGGGTTCCCGTGGCTCCCTGGCTTTTAGTATTTGTTCAGCTTCCTATCTCTAGCAGTGTGCTAATGGTTTCCATAGCCACAGGGCACCTGGCAGAGCTTCTTAAATGAGGCAGGCCTGAGGTTCTGCATTTCTAACAAGCTCCCAGGTGATGCTGATGCTAAGGATCCTGGTAGGCAACTGCACTTGGAATTCCAAGGCTGCAAAGAAGTATCACTGTATTCTGAGCAGTGCAGAGCTGGGAATGGAATAGCACTTAGCCCCTCCTTTGGAGACAGGGTGTGTCTGAGGCTGTCCCAGTCCTGATTTGCCATTCAAGTGAACCCCAAAGGGATTAGCAACTGGCCCAGCACTTGGGTGAGACCATCTCCCCCTCCAGGGGGGTGTCCCAGAGGCAGTGCAGGGGTTGTGTGAAAATCTGCCATCCTCCTTGCTGAAGGTTGCCCCCTCTCACCCTCCCAACCCCCCTGCCCTGTATGCTGACTTAAGCAGATCAGCTTTCGGTTCTCTGGCATTCCAAGAAGCTTTGCATAAAAGAAAAGGCCTTTCCTTAAGAAGCAGAGCGGGAATCCAAGCATGGCTCTTGCCTGCTGCATGCCCAAGAATGAAGGTATTTGGGGTTTGCAGCATTTCCTGGCAAGACAAAGAGGGAGGGGATGTGGGGGAGGCCGGGCTCCTGGAGAGGGACTTGCCCTTCTGTCTGGAGCTGTTTCCTATTCTTGGGTGAAACGGCACTGTGTTTCCTGAAAAAAAAAAGTGAGCCTGTTCACAGGGACAGATGTGAGGAAGGAAAGCGCGCCTGGCCCTCATTCGCGACTGACTTTGACATTTACAGTCAGGGGCTCCTAAATTTCCGGTCCCTTGTGCTGTTCATGCTGCTTGTCCTGAATTTTGTGCTCTGAGAAGTTAGACTCCCCAGGATGGAGAGAGAGTTCCGTCTTTCTCACAGCTTTTCTGTTCTACATTGATAGGTTTTGAAGAAGGGAGAAGGGATGGTCTAATGAAGATTCTTCCAGGACAAGGGCCCGGATTGGGGTTTTGGGGAAAGGGACTGCATCTTGCTTGAAATCATCCTAGGCCTCCTCACACCTTCTCCTCCATCACTGCCGCTCCACACTGCCTCATCTCATCTCTGACTGACTTCTGACCTTCTGGGAACCCCTTGGGATCACTTTCCCACTCTGAGATTGAGTGAGGAGAGATTTATGTGCCCGAAGCTCCACCAGCAGCCTTGAGCTGAGTTCAAGTTCCCTACTCTCTCCTTTTCCCATCTTCAATGGTCTCCTGTTAAGGGTTTTAAACCACTTTGAAGGCTGCCCACTTCTTTTTCCCTTGTCCTGCACTTCCTTTCTTGATTTCATAAGGTTGGCCACACATAAGGTTGGAAAGTATTGAACTATTCCTAGTGTTCTTCCTGCTTTGGAGTTAACTCCCTCATTATAACCACAGATCATTAGTGTCATCTCCTTATTTAGGTTTCATCTGCAGACCCCACAACTGCCAGTCGGGTTGTTCCACTGGAGGTAGGCAGTGTGAGAGCTGAAACTGGCTATTCTCTTTGCCTGGATGAAACCGCTTTGTTGGACGTTGGCTGTCACTGACTACCTCTGTGGAGACTGATTCGCGCCCATCCCTGAAAACTCTCCCATTAGTCTACCCAACAGCTCTGTGTGCAGCTCTTCACGGTGTGTGTACCACCCTGCTGCCGGAGAATACTCCCTCTGACTTCCATTTGCAAGTGTGGGGATGGAGAAGCTCTGGTTTGTACATCTTGATTATCAAAGTGGATGAAGGAGGATGACTTCTGATGGGTGCCACTGAGGCCGGGGCAATGTGTCCAATGTATTTGGAATCCTGCAGCTTCCAGATTTTGTAGCGGATTTCCGAATCCCTATTATCATTCACATGTATAGTAACTAACCATCATTTGTGGGAAGACCACACTCCAGGTTAACTAAATACGGAGTTTTTAAGGGTGGATCCATGTGTCAGTATGTTTTCTTGTTAAAACCCCACAGGGTATAGCAGTGTGCAGCTAGGGTAAAGAATCACTGATCTGGAAAAGAAATACTACAATCACCCCAATCTTCGGTTTCCCTTCCCAAACCAAGTGAGACCTTTAAGAACCTAAGTTCATCCATTTTCATACAGATCAGCAGATCCAGAAGGAGTACTCAATAGCCAGGGAGCATTTACTCCTTGAGCCCGAAGGACTAGGGACAGGAGGGAGGATGGAAGCAAGAATGCTCATCAAGGAACCTGCCAGAAGTTTCCCATTTAAGGAAGTAGAAAGACCGACAGAAGAAGGCCCATCTGAATGGCTTGACTCAGTATATCCTTGAGATGCTGACAAGTTGTTGGGGGGGGGGGTGCATGTGTCAAAATGGTGAAAATGGCTAACAAGCCAGGAAGGAATGGGGACCCATGTTAGGACTGCTAGGCAGAGAGTTCAACCTCTTGTGGCTGTGAGCATCCTATGACTTTGGTTGTCTTTGAGTATTAGTCTCAACAAGAACATGACACCTCAGTTGACACTGAATGGCTCGTCTGTAGAGAGACCAGACCCTTAAATCAAAGGTGCCTTCAACCTGGGACTTGGCAGATATTGCATTCAGCATAGTAAATAGCTGAAGGGAAAATGACTGCTTTTTGTACCAACCCAAATTTTATTATACCAGGTTTCATTATAAAAATGTTAGAGGTTTGGGGCATGTGTTTATTACAGAAACAATGTAGTTACAGTGATCTTCAACATCTTTCAAGCTGGAGTCTCAACAGGAGTTTTATTTACTAGATTTAAAGCTATGGAACAATTGTTTTGTGTGATTGCCTTATAAGCACAGGGATAATTCAAGGAAAAACAACTCTCTGTTTTCTTTCCTCCTTGGCCCCTGCTGAATTTTCCCAACCTCGAGAATGGCACAGCCACCTCCCAACAATAGCAGATCTTGGAGCTGATAGACTGTGTTTGGGTGAGGCTTGAAAGGACTAGAAATATGGGCTTCAGGGAAAGTGGGGCATGGGACTCAAGTTCCCGGCTCCTGTTGCTTCTGGCTTAAGAGAGTGTTTTAGTGACTTGGACAGGTGTGTGATAACCACTTAACCACTCAAGCAAATGTGCAAGGACTAAGACACTCATGTAAACCCATAGTCAGTTGTCAGGGGGGCCCAACAACTGCTGTCATTATCTGTACTGAGATACCTAGTCATTCATATTTTTCGGGAGTAAGGCTTTTAAATCAGCACCAGTGTCAGCTCAGGCCCCTTACTTTATTCCTGAGAACTCTGCACTCGGAGGTTGATTGCTACCATCTTGTGGCAAAGGCCATTTTGTCAATTTTTTTCAGTGTTTCTGATTCGTAAGTTTATCTGATTTTTGTGTTCTTTAATAGGATTTTTACATTTTTAAAAGTATTTCTTAAAGTGGATGCTTAGTTTCTTAAAAACTAAAAGCTGGGCATTGTGGTGTACATCTGTAATCCCAGCACTCAGGAGGCTGGGGCAAAAGGATCATGAGTTCAAGGCCAGCATAAACCAAGTTCAGGGCCAGTCAGAACTACAAAGTAAGATGCTGTAGATGGATGGATAGATAGATAGATAGATAGATAGATAGATAGATAGATAGATAGATAGATAGTCAAAAACTACAAATTTATCTTAGAGCGCAGATTTAGTAACTTCCACAGCTTCTATCCTCTGTAGATCTTGCAGAGACGATGTGGCAGAAGAAAAATTGAGTTTTGGTATGTGACAGATCTGGATCTGAATCCTTACCTGTTATTTACTAGTTGTGGGGAGGGGCAAGTTACATGCCCGCAGTTTCTGTAGTTCTCAATTGGCCATCTTAATATTGGCCTTGTGTATCCTTGAAGGGGGGAATACGTGAAAGAATGCAGCTAGAGGACTTAACATGATGCATCTGTAGATGCTCAGCCCATGGTAGATATAGGTAAGAAAAATATGTAAAGTAATGCATCATTGGCACAGGCAAGAGCTTTGTGTCTGGAAAACTGCTCCCCGTTTGTATGTCTTAGGCAGAGGGCCAGGACAGTGGGTGTCCTTTCTGGATCAACCCACTTAGCCTAATGTCCTTCAGAGGCACTGGCAGATGGGACGTGAAAATACCAACAGTATGCCTAGGGGAGGGAATGAAGCCAAATGTTACACTAGATTGAGCATGCCCAGATGAACCAGAAAACTCTTGGTACAAGCATTCACCATTCAGAACCCCCCCCCCCCCCCCGACCTGCTACTGTTACTTGATAGAATATCGGAGCTGCCAAGTCCCAGACTTTGCCTCTTTCTTAGCTCCATAATGAGTTGTGTTCTGTTTTGTAGCATTTAGGGTGTATACTGTGGTCAGCACCTCAAAGGTGGTGATCGTTTGGGGAGCAAAACTTTATTAAATAGCAGCATCTCTTTCCTGGACATTGGGCTTGAATCTGGGCATCAGGCATGGCTAAGGTATGCTTCTGCACTTGAAAGCAAGGAAGATACTGACCCATTAGAGTTGAAAGGTCATACATACTATCCTGCAGTCTAGCCTCAGGGGAAAGAGAGCATCTTTCCCTTGTGAGGTGGCTTAAGAAGCCAAGTGAAACTGATGGGAGAGAGAATTTATGAAATGATTAAATTAGATAACTAGGTTATGGTATATCAAGTTTTGGGTGGCTTTTAAGATATGATGTGTTTAACTTTTGCCTGCTTGCTTTTTGTTGTTCTTTGCTTTTTTTTCTGCACTTCTGAGAGGGTGGATTTTAGAGGGCATATTAAGAATTTAGGTCAAAAATGAATAAATAGATAAAAATTTTTAAAAAAGAAATTTAGGCAGCAGATTAAAGTTCCAGGAAGCTCTAATCTGCTGGCCACACCTTCTATCGAACCATGCAGTTCTTTGTGCATAAATATATACCAAAGTGGAATATTTTCTGTCTATTTTGAAGGCAGAATGTGCTCATGTTCTCTGTAGCCCATTCAATGCCTCTGCATACTCTGGCTCCCTCTCTCCTGGGTGCTCAGTGGGAATACCAAGAGGGTCCACTCTTCTAAAGGATACTACTGATTCTGGTGGCCTTGCTAGTGAGCCCGACTCATTGATCTTATGTGTGACTAGAGCCACAGACTCCCACAGTGACAGACAAGATTTGCAGAAGGGAATTAATCTGAGTCAAATTCTGGTACTCCAGTAGCCAGATGTTGAAAGCTGGCCTCCAAACAGAGAAAAGTTACACATGTGGCCTCTGCTTTGGAGAACCTAGACCTCCCAGGAATGTAATCTTTGCTCCTTTCGTGCCTTTCTCCTACAACTGAGCTGGGAGGAAGTTTTTGATTGATTCCTAGAAATGGAGTAAATTACTTCTCTCACCATCTTGTCTCTGTGTTGTATTCACCATTCATGGAATCTGGCCATTAACAACTAGGATACACCCACCTCCTTATCTAAGTTTCTCTCTCTGGAAGCCGTCAACATTAAGTTAGAGTTGGATGACTAATTTTGAAATAAAGAAGTACTTGAAAGTAGGCCAGGGCACACACCAGTAGCCACAAAGCCCTTAGCTTGAATGGTTGAAAAATTCTGCATCACTACTAATGCTGCTTTTTGTGGCTCTTCTGAAGACCAAGGGTGATGACAGGGGCCATGAGTTTCCAGTGCTTTCCATGCCTATCTCAAAAAGCAAGCAAAAATGGCCACCAGGGAGAATTAAGATAATTGTGCATTGAGTGTTTATTTCCTTGAAAATATGTTGATTTTCAGTGCCTCTTGATTAGGCTTTTATTTTCCCTTTTTTGTACCTCATCTTGGGTTTTTAGTTGCTTCTTTTCTATTTTTTTTTTTACACGAACAACATCATGGGTAAGAAGAAGAGATTTTATTTTGAAGAACAATGATCACATTAACAAGGTGACAGCAGATAAGCTAAAAGTCACTCCATTTTCTGCCAGGGAAAAATGTTCTTTGCTGCCAAATTGCCTTCTGCCTCTCTTTGTCTATTCTACTTTTAGAGAAGGCTGGCAGGCCCAGGCACTGATGGACTCAGAAGAAATATCTAGTAGATAGCGCACAGCCTTAATTCATATAAAAAAGGAAGCTTTTTGAGTTCAGTTAAAAACAAACAAACAAACAGAAAAACAAAAAACCCCACGGATTTCCTTTCCTGTTCTGCAGCATTCTTGTGGCTACAGCTCTCCGTAGGACAATGACTTTTTTTTTTTTTTTTTTGCCCTTGGTCCAACATATCAAACAGAAAATAGCTTTGAAATCTGAAACTTGGTAAAAGGCAAAAAAAAAAAAAAAACCCTAATTCATTGCACTTTGGTAGACATATAAGCGTAGGTAATGTTCTGTGGGTACAGAATTTGCCCTACTTCTTCCCCTTTATTTGGAGCAAAGCTGAGGAACCCAACTCATCCAGAATTGCATAAAAGAAAGGCGAATAAGTGCATGATTAGGTCTTCAGGAATATCCACCTATAAAATAGGGGGGAAAACCCTCCAAATTTCAAATCAACTGGGGAAAGAAAAAAGTCAATAAGGAATAGAAGGGGTGAAAGGAACAGAAACTTCCTGATATATATATTATACATAATATTATATGTTATGTATAATATATATATTATATACATTGTGTGTGTGTGTGTAGGACTTTGTTAAGCAGGAAAAATAATCCTATGGTTATTACATCTAAGCTTTGCTTTCCGCCAAATCTTACAGAATTATGAAGATAGAGTGAAATATTGAAAATAAAACACACGGGGCTGGAGAGATGGCTCAGCGGTTAAGAGCACTGCCTGCTCTTCCAAGGTCCTGAGTTTAATTCCCAGCAACCACATGGTGGCTCACAACCATCTGTAATGAGGTCTGGTGCCCTCTTCTGGCCTGCAGGCATACATGCAGACAGAATATGGTATATATAATAAATAAAAAATAAATAAATTAAAAAAAAAGAAAATAAAACACACAGCACACTGACTGGAACATGATAAAGTTGGCTTTTGTAAAATTGGGAGGTGCTGTTGGAAGCATGTGAGAAAAGCCTTCAGGGTCCTTCATGGATAAATGATGTTATAATCATTATGTGTAATTAAAGCTTTCTTTTTCTCTGACTTCCTTGCCTCTAATCTTATTCTATTCTTTTCTGAGGCTGGATCTCATGTTTTATATCTTGGCACACTCTGGTTATTATCAGCATACCTCTGGCAAAATGAAAGCAGACCTAAGTACATAGAGAAGAAGAAGATGTTTTTAACCCCACTCTATTTCTTAATGCAACATCTCTCATATACTGACTTGCAGTTTCACTTGTGGATGCGTGTTTGGCTGAAGATGTCAATATCAAGCCAATAGTCTGTGCTATCACTTTCTCCTGGGTCCTTGCTTTCAACAACTTCAAGACATACTCACTCAGGTTATTATTTTTCTTTTAATCTGTGTATCCTCTAGCGATTTTATTTAGGTTGCAAAGGAGAGGTGTTCAGGGAAAGAAATGATGGAATTTATTTCTCTTAAAGTTTGTCAGCTAAGATGGGACGCTATGCTGGCTAGTTTTTACATCAACTTGGCACAAGCTAGGGTCATCTGGGAAGAAAGAATCTTCATTGAGAAAATGCCTCCATAGGATTGGCCTATAGGCAAGCCTGTAGGACATTTATTTTTTTAAAATTAGTGATTGATATGGGAGGGTCCAGCTCACTGTGGGTGGGGTGACCCTGAGCTGATGGTCCTGGGTGCTATGGTAAGAAAGCAGGCTGAGTAAACCATGAGGAGCAATCCAGTGAGTAATACTCCTCCATGGTGCCTGCACCAGTTCCTGCCTCCAGGTTTCTGCCTTGAGTTCCTGCCCTGACTTCCCTGGATGATGGGCTGCAAAACTATAAGATTAAATAAATCCTTTCCTCCTGAAGTTGCTTTTGGTCATGTTGTTTTTATCACAGTGATGGAAATCCTAATTAAGACAGAGGCTAAGTTTTGTTTTGTTTTTCACCAAAAGTGATTATGCACTGTGGTCCAGGATCATTCATTGATATTTGGGGCTGAAAGATTTGTGAACCCAATAGTTGGGGGAAGCTAGGATGTTAGTATTAAAAGTCATTTAGTGACTACTTTTTATATGCACCTCAGGATTATTCTAATTGCTGTCATCGGTGACCTTCATAACAACCCTCTAATGAAGGCATAATTACTATTGTCATTCCCTAGATCTGGAAAATGAAGTTTAGAATGTTACATAAGGCCACTCGAGATGTTGCAGAGCCAGAACATAGATGACCCCAAAACTTTTGCTTTTCACACACTGCCAGTAGAGATCTGAAAATAACAACCCCCAAACTCAACGTGGGGCAGTGTCACACAATGTCTTGGGAGAAGTGAAAATGCTCAGCACAATTAAAAGTTCAAAGATGTGCTGTAGTCTCTGCTACAGTCCCAATGAAAAACATCTGGAATAGGAAAGTGCTTAGATCCAATTTGTAAGACTTAAAAACTGAGCAGCAGAGATGGTCTCCACTAAATGTGAGACTGGGTTAGAAAGAGATATCCTTTGGAAAAAGACAGATCCAATGGTGTCCTGTGTATTGAGAAAAGAGAAGAGGCTGGGTAAGGTCTGTTACGCTCTCCTTCGATTTCATTCGTGACTCCAGAACTTTTGCTAATAAACTTGACTGAATGCAACAGATATGTTTGTTGCCCAGCATACTGTTCAAGTATTCATTTCTTAGGAGAAGGTTGTAAATGTCTCGTGGGATCATAAAAGGTGATAGATTAACATGGACTGGAGGTTGCGGCAGGTCAAGAAGTGACCATGCAGAGTTTCCCACATGGTTGCATGGACGGGCTGGCAGGTCAGCAGAAAGAGATGGTGTTTTCAGTGATGAGAAAGAAGACAGCTTGTTCTATCATTTTTTTTTCACCTCAGCACTCTGGTGAAGATGCTGGGAGAGATTATAACGTCTCTGGGCAATATAAAAAGTAGATAGTATGATTGCAGCTATTCTTGAAGTTCTTGCAACTACAGACAAATGAGCAAAACAACAACAACAAAAAACCCGTATTTCCTTTCTACAATTAGTTATCTGTATATCACCATGTGCCTTCCCAAATTTCACAAGGGCCTCCTGTTGCTGGGTAGCCATGAAGCTGCCCTGGGCTAACAACGCCCCTTGTTGGCTGGCTAGAAGAATTCTTAGACTCCACATTTTTCCCCCTTAATGTTTGTTGCTGTTGTTGTTGTTTTTTCTTTAACTGCAGAATGATAACGTGCACATCATGGAAGCTCTTTGCTTCAGCCTGATTTTTCAGCCATGCAAATTTGCTTGTGCTTCCCAAGCACAACGTGCCCTCTCCAATACCTCCCAATTCTTGTGCTCTGTCCCCACTCCAGAATGGTTTGAGACATATTCCCTCTGGCTCTCTCCTAGGTAGTATGGAAGCAAGCTCAAGGCTTGAACTAAGAAAGGCTACAAATGTTGCTGGAGTCAGGCTTTTAAAAATTCAGGAAGTCGCTTGGTAAAATGCCTTTTGCGGGGGGTGGGGGGAGACATACAATACCCATTTAATTCCAAATGCAGAAAAATCATTTGGAGTACAAATCAGAAGTCTTTTCTCTATTTTTTTATACTCCTTATAAACTGTGCCAGAGTTAACTGAAAGAGACTCCCCTTACATTTTTTTACCCTTTCCCAAAGAAGAAAAATGAACTAAATGAATTAATTCCTGCAGTATTGTAAACGCCAAATGAAAACCGCCTTCAATGTGCAGATGAGAATACTGCTGTAGTTATCTGTGTGTTTGTTTAGCTAGAGGACACTTAGATAAAAGACAAATGAAATCATTCAAAGTTCAAAGGCTCTGATCTTTGGTAGGAAATAAGCCCAAGCACCCACATGTTAAGATAGTTGAGTAGTTAACTAATACATTATCCACCAGCATTTTCTTCAGAAGAAATAGCTTTTGCTGAAACTGATGGGCACTCCAAATGCTGAACATTTTTCCTCTTAAATAAAGTTGGTAATTAACGTCATGATTAAGAGCCCAGACTTGGGAGTCGCTTTCACTCTTTTGAAATTCTATCATTCGGCTAAGACTGAGAACCACGGCTCGAAGTACTTAGTTGTAGCCATTATTTCTTCCTTTCTGAGATAATTCAATTTGGCCCTAATTTAGTTGATAATTATTCCTTCCTTCATTTCAAGCATCTCCATCTGTAAGTCTCCAAAGGGCGTGGGGAGGGGAGGGTGGACAGCTCTCTCCCTGCCTCCCACCTGCATTTCTGAGTACCTTGTCTCTTAAGAAGATAGCTGTGGCTATCACAAAGCTGACATCAAATTCTAGATGGGGGGGAGGGAGAGAGAGAGAGAGAGAGAGAGAGAGAGAGAGAGAGGGAGGGAGGAGAAGGAAAGAAAGAAGGAAAGGAAAAGAAAAAATATCAAAAGTGTCATTTTTCTTGTTCCACAATCTGTAGTTCCCTAGGTTAGGCTTCGGCATCTGTAGCCTTTAAATAAATCATTTGTTCTCTTCCTTCAATTCCCCAATTATTTCTTGAGGGTGGCTCTGGTCCCCTCATCTTGCTGATTCTTTACCTCAAACTGTGTATTTGAACATCAGCCTGGCAAGCAGGAGCAGAGAAGGGAGGTCAACTTCCAGAACTGTGTCTGAACTGGGACATTCATGGGGTCTATTGAGGGGAGGTGAAGACTTTGAGGTTTGACAAAGGTTCCAGTCTTCAGAAAGATTTGGCTTTTGTCGTATAATGCATTTCTTTATCATGGTCCTGTTCAAAACCAATAATTTTTTTAAAAAAAATTATTTGTTTATTATGTATACAGTGTTCTGTCTGCATGTATGCCTGCAGGCCAGAAGAGGGCGCTAGACCTCATTACAGGTGGTGGTGAGTAACCATGTGGTTGCTGGGAATTGAACTCAGGACCTCTGAAAGAGCAGTCAGTGCTCTTAACCGCTGAGCCATCTCTCCAGCCCCAAAACCAATAATTTCAACATTAGTATCTGTTTGAAGATATGACCAGGAATTTATTTTTGAAAAGTTGTATCAGCCAGCTTTTTCCACATAACCTATCACTCCAATACTTTTAATAGATAGCGAATGGAAATGAGGATATGACCACTCCAAGACATGGTTGAGGAGAAGGTTTTTATTGTAGATATGAGGGAGACTACAGCCAGAGGTATTTGAAGAGAGAAAGTATGGCCAGTAGACTGAACCAGGCCAGAGAGGAGAGAGAAGTGGGGAGACTGAGAGAGGAAGAGAGGAGAGAGGGCCAAGAGAGCTAAGAGAGAGCCAAGGGAACCAAAAAAAGGAGACAAGAGAAGACCCAGTAGAGCACATGGCCCAAATGGCAGGGTTATATAGGAAAGAGAAGCTGGGGGAAGGGAAGGAAAGTCTCTGGGTTGGAGAGGTTAGGGTAGGGGGCAGGGTGATAAGTGCTGAGCGGAGACACAGGGACTGAGTGAGCCCAGAGGCCAAGCAGACACTTTGGTATGCTAATAGCCTCCGCAGTTAGCCATTTGTTATGAGTTTCTTTGCGACCTGACAGGTAGGTTTTCTGTTTAGGGATTGCTTGGCCCAATTAAACTCTATAACACATGCCTATGCAACAGGAGTTGGTCAGCTAAGGTTTGAGACCTAGGGTGGACTCCTACACTTGCCTGGTTGATAGCAGACTGTGATCCAAGACAAGTGTGTGTGTGTGTGTGTGTGTGTATGTGTGTGTGTGTGTGTTGGACCTTACATGTCTCATTACCCAGAAGGCTTGTCCTGAATCCTTTGTAGTGATGCAGCAAGTACAGTTAGCAGAAATTCTAAGGCTTCGATGGTCCAGGGTCAGAATGTGTGTAACATCATTTCTATTGCAGTCTATTGGTCAAATGAAGTCATAAGACTGCTCAGAAATAGACTGTTGATGGGAAGAACTAAAAAGTACCACAGCGATTTCTGAAATTTACCATAATAACCAAATAATTTGCAAGTTTTTATACATGTAAGTCAAAATGACCCCCAAGTTCTTCCGATAATAATGAATCTCCTGCCTACATTCAAATAGGAAAGAACGATGTGGACCTTTCTCATGGCCATAACAATGGACTACTGCCCATGAAATTTCCATGGGTCATAGCAAATGCAGAGCTATCCAAAAAGGTGAAGTAAAGGGGAAAAAAATATGGACTTGGGAATATCACGTAGAACTGAATTCACACTCTATATTGCCACCTTGTCTGGATGCCCGTGGGCAAGTGACTTAATCTCTTTGAGCATCAATTTTCTCAACCATAAAACAGGAATGATAATTATTAAGGCATAGGACTGTTGGGAGGACTAAATGGGATTGTGGCGTAATATCCAGAACCTAGTAAAGAGCCATCTCATGTCAGTCATGCCATTGCTTTCTTTGTCTCCTTACATTTGTGAAATGCACGTGCAGTGGGCATGGTAACTGTCTTTTACTTGGAATCAAAGCAAATTTGTTCCTTTCCCGGCCAGATACCAGCCTGTCTTTTTATCCATGTGTTACTTATATTTGAGACATGACTTTGATAAAATATTTTTAACCTGGAATCTTGGCAGTGTTTGCAAACATAACTTACAGTTAACAATTACAAACAAACAAACAAAAACAAAAAAAACCCAAACCTTAGATTTTGTGCTATAAATTATTTTATAGTTTTAAATTGGGCTTAGCTTTTATTCCTTATGCTCTGAATGGATATACTATGGGATATCTGGGGAACCCACTGTCATAAAAATCCTTTGAAATAATAGGAGTTGGGGAAGCCTCTGTAATCATGTTCTTTCAGAAAGAGTACATTGCGTTTGCACTTGGATAAGGTTTTTTGAAAATAACCAGGAGTTCCAAGTAGCAAACTTAGTCTTTGGGGGCCAGAGGAAGCCAGGTTGGACAAAACCTCTGCTTAATACTTCTGCTCAGATGCAGTCCATAGGGTTCCATTTTGGCTACATCATCATAATTCCCACCAAAACAGCACAGAATGATAATGGTTTTATTTATTATATTATATGCATTGCTACTGTATGCAAAGTTTTATAGCTTGCTATAAATCCAGAGGGATTATCACAGCTGTTACTTATTTTAACAGGTCACAATACAGTAGTTTATGCCAGATGGTTTGGAGAATTTGGAGAGAGAAAAATCTATCCAGGCAGCCATATAGATACTAACTTAGGTATTGGTGCTCTGAAATTAATTTGCATTTGTTGTGATAAGGGCTGAGGATAAAGATCAGTGGTAGAGCACTTGACTAGCATGTGTGAGGCCTAGGGTTCAATTCCTACTCTGGAAAACAGAGCAAAACATTTGTTGTTGTATAAGATTTGTATGAATAAACAATAATCCTTTATGAATGAGCGATCCATTTTTATATTTTGGTGATGTCTTGTGAACAGGAGTGGGATAGCAGCAGTTCTAATGGCTGCTACTAGAATAGATGAGAAGTAAAATTTAGCCACATCCATATCGATGGAGGAGATATTCAATAGCTCCAAGGAAATAAGCCTAGGAGGTAAAACTGAGTCTCCATTTTGGGTCTTAGTACATTTTAGAGCCAAAGAGAATAAGGCTAAGAAGTAGCTCTAGGCAAACACCAAGAGCAGGTGAATGTGCTGGAATTGGGATCCCTGTGGTCACTAACAAAGTCATCTTGGGATAAAATGTTTTCCCAGATATGAACATGTTTCTGCCTTTACAGAGACTGATGTTTATGGGCATAGTTGTCAATTACAAATGCTAAGCAGAAATGTGAAGAATAAATAAATACTGGCAATTGAAAATTACTTTGGAAAGTGTTTTGGTCTCCAGGTCTCATGGAATAATAGTCAGAATGAAAGACCTAGAGAAAAACTGGTAAATGATCTCTACCCTTCTTGTTATTTTTAGGGGAAAAAGCAGAGGATCTTTAAATTGGATCATACTTTTTCTTTCAACAACAACCTAACCCTGAAAATTAGACTGTCCCTTGGCCAACTCTACGCTCACTCTCCTTGGTCAGGCCTCACTGATTCCTCTTCAGATTTCCATTTCATGCTGGGAGAAGACCATATTCTCACAGTTCAAAATAATTCAGACTCCAGGTCTAACACGTGGCTGAATTTTCTTGGTAAATTCTCTGTAAATACGAGCATTATGTACCGCCTCTAGAACTAGATAAAATTATGTAGCATTTTACAATCCATTTTCCCAGCTCCTACAAAACAGGTTCCAACTATGATCTGTTGGCACTAACGAAATGCTCAATTAAGCAAAAATGGTGAATTTTAAAAATGGATATTCTGTGAATGTTAAGGGCTAGAAGTTGATCCTGTGCTATGGAATCCCCACACATAGCTGGGAGAAGAAATAAAGCTTGGACAATGCATAGAGTGGACAGTACAGAAGAGCTTGTTCTTCTCGGAGCTTCTGAGCTTCCAATGACTAGCATTCTGGAACACAGGCCTACCTAGGTCTGGAAATAAGCGAAAGCTTCCAGAGAAGGAAGTTTTTCAAGGCTGTAAAGAGTTGTCAGTGAGCCTGTGCATTTCATCCTGAAGGTTCTTGCTCAGACGATTAGTTTCTTAGTGGACAGATGTCACCCGGCTATGGGTACATTTTGTAGTCAAAGAATGTGAAGCCAGAAAGTAGCTCCAGGTAGGCATAAGGAGAGGGTACACATGGTGGAGGGAGAGGTGAACTAAGCCCACTGTGGATTCTCACTATAGGGAAGGAGCTAAGAGGAGGGTGAGAGGAATGACAGCTGAGAACTAAATATCAAAGAACGAGCGTCTTAGAAATGTGTTACCATAGAGACCAATAATAAGCCTTCTTAATAAAGACCCTAAGTAATCAGCAAAGCATTAAATTGTGTTTTCTGTCGTCTGATTAAAGAGATAGGAAAATGAATTACTCAAGGTAGGCAAATTCGGGAATAAAATCTCCAACATTTCAGTGGCTTATTTTTCACTTAGCTGAGTCTAATGCAGGTCATTGGCTAGACATTTGAGTACCTATCCTGGGGCTCCACTGCCCCCATGGAGCCTCTGTTCAGCCAGCAGAGAAGAATATAGTAGGGACAGGGTAGGAGTTTTGTGGGCGGTACCTGGAGACACATTCCTTTTGCCAGTGTTCCATTGGTCAGTTCTTCTGTTTCCTACCTCATGCTGGCGAAAGGATTCTATCTCACCTCGGATTAACAATACCAGTGAAAAAGAAGAATTGTGTTTGAACCACACTGTCAGTCAGAGATTCAAAAACTAGAGTCCATGACTAAATCCCACCTAGGCCCTGGTTTGTGTGAACAACACAACAATTTATTGGAACATATGCATTCTTTTTGGCTGCTTTTGAGCTACCACAGCAGACAAGAGTGGTTGAAGCAGAGACCTCATGACTTGCAATGCCCAAAATACTTTCTGTCTGACCCTTTCCAGATAAAACTTGCTGTCGCTCTTTACTAGTCTAAGGGAGGACACATGTGCAATTCTTTCTCCTGAGACCTGGTATCCTTGCCTTTCAATAGAAAAATAAGCATGACACCCACATGGACTTGGGTATAAACTAAGTCCTTAGAATGTTAGCTCCAAAGGGCATTGGCCTCTGCTCTGTCTCTTCTAGCAGCTAGCACAATACTTGACAGTGTTTCCACTTGAACCACTGAGCCATAGAAAACTTCAGGTACCCTAACCACGGCACAGATCACGGGAATTCCCCCAGGGGAAACACATACAGTATGAGCCCCAGACACAGGAAGATCCTTCCTCCCTTCACTGACCTTCCCTTATATGTCAGGCACCCACATCGTGTTTTAGGACTGTTGTTTTATTCCCCTGAATTCGATATCCTTACGTTCATTTTACAACTGTTAGAGAAGTTAAAGAATGCTACCAAAGCCACACTTGCTAATGGATATAGAAGCTAGGATTCTTTCTGAGAGTCTTATTTTTTTTGAAGGGTTAAAGAAAAAAAAAGACTTCTCTCTTTCTGAGTTCAAAGTTCATATTTGTTTTCTTTACTCTGTAGGACTTGCTAAAACCCTGTTCAAATTGAAATAATCTCATCACAGCGATTCCATCACCACTATTAAGAGCTACCTAAGTATTGAACATTTCAATATGCAGGAGCAAAGAACTGGCTAATTTCATCACCCTGTGCAGTTCTGCACTCTCGTTGTCAAGGTTCCCCCCTGATGGAGCAGCCCTGAAAACCTAGAGCAAGAAGCTCATTTGCTTGAAGTGTGTGATTAGTGACTTGGGCATCAGCCACCTGCAGTCTTGTCCAGGATTGCTGTGGAGGGTAGTCATTTTGTTCACCCGTACATAAATTCTCTTCTTAATACCTGGGAAGTTGGAGCTCACACATGATGGAGCCTTGCTCCTATTGAAGTTGGCCTGAGAGCTTGCTACCACAAAGAAAGAGTCACTGAGCCTCACCCTCAGTGTGAGGCAGCAAGGCAGCAAGCCTGGGTAGCAGCTTGTGGCTATCATTTCTGAGCCCCCTCCCACCCCCCAACCCCCCCACCCCGGTTTCCTTCTGCTGCTGTTGCTGGTTCTTCTAGTAGAAGGGCTAAAGAAAAGAATCCTTTCTTCTCCCCATCCCAATCCTCCTATGGGTAGCTTTTCCCCCAGATTCTCCCCAAACTCCCCAGATCCAGGTCTGCTCTCCTCTTTAATGCCGTTGTGACATATAGTATCTGTATTCTTGATCACACTGTGATCCTGCAATTCTGTCATTCCCTAGCTTCCGATGTGGGACTTATCCCCATCCTGACTTCCTGTTTCTCTAACTCATCTCTTCCTCTCGGTCACTTCTTCCTTTGCCTACTCACCCTTTAAACTTTGGGGTTTAAACTAGGAAGGTTCTCTTTCCCTTATCTTCCTTGCCCTGGACACACTGTCTTCCTTGGGAACTCCTGCCAGCTTCCCTGCCCTTGCTGGCTGCTGGAGGCCCTCCAAGCCTTTTGGCATGAGCAGGGTTGGAGGAGCGCTGCCAACACAGATGAACTTGGGTTCAGTGTGATTCTTCATGTGACCACAACCATTAATTCATAGTAATGCCAATTAGGAAATAGTCTTTACTCAGTGCTCCTGCATACCCCGTGATTTCTTGTGACCTTGGCAAAATGTGTGCCTCACCACAACTGTGAAATATGCAGGAGTTAAAGGCCTCGTGGACAGAATGTTGCTCATACATGCAAATCTGCCCAGGGCATCAACCTCCCCATTTACAAATAGACAGCCCAGTCAGAAAATAGTCAACCAGCTTCCCCTAAATGAGTTTCAAAAGCCTCAAGACAAATGAACAAAATCGGGCATTCCACAAGGCATCTTTGGGTAATTTCATTCACTGGTTTCCTCCTTGCTATATATTAGATTGTATCTCATAAACGTTGTTTTAAGTGGCCCTAAATGACTCTGCCTTCTACACTGGCTTGTTATATATAGAACCTGCCCGCCTAAGGCATGGACACACAGTGTCATGGTTTTTAATCCTGATTCAACCTCGGAGCTGGTCTAGTAAATCATCCTTCCCTGGAGATTAATACACGGCTGCAAAGGCATTGTCCTTGCAGTGTGTTTAAGACAGGGAAGAGTGAGTTGTGTCTAGATGTGAGGTTTCAGAGTCCAGAGATGAATGGAGGGAGGGGATGCAATGCCACATTTTTTCCCCTGCCCCTCAACCCCTGTTATATGCCAGCAATGCTATAGCTGATAGCTATAGCTCAGTCCTTTTGCTTTAGAAGGTGGGCTTGCCATGGTTGGCATCTCCAATTCCTCTGCTCTGGCCAGAGGCTGGGGACAGGGATGTGAGTGGGGAGCCACGGGGGTGCGGTGCTGAGCAACCGCGGTGGGTCCAGCCTGTTGGTGATGTGCAGAGTCTGCTGCCACTCTGGGTAACGCGCAGCCCCAGCGGTCGCACTATCGCACAGGTACAAGAAATCCGGATCCGGGATCCTCCGCAACCCCCAGCTCGTGGAAGCGCACAAGCCGGCTCCCGCGCGCCGCCGAGTTTCGGGCTGGGGGCTGAGACCTGCAGATCACTGCGGCTGGCAGCAGGGGACAGATTCTTTCTAGCCAGGTTCTCTCTAGCCCAGTGGAGACCGGAGATGTTCGCGGAGCCGGGCGGCTGTCTGCGGAGCATTGGTGCAGCCTTGCCTACTGCCCGGGAGGTTTGGCTGCCGCAGTCCTCCCCATTCTCTGGGCTGTAAATCGAAGCTGTCTATGCGGGCCAGGAGCTCGATCCCAGCGTGGACCCGGGGCTTCGTCCCGCCCAGGTCTCCCGGCACCTGATTTCCCAGTGGTCAATTAGGTGGCTCAGCCTGCAGCATTGAAGCAGTGGAGGGGCCAATGCCCCTGCTTTGATGGAGCGCGCCGTGCGCAGAGACCTCCCCAGTCGACTTCCTCATCAGAAGGCAGCATCCATTCATAATTCTCTCTCTGCCTGTGGACCGAGTTAGACTGAAACTGGGCATGGATTCCTGCGATCTCTCTTCTTGCATCTGAAGGAGAAACTAAGATAAAAGAAAAAAAAAGGAAGGGGGAATGCGGTCGTAACGCACCAAGGCGCTGGAAAGCCCCCCTCCCGCCCCCGAGAGGCCTCTCCTTTGCGGGGAGAGGGAGAAGAGGCAGATCCCCAGCCCAGCGCCCCAGCCAGCTGCTGCTTCGCTGCGGAGCCGGCACGCATGCCTACCTCACCTGACGGTCGCATTCCCGGGGAGCCGGCACGGGGCCCGGCGGCGCGCCCAGGGCGCACGGGCGGTAGGATTTCTGCACCTGGCGAAAGATGCGCGGGCGGCTTGCCCAGGGCCGAGCCCGAGCCCGAGCGGACACCGGGGGAGGCTAGCCTCGGCGCGGCACCCCACCGCAACCCCCCGGGATGCTCCATGACTCGCAGCCCAGACCACGCGGGTGTGTGTGAGAGGGGACCAGCTTGGGGGGGAAGGGGTATAGGCAATTGACAAAATTTTAAACTAATTTTTCGCACCTCTGGGTTGTGGGTGAACTTGTGGGTGGAGGAGGCATGGACGGCAGCCCAGCCGCGCGCTAGCCGGAGAGGAAATCCCCGCAGCTGAGGTCTGAGAGAGCCTGATCCCCTTGGCAAAGCTGAGTGAGGGTGAGCGGGCGGTCAAGGTGGACCACACATAGCTTGGAGGGACAAATGAAACCCTGTTGGGTTTCGAGGGACATTTATTATTATTATTTTTTTTAAAAAGCATATTGCAGCTGCAGCTTTGAAGTTTGCCGCCGCCTCCCCACCCCTCTACCCCCATCTCCGGGTTTGGGGCGGGGCGCCACTTTTCCAAGCTGCTGTCCAGACCCTTAGCAGCTGGGTGGAGGGGTCGGCAAAGGCTGCAGTGTCTGGCGTTGGGCTGCCTGAAGGGGACATGGGGACTTGAGGGCACTGGGAGTGGAAGAGCGCCCTGAGGCTTGGCCTTGGGGGAGGGTGTTCTAACCGCTGAGAGAAGTAGGGGATCCCGCTTGGGGTTCTCTCCTGTTTTCCTGCTTTGCTACTTAATGTTGGGTGACATTTTGCCTGTGCAGGGGTTTCACTGTCATGGAGCTGTGACGCTGGAAGGCAGAGGAACTGTTAGGATGGGCTGGAGGAAAGAACTGAGAGAGCTGGAGCTTTTCAGTTTGTGGCAGTGTTAACCCTATCGATTCTGCTCCCTTGGAATACCTGTCCCAGGAGGTCACTATCCGTGGCCATAAGTATGGCTGCCTGGTTGATCAGCCTTGCCGGCTGGTGAGCCAAAGCTGGACCAAGCCAGGAATGCGTTTGCAGTAAAGGAGCAAAGCCCTACTGGCCTCCCTCAGGGGAAGGCTAGGCAGACCTGGCCATTGTGGAATAGTATTCTGTCATAGCCTAATATGCTCTTGAGTTTGGAAGCTCTTGTTTTATGGGTTTTCTATTTTGCAGTTGTGTGCCCCTCGGTCACCAGTTTGTTTTTCACAGCTGCATGTGAGCAAGGCAAAGATAACAGCATCTAAAAATAGCCCTGCGGCTGGAGATGCGGCTTGCTTTGACCCCACAATTCCAGGGCTGGGGTCTCCTTTCCCAGTTGCCAAACTTGAACTGCCAGATAACCTGAGAGTGGAGCCACACAGGCTCCAGGCTGAGGTCAAGGCTGGGAGACTGGAGTGCTGGTCTGTGTGCAAAAGGGCAGCAGCTCTGCCAAGCCTCATCCCTTCCTGTGGGAGACCCAGAGCAACTGGGCTGCAGGATTGGAGGATGGGAACCTGGAAAGGGATTCCTTCCCTGCCCCCATTCGTGGACATTTGGGCTTTACATTCCTTCTGAGTTGCACCCAGCGTTATACATGGGGCTTCCTACTCTGTGTTTCAGGAGCCAGCAGGCCACTCCTCCCACCTTAAAGGAGTTGGGCTTTGAATACAGGGGTATCAACGGGTCCAGGTAGCACTGAAATCATGCCAGCTTCATAGTGTAGCCAGGGTAGCACTCCTTTCATTCCTGGTGTTCCAAACGGTTCAGCTTTTCTGAGGGAGCCTGCCTTCAGCTACTGGGGCAGGAGCCACGTGGAATGGATTCATGAAGGGGCTAAGGAATTTTCAGTAATGGTGGCAGATAATAGGAAGTCCAGGTCCTCTTCTAGGAGGCTTAGATCTTGTGACCCTGTTGGGCCTCTTCTATTATTTATTCTCAAAAGCCTCCATTTCTCCCATGTTCACTTTTCTTTGGTGCAAGGGTGGCAAATTCCAGCATTAAATAAAATGAACTCTGTTTTCCTGATTTGGTTGAATAATGGGACTTCACTGGTAATTGCTGAAAAATACAAATGGCCATTTAAGTATAGCGAAAAGAAGCAGATTAAAAAGCAAAGGTGTGAATGCCCGGCACTGGTTACGGGCTAGAGCCAGAACCTCTCAGGTGGTTTCTCTCTTTTCTTTCAAAGTGAATGTTGATTTTGAAACTTTGCCTTAATTTTCCGTAGGTCGCAACTGTAATCCTTGGGAAATATTAAGATAACAGTTTTGATCTATCTAAAGGATAAGGGCAGACAACAGAACACCTGAGAAATCCATCCTTCTTCTGGGCTTCAAATAACTACTGGTTCCTCTTAAGCATTGCTTTCATGTTTAACTCCCTAAAGAAACACGGAAGACAAATGACAATTAAATGCCTCTCAGCGACCCAGTGTGGGGGCAGCCTCATTTGGCCTGCTTGGAAGAGTCGAGGCTTAGATGTAGAAGCTTAGGAAACTGTGAGTTGGAATTCAGATTTCCCAAGTCCATTCATTGGTTTGGCTCAACCTGTAACAAATGATATGTCAATGATCTCTAGCTCTTAGGTCAGTTTCCTCTTGAAATCAGAACCTGGATTAGCAATTAACTAGGGGCCCATAAAGAGCATATCATTCAAGGAAGGCAACATATAAACCCTAAACCTCAGACAGATAACACAACATTCTTATATAAAGAAAATCTAATCAGCTGTGGGTTTTCCTGTGATAAGCAGCCTGATCTTGTCCCCTCTTGTGGCTTTCCCATTCTCTGGAGGCTTGGAGTCCCTGCTGGGTTCTCTGCAACAGAAGAAAATGAGATTGTGGAAGGAGCACTCATCCAAGTTCATGGCCAGAGCTCAATCACATGACCAATGTAACTGCCAGGGGTATAGGAAGGATAGTCTTGTGCAGTCTGTGCATGACTGATATCTTCTCTGGAATAAAGAAAACCCCTTGTCCCTTCCACCTCTGCTTTGGTGTTTTGAGCTCGACCAAATTCAGTTCGGATCTCCATCTTAAAATTGATGGCACTTATACTTTCCTCTTTCCACCTCAAAGAGATTTGTAAAGGTGGAGAAACAAAAGGCTCTTAGAGGGACTATCTGGTTCAACCCCTTTAGATAGTCTCTGTCATTGGTCCCATATTCTAGATAACTTTTCCTGCATCGTGTAGCTAGTTTAAAGCAGGGCTGAAGTGAGAGCCTAGATCCACATTTCTTGGCTCACACTGCCTTCACCACGCCATACTGACCCTGCCCTCTTAAGAGAGCAATTATATAGGATATAGTTTCTGAAAGCTGGCACCCTTTCCTAGTGTGTAGTCACTAAAAGAGCTATTTATATGATTTAAAATCCGTGTGCATTTCTTCCCAATTCCTACAGTACAATCATTTACAGTTAGGCAAAGAGTAATCAGGCATTTATCCAGGCTGTATACATATATTCATTCACTCCTCACAATAATCTTAGGAAGTAGGAAGTGTAATGACTCCCATTTACAGGTGAGGAAATGGAGGTGTAAAAAACCAAGTTGCTTCCCAGAGGTATTTTGGTAAATAAATGACAGATGGGAAGTTCGATTCTGAGCAGGACCACTCTGGCTTCTTTTACTATGTGTCCTCACTGATCTGGCACATTTCTTGTCCAGTCCTTTCTGGGGTATGTAATTGACATAAACCATGATACTCAGGGTTTAACATTCTTAGTTCTAGTGAGTGACCTTGAAAGTGGGTGGCAGGGAGTTATTTGCAAATTTGTTGAACTGAGGCTCTGAGCCCCAAGCCTATGAAATTAACACAAAGTATTGATCTACTTAGTGAAGAAGCTCCACCCCCAACCTCCAGCTCTGGCAGCCTGGTGAGGCTTGCCTGCCTTCCTTCTTTCCTCCCTCCCTCCCTCTTTCCCTCCTTTTCTCCTTCCCTTCCTCCCTCGTTTCCTTCCTTTATTTTTTCTTTCAACAATTTTTATCTAGTCATCATTGTGCTGTAGTAACTGTTGTAAGAGAACCCAGAGTTTGTTTATTTGTGAGAAGTGGCCATAGGATGAGAAAAGACTGTTGTGACGTTGAAGGGTAGTGAGTGGACATGGTGAGGTGGGTACTTGACCTTGAGATTGCTCCTACTTTTTACTGTTGCATGAGAAATTACCCCAAGCATTATTGGCTTAAGCAATAGCTGCTTATAAGTTGGTGTTGAATTCTGCAGTCTGGGATGAATTTAGCTAGCCATTCTGGCTAGGCTTTCAAATGGCAAGTCAGATGGCATGTCACCTGGGGGTTAGATTCCCACAAGATGTCCAGTTGACTGTGCTTCTGTCCCCTTTTCTGCACAGTTGCAGGATTTTCCCTTCTCACCTACTTCTGCAGGGTAGCTGGATGACTTGCCTGACAGCTAATATTCTGTCCCCAAGAATCTAGAGGTAGAAGCTGTTAGGTCTTCTGATTGAACACATGGTTAGTTTTGTCAATGAAAAGAAGCAAGTCCCAGGTCCAGGACAAGGAATTAATTGAGGTCATAAATACCAGGGGCATGGAAAAAGATTGGTGCAGAGGTGAACCCTCTGAATTTACAAATTCAAGGTTTCCAAAAGGTCTCAGGAAGAGGTTACTGTACATTGCAAAATATGTAAAATCAAATCCATTTATTCTACTCAGTGAAGCAAGACTACTATACATGCTTGGGTCTTTCTCCATCCACAAAGTATCCTAAAGGAACACGGAAGCCTGAAGACAGGCATTGAAGTGTGTGACTTCTGCTTTCTTGCCCCCTCTCACATAGTGTCTCAAAGGTATCCGTCTGAAAAGACACAGTAGGGGCCTAGAGAGATGGCTTTGAGATTAAGAGCACTTTCTAAACCTGGGTTTAGTTGCTAGCACCCATGTGTAGAGAGACTCATAATCTATTGTAACTCCAGTTCCAGGGGATCCAGTGCCATCTCACATATGGAGTACACATGTATATACTCAATCCCACACATCTATACATGAAACATATAAATTTTATTTAAATTTTTTTCATACAATATACTTTGATCATATTATTTCCCCCTCCTTCATCTCTTCCCAGATCCTCCCCACCTCCCTACCCACCCAACTTCATGTTCTTTGGGTCTCTCTCAAAAATAAAAAAACAATCAAAGAAAGATGAAATTCAAAATTAACCCCAATACGTACAAGGGGAAAAGCACATAAAAAATCATGGAATCTGTTTTGTGTTGGGCAATTCCTATTGGGTATGGGCCCTGCTCTGGAGTGTGGTTGATATATACAGTGACACTCCATTGAAGAACATTGATTTTCCTTTTCATGGAAGGTATTGATTGCAAATAATCTCTTGGTTAGGGGTTGGGTTTTCTATACACTATTTCTTCTCCATGCTGGGATTTTTTTTTGGGGGGGGGGGAGGTATGGTTTAAACTTGTATAGGTTTTGAGTTCATGTATGTATCCGCCTTATTGTGTCTGGAGAACATGTCGTTGGTGTTGTCTGCTACTGTTGGCTCTCACAGGTTTTCTTCCTCTTCCACATAGATCCCTGAGCCTTGACGGGAAGGGTTCGATGAAGACACCCCACTTAAAGATGGGCGATCCAAAGCTGCTCATTCTGCACATTGTCCAGCTCTGGGTCTCTGTGTTAATTCCCATAAATGACAAGAAGAGGTTTCTCTGATGAAGGAGGAGCAGTGCGCTGATCTATGGAGATAGCAATATGTCATTTGGAGTTATTTTATCGCTGCTTTACTTAGCAGAATAGTAGTAATAGGCTTTTGCCTAGTCCCATGACCTGTCTGGTCTCAGGTTCTTGGCCACTTTAGTAGTGGAAGCGATAACAGTACCAACTCTCCAGGAAATTACAGTGTTAGAAAGTTGAAGTGCATCAGCTGCCTGAGAAGGTAGGGCTATTTCTGATCTTCCAGAGCAAATTACACATTGTGAGGGGCCTTAGCAGGCACGTTGGAAGCCCTTGCTGCCTTAGGTGATAGAGCTACTTTCATGATTCAATTCATGAGTGGTCCAGTTCAGATTATTTCCCCCAGACTCCAGGTTCACTCTAGCCAAAGGAGGTGCAAGGGCTACTTTGGCACACTATCCAGTTTCCTATCTTCAGGGAGACTCAAGCACCGATAGCCCAGTCTCTTATTCACCAGCCCTGAATGCAGGTAGCTGATGGGTCACTGCTGAGTCCTTCTCTAAGGATTTCTTCCATTGAAGAAAATCACCTCGCCCAAGATCATGCCCTTTCCCAGATGCTGACTGGTCAGTGCAGGTCTATAAAGGCCTGGTCCCTTTGTCTGGGTTTAGGACAACTCTACGCAACCATCTCACTGCCAAACACGTCCATGCTTCCTGGAAGACTAGGCCAAGCTTTTCTTATGACTTCTTTTTCTTCTTTTTGTATCCAGTCCTCTTTCACTCAGTTTTTTTTTTAAACAGTTGTGGACTCAGAGAGCATTTCCTAGCAAGATTGCTTCACACTAATGTCTATATCCAGGCCTATTTCCAGGGAACTTGACTCAAGAGTTTGTAAGCTACTTCCTGGTCAAGGTTGGACCACTATGGGCATGTATAGAAAACAAGGAATGTGGCTTAGCCCTTCACCAAATGCCTCCATGTATGAACAGATGACTGGCATTTGGGTGACATCATGATAAGATGAGCAAAGGCTAAGTCTAATACCTCAAGGATCTTCCTTGTTCGTGGTGATGGTGGTGATGGTAGTGTGTTTGTGCACGCACGCGCACATGCACGCATGCACACTTCAGGAATGGATGATCCATGACATTGATTATATGGTTAACAATTGTGCCTAAGCACTCTCCCACCTGATTATTTCTTCCTTTGGGCATGGCACTGGCAATCAAAATTTATCTTTCAAATTAAGGCTATAATTATATTTTGATAAAGATCTACCAATTCAATGAGAATGAAATTTTGAGGGTTGCCAGGATACAGATGACTCTGGGTTATAGAGAAGGGTTTGCATGCAGAATACTAATAGGTGGTGCGGCCCTCTTATCCAGACCTTTCCAATAGCATCTGATAATGCAGGCCCATCAAGGACTGTTTCTCTGCTATTATTCTAGGAGCATAAAAGTGATGAAAGATATGAGCAGGGGTTTATGAATGAAAAGGTGATTCATCAGATGCCTCTTGGTCTGTCTCACTGAAGTTAAGAAATACAGTAATAATTACATGGTCTTACCTCAAAAATCTAGGAGGCAAAAGCTTACCCTTATTTTTTTGCTTCTTCATTTATTGTAAATAAAACATAGATGATTTGGGGTTATTGATTTTCAATGGGAATAGGATCCATGTTTGCAACGGGATTGACTAGAAATAGTGGACATTTTCTGGTGTTACACAATAATTTTCTTTTCTGTTTTATTGTCTGATTATTATTCAACAAGTAATCTGTCTGATAATCAATCAACAAATAAGAATGTCCTCAAGTGTCCTCCAAGGGACCCAAGGATGTTTAAAAGGGATGATAATATGTGAAAATAATGAATAATAATACAGTATAGTAGTTTTCAGCCTAACATTATTAAGGGAGAAAAGAATGTGATTTGAGTCATGTGCACACTTTATATGCTGAATGAGATTTGATATACACATCTGCACCCTCCCCAAACAAAGTGTAGTACATTTTTATAGCCCTGAGTCTCACAGCACTCCTTTCCGGTCTCTCACCGCCTTTGCCAACCCGTAATTGAGACTTTTATCACATTGATTAGATTTTCCCATTCAAAGTTTCCTAAGTTGAATGACCATAATGATTTTTTTTAAAAAATATCTGGCATCTTTGATTCAGGAGAGTATTTTTGGAATTAAATCATATTGCAATATTTAGCAGTAATTTGGTTTTTAGTTGCAAAGCAATAACCCGCTGTAAGAATATACCGCAGTTCTGCCAGGTGTGGTGGCACAATCTTATAATCCCAGCACCAGAGAAGCTGAAGCAAAATGGTAAAGAGTTTGAGGCCAACCTTGACTGTGTAGAAAGTTCCAGACCACCTAGGCAACATGTAAGATCTTGTCTCAATGTCTACCCCCATTCACTGACCCCACCAAATATATGCATACCACAATCTAGCTATCCATTTAAGTTGTGGTGTTTCAAGTTTAAGGCTATTAATAAAATTCATAAGAATGTTGTTGTATAAATCTCTTTCATTGATTTCTAATTTTTTCTTGTGTCAGCAGCTAGGAGTGAAATCGCTTAGCTATAGAGCAAGTGCATGTTGAGATTTATAAGGAAGTAAGAATCCTTAAAGAACGGTTGTACCATTTTATGCTCGGACCAGCAAACTGTCAGTGTTCTAGTTGTTCTAAATTGTCACCGACATTAAATGTGTTATGATTCATTCTTGCACATATATAATTTCATTGTGATTTTAATTTGTATTTCTTTAATGGCAAATAACATTGAAGTTCTTTTCGTGTGCCATGTGCTTATATGACAGTCATGTATCTTGTCTTGTGAGGTGTAGAGTTAAGGCTTTTCCTCATCTTGAATTGTTTTTCGTTTTGATTGATATTACTGAATTGCAGTAGTTCTTTGCACATGTTAAGTAAAAGTTCTATGCTAATATTATGATTTACAAGCACTCCTAGCATTTTATGCCTTACTTTTTTTTTTAATGATGCCAATCCCCCTTCTCCCCATGCTGGGGTTTAAGCCCAGACTTTTAAAATTGAAAATAGATTTTTTTCAATTCTGATTATGTTTTTTCCTCCACCCAACTCCTCCCAGGTCCTCCCTACTTCCCCACCCACCTGAATCCCCACTCTTCCCCTCCCCACTTTCTCTCATTAGAATCCAAAAAGGGATCTAAAAATAATAAAATAGGGTAAAATATAAACAAACAACAAACAAACCAGAATAGGGCAAAACAAATGAACAGAAGAAAAGGAGCCAAAGGAAAAGCACAAGGAACACTTACAGACTCAGACACACACACACACACTGGCCCGCATAGAAATCCCATAAAACCATAAAACTGGAAGTCATAATATATATGCAAAGCACCTGTAAAGTTAAATAAAAAACTCGGGCATGATTATTAGCACATGTTCTACTGCTGTGTTACATCCTGAACCCTGATAATCTCTTAATGAGCAGAAAATTTTAATCTGACAAAGTCCAATTAAGCAGTATTTATTTTGTCACTAGACCCTATCAGAAAAATTTATTTCCTTTAAGTTCACAAAGATTTTCTCAGGCATTTTATTCTAGAAATTTTGTGGTTCTCACGTTTAAACTATTGTCCACTAACTCTTATATATGGAGTGAGTGTGGGGTTTAAATTTTACTTTTCCTTGTTTCTCTGTTTGGTTTTTCTTAAACCTCTTGCTTAAAAATGCTTTCTTTCCCCCCATTAAATTGACTTACTGCCGTTACCCAAAATGCACCTATGATTGGTTTTGCATCTGGACATATATTGATCTATATTGATCTATATCTATCAGTTAAGATCTCACCTGATTCATTTGTCTATCCCTTGCCAAAACAAGATTGTCTTAACCTGTGAAGATTTATAGTAAATCTTGAAATCAAGTAGCATATAGATCCTCCAAATTCACTTTCTTGCAAAATTATTTTAGTTATTCCATAACCTATGCATTTTCATATATCTTTTAGAGGCAGCTTGTCAACCTCTCTATATATAGATATATTGGCCCCTGATAGGTCAACTATGCTGCAGCACAAACTTAACACTCAAAAAATATTTGGACAATACAAATTGTACTTGAAGGTTTTTGTTTTTTTTTTAAGAGGACATAAGATGTGAATAAAGAGATGGAGGGATCTGGGGGCAGTTGGAGAATGGTGAATATGAAAATTTCAAAAATTAATAAAAATCTATATATTTAAAAAGCCCATGCTGAGATTTTTTGACTAGCATTGTTCCAAGTCACTCAGATCTATTGAAGTTTGGATAAGTGGACATGTATAACAGTTATCCTTTCAATCCTTGAATATGGTATGGTCTTCATCATATAGGCCTTCTTTCATTTGTCTTATCAATAATGGTTGTTTTTAGTTTAGAAAACTTACATACTTTTTTCTATGATTTATCTCTATATAGTTGATTATTCTGGTGTTACTATAAATTGTATTCTTCTTTATTCCATTCTCTAATTTTTCATTGTACATGCGCACATGCACATGCTTGCACACTCACATATATACCCTTTTTGCGTGAGGTAGAGATCAGGTCTATAACTTACTATGTAGAACATACTGGTCTTGAATTTGCAGTGGTTCCTCTGCCTTTACTTTCCAAGTGCTGAGATTATAGATATACATCACCACTACATCCAGGTATTTCATTTTTATGTATTAATCTTATATCCCATACAAGAAGATACCTTTCTGAATTCACTTTTTAATCGTAGCAATGTTTTGTAGATTCTGTAGGTATTTTTGCCTCCTTTTGGTGCCTGAATAGCAATGACCTTTTTTTTCTATCCTAGCTTCATGTCTTCTTACACTGGTAAGAGTAGATGTTTTGAATTCTTCTCCAGCTTAGATAAACGCACTTAGTGTTTTACCATCAAGTATGATATGATATTATCTTTAGTCTTTTTGGAGATGATCTTCATCAGGTTTTGATATTAGAGTCATTGGGGCTTTGTACATTTTTTGGGGGAGCATTTGGTCCTTCTCTGGTCACTAAAATTATTAATATTAGTTGATATCATTGCTTCTTTAAGTATTTGGATACTGTTTACTAGTGGTGAAACCACCTGAACCTAGAATTTTCTTTATAGTAAGAGTTCTGATCAACAATTCAATTTCTTTAGAAAATATAGGACTATTTATATTTTCTATTTCTCTTGTGGCCCTAAGAAAGAATGGAACTTCAAGTTTTGAGTATTTATTTCTCTGTAGACAGCATGGTCTTATGTACCTAGTATGCTCTTCTGAGACCTGGTTATTATTTTTTGCCCTTTTATATCCATCCTCTGACCTAGATTTCATGTTACTCCAGGGGAAGATCCCAACATTTATTTATACTGAAGTTCAGTGCTAAGCATGTACAAGACAGTTAATAGTGCTTGAGCGAATGACAGCTGAAGAGTTGAGTAAAAAGTACACGAATGAATGAATGAACGGGCAGAATGAAAAATGGTAGTACTAGAGTAGATAACATATATACAAATAAGAATGTTTTAATAAAATAAAAATTATGTTTTTTGCTCATTAACTTGGTGTAAGCCTGAAATACTTAGCCCCTAAGCATAGAGGGAAAGAAAGGACCAAGGCTCCTAGGAGTTTTTGAAGGGTCAAGCCCAGAAGTGGTGTATATCTCTGCTGTTCAAAGCCATTATCCAACATACAGTTCTGGCCCCAGCTGAAACCACAAAACAAACCAACCCATGGGCATTTAGTAAGAGCTAATGACAATAAACGGAGTCCCCAAAACTGATAGTGCTCAGTCTGGGAGAAACCTCCATCTTGAAGACATTAGCAGTCAGCTTGCTGAGGACTGTGCCCCGCCTCCCACCTCCATTACTGACCGCTTTGCCACTAGAGCTTGAGCTCTCTGGCCTGCCTTTCAGGCCTTGCTATTTATCCTCCCCCCGAAACCCCTCCCCACGTTCAATTCTTGCTAATGAACTTTCAGAAGCCATCTTCTCCAGAAGAATCTGAGAGCGGAACAGAGTGCTAATAGACTCCGCTAGCAGTTCCCTGCGAGCTCCAGCCAGAAGCACAAATGAAGAGAGGCACAATGTGGGTCAGGGCAGGGAGTTTTGATGATGAACCTCCCAGGAGTCAGCAAAGCAGCCCTGCTCTGGAAGGCATGTGCACCACTCGTGGCAGCTGCCGAACCACAGCGCCACAGTCCCTGTGATCTGGAGTCTCCTGTTCAGGATCAAAGCGGCTGCCTCTGCAGGGCCCACAGCTGCACAGCGAGGGCTCAGTGGCCTCAGAAAATGCTTCTGGGCATCTCATGTGTAGCCCAGGGTGTCAAAGCACGCAAAGCAACCAGGCTATAGGTACATTCTGCTTTTCAGTCCAGGGTAAGGATTAGCGATAACGAAGGCCAAGCCTGTGGGATGAAGGCGGGAACAGTGAGTTCTCAGAGGTGTCAGTGGTGATGACCATGGCACTGGACAAAATAGTACCTCTCATGGGTTTTAGGCTTGGGGAGACACTACAGAAAGCCTATTGCTTTCCCCTTGGAGGCTACCTCCCCAAGCAGGGCCTTGACTGGACTCCTAGCTCCTTAGCATCTATCAGTGGTTAGGTTGAGGATTTCTTTTTTTTTTTATTAAATTATAAAAGTTTCCATTTCAGCCCCTCCTCCCAACACCCTCCCACTCCCCCCACTCCCTCTCCTCCTTCCTCTCCATCCCCTAGAGCAGTCAGGGTTTTCTGCCCTGTGGGAAGTTCAAGTTCCTTGCCCCTCCCTCCAGGTCCAGGGAAGGTGAGAGTCCAAACAGACTGGAGCGCCAAAATCAAGTATATGCAGAGGAAGCAAGTCCCAGTGTCATTGTCAATGGCTTTTCAAAAAGGCTCCGGGCCAGCCACATTCAGAGAATCTGCTTGGATCACGTCCTCGTTCAGTCCCAGTCCAACAGGCCTTGGTGAACTCTCATTATATCAGTCCCCTTGTATCAGTGGGTGCTCGCATCCCTCGCAGTCCTGATTACTTTTTTTATTTTCTTCATCCTTCTGTTCCTCATTTGGACCGTGGAGTGCTCAGTTCGGTGTTCCAATATGGGTCTCCATCTGTATCGCCATCCAACGTCGGATGAAGGTTTCCTGTGCCCTTGCCTTCTTTGCTCACGTTCTCTTTCCTTCTGCCTCTCATTTGGACCTAGGGAGCTAGGTCCAGTGTTCCAACGTGGTTCTCCGCCTCCATCTCCATCCATCGCCAGATGAGGGTTCTGGGACTCTTGTCTATTGTTGAGGATTTCTTGCCTTTTAGTTCTAAAAGCACAGTTAAGGTCAGGTGTGGTGGGACACAGACACAACCCTAGCACTTGTGAGACTAAGGCAGGAGGAGAGAGAGTTTAGTGCTATCCCAGACCATACAACAAGGTCAAGGCTGGCATGAGGAGTGTAGTAAGAACATTTACCTACCCGTCCCACACAGAAAAAAAACCCAAAAAATTCCTAAAGGTACAGTCAGGTAGAGTGAAGTCAGGAATCTAAAATCAAAGATCGGAATATTCCGAAAATTTGCCCCAGGGGAAGGGAGAAGCTAGAGGAGAAGCTAGAGGAGGAAGTGGTGGGAAGCAGACTTCCCACTTCAGGGAGATGTTAGCACTGTGGTGTGAGGGAGAAACTACTTTTTCCAGTGCCTCTCCTAACCCTGGTCCTGCAGTATAGCTTTCCTGCTCTTCAAATCCCCAAGCTTGATTCTACTTAGAGACTCTGGCCTCGTGGCTCTCTTAGATTAGAATTCTCTTACTCCTCATTTTCACGCAGTTTACTTCTCCACTGGGTCAGACACATGCTCAAATGGCACCTTACCACAGGACTTAGTTTGGGTTCCTCAGAAGCAGCCCGCAAGACAATTTTTCAAATTCTAGTAGTTTCCTTGACAGATAAAGCTAGGAAGGCCAAGTAAGGGCCAGGGGAAGTAAGGCAGAAGGGGCAGGGATCTGATCAAGGCATGCTACCCTGCAGTCACCAGGTGGGCAGCTGGCACTCAGGGTTACTAAGGATCTCAGGGGACCATGTAGCATGCACTTCAAAGTTAGCCTAACTTTGGAGAACATTGACATCTGCTCAAGGAGTTCTTCCAGGGGCTGGAGATGACTAACACATGCTTCTAGGCCAAGCATTCTCCCAATGCCGCCACGTGGCAGGGAATCGCTTTTAGGTAGAACATTCCAGGGAGCCACAGGAGAAGCCTTTGAAGTGTTGAAGTAAATGCTAATGGGGATGCCAACAAAATGCTGAGCATCTGCCACGCCATCCTGGCCAAAATAGACGCTCTGTCACCCTTAATTGTCTCTCCCCACTCTCTGCTCCTTCGCAGAGCATCTACCACTTGACACAGCATCTGTATGTTTGTTAGCACCTGTCTCTTCTGCTATACAGAGAGCCCCAGGGAGAGAGACCGTATATATCCTTCAGTGCCTTGAACCAGGTACTGAATGTCCAGTAATGATTATATAAATGAGTGGACTTGAGAGAAGCATAAGGGTTTGTTGACATCGCTTTTATCTTGCACATGTGTAACTGTAGGAGAAGACGACATAAATAAGTTGCAGGGACAAAGATAAGCGTGGCCGAATGAGAGGGCATGACTGGCCCGTGAACATGAGTAGATAAAGAGAATAACAGGTCATTGCATTTCCTTGGTCTAATTTTTCTGGGGACTTGGGGATTTCATTTTTGCTGTGGATATAATAGCTATTACTTTTGCTCCATATACCAAATGGAAACAGCAACAACACAGCGGGAGTGTCTTCACAGATTGGGAAATGTGATATATATCAAAGCCAAAGACTGTAAGGCAAGAAATGTGAAAAGGACTGAGAAAGGAAGGAGAGAAAGGCAGTGATGAATACGGTGTGGCTCAAGAAAGCAAAGAGCCATGGAAAGGCCTCACATTTTCGAAGGGTTGAATATTCAGCTGAAGTGTTCACTTCTGAGATGAGCTTTTGGGGACTTAAGTAGATGCATCTGACCCAAAGCTTTACTTGTAAATCCCAAGGCCCTATTGATCCAGTCCTTGAGCTGTGTGTTCCAGGTTGCTGGTTTGGATTTACCCCAAGAGGAAGGCAGTTCTGAAGTTCCAGGAGTCCCCGAACAGGCAGCTTTAGATCGCCTCAGTGGCTCCTACTTTCTACTCCTTTCAGAAGAATCTCACCACCAGGGATAGTGGCATTTCTAGGGGGACTTCAGCCTGGAGTCCCAGTGCATAAAGACTTAGGAGGACACATTGGAAAGGTGGCGCAATAGTGAGGGGTTTGGGAAACCCGAACACATCTGTGTGCCTCTTGTTGTGGGTGACTTGTTCTGAAAAGAACAGACATTTCTTAGAATGGAAAAAAAAAGGTAAGTAAATGTTCTTCTCCTCACCAAATCTACCGGCTTCACAATCTTTAAAAGAAAGCTTTAAAACCAGAAATATGATCAAAATTCATTTTGAAATGAAATTTCCAATTTATATTACATCCCAGATGCCTTCTTGCCAATATCCTTACCTCTTCATGTAAATATCTTTGCCCTGATGTTGAAGTCCCTGAAAAACTGCCAGGAGAGCCCCCCCCAACAGCCCATTTAAGTGGGTCTGCCCATCTCCATACAGGATGAAACTGACATTTTAAATTTAATTCACTGGTAATATTGAGAAATAACCAGCTACAGAGGTGGTTATAGTTTGTGTCAATGTTGAAAAATGGTTCTCATTTCTTACTGGGATGACCACATTAGCTAGCTGCTTTGACAATGCAAAAAGATTTGAAATTCGAACAAAAATGCTTACTGTGTAGGTTGATCTGCTGTTAGAACAAGCAATATGACCCTACAGGTGTCCTGGACTATTGTATGACCTGAAAACTGTCCTTTGGGTTGATATTATTGACTCCTTTGATTTGATTTGCAGGTTGGCATCCATATTTTAAATTTTTTAAAAAATTTACATTTATTTATTTATCCATCTATTTGTTTAATATGTGGGTGCACATGCCACTACATGCATGTGGAGATCAGAGAACAACTTCTGACAATCGGTTCTTTCCTTCCTTCATGTGGGCCCTGAGTACTTAACTCACGGTCATCTATCTACCTCTTGCTACCATTATATGAATCCAAGCCCACAAACCAGATAAACAAAATTGTAATCTCTTCCTTTTCAAGGATAATTGTAATCCATTCCTTTTCTAGTTCTGTTATTTGCCCATGTTGATCTTGATTTGACGTTTTTGAATCAGAGAAACTCTGCAGAGAAAGTCAGTATCCAGAACTTGAGGGTATTGTGAAGGCACAAGTGGACGTTACAGGCAACTTGCTATGAGGGTTCTGGGCAAGCAGCTCAACTTGGACCACAATCACGTCCATGTTCTCATGTACACCCTCTCCAGGACTCCCAGGCCTATGAATTGGCCCCTAAGTCCAGTTTAACATTTTAACTGACTGGGTGTTTTCAGCTTTCATTTGGTAGTCTGAGAGGCTGACTTGGAAAACCATGTGTGTTTATGAAGAGTTATTCTGCCTGCAAACTCCTAGAGACAACATGGAGGTGGAGATTGGAAAGCTTAGCAGAGCAGCAGCTGCAAAGGCAGAACCCCAGTAGATAATCTACAGAGACCCAGAATTCCTGGACTCATCATCTACTACCGCCAGTGTACAATGGATCCTCTTTTCTTTGCATCCTCCTCAACATTTATTGCTCTTTGTTTTATTCATAACAGCTATTTGGACTAGGGTGGAATGGAATCTCAGTTTAGTTTTGATTTGCATTTCCTTGATGACTAAATAGGTTGAACATTTCTTCAAGTACTTATTGACTGTTGGTATATCTTTACCTGAAAACTGCCTCTTCAGTTCATTTGCCCATTTATTGATTTATTTTTTCTTTTGTTTCCTACTTTGTTTTAGTTCTTCATGCACTCTGGATATTAATCCTCTGTCTGATGAAGGGAATGAAGGATAGGCAATGATTTTCTTCCATTCTGTTGGCTAACTCTACTAATTGTTCTCCTTTGTCACGTAGAAGCTTGTTAATTTGATATTGTTACGATTTGAACATGAAATGTCCTTTTATAGACTCATGTGTTGGTCCTAAGCTGATGACACTATTTGGGGAGGCAGTGGAGGCTTTAGGAGATGAAGCTGAGCTGGAGGAAGCGGGCCACAGGAGGCATGTTAATGGGGGATAGATCCTTGACTCTCACCCTTGTGTGTGTTGGCTCTGATTCTCAGCTACCAAGTGTTGAGCAATTCTTCTATCATGTTGTCTACTATCACCATATTCTGACTAACCATGCTAAGAAACAACTAGGGTCTGAACCAAAATAAATATTTCTTCTTTTAAGTTGTTTTGCTTTCAAGTGTTCATCACAGTGAGAATACATCAAACATAAATACTATCTCATTAGTTAGTTTATTTTATAGATATGTTTTGAGACAAGGTTTCATGTATTCCAGAATGGCCTTAAACATGTTATGACATGTTATGTGGCTGAGGATGGCTTTGAACTTGTGATCATCCTGCTTCCCCTTAACAAGTTCTAATTTATTCCATGCTGGGGATTGGAGCTAGGATTTCATTACATACTAAGATAGCACTTTACCGACAAAGCTACATTTCTCAATTCATGCTATTATTTCTCAACTTTCAGGCTTCTGTTCAGAAGAGCATTGCTTATGTTGATATGTTGAAGATGTCTTCCTCTGGTAATTTCTAAGCTTGAGATCTTCCATTAATGCCACTTACATATTTCATGTCGATTTGGTACAGGGTGAGAGATGCAGATCTAGATTCAGTCTTCTATATGTTGAGATTCAGTTTTTCCAGTACCATTTGTTAAGAAGGTTATCTTCTCTCAACTGATGGTTTTGGACACCTTTGCCAAGAGTCAGATGGTTATAAGTACATGAGTTTATTTCTCAGTCTTCTATTCTCGTCCACTGGTGTATGTTTCTGTTTTTGTAAAACATGCCAATATGCTACTGTTTTATTACATTGAAACTGTAGCATAGTTTGAAATTTGGTATTTTTATCCATCTAGAATTGTTCTTTTTGCTCAAGATTTCTTGGGTTATTTGGGGTCTTGTGTGATTTCATGTGAATTTGAAAGTTCTCTTCTATGTCTCTGAAAGATGCCATTTTGATGGAGATTGTGCTGAATCTGTCAATTATTTCTTTAATATTACCAGTTTAACAATATTAATTTTGTGTTTCATGAAAATGGATGGTCTTTCCATTTTCTGATATCTTCGGTTTCTTTCTTTAGTGCTTTGCAGCTTTTGTTATAGAGATGTCTTATTTACTTGGGAAGGGTTATTTTCAGGTGTTTTGACTATTTTGAGACTGTAGTGGCAATATTTCCTGATTTTGTTTTTTAGTGTGTTCATTATTGGTATATGAAAATGTCGGGGTTTGTGGTTTTTTTATGTATCTTGTTACTTTGTTGAGTTTATCATGTATAAAGGACTTTCAGTAGAAGGATGACTGATAGAGAAAGCCAAATTCAATGTATGGTTCATTTGTGTTTTTACTAAGTCATTTTTATCTCCCTCCTAAGCAGGATTATGATTGCCCTCTCTGTGCTTCATATGACTCATGGTCTATCCACAGTGAAATGTTCCTATGACTCGTACCAACAGATTCTTCTTAAATTTCATATTAGGTCAGGTCAAAACATTGTCCGTATTCAAGTACATTTTTTTGTGACCTGAAAATAGAAATTTCACCTAGTTCAACCTTACCATATGCTGATCTCTGCCAGCATCTGTCCTCTAGTCTACTAATCCTATCTAGCCACCAGCCCACTCCCCACACTTGAATGGTCCTTCATCCCTGTACTCCTTCTGGAATCAGAAAGCATTTATCTTGAACCAGTGTGGAACTCAGTGTTCCTTCAGAGTGAACACCTGATCCCACCTTGGATAATCATCTCATTTGCCTAATCTGACTACTCGGCTATGAACTCCTTGAGAGCGCTGCTGGTGTCCTTTTCTTCTCAAAATACTTCTGTAGTCCTTTGAACATTATAATAGGTAAAATGCTTTCTTTCCTAGATCAGAGTGTGGTGGATAGAATAGTTGGTTTTCTGCTATTATTTACCTCTCTCCTCCTTTCATCTTGGCCTATCTCTGCAGCAAATCAACCTTAGAAGAGAAACATAATAGAAATATCTTGAACCTGAGAAGGAGATATAAGATACCACTTTTTTTGAAAGATTGCTGAGGTTTGAGGTCTTCATTTTCTTACTCAAGAGCTATAAAGTTGAAACATGAATTTGCCTTATTCATCTATTTTAACCTGCAGAAATCATAATTTCACATCATTCAATCCAGACTCTTAATATTTTGGCTCATGCACAGTAGTTACTCATGGATGAAGCTGTCTGATCCCCACGTGTGATTCCCTCACTGGGTCCATGGTAGTGGAGTTCCTATGGAGGCTCCTTGGAGCTTCTGACGAGTCTGTGGCCTTTGGTGGATTCTGCAATAGTTTGGAGTTTTCATTAGAAGCTCTGGATTCAAAAAAAGGCTGGTTCATTTCCTCTTTCCCTACAGGTGCCAATAAATGTGTTTGATCTCTGGGATAAATGCCAAGACCTCCAGGCTTGAGTTTTCAAATTTCTAGAGATCAAAAGCTCTCCTCACCACCACAGAAGCTTCTCTGTACTGTTTCCCAACAAAGCCTGCCCAGCTCCTTTGAGGGCCAGTGTGCAGACTTCACAGAGATGAGAAAGAAAGTACAGACGCTCTTACTTCCCTAAATAACCGGCATGGAGAGGAGAGGAACATGAAGGGCAAAAGGCTGGGAGGTTTTTCTCAAGTGAATTGTGAATTAAAAATTTAGGAACTTTCAATGGATTTTTGGTTATTTATGAGCCAGATATACCTGGATAGGTAGGTAGCTGCGAGTATCTCAAAGCTTTCCCTTCATGTACCTCAAACCAAATACACAGGGCCCTAGCATTTTTGTGTTTAGAACCTTCAGTCATTTCACAAGCCTTTCAAGCAGAATATCTTTTATTCTTTAATACTAGTAGAAAACACCCCAAAGACAAAAGGGGGGATCTCAAATTGAGTTCAGTTCTCTTACTGCAGTTAGTTTGCAGCTTTTGAAGTCAGTAATTGCAACATTGTTATTAGGAATCGAGGTTTTCAGCACAAGAGAAAAAGAGATGAAGTATAAAATCAAGGAAGTTAAACTAAAAGCTACGATCTTACATTTCAATTGAAAGTGACAGTTTAAACTTGACTGACTTTCACCTTCTGAAGCGTTCGTGTTTTCCAATCCTGCTTACTGAAGAAGCCTAGAGGACTTGGTGGCAATACCATAATAGAGAATACCCGTGGTATACAAAAGGCTGTTCCATCTCAGAGGAGCCAGGACTAATTCCAGGTCTGGGACAATGAGTGTTAATCTGGGACACCTCTCTTTGTATCTCTGCAGACTTAGCAAGACACAGAGTAACAGAATCAAAAAAAAAAAAAAACCCCGTCTTCTCTGGCACTGGGTTGAGCATGAGTTCAGTATTCCCTACTCATCAGACTCTGACATACCTATATCTAAGTTTCTAGGATAGAAAGCTCCTTTGAAGAGACTTCTGTTTGACCTGGACTCTCATGTAGTCGTAGTGTTTTGTTTCCCCAACAAAAACACCAATTTTCTTCTACCTGTAAAGATACTGACTAGCAAGTACTAATTCTAATTAAGTGTAATGAAGGTGGTATGTGAAAGGCCTTTTGTATTTAAATTTTTCTACCATCAATGATGATCTCTAAATTCTAAGAAACTAACGTCTACATAGTAGAAGAGATTTATTAGCATATATAAATGAGAATCAATCATGTCCTAATTACCTTACTGCTTCACAATCTAACCAACTGTCCAAGAGGGGCCTCTGTGAAGAGAAACCATGATGAAGGGAATTCTTTATTTTGTTTTTGTTTTTCAAGATAGTGTTTTTCTGTATGTATCCCTGACTGTCCTGGAACTCACTCTGTAGACCAGGTTGGCCTCAAACTCAAAGAGATCTAACTGCCTCTATCTCTTGAGTGCTGGGATTAAAGGCCTGTGTCATCACCCCCTGGCAGCAATTCTTATAAAAGAAAACATTTCATTGAGGGCTTGTTTACAGTTTCAAAGGGTTAGTCCATTATCATCATGGCAGGAAACATGACAACACCCGTGGCACTGGAGCGCTAGCTGAGAGCCTGAGAGCTACATCTGATCTGTAGGCAGGAGGAGGGGCAGGGGGAGGGGGAGGGAGCAGGAGGGAGAGACTAGGTTTAGCATGTAGCCCACCTACAATGATATATTTCCTCCAACAAGCAAGGCTGAACCTACTCCAACAAGACTACACTTCCTAACCTTTCTAATCCTCTCAACTAGTGACACTCCCTAACAACTAAGCATTCGAATATGTGAATATATGGGTCTCATTCTCATTCAAACCATCACAGCATATATTAGATTTTCTAGTGGAACTGGGGGGGGGCAATTTTCATTTTATTGAGTGATTTTTGTAAGGGAGAGAAATGTATAACTTTAGCTATTTCCTGCTTTATAATAACTAAATAATAAATCCTTGAAACAAAAGGAAAGATGTATTGACAGAATGGGTATAAGACCACAAATGCTCCGCCGACAAGGACCCTATGAGAAACATCTGTTATGACTTGGATCTGAAATGTTCCCACAGGCTCCTGTCTTGAATGCTTATTCCCTAGAAGATTTTGAAGGCCGTGGAACCTTTAGGAGATGGGGTCCGACAAGAGGAAAAGGACACTAAGGGCAGTTCTTTCCAGCTAGAATTTGGTCCCTAGTTCTAACAGTGCTCTCCTTCCTAGTCTCTGATGTGGCATTCCTGCTGCTGAGCCTTCCCTGGCATGTTGGACTTGAATCTCTCTGGAACTGTGAGCAAAAACAAACTTTTCCTCCTTGAAATGACTGTTGCTAGGTATTTTGAGAACAGGGGCACAACAGTAATGAAAACACCACCTCTGTGTTCCCATTCCCTGGTTTTTGGCCCAGTGGCTTTACAAAGTAGTTGCTGAATGTAAGTGGGGAGGTATGGATGAATGTCTAGTCCCCTCAGGTTACTAGACATGCCAAGTTTTCCTCTTTGGAATTCTAGTTAGTACTGCTACCTATAGAGAGTTGAAAACATCTTTAAGTCTTAGAATGTGAACTCGGTCGGTAAGATCATGCTCTTTCCAAGTTACCCCACCACTTCATCTTTATTTTTTTTCTTTTTTCCCTCCTGAAAAATGCCCCACTCTACCCATTTTCCCTAACCTCTTATTGTAATGTAGCCTGCCCCTTCTCCAAATTCCCATTTAGATTGTGATTTATAAATGATTGTGAATTCATTCTATCTAAATTTCATCTACTGTGATTTTGTAGATGAATAAAACCTGTAGCTGGTGCAAAACCCCTTTAAATTCTTTGTGTCTATTTCATTTCACTGCCAACCTCCACATGGAGCCATTAACACGCAGCAGCAGTGATCACACACATCTCCACCAAACCTTTCCTTGGGACAGTGTGTGCCATTGCCAGGGATATGGAGAGGTGTAGTTTCAGAGCTAAGGTCCATGAGTGTGGCTAGGTGGTCACAGAAGTCTGGGAGGAGTACGAAAGAGAGGGAGACAATAGTGAATGGCTTGGAAGCAGAGTGCAGCCTGGGGTGGTAGGGTTATTTTTGGAGATGAGACTTATAGGATGGGTGGAGCCTTATAGGATGGGTAGTGGTAAAATTATTCTATATCCACAAACAAATCAGGGCAACTAAACTAAGTCTGCCTGCTACCCTGGCCAATCCTCTTCTGGGTTGCTTGATATGAAAACAGATTTCAGAAAGGGCAGAATACAAGAAATGAAAAGCCTTCAGATCCCACTCTGTGCACCCACATGAAACCCAGGTCTTTATCTACAAGAGGAGTTTGTATATATTTTTTGTTACTGTTCCAACGCTCTTCAGTAATGTCACTTCTCTGTGGTTGCATGTATACTCTAAGCTTCAACATAAAATTCATGTTTCTGGTAAGTGCACAGGGCTGTCTATTCTAGTCATGGTATTTCCATAGAGCTCTTGGCAAAGGTACCCTTGAGAACACTTTTGATCTGTAAGACAACAGGGTATGAGTTTGGTTTATGTGCCTGTTCATCACAAGGTTTGCCCCTCAGATTGAAATGCTTCTGGAATCCTAAAATAAAAATTGATTTCATAGAAAAGCAGGGCAGTAGAGCATTTTTTTCTGAGGGGCAACTAGATATAAGTGGTAGGCAGCAAATATTGACTAAAAGTGGCGGAGACAGAAGCCAGACAGGAAAGTCCATGAACTCAGGATCAGGAGACTTACATTATTATTATTATTATTATTATTATTATTATTGTCTCTGCCAAAACTCAGGTCTGTGATTTTTGGATAATATCTTTGGCCTTAGAGAGGAGTGACCTTAACCATCGTCTTTATAGTGTGTTGACTGCTGCTCAGAGTGAGATGTGTTTTTAGATCATGACCAAGCAAATTTGTGCATGCATGCCCAGCAGAAACAACAAACAAAAGCTTCACAGAACAATACAGTGCCCTTGAGCATATTCTATTCTACACTATTCTATTTCATTGTTTTCAAAAATGCTAGTCTTGACCTGCTGAATGGGTTTTGCAATCCACTAATGGGTCATGCCCTGCAATTTGAAAAAACAAAAACAAAACAAAACAAAAAAACCAGAACATTATAATTTCCGAGGTCCCTTTCAGAAGTAGAATACAATGATTCTGTGCCATGCTTACAGGAATTTTCTGAAAACAATAGCTGATCTGTGATAGATGACAATGTACTTACATTGTGAAAGAAATGTATGGTGTAGAATAAGGCAGGTGAGCGACCTGAAGATGAGCAGGTCATTATGAACCACTCCTAAGGGGCACTGATTATACTGCACCTCTGAGAATAACTCTTAAGAGGATCTTCAAGTTGTCACACCAAGTACTGCTCTAGTCAACAGCCATCAAAGATGGGGATGTCAGACCTATTAGGGAGGTCACAAGCTCCTTGGTCATGGGCATACTTCTGTTTCCAGCATAAGGTCCTCAAAGTATAACCGGTCTTGGCATCATCCTCATTTATAGTTAATCTACTAAGAATACAGAAGTTGGGGAATTTTTATTTTATTTGAGTGTTTGTGCATATGTATGATGTGTAAGTGTGTGCATGCACACACTCTTGTGTGTGAGTGTGGTCACTTTCATGCCATGTTGTGCACTTGGAGATCAGAGAACAACTTCAAGTGTTCATCTTCCAACTTGTTAGAGACAAGTTGTGTTCTCTGTTGTGTATGCCAATCTTGAAGGAACACTATTATTGCAGATCTTTGCTACCACAGCTGGCTTCTGATGGATTCTGTGGATTTGACCTCAAGTTCTTACACCCATATGGAAGTGCTTTTACACATGAGATATCGCTTCAAGAAACATAGTCATCTCTACACTTTCTTCTTTTAGAGAGGACTCTTGGTCTTTTGTTTTCCTACTGTGGGAAAAGAGTAATTTTTAATTAATCAATGATAAGTCAATGCAGCATCATTTCACTGGGGCCTCAGAACCACACTGAGTGCTCTATGATCCCATTTTTCTGGAGTATGGGACCAAAATTAAATAGTTTCATGATTTATTACTATGGTTCTCACTTCAGTGATTAAACCCAATCTTTTTTTTTTTTAATCACAGAGAGGCCAAATTCTTCTCACCAGTCCACTCTTTCATTGCTTTAATACAGAATCTTTCATGGTAGGTTTTGGTGGCTGGTAGAAAACAAAGGTATCAGACAGAGCAGAACTGCACCCAGAGATGGACATTTCCTAATCATTCATATGTAAAGATAGGGATCTGAAATACTAGGAGTGCTCAACGACTGGCACACAGCCACGTGGTTGAACAACTACAACCACGAAAACAAGCAACAGCAACAGTAATGACTAGTCTTCCTATTATGTATGAAGCGTTATCTTGGTATAGAAGTTGAGAAAAAAATTGTTCGTTCTTTTAGCATTCTGTTCAGTAGAGGTTGGAATATTTTAAAGAGCTGAAACTTATTAGGAAACCTCCACTCGTCTTCCTGATGCTGAGAAGCCTATATTTGATAATCTGTCCAGAGTTGGGAGCAGATCTGAATTACTATGGATCTGCAGAAAAATCGCCCAACAAGAAGGTTTCATGAAACATGGCTGGATTTGGGCAGGTTGGCAGGCCTTCTGTAGTTCTTGCTGTTCTTGTAGGCTGCTCTACTCTCTCCTCCAAGTTGCCAAGCAGAATGGGCGAAGGGCTGGGTGCCAAAGAAAGAAGAACAGGTGGGAATGAACGGTATCCCTTGGTGAACTCCCCTCCCTGTCTTCCCAGCTGCTCTGAGGATTCTGCAGGCAGCTTCCAGACTGACTACATTTTCATTTTGCTCACCAAGCTGTTGGCTGCTGTGGAACGGACTCAGCTTAGCAGGGAAGTGGGAGCGATCCGACTGTGTATCTGCAACACCAACTATTTCAGATGCTTCCTAATATACGAATGTGTGATGTTCCTCGCTGCTTTCTATCACAGGCTGTCAGAATGGATGGGCTGTGTGGGGATGTGTTTCTGGCTGAAAAGTTATTATGCAGTGGGGGTGGGGATGACCAGCAGACAGGCAGGAAGGAAGGCTAACAAAGGTATTTGTAGGTAAATGTTTTCTGTAGACACTCTAAGAATGTGTTTTTAAATTTTCTCTCTGTCCTTTGAAGGAGTAAAAATTCCATATCTGAGTAACTTGGCACATTTTGTTGAATTTTTTATCACACATAGAATTCAAGCTTTGATTTCCACTGTCTGCTCCCTCCCCCACTTTCAGTTTTGAAAAGCCTGGGAGAGGGAAGAGAGAGAACCTGGGCTTAACCCTTGATAGGGTGTAATGTCTTTCTAGGATAGGAACTTTTTTGGATTTTATGCATTATGGGTGTTTTGTCTACATGTTTGTCTGAGCACCATTTGCATATCTGATTCCCACAAAAGCCAGAAGAGAGCATCGGGGTCCCTGACACTGGTGTTATAGATGTTTGTGAGCCCCTTTGATTGTGGATGTTGGGAATCAGACCCTGCTCCTCTGGAAGAGCGGTCAGGGCTCTTAACTACTGAACCATCTCTCCAGTCCCAAGAACAAGCATCATATTCTTTGCCCATAGGTTATACTTTAAGGTAGCAAGCAACTCATAAGGTCAGCCAGGAAACATGAAATCAAATAAGTACTAATTCTGGCAGGGCAGGGGGAAAATGGGGGCTTCAGAGAGCTTGGACAAGGTTACATGTGCCTCCAATCTTAACTCCTTTCCAATAGTTCCTAGAAACAAACCTCCTAGGCGAAAGTCTAAGAGCCCCCACTTCTCACCTCTTCTGGTATTTGAGAAAGGATTTTATGATAGTCTAGAATCATGTGGAAGTCATTATATATCCCAGGCTAATCTCAGTCTCACAGCAGTCTTTCTGCCACAGCCCTCTGGGTGATGAAATATAGGACATATTTTGCGCGCGCGCGCGCACACACACACACACACACACACACACGAGACACACCAGATGAGAATCTTAAATCTTATGTTTAAGTCAGGTCATTTCTGAGGACCCAAGTGAATGACAATATCCACGCAGTTGATAAATCACTTTGACTCAAGACCTAGACAATCTCGTTGTCTCTGAGGTGTATAAAGGGAGTGAACTCTGGTGAGTCTACCAAGAATCCACTGCCCTACAGACACATGGTCTTTTATTTTAGCTGTTTGGTTTTGTGGTGCTATTTGTCTTTCTGGAATGCAGTAAATCTTTCCCAACCTCTTCTAGTCACTCTCCAGAACATACTCTTGGTTCTTGGTTGTACCTAATTCTGTGGAAGACACAGAAGGTGGAGGTGCGGAGTCCTTTACTAGATGCTTTTAATGTGGCAGATAACTCCCTCCCCCTACCCGAATCACCTTTAGCTAATTTATTTCTGTATTGATTTGAGAAAAAGAAGCAGCTATGAAGCTCGAGATGGCCTCTCAGTCCCGATAGTCTACTCGCAAGGTGTATTAAATGTCCTTTTTTTCTGAGCTTATCTATGAAATGAGTCAGTGCTTTTCTCTATGAGTTGAGTGAAGGGGCCATGGTATTATGAAGAGAAGCCCTTGCCTTGCGATGAGGCACACAGATAGCCCTTTTTCTGTTTTAAAGGATAAAATGAAGCATCTAATCCTACCCCCCAAGTTTAATGCTTGCTGTCATCCGCTCCATCCTTATGCAGCAGTTACATAGAGGAGAGGATCACAAAGGAAGGCAAATAAGTGACTTGAATGAAGTAGACACATTAATGGGGGAGTATATTAGTTTCTTATTACTATGATATTAGTCCATAATATACTACTATAAACTTAGAAACTAAAACAGCATTGTTAAGTAGACATGGCGGCACAGGTCTATAGTACTAGTGACCTAGAAGGTTGAGAGAGAAAGCTCACAATTCTGAGGTCGACCTAGGCAACTTAGTAAGACTCTGTGTCAGAATAAAAAATAAAAAGAGGGCTGGTGATACATCTCAGTGATAGAACATTTGCTTAGCAACTGTAAAGCCCTAGGTTCAATCTAGTACCACAAAACCAAAACCAACAACCCCTCCAATATTATCTTGCAATATTGTGTCAACAGTGTGAATCCGTGTCCTTTGTTCCGAGTCCCACTAGGGTAAAAATTAAGGTGTCACCTGCTATATTGCCGATTGAGGTTCAGGTTTCTCTTTGAAGCCTATCAGTTCTTGGGAAAAATGGCTTTTTGAGGATAAAGAAGTTGGGTTCTCAGTATCTATAAGCTACCCATTGTTTCCCATCATCAGATTTTCTCCACAATGTGACAGTTTGCTTCTTCCAGGGCACAGGCAAATGTCTTTGTTATTTCTTATCTCCTAAAGACCCAAATGGTGAGATCATGACCCACCCAATAGAATATTTCTCCTGCTGATAAACTCAAATTCAACTGCATAGGGGCCATAAAAATTTCTTTTGCAAACTGATGCAGTATAAGTCACAGGCTCTTCCCACACTCATGAGGATTACATGAGTTATATAGTGAGAGTGCAGGAACCTTGGGGGCCATCCTGGGGCTCTATTGGACGGGGGAGAGCTATTTGTATTCAAATAAAATAGTAAACCCAGTTTACTTTATTTTTTATTGCTGTGATAATGTATATTATACAGGTAACTAAACTTGTTATCATTAATGATTCAGTCATGATGAAATTGCTAAAAATGGAAGCAAATAGGGCAGGGTGAATCTGAAGGTGGGAGCAGCTTTGCATTGCAGTGGTATAGCAACATTATAAACAAATTAATTCAACTTTAGTTTAACCATTAGCAAAAGAAATTATGTATGTATGTGAACATTAATATATTTATATGTATGTGGGTGTACATATATGTGTATATGCATTTGGAGGTCAATGTCAAGTTGTAGTTGGTTGTTTTACTTTTTCACTCTTTTGGGGGCTCACCACCCAGCTCCCAAATAAATACACACAGAGGCTTATTCTTACTTATGACAGCCTGTCCTTAGCTTGACTTGTTTCTTGTCAGCTTTTCTTAAATTAACCAGTCTACCTTTTGCCTCTGGGCTTTTACCTTTCCCTATTCTATATACCTTTCTTTCCTTCTTACTCTTTTGCTGGCTGTGTGGCTGGGTGGCTGGCCCCTGGCTTCCTCCCCTCCTCCCTTTCTCGCTTCTTTCTCTTCTCTTCTATTTATTCTCTCTGCCTTCCAGCCCCACCTATCCCTCTCCTTCCTAGCTATTGACCATTCAGCTCCTTATTAGACCAATCAGGTGTTTTAGACAAGCAAAGTAACACAGCTTCACAGAGTGAAACAAATGCAACATGAAAGAATGCAACACATTTTTGCATCATTAAACAAATGTTCCACCGCAGAAACATAGCACACCTTAAACTAATTTCCCACAACATCAGGTGCCAACTTCTATCATTTTCTAACTTATTTTGGGAAACAGTTTCTCACTGAATCTGGAGCTCACTGATTTGTTTATACGGGCTGGCCCGCAAAGTCTGGGGACCCCACTGTCACCATTCCCTCAGGGCTGGGATTACAGGCACATATTGTGCTGGCTTACTGCATGGGAACTGGGGATCTTAACTCAGATCCCCATGATTGCTTGAACCATCTTCCTCAAGCCCAGAAATGACTTTTTTAAACTAGGAAAATGGGATGACTTCATTGAGTGTTCCATTAGTGCCCTTTTCTGCCTCCAATAGATGCACCATACACTTAATACTCTGTGACTAAAGGTCATAGGTGAGCAGTGACAGATGCCACTGTGGCAACCAGTAAACTGCATTACCACCTGCTAATGTGTGGACTAAACCCACTCTAGCTTCTGAGAAGAGAAAGGATAGGGGAAGCGTGGATCCGTGGCTGTAAAAGCAGCCACTGTGCACGACGGTTGGTTCCTTTGAAGAACCAGGATGAGGGTACCTACACTGGAATTCAGAAATTAATCTTTGCACCTGGAATCTGTTCTTATCAAGCAGTTTAGTAGTCCAAAACCTCAGGACTGGCTTGTCCATTGACCATAGTAGGAATGAGTTTAGGGCTCCAGCAAAGGAAGGTCATTAAAAATAGTATTTCCTTTCAAACAATGTGAAGTTTATATTTAGTAATGAGAAAAATTGCTGAATTTCTTTTTTATTTATGTTTATGTGATATTTTCTGAGATGATAGTTACCTACTACAGAAAGGTGGGAACTGTCCATTTGGAGAGATGTAGGGCCTCTGGAGTTTGATGTTTTCAGGTCATTTCTAGGAGATTGTATTATAGTGCAGCAGGAAGTATGCGGCAGACAGTATTTTTCTTAATCTGTTGCTTTCAGGAGGAATCACATCAACATTTTCAACAGAGCACGTGCCTCAGGATGATAGGAATTTCTATGCGTGATGCTCTGTCTAGCATTGTCTGACACTAATAGCTGCGGTATAATGTTCATGGGTGAATAGGTATTTCCATTATCAGAATTCTCCTCTACTCACCCAATCCCTCGCACTCCTCCAAGATCCCAAGGCATCATCCGAAAATGTTTTGCATTTCTTCAACTTTCCTGATGATAATCACAACCTTGGAACACTCTTATTATGTTCAGGGTATCAACACAGTGTTGGAAACTCTGGTTCAAGGGTTCAGTGATCTTCAGGGTTTTTTTTTTTTTCAAGCACAGCTGATGAGTCTTTTCCTCAAGCCAACACAACGGCGAATAGCAGGACTAAAGACTGAAAAGCCATGGGCACTTGGTCTTTCTATTCTGAGGGTGTGCCAGGTCTCGTCAACAGCATAGATAGTATGAGGGGGGAATTAAGTCTTTTGATCTGCCTCCACTCACCTGGGTCCAACCCCAAATTATGACTCTAAGCCCCTGAAGAGACAAGCCTGATAGGAGGGGTACCCACACCTGCACACACACTTCTGGAATTGCCCATTGAGTTTCTTGTTCCTTTTTTATTTCACAATCAGGCTTACTGTTCTGTCCCTCCTTCCAGCTGTCACCAGCACATGAGTTCACAGCCACTTTGGTTGAGTTTAGCATTGACCTCAGCCTGTTGAGCAGAGTTGACCTTCGTGTCCAGAGACGGGCTGATTTTCCAGCCAGTCTCGTAACTACATCGGAGTGTTCCTCCGAGGGTAACTGAATGAGGCGTCTGTCTTCAGAGCTCTGCCTACTGTCCACCGGAGAGGAGCACCCAGATCGAGGCTGGCCCCTCCCCTTCTATACCAGGGCCTCCCACACATTTTCTCAGGCCTGAAAGGATCCGCTTGTCCCTTTTTTTTTTTTTTTTTTTAGTAAATTTTATTAAATTATAAAAGTTTCCATTTCCGCCCCCCCTCCCAACACCCTCCCACTCCCCCCACTCCCCCCCCTCCTTCCCCTCCGTCCCCCAGGGCAGTCAGGGTTTCCTGCCCTGTGGGAAGCTCCAGCTCCCTCCCCCTCCCTCCAGGTCCAGGAAGGCGAGCGTCCAAACAGACTGGATCCCCAAAATCCAGCATATGCAGAGGAAACAGGTCCCAGTGTCATAGTCAATGGCTTTTCAGAAAGACCCCGGGCCAGCCACAGTCAGAGAATCCGGCCAAATTCCGAGAATCTGGCTAGATCACGTCCTCGTTCAGTCCCAGTCCGACTGGCCCTGGTAAATTCTCATCAGATCCGTTCCCTTGTATCAGTGGGTGATAGCATCACTCGCAGTACTGATTTCGTCTTTCATGTTCCTCCTCCTTCCGCTCCCCCTCCGGACCTCGGGGGGCTCAATCCGTTGCTCCAATGTGGGCCTCCGACTGCATAGCCGTCCTTCGCCAGACGAAGGATCTATGGTGATAAGCAAAATATACATCAGTATGGTCATGGGCCACGGCCGATTCAGGCACCCTCTCCTCTGTCCAGAGAGCAATCTGGGGGATTTCTCCTTGGACCTGGGATCCCATATATAATCAAGTCTCCTGTAAACCCTAAAATGGCTCCCTTAGTTGAAATATATTGTTCCCTGATCCCATATTCATCCTACCTCCCTCCCCCCCCCCATCCCCGGCCACCAAGCTTTCCCCGTTCCTCCCCTACTCCCTTCTCTCTAGCCCTCTCCCCCTCCATCGACCCTCCCACCCCCCATGCACCCGAGGTTACCTGGGACTCTTGTCTATTTCCTACCTCCTGGCGGATAGGTAAATAATCTTCATCAGGTTCATCTTCTTATTTAGCTTCTCTAGGATCACGAATAATAGGCTCAAAGACCTTTAATTATGGTTAGAATCCACTTATGAGTGAATACATACCGTGTCCGCTTGTCCCTTTGTGAGTCCTCCCTTTCTTGCCTACAGGCTTCAGTGACCCCTGACTGTTTCACCAAGCACTCACAGTTCCTAAGGAGAAAGTTGAGACTGTAGCATAGCTTGAGAAAGAAAAATTGCCTTCTTCCATTCATGGTTCCATCGACCCTCCTCCTCCCTCCAAAAGAGTGCTGCCTCTATCCAAGGAAACAGTGTTCTGATTCAAATTCTTAAAGATTAAGCATTTAGGAAAAATAGACAGTTGGGAGTAATCTCTGTGGATAAAAGTGAGAAAATATGATAGACTATTTATGGTCACCTGAGAACTACAGGGTTTAATATGTTAGTCACATATGACTATTTTAATTAATAATAAAAGTTAAAAATTTAGTTCCTCATACGCTATCTAATCTCCTTTGAAGTGCTCAGTAGCCATTGTGGTCACCCATCTCTTGGTCCAAGGGCAAAGGGAATACTATATTGTAGAGTGCAGCTATAGAGAATTTTCTCAGCATGGAACATTTTATTAGATAATTTAGGTAGATGACATGTATTCCTCTTTATCCTGCATGTGTTTCAGTACATCGTTTAAGATGTGTTTGTTTCTATTTTTATAGTGCTAAGGATCAAACCCAGAGTCTCACATGAGCTAGGCAAGTGTTCTGCCCTTGAACTACATCCTTAGCCCTCAGTTAGCGATTCTTGTAGTAATGAATACTTTATTCTAGACTAAACAGTGCTGCTAAATATTGTATTAGGAAAAAAAAAAACAAAAATAACTTCAGTTCATGGTGAGAGAGGGGAAACTCAATCATCAGAAGACTCTATTTCCCCAGCATCCATTCTTCTATTCCCTTTCCACAAAGTATTCATTTCCCTCTCTACATTTTCTATAGATTATCTTGTTCCAAGTTAGACTTAGAAAAGGCTCAGAGTTTAACCAGAAGCCTATGTGGGGCGTAGGGATAAACAGGGGAGCAGACTGCCTCCAAACGATGCACTGGGGAAGTGAAACAAAGCAGGAAGAAGGCAGAGACTGAGAAGAGCAGGATGCTCCTGGGCCAGGAGTCTGCCTCTGGGTCATGAGTCTGAAGGATGAAGTCAGCTGTCCCTGTTCTCAGCAGTCTTGAGGCTAATAGGCTGCCAAGTGCTCATGAGTTTCTCTGGGTGGCCATTTCTCATTCATAGTCCCCTAATTCCCAGAATGTTTTTCTATAAGTATGCATTCTCTACTCGTTTTGTCCTGCGCTGTAATGAAGGAGACAATAGTGAATTAGATGCTGCTTTTAGGAGAAAGGAAGTCTTCTTTGATTTCTCAGATGAGTTGTAAGAATCATGCTATCTACAGATTCCCCACTCTCATACCCACTATCACACTTGTCACGGTTCCTGGTTCCTATAATGTTTGTGCTGACCTTTGGTGAAACCAGGGGAAAATGGAAATCAGTGGTGTCAGGAAGTGGAGGGCACGACCAGAAGCCTGCATCCAGAAACCACAAGGAACAAAAACCAACATAAAGTACAGACCAAAGTTCAGGTAGAACAATATGCAGAAGTATTCTGTGATCTTCTGTCTCTTTGTCCTAGGGTGTAGTTGTCCCCATATGTGTTAGCAACTTCAAAGCTTTTCCAGCCTTGAGTCAGGTTTTTTGGTGGGATCAAGCAATCTGAACTTCACCTCCTCAAGCTTCCCATCTCTGGGTCACCCCCATCCTACCCCAGAACCCACTAAATGAACAAATAGAGTTCCTGATGCCTAATGCCTTGTGGGCTCTGTGTCTTGCAGCTGTCTCAAACTTGGACACCGAGAGTAAACTGAGTACATACTACCGTGCACCATGGCACCAGCAGCGGAACATCTTCCTTCCAGCTACCAGGCCACCCTGTGTGGAGGAGCTGCACCGCCATGCCAGACAGAGTCTGCAAGCCCTGCGCAGAGGTAACTGATCCCAGGCTTGGGGATTTCGGGGACACGAGCAGAAGGCTGTGCCATTTAGGACATTTCTGTCCCATCAATCCTTTCACCTCCTCAGTTAAAGCAAGCACTTTGAAATATTTCTATTTTTATCCTGCATGAAATCCATGCATAATATCAACTACATGTCTATATGTATTAAAGTTACCATTATGGCCTAAATATGATCACAAAGGGAGTTCAGAAAGGAAAAGTATTAATACTGTATCTCAATATGTAAGTGCCAGTTCACAGTTGTATTAGATGACATAATGAAGGCAGTTAGATGTCTGTACCACTCAAAAATAAATTTGAATTAAATAAAAACAGAAGCCATTCCAAACAAAAAGTGTGGAGAAATGAAGGAGCCTGGCCTGCAGGAGAAGAACCATGAAAATTGGTGTATTCACCATCTATTAGATATGGGCAAAGTGAGACTTTGGCTTATAATGAAAAGGGAATTAGGTTTGACTCAGAAATAGATTCCTGGCTTCTTCCTATAGGAGATTTGGATAAGGCAATTAAATGTTGTATGGGACATGGAACCTTTTCATTGACCATTCAGCGCATTACAGGATGGTTGTTATGCTTGGCGCCTGCTCAATGATTCTAACAATCACAGTAAGGCCCTCAAGTGCTCTTCTGTTTCTATTGAGAATCTCTGAGCTGATCCAATGCCCTCCTTCTACAGGGAGGCTCATGGAGGCTTGAAATGTGTGGAAACTTGTTCAGGGTCGTGCAGGCTGGCTTCAGAGCAAGTACTTGACCCTGATCCTCTGATCCCCCAGCCAGAGCTCTTTCCTACTTTTCCATATACTGTGTCTCATGAAAATAGAGATTCATATTTGCTTTTCTGTCACAGCATTGAGAGCATCAAAGGCAGGCATCTAACAGCCCAGGCAGAAAATGCATCTTTTTGTACTTCCCAGTGCCTTAAAACCTATGAGAATAAGAAGACTCAAAATGTTCATTATTCTTTAAAAACCCCCAAAATGGATATCAGAAGATGCTATGCCACATTTTCTGGCCTTTAGGCTTCTGTTATGGAGACAGATGCTGTCTACACACTCACTGTATTTGTTTCAATATCCCTACACTTATTTAAGGATTGGTAGTTTGAAAAACCATTCCAATGCAAATAAAATATTTTAAAGCTCTTTTCGAGACTCAGAAAGCCCTAATAAGTATTGCTTTCATCCATGTCTGTATGACTTCTGCCTTTTTTCCTTTTAATGAAACAACTGTCCCCAAAGTAGTTGTTCAAAAGTTTTTGTGCAACTTATTAGTGGTAAGATGCTGTGATATTTATAATAGAAAAAGGATGTTTAATATTCATTTCAGTTTTATGGTTGGGCAAAAAATAATTAAAATAAAATTAAAAAATTAAAATAAATTTTTAATGCAGACCTCCTTCTGGAAATCTTCCTCTTTACTATTCTATTCCTAAGCACCTTTCCCATAATAACCTGTGCATCCTCCTGACACGCACATGTAGCCATCTGTCATAACTGACCACTATGGTCCCACTTGCATTCCACCGCTAATCTGCAAGCAACTCAAGGGGAAGGACGGTGCCTTATTATTTTATTCTATTCAGAGCACATAGCACAAGCCGAGCATATGGTAGGCCCTCAATGGATGTGTGTGGAAGGGAATGAAGTCTGCAGAAGATGGCTTGAACATCGAAGCTACAAGATGACTCCTGAGGAATTTTAGCCGTCTCATTAAATGCTTTCTTAGTAGACTTCATTCTTTTTTTTAATCGTTTTATTATTATTAATCCGTCCTCCCTGATTAGATTTTTTTTTACAGATTTGACCAGGTAACACTGAGCTGCTCCTAAGCTGTCATATTTCACTGCTTCAGCAGGTTTGGCCTTAATAGCAGAACTGAAGAACAGCAAGTACCAATATCATTTTTTTCTCTGCAATTCCACCTAGGGGATGAGAGATGAATATAAGGCCTTCTGGGGTTTAGATGGGAAGACTATGAAGCCTGTTTTGCCCTGTTCAGACTGGCTTGCTTTGTGGTTGGCTCAATAGCAAATCTTGGGTGTAGTAGTTTTAATAGCACTGCAGAGAGCCATAAACAGGAATTATAGGCATCATAGAATTAAAAACATGCAGTGGTGTAGAATTAAAATTAGAAAGCGACTTTAAAAAATAAATAAATAAATATAAAATAAAAAAAAACCCCTTGCCTAAGAAACAGCAATGCAGCTGTGTATCCATCAGCATAATCCACTTCTGCCATCTGGTGGTGGGGACTAATACCAAACTTGCAGACATGGGCTTGGCTCCCTAACCTTGGCAGTGAGCTTCCCCGTGGGGAGTCTCTATTTGGACAGCTGGAATCGCTTTCATGGAGAGGGAGAGGATGATGAAGCATGGGCAAGCAATACTGGTTGGTTGCAGATCTGTGCTCGTTTGGGAACTGAGACTAAACTTTAAATTGGATCCCTTATTGTCATCCCCCTACCCTGAACAAACCGTACTGAAGGCCAGGCATTATGCTGGATTATAGGATTGAAAGAGCAATCAAGTGTGGTCTCTGCCTTCAAAGAATTCCTGGCATAGTGAGGAGGATGGAGAAGTAAGCAGTTAAGTTCAATCCGGTGCTGTGGGGACTGAGCAGAAATGTACCTATCATGCTATGGAGCCTCAGGGAAGTGGCGTGTAAATGGATTTCAAGTTGTTTAGAATGCAATTATTGCTTTCCCTTTTTCTTAGCAATTCTTTAATGCTCAGCACCAGTAATAACTTTAAGTTATGCCATCTTTTATGTTCATAAAACACACAGAGAGACTAATACATGGCTATAAAGAGATAATTATATTTTATATTTCCTTTCGTTTCAAGTTTCTGGCTGGTGTCTACGTTTCGTTGGTCTAAAGGAATAAGGATGAAAATTGGCCTGCAATTGCCGGCCCTGGTGGACTGATATTGTCTCGTACCTCGCCAGTGGTGAGAAGTATCATTAGTGTGCCATTAATTTAGACTGCCTCCTTTTGGCCTGAGTAGAGGAGAAAATATATTTAAGACAGTATGGGAGAGAAGTGGTTGAAAGGGAAATTGAGCTGCTACCTCCCCTCTCACTCTGCCCCCTTTCCTTTCTTCCTACGCAGTGCAGCCTGTCTGCTCTGCCTAGTGAATTTAAGGATGTAAAAGATTTCCTTGTGCTGCCGGCCATTAGAAAAAGCCCACTACTGTTCGTTTGCAGAGAGCAATGAGGCTGAAACCAGAGGTGGGAACTTTTTCAAGAAAGGCACCTATCTCATAATTTCTTCTTGATACACGTTGACTTTGGAGGCAGTGTAGCAAAGACCACCTATGTGCTGGGCTTTTTGAGAACCTTTCTCTGGCTGTGGATGGAAACTAATATTTTTTTTTTGAAGAATCTCAAACAAAAGAAAGTGAGGGATACTGTCATGTTTTCCTAAACTATGTACTAAGCCTGTGACTCTAAGAGGTTAGATTGTGAGGACCAAAGGCAATTAACTCCATGGTGGAAGTCAGAGAACTTGAGAGAACTCAGTTCCTAGTTTTGGCAGCAAAATATTGGATGAAGCAAATAAAGATGGGACCAGTGAAGACAAGTAATAAGATGTAGAGAAACATGGATCATTAATTGTGCCAACAGCACAGTTCATCATAAATGTAGTGTAATAGGATGCATTCTCTTTTCAAAAACCTAGACTTCAGTAAAGCATGACGTGGTCCAGTCCTTCAACAAGCATTTAATGATAGTCTGTTTCACAGGTGCGGTAAGACCTCTGATCAAAAGATGAATCTAATTTTGTTTCTGAACTTGGCCGGGTGGCACAGACAAATTGTGAATTCAAGAAGCTAGGCAAGAGGATTGCCAAGTTTAAAGACCTGCCTGGACAATTTAGTGAGACATTGTCTCAAGAAAATATACTAAATGGCTAGGAATATAGCATAGTAGCAGGGCACTTATCAAACCTGTACAACAACTATCAATCACATACCCTACCCCGCCCACACACATACCTAACTGCTCCAGGGTCCACTTAAATACAGTTCAAAAGACTGACAAATAGAGAGATGGTATTTTTTTTTAAAAAAATCAATACAAGCATGCAAATGGGGATTATACAGCCTTGAAAGAAAGGACATCTGACATCACCTGGAAGGGTCAACTTAGTTTGCTTTGCATCAACCACAGGCAAAAGGAGGCAAATGGTACCTTACAAGTCATAGTGTTGTAACTATTCAAAGAATTGGGTTGCAGCAAAATATAATTATATTCAAATACTGAAAACCCAAGACGTCGTGCTCCAACAAATGATGTATATTTGTCCTTTACGATGCCTGTAGGCCAAGCCATATCAAGGTTGATGACACAAGAACTATGTCTGTACCACTCATCACCGCACAGTGACCCTTTCTTCCTGAATCTGCAGATGAGGGGGCAGATGGGTGCCCGTTCGTGTGGTGCTTTTGAGAAGGTGCAGATGAAAGCTTTAGCAAAGCCCTTCTGGCACATGGCAATAAACATGAGGAATTAGGAATAATATCCTACATGAGATGAGTGTCACTAATGGTAAACAATGCCGAGACAGAATGAAAAAATGGGATACGCAAATTTGTACCTCGATTATGATAAAACTTCACGCTCTGAGGGTGAGTGTAAGCTATATTTCGGGAGATAGACAACTTTTAGTGTAAGCAAGGAATGTTCTAAGGTACATGAAATACTGGAAACCTAAGTTGTATTTCGAGCATCTCTGCGACATCTATTTATTTGTTTGTTTGTTTGTTTATGTGATGCTGAGGATCCAACTCAAGACCGTATCTCAGTGATTCTTATTACTTAACCCCTCCCCCCGATATTTTTTAGCTTTCCCACAAAGGCAGCTTTATCCTGGAGTAATAAAAATGTTGTCCCTGGGATTGTCTTGCTTTCTCTGGGAGCACAAGATTATAAAACCATCTGAGTCTCTGTGGGTAGCAGGAAGAGGAGGATGTAGATGGCTGCATTGGTGTGCTTGTTACCCAGTTTTCTGGGGGGAAACATAGAAGATAAATAAAACACCCAGTGCCTAACGTTTGTCAGTGTCTGTGATTTAAATACAGTTGCCATAGCCTGTTTCAGGTATCTACAGTTGAAACACTGGCTCATAAAATCTTCCTGATTCCATGCAGTTCCTTCCTGGAGGTAGTGACACCTAGGGCCAGCAGCTGTGGTATGGCTGCATCTTCTCTGCACTTTAATCCTCTTGCCGGCAAGGCTTGAAAGGTTAAAAAAAAACCATTGTTTTTAACCTTTTTTTTTTTGTTCTCACTTGTGAGATTTTGAAATGAGAAGTGTTGAATTTATAAAAGTAAGCCACCATGTACCAAGATTATATGATGGACCCATAGAGGTGAGTGTATCTACCCTTGTATTCACAGCAAGTGAACATCCAGTTAAGAACCATTCTAAAGATCTGATGCGGCACATAGATTAACTAGATTAATGAAAGTTCACCATTTTTTTGCAGCTCTTTGTTAACACTCTCAAGAGGGGAAGAACAATGGAAACTATCAAGTGTGTTTCATTATGTTTATCTATTCTGCGCCCTCAGAACACCGGAGCCGAAGTGATCGTCGAGAGCAAAGAGCGGCTGCTCCCCTGTCCATGGCTGCTCCACCACTGCCAGCCTACCCTCCTGCGCACAGCCAGAGGAGGCGCGAGGCCAAGGACCGCCATTTCCTGACGGTAAGCATGGTGGCTGCTCTGCATTTACTCATCTTGAGCACTGAGTACCTCTCTGCTCAGTGAGGGAAGCTGGGCTGGTTGAGAGGGCAGGCCATAAGCATGTAAGAACTCCTTTCCTTTTGGGGTACACACACACACACACACACTTGCTAGCTGTGTAATACAGAAAATCAATAAGAGTTAAGGACTGAAATCAGAAGACAATTTTACTTCCAATCCCATCTCTTCTTATATGTTAGAGTTTAGGATTATTTCTTTCTCTCAGTTCCTGCCTTTGCAATAAGAGGTTATTATTTATATAGTTTAATAGTGCTTGAATATGTGCAGAGCTTCACACAGGGACTGACTGACACAGACTAAGACACCTATAAATGTTAACCACCACTGCTTCTACCATTATTACCAGTCTGACTCCACAGGAGAAGCTGGAAAAGAACTTATGTGATGTGAAAAGTTACCACTGGCATCAATCATAAGGTCAAGCTTTCCCATTCGATGTAAGAGGCTACTTCTCTAGGGTAATCTATTAGCTCACTGACATCATCACCGCGGGTGGTTACAGCCTAATCTGGGTGGATGTGGCTGTAACTCAGGCCAAGCTCTCAAGGGTGGACCACAGATGATGAAGCTGGGCCTGAGTGGAAACACCTGCAAACTCAATCAGCAACTGCTGCGAACACTTCATCCCACATGAGCCTTCTGGGGCCTCGGTGGGGATAAGTAAACATTTGCTTCTGTGTACTTGTATCATTGAAGTCAGGAACTATGGTCACACGACCAAGCCAGTCCAGATTGTCGTCAAGCTTGCCAGCACTCCTACTCTCTTATTTTGAGTTCGAGGCCTGACGTCTACAGAAGTTACAGCGCTGTATGTAAGAATTGAGGGTTTTGTTTGAAATTGACTGCATGACTCTAAACTCTACAGCAGTGTGGACTGTACAATATGCAACACGGTACAAAATGTCCAGGTTCCACGATGTCAAAAATTCAGATGGAAACATACTTCATCTACATGAATTTGCATGTTATAACAACCACATAAGAACTTGAATGAGACTAGATGCCCTACAGGTATTTTTTCCTGTTTGCAGCCAGCTAGTAGACACTGTGTCCTTGAGTTGAGTATGTCCTGGGCACCATACTGTCCTCACCACATGCTGTGATGCAGCCCAAGAATAAGAAGGGGGGTTATGATTTTCTGATCCGTCAGACAGAATGCTACACATGGTAGTGATTTGGCATAAAAGTCCCTACTCGATGCAAGTTCTTATTAAGCTTAAATATGCTTCCCAAAGTGTTTGCTTCTAATGAGGTATTTTCTGCATAAAAATGCTAAAAATATTTTCCCATTCATTATAATATGTTTTCGGCTCATTAAGTTGGTTTTCTTGGGGAGGAGGTGAGACAAAAATTTTGAGTGCTTACAGAGGTGACAAGAAAATATAATCCTTTTTATAATCTGCATAATTTTTAATGACATCTAAATACCTAAATAAGATGCTAGGAAAAAGACTGTAAGTAGTGACTAGCAATAACTGTGCTTCACTTACCCAATAGATAGCAGAAGAGGATCCTAGATTATACTTTGGTAAACATCTGAAAGTTTGCCTCTCTTGAATTTCTCAATTCTTGAAACGTCCAAGTCACTTGGGGGAATTTTGTTTACAATTGAGTTTGGGTCACCAATTTCATTAGAAGATTTTCCATTCAAGTTAGACCTCACAGACTTGGCTAGAATATGTTTCTATGTATTCAGCTTGAAAGGCCATATGTTGCTTAAAGAGTAAAGGTTACAGGAATAAGGATAGGAACTTTGTAGACAAAACCCTGGATACAATTTTTCTTAGAGAACTATTAGATCTATATTTTATTAGAGAGTAGCTTTCTTTTTTTAATCTATAAGACTTAGTTAAGCCATTTTTTCCTTTAAAAAATATCCATAATAAATCTCCAGTATAGGTTCCCACTTCTATGTTAGACACTATAATACATTCTGGTTAACAACGGCACGGTCTGTAATGGCAAACTGCCTGAACTTGTATACTAATTCTACCATGTATACTGTGCAATTCCAGACCAGTGTATCCTTTAAATCATTGTCTTAGCCATCAGAATTGATAGTACCACATAGGTTTGGCACTAAATTGATTGAATGTGTTTGTGAGCAGTGCTTCATGCATGGTAAGCACTCCATAAACATTAGATCTGATGACGACGATGAGTATGATGGGTGATGATGATAATGAAGATGATGATAGTTTGCCATCGAGTCCTTAATGAGTCTGTCATTTAATGACAAGATTGTCAGTTTAAACCCCAACTGTCTAAATTTTGTGATTTAGAAAAGGTTTTTGTATCTTTCTGAATCCTGGTTTCTTTCTGTTTTTTTTTAATAATTAAATTCCAGTTTCTTTGCCTGTAAGATAGGGATAAATCATTTCAACTTTACAAGGTCATTAAGTATAGTTCATGTGATACTATATAAATAAGATTAAATCACGCTTATGCAAGTCCCTAGTACAGTGCCTAAAATATTTGAGTATGTGAACCTATATTCATAGTCAATTTTAATAAAGCTCTTATTACCAAATGAAAGGCCCGTAATATATATAACCTCATAAAATTAGAGAAAATATAAATCACTACACTCTTTTCAGAGGAGAAGGAAAACTCTAAATATTCATGCACTTTCATCCAGCAATTCCACATCTGGGAATTAACTCTAAGGTAATAGATCAGTCTATGTGAAGATTTATTCATTAATATGTCCATCAAATCAAATTTTTAATAGGAAAATATAAGTAAATATATACATCCCAAGTGTCCAAAAAGGAGCTTACTTTAATAAATTTATATATATATATATTCTATCCCATAGGATGTAATAAATAATCATAGCATTATATAAGAATATTTAATGACATGAAAAAATGTATACTTTATTACTAAGGATTGTTAAGCAGAGTATCATCTCAAAGCATGTGTAGGAGTCCTACACATGTATATAAATAATATATACATATATTATTATATTATATTGTTATAATATATTATATATTATAGTAGATAAATGACTAAAAAAGCTATATAACTTTGGTTCCCAAACTGTTAACTAAAATGCCCTATGGCAGTGCCATGAACTTATACAAAGGCCACAGGATACTAAAACATTTTCAAGTAACACAGTGTCTTCACTCTAGTGATATCTGGCAGTGACTCTAAAGCAACTCCATGATTCCTACAAGTAAGAAGGGATGCTGTTTCACAGAAAAGCAAACTGATTAAATATAGCTTAAATCCCACTATTAGGTGAGAATTTAAGTAGTGTCCCTAAATACCAGCACCCTCTGTCGTCAGGGTGACAAAGGAGGTGATTGCAGTGAAAGCTTCTCTAACATGATTATCTTTTCCAATCTGCTCTTCAATTTGAAGTTCTACCATTAGCAACGGTGTATTTCTTTCTTATTGGAAGAGACACCAGCCTTGCCTATGAATTCAACTTTGGGTTATCAATTTTGATAAATGATTGATAATGAAAAGAAAGCAAAATTTAGGAAATTAATTTTGGACCTTCTCTTCGGAATCTGAGCTGCAGAAAGAGGACCAAAGCAACCCTCTCCAAACCCACATTCTCACATAGCATCTCAACAGTCTGTTCATTCTCTATGGAAAAATGCAGTTTTTCACTGATCAAGGATTCCAAGACTTGTTTGAACCTGGCTGGAAGCTAAATGTATCAAGTTTATGGCAATATATATATTCAGGATCTATAAGAAAGAGAAATAGCCTAAGGTCAATTCTTTAGCCACACAAGTGGACTTTCGTCTGCAAACGTATGTGTTAAGTGACTGTTTTTTGCGGCCAGGAGAGATAAGAAAAGAAGGGTGGCACCGAGGTGTGTGTTTGTGTACTGAACAAAAACTCGGTTACTGAAGCTCATTTGTCTTCAGATAGAATGCTTGAGGAATTTTCTCCTTGGCTAGGTCATAGTCAAAATTAGGAATATCAATCAAGTGGCAATCAGACTATGGGACATTTGTCAGAACTGCAACAAGTAGCCTCTTCTCAGCAAATGCACACATAGGTTAGCAATCCTGGTCAAAGCCATTCCAGAGAAATGAATTCAAGATGATCCTTGCAGAAAGTTTTGGTAAGAAGCAGTATTTTTAAGTGCTCGAGTGCTGTTGATTGGAAAACTTCGCATTTGAGAGAGTTAATAGTGTGTGTGTGTGTGTGTGTGTGTGTGTGTGTGTGTGTGTGCGTGTGTGTGTCAGTGTATAGAAAAGCACACTGATCCTTCCATGCAGCTGAAGACAGTGGTGATATAGGAAGTCCTTATCTCCCAGTATTTCCTTCAAAATTGATACAGAACAGCAAGGTTGAAAAACAACGTTACACAACCAAAAACACACCATCAAATTTTTTTGAGGGCAGAGAATACCCCAAGCACCAATTAGTATGAATTAAAAAGAGAAAAATAAACACGAAGTCTTTGTCTGTCATAGAGGCATGGAGTATAAATTTTTAAAATGAAAAAAACTGCATGGAAGTAGGGAACTAGAGTGCAGCTGGAGGCTGAAATCGACCTCCAGAAAAGTTAAATCTATCCTATGCCTGAAAATACTTCTAAAACATTGTTCAAGTAGACAAATTGATAGGAAATGAATTTTAAAGTATGTGTACCATGCAGTAGCTGCCATCCAATCATATATGGAGGTTTGAGAGGAGAAAAGGCAGAAAGAAAGGCATATGCACCCTTTAGCAACTAGAGGTAAAGGAACCAAAATCAAACTTCAGATTAGAAGAACATGTAACTGCTGCCCTGCTAAGAGCAGAAACTAGGATACTAAAACATTTGGATTTGGGCATAGTGAAAAAAAGATGCTGCCATTAAAGCAGGGATCTTGGGAAACACACTAATGTCACATAAGTGAATAAAATAGATTAGAAGAACTATGTAAGTATTGGAAATATTAGTGAAAGAATGCAGGAGGTCTGGATTTTATAGCCAACTAACATCTTCTTCAACTACTGCAGCATAAAAAGAGCTGCTTTCAACATAGAGGAGTTTAGAGAATTTTGTATCTATGAGGGTTTATCATGGGACAAAGATTCCTCTCAGTGGAGAATCTACCAAAGGGCATGCTTCATCCATCTAGGGAAAAGTAGAGAAAAGGTCAACAAAAGGATGGTTATTATGCATGTTAACACATGTAAATGTAGATCCAGAACTACAAGTGTGGGGAGGATGAGGATGGTGAACTCATGTACAAAGGTTAAGCGTGATGACAGAAATGATACAACTTAAATACGAGAAAATAGAGAAATAACTAAGAAAATAAAATTGCCTCATTGGTTTTTGTCTAGGCGATGTGTAGGTCTGAAAAGATGTTAAAAACAACCAAAAAAGTAGTAATTAAAGTTCAAATGATAGAAAAGGGACAAATACTACAAAGCAGCTTGATAAAGCTAAAGAACAGAGGCACATTTCTAAGAGAAAGAAGTGAACAAATATAACAACACACACACACAATTACAAAATAATCAGAATTCTCATCTCAATTAAAGTGAGCTTCATTTGCACATTAAAAGAAGCCTTTCGATTTATTTTAATCAAGCAACACCAAACTACACACTATAAACATGAAACATGCCAAAAATAAAATGATCAAGATGATTCCATAAAGGAAGGAACAAAGATATAACAAGTAAATAAAACAAGAAATCAGTAGTAGCTTAAAATATAAAGCTCGTGAGTATTAATGTGACCAACACAGCGACATTTATGAAGCAAACACTCTAGGGTATATAGGTATAAATAGAAACATGGTACAGTAGGCAACTATCGGCGAATCAATCCCACACCAGTTATGTTTTAAGGGGTTATTTATTTTGGGGGGTAAAACTTACATACACCATAAACCGTCAGGAAGGGAGCCTAGTCGCTGGAGCAGGAGCCGGGAGCAGGAGCCGGGACCAAGCACCGGAACCAAGAGAGCCTGATCCGGGCCTGTGTCTCTTTTTAAAAGAGAAATATACCATGCCCCAGTGGGCTGGTATTTCAGCAGCTATTGGCTGACGGAGCGGAAGTCGCTCCCCGCTGCACTGTGGGCTCGTGCTTCAGCGACTATTGGCTGAGGCAGCGGAAGATACTCCCACAACAGGCAACTTTAATGTATCACTTTCAGTACAGATGGAACAAGCAGACAAAAAAATAGGAGACAGAAAACCTAAAAAATATTGTCAGTAGACGTCAAGCCATGATAATACACAATATTATCAAACATACCCTTGGAACATAAAAATTGGTTATTACTTAGATTCAAAAGTAAGAATATTCTAAACATTTGCTGAACACAGTGTAGCAAAGCCCCAGATTACTAATAGAGAGAGCCAAAGCATCAGAAAATCCTTCCTACCTGGACATTTTAAAACTTGCTATGAAACATTTAGCAAAAGAAAGAATATGAAGTGATACTACACAATTTAAAATATTGTACTTAAAAATTATAATGAAGGTATTATGTAGCAGAATCTGTAAAATAAAATAAAATAATGATCAAGAAAAAATGCATAGTACCATATGATTAAATAAGAGTAAATTCTAACACTCCCCCGAAGAAAAATAAAGCAAAAAGAAATATAAATAAGAAAGTAATGCAAAAGTATAAATTAATAAAACAGAGAATAGAAAAATAGTAACCCTAATTGATAAATAAAAATCCTGGTTGTTTGAAAAACTGACCAAGAAAAAGATAGAAAAGTATAAATAAACAAAATAAATCATGCCAGGGGATATAAGCACTGAAACAGAAAAAAGATGAACAATTAGAAGAAATTGTTTTATAGATATCATGCAAATAAAGTTGCAATCTTAAATATATGAATTGTTTCTTAGATGAGTAAATATTGTCCAAATTCTCCCCTTTAGATTTAGAAAGGTTAAATAGACCCATTTCCTTTTTAAAAAATATTTATTTATTTATTTATTATGTATACATTATTCTGTCTATATGTGTGCCTATAGGCCAGAAGAGGGCACCAGACCTCATTACAGATGGTTGTGAGCCACCATGTGGTTGCTGGAAATTGAACTCAGGATCTTTGGAAGAGCAGGCAATGCTCTTAACCGCTAAACCATCTCTCCAGCTCCCGACCCATTTCCTTACAAGAAACAGCTTCTCTTAAGGCCCCCAGGCCCAGATGACGTCCCATAAGAATTGTATTTACCTTTCAAAGTCCATAGATTCCCAGTGTGCTATAACTTGTTTCATAACATTGAGAGTGAAATATATTTCACTAATTCTTCTATGAAGCAAGTACAGTAATAAGTATGTCAAAACCTCGAGGAAAGTTCAAAACCAAACTTCACAATTATATTATTCTTATGTATTTATTTAAAAATATTAAAATAAACATTTTCAAACACAATATATGACAAATTAAAAAGTGGCTGAATGAGATTTATTTCAGGAATGGAAAACTGAGTCAATACTAGGATATTTATTAGTATTATATATCATATTGATAGATCTGAGAGGGAAAACATGTTATGACTATGCCCATGGAAAATACTTGAAAACTATTACAATCTGTCTATTTTCATTTTTTAAAACTCAAGAAAATAATAATCGAATGATGTTTCATTGATATTATACAATAAACATATATTTGAGCTCAAAAGCCAGCACCTTAATCATAAACCCTGAGATGTATTTCCACAAAAGCCAGGAAGAGGGCATGAAGGTCACTACCAATTCTACTGGTTAATATTGGATTCGATATATTAATAAGTGAAATTGAATAAGATAGATAAATTAAACACAGAAGAACTGAAAAGGAAGTAAAGCAGTGTCTAACTGAAGACGAGGAGCTAGTATAGCAGACAAACACTCAATAATCAAAGCGGGAGAGAATTCAAACAATCAAAGCATTCAGGAAGGAAGCAGGGTGCCAGCGCACAGAGGTCCGTTGCTTTTGTTCACACAAATGATAGTCAATTAGAAGAGCTACCTCTAGAGCATCATTTGAAGCAATAATAAGGATGGTTAAATACCTAGGAACTAATTTCCCAGAAATATATAAAATCTGTATGCGAAAAATCTCAAAGAACTTCCTAAAAATAAAATAAGACTTTTCTGAAGTGAAAATATAGTCTCTGCACTTGGTTTAGAGTGATTCAGTATTAAAAAACAAATGAGTTATGTCTCTGTTAATTTGTAAATTTAACACAATGTCAATAAGTTTTATTCTATGGAGTCAGACCCGTAGTACTAAGATTCATATGGAAAAATAAATGCACCTGACTAACCAAACAAATGCTGGAAAAGGAACTACACAAGATGTGATTAGTGCTACAAGACAAGAAAAAATATATTTAAAGCCTCTATAACTCGGCAGTGTGGTATTAGATAATTATACCAGTATACTAGAATACAAAAGGAAGAAATGGACTGGTATAACATGATGCCATATAATAAAAGGGACAGCACTACCAATCACTGAGGTGGAAGATCAAGTCAGTTAATGGTGCCAGAAAAATTGGCTAGCCATTTGGTCAAATAAAAATGTTCTGACCATTTTATCAAACTCATCACTATTGACCTTTGGACCAGATAATTCTTTCCTGTGTGGCTTTTGCTGTGTGTTGTTCCATGTGTCACAGCATCTCTGGCACCTACGCACTAGGTGCCAATAGCACTCCATCCATGACTTAAGACATTGTCAGATTTTCACTGTGGTGACAGACACCCCTGGTTTAGACCATTTAATTATACCAATTCCTCCAGCCATACACATACATAAATTCACAATGAATTTGGGGCCTAAAGGTTGCAAAAATGAAACTTTACATATGATCGAATAAAATACAGGTGTGTATTCTTTGGCTTCAGTCTAGGAATAAACCTTTAGTAACTTTGATTTTTATAGCCTAAACACCCCAGACAGAATTAAGGCATAACCAAAGAATGTGGAGAAATCGTGCAGCATACAAAGTACTGATATCCCTAAAGGACATACACTTTCTAAAGTTGAGGGAGAAAACAAAACTCTGAAAGAAAAAAAAAATAAGAGAAATATTTAAATGGACAATTCAGAAAAAATATAGATATGTTCTTAAACCAAAACAGTGCTAAACCTTCTGGACACTGTTCCTCACCCCTAAAATGAGACAGTACAGGCTACTGCCACTGCTCTTGTTGCTGATCAAACTTGATGATAAAACCCTATTGCTGAAGACACCACACACATTTGTCGCAAGACATGGGGAAATCAAGATGGTCCAGGCAAGGAAGCTTCCTCTCTACTGGGTAGCTCTCATCATACCTACTGGAAAGTGACTGGATTGCTCAGTCACAAATGGGGCACCTACATCATACCACCCTTCCAAGATTCAAGGGTCCCCATAGTAGAGGGAATGGAAAGTGTTAAGATTCGGAGTTTGGACCCTCTGAATGTGGCTAACAATGAGGGCGGACTGGATAATGACACCGGATTTGGATTCTACTGCATGTACTGGCTTTTTGGGAGCCTAATCTGTTTGGATGCTCACCATCCTAGACCTGGATGGAGGAGGGAGGACCTTGAACTTCCCACAGGGCAGGGCACCCTGACTGCTCTTAGGACTGGAGAGCGAATGGGAGTGGGAGTGGGGGGAGTGGGAGGGAAATGGGAGGATGGGAGGAGGTGGAAATTTTTAATAAATAAATTAATTAAAAAAAAGATTCGGAGCTTGGGGAGGATCAGAACAAAGCGGTGTCCTCTGGCAATGACAGACCACTGCGTTCCTGACCTCACAGCAGCTGTGGTGGTCTGCACAAAACCTCCACAAGACTAAGACAGCCACCATCCCAGCTCACAGTAGGCCAGGTTTCTAAGTCCTCGCTCCTAACAGAGGAGTTATGGATGGTCGGTTACTTCTTGGGGATAGAGGCAGTTTTCTTTAAGAGTGTGGCTCATGGTAGGTTAACTATGCTCCAGTGGATAGCCCCACATCCAGAAAGACATGAACGACACAAGCTTGACTCAATGGGTCTTTAAGATTTTAAAAAGAGACACGAAGTTGAAGGGCAGGAAGGAGAACACAGATCTGAGAGGAGGTAAGGGAGGGAGTTGAGGGTAAATATGATCAAAATACATTGTTTGAAATTTTCAATGAATTAATAAGCAGTTATTTTAAAAGTTGCTCAAATTCATTCACAACCAGAAATACAGACAGCATAGGGAAGCATGACCTGTTGGTGAAACTGGGGAAAATAATTGGTCCTAGGTATTACTGCTAGAAATTCAGATTTGATTTATCTTATGAATTTGGCAATATCTAGTAAACTTTCCTAAGCACTTCTTACCCTAGCAGTTACAGTGAAGATATACTTCTGATAGTACAAAAAGATTCACTGGAGCAGTGTTTATAAGATATTAGAAACAACCAAAATATATATGTGTTAAAGAATGATAGAATAAGCTGCAGGACATCTACACAGCTGCATATTATAAAAAAAATAAGGTAAACTCTTATGAACCAAAAGAAAGTTGCTTCTAGGACATTCTCTTAAGTGAAAACCAAGCAAAACTCCAAGCAATATCTATCTTATATGATTCTCCATGTTAGAAAGGTATATGAAATACATAAATGGTCATGCATTTGCATAAGAGTCAATTTCGTAATCTTCACAAACCTCCATACTGCCAAAAAAGACAATTAAAAATTATAGCTAAGACAGAGTTAAGAACATGGCACTCAATAGACCTCTATCACCCACATGAAAAGGAAATCCACAAAGTGTATGGGAGTAGGTGTGTATGTGTATTATACTAGGAAATGAGCCCAGGCAAGCACTCTGCCACGGAACTGTATTCCAAGTCATTGTTTTCTTTTTATTTTGAGACATGGTCTTGCTAAGCTGTTCATTCTGGCCTTTAAGTCATTCTGTAGCCGAAGATGTTCTTGACCTTGAAATCCTTTCACCTTAGCGTCCTGAGTTGTTGTGGTTATAGGCCTACTCCACAAGCCTGGCCAGAAATCATATTAAGTGGTTATGAAATGCATGAATCCTGCAACAAACTGATACTCCATCTAGAAAAGGAAAAGTCTCGACTCGAAGTTTTCTTATGAGAAGGAGCACTAGAAGGGTTGCGATTTGTGAGTTACTGGGAAAGGATGGAATGAGGCTGATTTGAAATTAGAGGAAAGGCTGTAACCCTCCATGTGAATAAGCTCCCAATCCACAAAGTGAACGTGGTAGCTTGGGGATGTGTGCAATGTGTTTTGCATTCTTCTACAGCTCAGTTCAGCTAGGTGCGATCCCTGCATCCACTTAAGAGTTTTCCATGTATGAAATCATGCATAAGCAAACACAACATTTACATTATGTTCAAATCACGCTCCTAAGATACCAATTGCTTTGGAACTAATGCACGTTTTCAAAATGAGCACAGCAGAACTGGCTGTCGAGGAAAGATAAATCAGAACAAATGAGGTTGGTTTAACTACGGGGGATGGGCAAAGATAAGAATGAAGGAATAGAAAGGAAACCATGGGGCTGAGGAGGAGTGACATTTCTTTGAGCATGTGTTTTATTTTTATTGCTGTTGTCTTGTTTTTTCATGCCTTGTAGTCTTAGAGCCCAGGCAATATTTCATGAATCCTCTACCCATAAATAAATAACATCAGCTAGAATGTGAGGAGAACCCCAAGTGGAAAACAAACGGTAATGAATAAGCCTAACTATATTACAAATGAACAGAAAACCCACCCTAGAGGAGGGGAAAGAAAATACCTAATATTGATAGCTGTGGAAAATATTATTTGGGTTTGGCTTCATTTCATGGCAATCAAACTAATTTATTTACGGAGCTACAGCTATAATTTTAAATGGAACATCCAAGCACAACCAGGCATTAAAATGTATTACTATATATCTAAAATTGGGCAAGCAATAAACTTAGGAATGTTGCGCACATTAAGGAGCCTCAGTTGACTAACAGATGACTATTAGACAATCCCTGTATTTCATACGGTTTCTAATCACCTCACCTCTCATAAAGTCTGAGTGATGCTTCATAGTGAATTCCTTATGCACATATACTGTGTCATCCTGCATGCTCCCCATTTGCTATCCATTCTCCATCGTTTTGCAGTGGCATTCTCAGTTGTTCCTTGAAGAACTGTGTATATATTTTTCTTCATAAGCAGGGAAATAAGTGTGTAAATAGTGAGTCTGAGAATGACAATTGAAGGCAGGTATGTGAATGAAGGGACTATGCAGACAGATTTTTGGATGTCAACAGCCTTGTCCAGTGAGGTTTAAATTAACTGACTTTGGCAAAGATGCTGCTTTGGCTTGCTCAAAGGCTTGCCGTTCCAAATCTGGTTGCACCATCAGTGGCAGACCACGTTTCTAAGGGATTAGCAGTGGTCTACATAAGGAGCAAGAAAGCCAGTGTAGCTAGGTAACTAATGCTACAATCTATGCGATGCTTTGGACTGCTGTTAGGAGCTGACCACAGGAAGCAGAGTCATTTGCCAAGTATAAAAATATTAAAGACTCTAAAAATCATTTCTAAATCTTGAACAGAAGAAATTAAGCACCCGCTAAGCAGCAATCTTTCTATTTAGAAACATGAAGGGAAAAACATTCTAAGGAACACAACTCAGAGGCATAAATGGTACAACAGAGGGATGAGCTCAGGGGGTTTGGAAAGTCCCCAAGCGAATGGTCAGAGCGGCCCCATTCTGGTGACTGTAGTGTCCCCAAACTAAGCAAACCTTCGGGCACATGGCTGTTTCCCGCTAAATCAGCAGTGCAATACGAAGGTGTGCCGTATTGAGGTGTGCATGCAGACTCAGAAGCCTGAGATAGAGGGACTTGGACAAGTCGCCTGAACACCTGGCTTTCTACCTCTCATTTGTCAAGCAGAACATCTCCAAAAACCAGTCTTTTGATGGCAGAGAGAGGAAAGAGAACCAAAACACAGTTGGTTTCTCAAAAGCTTCTGGAGAGACAATATCATAGAGACCTGTACGTGAGCGAAGGTGAATAAAAACTTGTAGACTACAGAAGTATTTTGCCAAGTTAGAAATATATTTAGCAGATATAGCTTGGGAGTGCCACGTAGAACAGAGGATGTTTTAAAAAGGATTATTAAGAATCCAGGAGACTATATGACCAAAGTGAAGGGTGGAGATGGTGGAGAAAGAGGAAGCAAAAGATGTATGGAAAAGGCTGAAGGAGGTGCTGATCACCACAGGGAAGGCATCATGTTTATAATCTATATCTAGTGAAGGACCTTAGCTACATGGATCCTGGAAGGATTCCCTCTCCCATTTGCTCAGATCATGTAGATATGTGACATTTATCAGCAGAACAGATCAGATGGCATTTGTAAATAAAGAGCTAGTAAACAGATACTGAAGAGAAAAGAGACCAGGAGCATCCAGGAGCATTGTGCCCCACTTACACTAAAAGTGACTTTGTGTCCCCAGAGCATATCTGGAGCCAACATGGAGGAGCAATAGCACGAAGAGAAGGAGACTAATGGTTGGACAGGACAACTCTCATGCTCTATTTCTTAAGTATTCCTCCCAAAGAACAATTTACTTTCAATCTTTTGGTCAAGAACGTAGATGTTCAGGGGTTGGAGAGATGGAATCAGCAGATAAGGGCACTGGCTGTTCTTCTGGTGGATGCAGGTTTGTTTCCTAGCATCCAGCACATTCAGTGCCCACAACCACCTTTAACACCAGCTCCAGGGGATTCTGCACTCTCGTCTACTGCACACTGCACTCACATGCACAAACTCATGTGCACATAAACATAAAATTTAAAAATAAAATCTTAACAAAATAAATTAGATGGTCATATTCTGCTCTAGGTCTACGTTTTCCAAAACCCTAACACATTCTATAGTTATGGCACTGTCTATCCAATCAGCCTTTCGGATGATCCAGTTTGCAGTGATGCCCAATTTCTCATCTCAACATGTGTAACACCTGAAATAGCTCACTGTGGGATACCATGGCGTCTCTATCTAGATCATATTTGCAATACAAAATGGAGATTGTTGATTATCCTGTTGAATGATTCTGACCCATTAACACCTTTGTTCTTTGTATTATCATCAATGGCTCATAAATCAGTCAAAATTCTAATGAATCCAAAGAAGTTCACCGGGTCTTCTACATCTGGAAAGAGGACTCTAATCAGTGAGTTAAGGTCAAGTTCTGGAATTTACAGAACATCTTTCCAGCTAAGAGTCTTAGCCTCCTCTCTGTCCAGGCTGGTGATGGCCAAAGTGCAGAGGCAGAAAATGTCTCTGCAAATGTCTTTTTTGATCCCCATAAGTGTTTCACTCAGTAGTACCATGGAGGCCTGGGACAAAGACTAAAGAACTACTAAAACTGAAGGAGACAAAAGAAGTTTGAAAACTAAGTGCAATGTATGATCATGGACTGGATCCCAAGTGAGAGAGGGGATATGAATGCGAAAGCTGGATTATTTCGAGTAGTAGTTCTTAACCTTCCTAATACTGTCTCTCCTTAATACAGCTCCTCATGTTGTAGTGACCCCAACCATAGAAGTATTTCATTGATACTGCATAACTGTAATTTTGTTACTGTTATGAATTGTAATATAAATATCTGATATGCAGAATATCTGATATGCGACCAATAAAGGGGTCATGACCTACAGGTTGCGAACCACTGATTTATAGGAACACAATTAAGAGAATGAATATACATTCAAAAGAACTTTATTAGATTGGTTTGCAAGTTACTGTCTGGGTAGTCCAGTAATGGCTGTTTCATACAGGAGACGTTGAGAATGTACTTGTTATTCAATACATGTAGTCCTAATCTGGCACTGAAGACCTGTAGGGTTCTTACAGAGCTCTGGTCTTCAGGGGTCTCTGTTGGAAGTCTGAAGAAGCAGGTTTTAATATTAGCAGAGGAATGCAGTTATGGAAGCAACAGGATAGATGAACTTGCCAGAAAGTGTGAAGGCAAGTGTGCAAAAACATTTCCTTCTTTTATGTCCTTTTATCTGGATTGTCACCACAAGGTGCCACCCATATTTAGGGTGGGTCTTCCCGCTTCAAACAGTCTGATCCAGAAAATCCCTTCCAAGAATGTCCAAAAGCTTGTGTTTTAGTTGATCTGAGGTACCATCAAGATGACAACCAATATCAGCGATCATAAGCCCACCCATCATCAACTTGACACCCAATCATGCCTCTTTACATAATGCTTAATCTCCATATGAAAGCAATAACAAAGACATAATCCTGCCTATCATGATATAACTATGCTGCATACAACCACTAATGCATTATATATTCTTTTTAGGATACATAGCTAAATCCCTTGAAGAATTTTTTTTATTTATATTTTGTAGTCTCATAACCTAATATATTATAGATTTACAACACTTAACCACTGATATTATCTCAATTGGTGTTGCATTATATGATAACAAAATGGAGGAAAGAAAGAATAAATAACTGCCCTACCCTTATTCTTAATCTTTTATTTTTATGACTTTATCAGAAAAGCATGCATACATGAGCACATTCATGTGCATGTTTATCTGCCTATTTTTTGCTATATTTCATTGAAATGGAATTTTTCTCAATTTAGTTAAGGCAGATTGATTTTTCATTCTTTTCTTGAAACAGAACATTGTAGGAGAGACCATCTTGGCTTCAATTTCATGTTTTTAGGTCTCTTGGCCACCAGCCTCTTTTTAGAGCTAGTTTGCTCCGTATCTTTGCCTTGAAGGGATGTCCTCTGGCTTTCACTACCTACTGTACTTGCTTGTATTATACAAGAGACTAGAAATATGTGCCATAAGTGATAGATTATAGCTAAACCTTAAAGCGTCAGAACATAATGATATTCTAGGCTATTTGCTGCTGAACAGAACAACACCAAGTTATGACGTGCACTGTCTCCAAAACATCCCTCCCTGTACAACTGAAGCAGCATAGTCTACCTGGAGCTTCAGCATATAACACAAGCATCTTCTTATCTATCTATCTATATGCACAAGCATGTTCTTAACAAAATAAGGTAGACATGCTCATGTCATTAAAATCTTTGTTTCTGAAACTGGTTACATGGCCTTAATTTATGGCTACCTATCTCTACTACCCATTCTATATTTCATCTACCTTAAGCAAAATACCTTAGCAGGTTTTGGTTCTTTTCCTAGAGGAATGACCCACACATTCCTCTGTGAAGGGTCTGAGTCATTTGGTATCCTGCCTGGATGAGATAGTGGTTTCCCATTGACTTTGATCATAGGACTTGGCAAACACCAAGAGACATCATAAGGATGTCGTGAACTCCCGACATAATCTTCCCTACCTCCACTGTGGAGAAGCAATCAAATTTTCACCTGGAAGTCTGGATCAATCACCCTTCCTCCTAGCATTTTTATTTCTTTCTTAGCTTGTTGAATTAAGGGCATCCAAAACCGAAAGTGGGAAGTATTATTTGGTTAAATGGAGAGAATTTTTGTTGTGTCTCTTTGTAGAATCACTCTCCTTTCTGGAATCAAAACTTCGAAGTCAGTGGAACTCAAGGTCCCAGGAATAGGAAGCAAAATGTTCCTAGTGGGTAACTAGGAGTGATGGTAAATAAAACCATTCCCATTTCAACCCTTTGATTCCTAGATCTGTAAATTGTGACTATGGGAGAGACTGCACTATACATTAGATACTGATTTAAAGCATGTGCAACCTTCTGCAGAACCCTGGTCCAGTCATCTAGACTACTGCTACCTAACTGGCACTGTAACTGTATTTTTAAAGGTCATTCTACAGTTCTATCAAGCCAGATGGTTCACGATGATGGAGAAAATGATAATTATTTTATTAGTCACTTTCTGTTGCTGTGATAAAATACTATGACCAAAAGCAAGTTAAAGAAGAAAGGGTTTATTTTGTCTTATGTCTCCAGAGAGATGGAATCCATAGTGGCAGGGAAGATATAACAACAATCAAGGAAAGCATGATGACAGGGGCCGGAAACAGATCACATTCTTATTCACTCAGGGGAAGCAAAGAGAGAACAGGACGTGCGGTGGGCCTACACACTCCTAAAGCCCACCCCAACCATGTGCTTCCTTCATGCACATGTAGCGTTTGTATTGAAGGAAATCAGCATAGTACCTGGCATGTAGACACAGCTACAGACGATAGCCGAAACCAACTGCCAGCCTAGGGTGAGGGATCATTGCCAGGATGATACTACAAGAACAGTGTGTATGAGGGAGTAGGAAGTCTCTTCCTTTTCTGGTAGCGTATTGGCATGGCCTAGTAGGAAGCAGCTAACAAGACAGAAACGTTTGCATCATAAAGCAGAATACAGGAGAATAGATTCATAGCAAACAGACAATCGCTTGTTCAGCAGCACAATAGCTGATAAAAGAAAGCTTTAACCAGTGAGCCTGGTTCACATTAAGCATTGTGAAAAAGAAAGAAAATGCCTTGCTGCAGAATTTAGTTTTGGAATTCTTTTTAAAATATTAGCCTGGCTGTGGAGCTGTCAATAAAATTACTTGTCTGTATACATCATTTTACAGAATATTCTCAGGTTGAATTATCTTGCATGCCCGAGACTTTTTCACTATTCAAAATATAGGCAGACAATGGAATAGTTTTCACAATAAAAAATTGAATTATTGATATACACAGCAACTTGGAAGGATCTCAAAGACATTATTCTGGGTGAAAGAAGCTAGTCTCCAAAGGTTACATACTCTGTGATTTCATTCATATAACATTTTCAAAATGACAAAACCATAGTGATGGGGAGCAAATTAGGGAGTGCTAGGGGTTAGTATTGGGGGACATTGTGACTATAAAGTAACAGCACAGGGGAGTTTGTGAAGGTCATAGAACAGATCTGTGCTCCGTTAATGGCAGTGACTCCATGAGTAGAGCCACATGATACCACCCACAGCAGAGGAGGAGTGACTAGCATAGCAGACTGAGCAAAGGCAGGGGGTGCAGGGCGTGTGTGCGAGCAGATCTTACCTCTGACACTCTTTGAAAGTTGGCTGTGGCGAGCCCAACTCGTTGAGCTTTTGTCACGTCTGCCCTGAATTCCCTGTGCAAAGCTTCGGTGGGAATGGAACCCAAATGGGGTAGCATCTCCCCACTTCTGGCTTCTTCTGCCGACTCCCCTTGCTGCTCCCTCTGATTTGGGTGAAAGGGTTTGTGGTGTTTGCAGCCATTCAAAGACTCTTTCTTCCTAGTGCTTCAAAGCAGGGCCTGCCTTTTCCTTCCTCGTCTCTTTTATTTGCTGTTAGCAACCTCTGTGGATTGATGGAGCGGCGTGACCCTTGGCAGGGGCTCCCCTCACTGGCAGAACTGGCCACAGAAAATGAATAAGATACTTGCTGGCACCAATTTCTCAGTCATCATGGTCAGTGAGCCTTGTTTTGTGTTCTTGACAGTTCAGAGCAATTCCTGGGAGTAAAGGACTTAGCTGAGCGGTAGGTACAAAGTGTTCTCCTGCCTGGGCTCCCTGTAGCCCTCTTTTCCATTCATGTGGGGCTGCTTTCCACAAATGCTTCCAAATATGATTTTGTTAAGCTCCGTGTGTTTAAGGTATTTCATTAATAGCACACAAATAAACAAAGTGTTCTTGAACGTTGAAATACTTTTTGTATTCTCTTACCCCAGAAATTTTTGTTCCATTTCAGCCAAGGCAAACTGTTTTTTGTTTGACCAGTTGCTTTCAGAGAGCCAGTCTTTGGGTAAAAACTGCACCATTGCCCTTGTCATTCAAACTTTTCTCGCTATGGGTAGATTTCACACCCCAAATGTCTCCCAAGAGAATGTAATTAAAAACTGAGTGAGTGCATGTTTCTCTCTCTCTCTCTCTCTCTCTCTCTCTCTCTCTCTCTCTCTCTCTCTCTCTCTCTGTCTCTGTTTGTGTGTGTGTGGGGGGGGTTTTCTTTGATGCCACGTCCTTAATTTTTCTTATTTTATTTTTTGAGGATTAAATCCAGAGTTGTTCGTATGCAACCTAAATGCTGTGTCACTGATATGGCCCTAGCTTGTTTATCTTGTTTCACACACTCTCTAAAACCAAGCTGTGTGTTTTTATATTCGATTCCTTTTGTGTATGCATGTGCATAGGTACACATGCCACAGCATGCACGTGAAGGCTAAAGGAAAACCTGCACAAGTCATTTCTTTCCTTTCACCGCATGGACACTGAGGACTGCACTGAGGTCACTGGGCTTTGAAGCATGTGCCTTTAGCTGCTGAGCCATCTCTTCAGCCCACATGTACTTTTTAGATTACTGTGTTATATTACAATGTGGTAAATACAGTACTCCACAGTCTGCTGATCATTCTGTTGTTGGCAGGTATTTGGGTTAGTTGTTTGCAACTGTAGGGTTTTATTTGGTTATTTGGCTTTTACAAATATAATTGCTGTAAATATTTTTATGCAAGGCTTCTTGTGGATATACACATTTTTCTTCCATCCATAGATCTAGCAGGGAGGGAATTAAAAATAGACTTATGTTTAACTTTACTAATACTACCAAATACACCCTAAAGTCTTTGTACCATTTTAAATAACTCTCTTCAATTTAGAAGCATTCCAGTTGCATCCCATCTTTGCCAACACTACATGTTACTACTCTTTTTTCAGTTCAATCCCTTTATTATACATAGTGACTTGTGGTTTACATTCGAATTGCCCCGTGAATGTGACTTGTTCATCTTGTATGTTTTCTTTTGCCAAATATGAATATGAATGCATAAAGTAGCTAAAGAATAAGTTGGTATGCATCTGTCTCCAAATATCTCCCTCCCTGACCTACAAAAAATTGTGCACCAAATTGTGCTTCAGTGACATTCACTTGGATTTTTCACAGGGAGTTTTTAGCACCGTATTAAGTGTGTGTTTTCTGGTTTGGTTTGCTTTGGATCTCAAAGCTGGCTAGGAGTATGAACTGATGAGTCTGGACATTTGGGGTTCAGGGTGGCATGCTAGGTGGTGGTTATGCATTTGAGGAAACTGAAGGTTGGGGGTGGGACTCAGCCCTGCAAAAGCAGAAGATGTCCCCTAAGCCTCTTCCTCATTCATTATTTTGCTTTCCATTGCTTATTCAGCTTTGTGATTGCAGGGGTTGAAGACATGGGGAGAGAGAAGGCCAGGATGAGTTTTAAAAATAATATTATTAAACATGTTTGGAAAGATGATCACATTGCCAGCCAGTGGAAGACTCTGATAGTCTCAAGGGACAAACTGTGCTTGGTTATAGCGGCAGTAAGAGACTGACGTGAAGAAGGCATTGCCAAACTTCTTTAAGCCTCAGAGAAAGATTAAAGTGGCTCATATTTATGTACAATACATTCGCACACGCACACGTGCACGTGCACACACACACACACACACACACACGCACACTCCCACACAGAAAAATCTGAGGCAGATGGGCCTTCTCCATCTTCCAGATGGACCACAGTATGTACATCAATGCACAGACTGGTCTAAGGACAATCAAGACCTGTGGTAGAGTGATATTAAAAGTCCATGTCAGCTCACTAGAAATCTGGTATGGACTGTAAAGGAGATCTTCACTTTAAGATTTTACTCCTGTGTTCAAATATATAGCAATACCTCATCTCCAGTAAATACGTCTCAGGTTTAAGATAGCACGATGGTTGTAAATCAGCTCTGAAACTCGACAGCTATAAATGCCATGTGGTATCAGTTAGATCACAAACCAAAGCCAATTTTTCAAAACATTTCCTGCTGGAATACCCACAACATTTTAACAGATGTCTTTTGGCAAGTTTTGAAGCAAAATAATCCCCTATCAGCATATGAAATAAAACCCAACAGAAAATAAAATGTGGAGTAGAGAGGGTTTTTTTCTTCTCCTGCTGCCATTAAGAGACAGATTTGGGAAAATCTTGAACTCTTTGGAGAAATACTTGGTCTCAGCCACAAAAGTCAAGGCATGAACTTTTCTCTCTGACATATACCATACAAAAAAAGATCAGGTTTTGAAAATATTCTTTCAGTGTTCACTAGAGAAATTTCCTTGGGTACTTTTGAGTATAATATTTGTTATTTCTTGTTCTGAGCACTGTTCATAAGTATAACTCTGGGTTTGGTTGAGGCAATCTTATGAAAAGCTAGGGGAAACGGCTTGAAAATACAATGGCACCCACAGAGAACAAAATGGAGGTGAGGCATCAAAGAAGAATCTATTGTTAGGAACAAGATAGACATGATTGATCCTGGCTTATTCAACAATGTAGTAATTTAGTCTGAGGCCTCTCAAAATCAATGGTGGGGGGGCAAAATGAAAGCCTAGGAAAGGAAAAGGAAATGGATTTTTCATTTTTCTCCAGCATGCTTTATGAAAACATCAATAGTATAGACAAGTTAAAAGAATTATGCAGCGAGCACACTGTACATGAGAAATAAACTATTTTTATTTTGAGTCTGACAGTTTGTTTACACTGGAACTGATTTTTGCCTTCATCTAAGAAATGCTCTTAAATGAATGAAATGGTGGTCTCCTAATACTCTTCCCACACATCTATTTTAAAGAAGCAAGTGTTGTTCACTGCCACTTCCGCACTGAGTGATATTTCCAAAGGCAGGGGTCCCTATGGGTATTTTTCATTACCTGTTGTTCTGCAGGCATCTTTCTCATGCTGTCTTATTCTCCCCTATGCTATGTCATTTTTAACTTTGTACTAAGAGCTGTACTGAAAAAGGATGTGTAGGTGGAAATAATTTGATGTCATGTCTTTAAGAGGAATTTTATTTCTTTAAGAGGAAGCTTGTTTCTTAATATCGGGCACACTAAGGTGCGAGCAACACAACAAATATTTATAAAACATTACTGAGTCAGTGGTAATGCGGCTATGAATAAGTAATGGCTAGTAGACCTCTGAATGAGCAATGTGATACATTTACATAAAGCCATTAAAGAATAATTTGGTTTATACAAATTTGATCAATTCTCAGCTTTTCTTCAACTTATCCATCAGTACCTATTAAGAAATGGCATTCTCATCCAAATAGAGATGCCCTGAGGTAGCACTGGCTTGTAATATGATTTATAAGATAATTTAGAGAAAAATTCTCTGAACACTCATCATATAAAATATAATTCAAAACACTCAGAGTCAGTTTTACTTCCATTGACCAACCTCCAGGAGATAGGACAGTTTCAGATACAAGACTCAGAGAGTGTGTAATTCGCGGTCCAGTTAATATTACATGCACGGATACTCTAATTCTACAGAGAGCCTAATTAGGTTTAGGTGGGGAACCCAAAGAGGACTACCTCTCCATTCCAAAGCTCAAGGTTTCCCAGTATCAGCTACATGCCATAGCTTAGGACTGTTACTAAAAAGAGAGATGCTTAGCTGAAGCTGAAACTGCTGGGGAGTAGAATCCAAGGAGACCTTTGTTTGATTAAGGTAGCCCAAGCCAGTGGTCTTCACAGTCAAGGCCACCTTTAGTGACCGTCAGGTTTTTCCTCATACTTGTTCAATGTGTAGGTGGGTTTTGCAAACAGATAAAAAATAAAATCTACTTCTCATCTCTCACTCCTGAAAAATAAAATACTCAGCAGGAGAGATGACTTGGGGCATTTATGATTAACTACCAAAATTCATTTGTCAATATTAATATCCTTTATATTTTCTGAACAGCAGTCTCTTATTATGTATTTTTTTAAAATTTCTTCATGAGCTACCAAAGCCTTGAATTACTTTGAAGCAATTCCTTTCCCATATCAGCGTGATACTTTGAGGCTCCCTTTCGCTTGCTTCTATGAGTTGTTCCTCTATTTTAGATATTCCAGTCTCTTAGATGAGACATGGATGTCATCTATGGCTGAGTCTCAGGATAGAGTCAGAGTGAGATCCAAGCTCAGGTGATACCTAGTACATCTTTCAGTAGAAGAGATTTAGGCTCTTTAAACTCATCTAGTCAAAACAAACTGGTCACGAGAAAATGACATTTGCTCTACATAAAAATTAATGACCAACCTTACGAGATAAAACTTAGAAACTTAAATTAGAATTAGATCTTAAATGCTTCTCACGATGCATACCTGCCATAGGGTTGAGAATAACTAGGTTCAATATCCACCCGTACCAATCCACGTATGGAACCAGAAGTTTCTGGTGGTTTCCTGTCTGGTTTTATGCATTTACTCTAGTAAGACAGAGGTTTCCATGGTATTTGGTCCCTCCTGAGATCTTGGACATGACTCTAATTTTAATTGGATTTTTCATAACTGCTAAAACACACAGATCTCTGGTATCATTTGATTGGGCAAATATTTTGGTGAGTTCTTATGAGGGGACACAATTAGTATCATGAAAGACCGAGAGAAAAAGTTAAATACAGGAATTCACAATTTACTAGATAAACACAGTATGTTTGTGTTCAATGATAATTTGTATTATACTAAAGCCCTGATATAAGGTAAGTACTATTATATGTACATAACTGAATCTAAAGCTGGTATAGACTAGACTTGCAGGCCTGTCTAGCCTTTGACATTGAAATATGGCATTGCTATCTACAAAGTCCTTCCACAGATATACAAATAAAGTTACTGAGAATAATAATAAAATAATTACAATGTTTTTGGTAAGTTTAAAATTTTGTTTTGGGCTACATTCATAGCTAGCTATCCTTGCACATAATCAGTCTGTGTGTTTTCTCACCTGGTGAAGTTCAAGAGTTTCAGGCAGGCCTCTAAGCCCTGCACCTGGAAGACTTAGGCAAGATGACTGTGGGTTAGAGACCAACATGGACTGGATAATGAGTCTCTCTCTCTCAAAATAAACAAACAAACAAGAAGAGCTTCAGTGTCTTAGTAGATCCTGGAGAGAGAATACTGATTACCAAATTATTTTCTAATACTGATTACCAAATTATTTTCCAAGCAAGATTGGCAATATGATTTCTTTCATCCAATACAAAATAAAATACAGGCTCTCTTCCTCAATTTAAGTATTGTGAGATGTTGGCAGCCCAGCATTAAACCCTGTGTGGGTGTGGGTGTGAAGCAAAAACTCTCATGGAAGCAATGATCTTTAAGAAAGCTTGATGAGAGAGAAGCAAATTGGAGCAGCAGGGAGAAGATGATACACATAGGACAATTTCCCCCGAAGAATTCATGGGAAAAGAAAGTCATTCTACGGGAAGAAAAGAATTTAGTCTTTCCCAACTTGGCAAGACTTAAATAAAAAAGATGAGAAAGTTCTGAATCTGTAGAGATGATTCAGTAGGTTAAATGTTTGCCTTGCAAACACGAGGACCTAAATTTGAAAGCTTGGTGTGGTGGTACACATGAATAATCCCAGACCTGGGGAGGTCGAAGCAAGCAGATCCCTGAGATTTGCTGGCCAAGCAGCCTAGCTTATTTGGCAAGTTCCGGTTAAAGACCATCACACATACAAAAACAAAAAAACCAACCAAACAAACAACAAACAAACACAAAATGGATAATTCATGAGAATTGATGATGCCTGAGTCCAGCCTCTGTCCTCCCCATGCACATGTACATACTCACATGCATGTATACCTACGCACACATACCTGCACATATTCAAACATACGTACACACATGCCGGCACTAGAATATACAGTGTGCTAAGTGCCACAATTCTAAAGATACTATGTGTATTTACTCATGTACCCCTCAAAATAGCCCTGGAAGGTAGAGGCTGTTATTCACCTATCTTGCTACAGATGTCAAAGAAGATGTCAGATTGCACCTGATCATGTAGGAGAAATACTAGATAGTCAGGATTTGAAGTGAAGAACTCTAGGTCCAGAATCTGTCCTCCTAGTCAAAATGGAATCATTTAGGAGAGAATGTCTCCCAGAATTGTATTTGTTAGGGTCATAGGTTTGATCTCACTAAGGCATTCTGTTGTGTACATTTTTTAATTTTTTCCTTTTGCATTCCATCTTCATAGTTTAACAGCACCCGCTCGCCCTCCCCCACTGAATGTTGCCACATGGCCCCATGGAGTAGAAAGGTATTGGTTCTGAGAATATTGTTCTGCAGCCTTTTCCTGCTCTTTTTCAGACGCTTTCCCTTTCTTCTCTCTTTTAACTTTATTGCAAACCCATTTGCAACTAACAGTTTTTCTCTTCAGTCAATTTAAAGGATGGGATTTTCCTAACTTGAATTAAGGACAGCCCTGTCACTGGTTTTGTTCCCCATTAATGTCCCCCTTGGAGTGGCACTTTGCAGCTCTGCTGAGCATAGATATCCTCTATCACCGCTTCTTGATTTTGTAGTTTGGGGAAAATACAGTTTTCCCTGTATTTATCAGACCAGCAAAGGTTCAGCTTCTCAAATTAAAAAAAAAAAAAAAAAGAACAAAACAAGAGGATCCTCTGGCAGCCAACTGTCCCTGTCACCATTAAATAAAAAGTACTTTTGGCTGCGGGTCAGAACCTGGAGTCAAGTCACTGTCCTTTAGTCCTTTCAAGTTCATTGTTATTCAAGGAAGGAATCGCCAGCAAAATGAGGCCTCTGGTGGTGGGAGTTTTCTTTCCTGCAGACTCCAACTCGGTGCTCAGCTTTACCTTGTTCTCTCTCTCTCTCTCTCTCTCTCTCTCTCTCTCTCTCTCTCTCTCTCCCCCTCCCTTCCTCCTTCCCCCTCCTTCTCTCTCCCTCCCTCCCTCTCTGCATACACCAAACTTTTTTTTTTTTTCCTTTTTGAAAGTTACCTAGGAAACAAAGTCTTTTGTGCTCCAACTTCATTTGAGCTATTCGCTTCTCTGGGAATCTGCACAAAAGCTGAAGAGAGAAAGAAGGTTGCAATATTTTACTAAAACGTTCATGGCGAACACAATTTTCCCAAGTTGGGGGGGCATCATAGACCGTTGGGTGTATTAGGGGGCTTTGCGGAAACCTGTGGTAAGGTAAGTAAACTCTGGGGTTTCCTTTAAATAAGGGGCTCTGGAGTCTACTCTTTAAGGAGACTTGAGGATAGTTCATTTGACAATACACGTGACCCTGAGCCAAGAGTACAGTTTCCAATGTGAAGACTGGAGAGGTTTATTTTGTTTTGTTTTTTGAATCCTGATTTTTAGGACAGAGTATTATTAAAACTTTACTGAAATAAGAGGAAATGAAATAGTTATTTTTTACAGTTACCCATCTCCCTCCGAAGGAAGAAAGAGGGTTCAATAGTGGAAACTGGGTCCTTTACAACTCTGGTTTAGAAAACCAACCCTAAAACCAAAAGTGGGATGGGGCCTTTTGAATAATCTGGGCCTGGAGCCCAAACTGGAAAGAAAAGTTAGACAGCATTAATATTTATCACGGGTATGAATGGACAATTTTCAAATGTCATATAGAAATCAAAGCCTCTAACTTACGCAGCTGGAAGAAAAGTTTTGCACAACAAAGCTGCAAGAAAATAAACCAGAACCTCTTCTACCAGTCCCAGCCTGAAAGAGAAACTTGCTTCCATCTTTCCCTCCAGAAACAGAATTTGTATATTTCACTGTACTCGGATACTGGGGCACATCTTTTCTTTGGCGCTTTTACAGCCATCTAATGTCAGTTAAACTGACTTTTAAAAATGTCATTCACCAAATCTGTTTTTCTGCGGTGCAATTAACGCCTGGACTTTTGATGGCCTCCTGGATTAGGTTGGTGGCTTATGCTCCAGGTGATGTGTTCCAGACTGTCTCCTGTCTCCGGGTTTTTTTCGTAGACTCTGAGGAATTTTATAGGCTTTTAGCTCATCTGCCTTCATTGATCATCATAGTCTAGAGCTCTCAAGATTTTTGACAGGAATTTATAGTGACATAAAGATACAGAAAGTAGATTTACCTTTCAGTGGATTAGAGACAGGCAGTTTTCTTCAGTTTGAAGGTATAGGATTTCTGACTAATTTATCTCTTCTCTTTATTCCGTTTCACCTGAAAAGCATGTTTTGTGGGCCCACTTTTTTCCTTCTGTACCTCTTCACTATTGAAACAAAACTTCCTATTTTGTTTTTCTGCTTACTATTTTCTATGACTGTTTCCTTTGTCTTACATGCTTATTTTTAGCCTTGTTTTAAAAGATTGAACTATGAAATTCCTTATGCATGTAAGGTATGGGATGTGAATCTGAATATATTTTGCTTGCAGTCCCACTCTCCAGAGGATGAAGACACAGATGTCATGTTAGGACAGAGACCGAAAAACCCAATACATAATGTCCCCTCTACACTGGACAAGCAGACCAACTGGAACAAAGCGCTACCTCTCCCGACTCCCGAGGAGAAGATGAAACAGGATGCTCAAGTGATTTCTTCTTGCATTATTCCCATCAATGTCACTGGTATCGTTTTCTTTCTTTCATTTAGGGGTAGTTGGGTCTGAATATTCCACGTATTCAGTGTAGTCAAAACCTGTGCTGTTAGCTTCCCTCTCAGCTAAGAATATAGTTTTGTCATGAGCAAGAAATCTTTCATCAACATACAAGTCAGGAGATAATTCAGTATGCTTTTGTCAGGTTTGAATACCAATTTGCATATATTCTGCTGGACTGCTTGTTATGTAAATGATGGACAGTTTCTTTTTGAAAAAAAACTCACCAAATAGCTCGGTGGCAGTGATTAATCACATGATAATGGTGTGTGGTACCGCAAGAAAGAAAACAGCAAAACCCAGGTTTCTAAAACTGCAAGTAAGGTCCCCTCGACCAACTAGAAAAATCTGTTTTTATGCTTCCCTGGATAAAGGTAGGCTTTGCTAAAAGACCATTTAGACGTCTGTATTGGTTTTAGGGATTTTTGATCTGAAAATATCGAGATACAGAGATGAGGGGTGAATTGTGTTTTAAAAGCAGCAAGCTTGCTTGACTTCTTTTCACTTTCTGCTATTGTATGCATTTAAAGTTTGCATATTAGTCTAGGTAGGATGGAAGCCTAGCTGGAGTTTTCTTCAGAGTCTGATAGCAGAGGGAGTGAATTCTGGAGCTGGGGCTTGGAATTTTAGTTATAAATCAAATGATGTTTTAGTTTTTAAAGGAATCTATAGTTTAGCATACAAAGTGATAGGTTTAATAATGTGATTTGTGTGTGTATGAGTGTGTGTGTGTGTGTGTGTGTATGAGAAAGAGAGGAGGGAGAGACAGACAGATAGACAGAGAGAGAGAGAGGGAAGGAGGGAGGGAGGGAGGGAGGGAGGGAGGGAGGGAGGGAGGGAGGGAGGGAGGGAGAGAAAGTTATACTTTGTTCTCAATCATTCTCCCCCCGACAATTAAATGATCTCCCATTAGTATTTATTAAACACCTCTTCTAGTTTCCTTTTGCCTTATTTGTGTAATGAAAAATTTAAAACAGTCACACTGTGACAGAGTTCATCTTGATTCCCCATAACTAAAGATTGCAAGTCCCCTGAGAAGCATTTTGGACATTGCTATTATTAATTCCACTCAGATTTCTCTCACCTAGAGTGGGGGAACAAATGGACTGGGTATCTGGGACAGATATTATTTTCCCTCCTGAATGAGAGATACTCTAATGCATTGGCCAGTTGTGCCGTGAACTGAGACTTAATTTTCCTGCTGACCTATTCAACTTATGGGATAAATTATTCTAAAGATGTGCACTTATAGAACCTCTATAATCTAAATGAGATGCTCTAGAGGAGTTCATCTGCCAAAATGGATCATTTTGGCACCCCTTTAACTAATTTTTCAGTCTGGGAACATCTGACTATTAGCAGCCCCTGCTTCTTTTCTGGTGCTGAAAGTAAAATCTTGTTTTCAAAATGTAGTGCTGTGATTATGGGCCATCATCTTGTGATTAGGAAAAAGAGAAGATTTTTCTTTCAGTTTTATTTCAGGAGCTCTCAAGATGAAGGCTCAGATTAGATGTTGATTTCAAGAGCTTCAATGAGAGCAGTGTTAATGATGTCCATATAACACACAGTGTCTGTAGATCATGTCTTCAATAATTATTAAGATTCAAATGGAGGATTTAAGTTTTTTATTGGAACCAAGAAAGGAAAATATCATGCTTATGAATTCTCTAATAACATTGTAATCATTCATCACAAGACAGATAGATTTCAAAGTGGGCCTAGAAACTGTTGACACTGTGAGGCTCTCCAGCTGACCCAGGGTCTAACAGCTAGGAAAAATGATGAGGTGATCAAATCCCGAAGCACAGCATTCCAGACTCCTTAGCCACAGCTTACACTGGAACCTCTACAGTGTACGCTTGTGCCAGACAGAGTTTGAATTCCTTACCGTCCTCTTCATTGTACTAATTTAATAGAACCACATATAGTGCTACTAATGTGATTACAGAGAAGAACTAATAGTCACCATGATTGGTCCCTGCATGCATAACAACAAACAATGCTTTGAAGACTGGGGAGTCTGACTTATAACTGATTGGCACCGAAGGTAGAGCCATTGTAAGTGCAGGACCAGGAACTCCTCTTGATGTTTATTTCCAAACCAAAAGCATCCAGTTTATTCACAAGACAAAAGTAGAGTTAGAAGATTATCGAAAGAAGAAAGCCCTAATCTGTGGTGGTGTTGTGTTTCCTCACAGCAGTTTGTGTGTGTGTGTGTGTGTGTGTGTGTGTGTGTGTGTATTTTCTTGGAGAAGATTGAACATTGAATCTTGAACATTCAATCATTGAACATTGAACATTCAATGTTGGAGAAGATTGAACCTTCAGGAGGTGAAGGGAGAAAAACTCACAAAGACACTTTGTGACCCAGAGAAATGGGTCAGGATACACTAGGTTCACATCTTGGGTACTGATCTACTATGCAAAAGGTATCAGTTTCAAAGAGTCCAGAAATAGAGCAGAAAATAATAGTGAGGAAAGGTTATAACCAGGTCAGCGTGAGAGGGCTTTGCTGATGCCCCTCTCCTCTATTTTTCTTTTCATTTCCCTCTTTTGCTTCTTTCTTTTGGCTTTGCAAACTATTGTGGGCGGCTGAATTTAGAAGTAAATCTTAATGTACTACAGCATCACAGATTTAATCCAAAGTCTTCCCTGACTTCCAATCAATAAACATCACTGTGTTCCAAGCAAATGAAAACTTGTCTGCTATTTTTCAGGCTAACGAGACCTTTTTGTTGGTTGCAGGCGTTGGTTTTGACAGAGAAGCTAGTATACGCTGTTCTCTTGTTCATTCACAATCCGTCCTACAGCGGAGACGAAAATTGAGGAGAAGGAAAACCATCTCGGGGATTCCCAGAAGAGTTCAACAAGAAATAGGTGTGGCATAAAAACGTTCATGGTTTCTGTCTAGTGAAGGTGACAAGGAGGGGAAATGGGTGTCACTTTCAACTGCCTTCAACTATAACATCCCTTAGAAATACTGAAAGTTTTAACTTGTAGTCATTTTAAACTACGGTGTATTTATTTACATTCAGAAAACCATTTGGTATTTTTTAGCTCTGTTCTTGAACATAAAGGCTTAACCTTAGAGATTCAAGCATTCCTGGTGAAATATATCTTGTCATTTCAAATGCTTCATTGCGATGGGAATATGAATAAATATTCTATGCAATATTTTTGAAAACTGTAATTTAATATGAAGAAAAATGTACTTTTATGCTATTAATTATTTTTCAAGTAAATTTTAAACATATTCAAATATAGAATCTTAAAAATATAATATCTTTGGGGACATTTAAATTTTTTCTGTTCAATGTATTTTATATTTATACTAATTTCAAAATATTATGGTAGCAACTCCATGTAAATAAGACTTTGATTTTTTTTTAATGAAGTCTATGAATTGTATTCCATTGTGCTTGTGTTTCAAATCACCAGTGAAAGTAGTGGCCAGGGCTTTAGATTTTGTAATTCAGTTGTTTTGGGCTTTTGGATTTTTAAATCATGGGTTTTTTTTGTTTGTTTTTGTTTTTTTTTTTTTTTACGAAAACAGTTACTTGCTGGAGCAAATTAATTCAAAGAGAGATGATTCATAAAAACAAAAGGCATATCTTCTCTCAATAAGTGTACATGATGCATGTGTGTGTGTCTACACATATACAAATAGACATGCAGATAGAAACAGAGACAAATGAGGTACAGAAAGCATCAAACTTTCTCCTAATTTTAGAGACTAATCTTTTTTGTAGGAAAACGTTTTAATATGGTAGCACACAGATTTATAAACAACCCTCAGAATGCCCGTTAATCTCCCGATCTGTAATGTCTTATGGTATTTTCCATGTGCCCTAGATTCCGATGAATCACCCGTGGCCAGGGAAAGGAATGTGATTGTGCACACAAACCCAGACCCCTCCAACACTGTCAATAGGAGGTCCGGAACCAGGGACTCTGAATGCCAAACTGAAGATATTCTGATTGCTGCCCCATCCAGAAGGAGAATTAGAGCTCAAAGGGGTCAAAGCATTGCAGCTTCCCTTTCTCATTCTGCTGGCAACATCTCTGCCCTGGCAGACAAAGGCGATACCATGTTTACTCCTGTAGTGAGCAGCCGCACAAGATCTCGGAGCCTTCCTCGGGAGGGAAATAGAGGTGGAGATGCTGAACCCAAAGTTGGTGCTAAACCCTCAGCATATGAAGAAGGAGAGCCTTTTGTGGGTGACCATGAAAGAACCCCTAATGATTGTAGTGAAGCTCCAAGCAGCCCAAGTGCACAGGAACACCAGCCTGCTTTGGGCCTGGCCTGCTCTCAGCATCTTCACAGCCCCCAGCACAAGTTAAGTGAGAGGGGAAGGTCTCGTCTGTCCCGAATGGCGGCTGACTCTGGAAGCTGTGACATCTCCTCCAACTCAGACACCTTTGGAAGCCCCATCCATTGCATTTCCACAGCTAGTGTCCTCCTCGGCAGCCACATGGACCAGAAAGATGACCACCAGTCGTCCAGTGGTAATTGGAGTGGGAGCAGCTCCACATGCCCCTCCCAGACCTCAGAGACAATCCCTCCTGCAGCTTCTCCTCCCCTCACTGGCTCTTCGCATTGTGACTCAGAATTGTCACTGAACACGGCTCCTAATGCTAACGAGGACACCAGTGTCTTTGTGACAGAACAGTACAACGACCACTTGGATAAAGTAAGAGGCCACCGGACAAATTCCTTCACCTCCACTGTTGCAGATCTGCTGGATGACCCCAACAACAGCAATACAAGCGACAGTGAGTGGAATTATCTGCACCACCATCATGACGCATCCTGCCGCCAAGATTTCAGTCCTGAGCGTCCAAAGGCAGATAGCCTGGGCTGCCCAAGCTTCACAAGCATGGGCACCTATGACAGCTTTCTGGAAAAGTCTCCTTCAGACAAAGCAGATACTAGCTCTCATTTCTCAGTGGACACAGAAGGGTACTATACCTCGATGCACTTTGACTGTGGTCTCAAAGGTAATAAGAGCTATGTCTGTCACTATGCAGGCCTGGGCCCAGAGAATGGTCAGGGTGTAGGAGTTCCTCCTGGTCTTCCGGACTGTGCCTGGCAAGACTACTTAGACCACAGGAGGCAGGGGAGACCAAGCATCTCTTTCAGGAAACCAAAGGCAAAGCCAACTCCACCTAAACGTAGCTCATCATTGAGAAAGTCCGATGAAAACACAGATATTTCTGAGAAGAAAGAACCAAAGATAAGTAGTAGTCAGCATCTGCCTCACAGTTCCAGGGAAATGAAGCTGCCTCTTGATTTCTCCAACACGCCTTCTCGAGTGGAAAATGCCAATCTGCCTGCAAAGCAGGACTCTCCTTGGATAAACCAGAGTGAACACGCCGTTAAGGAACCTCAGTTGGATGCTACAGACATTTCACCATTCAAAGACGAAGGTGCTGAATCAACTCACTATGCAGACCTCTGGCTTCTAAATGACTTGAAAACAAATGATCCTTACAGATCCTTATCTAATTCAAGCACTGCTACGGGTACCACAGTTATTGAATGCATCAAATCTCCAGAGAGTTCTGAATCCCAAACATCCCAGTCAGAATCAAGGGCCACCACCCCATCTCTTCCTTCTGTCGATAATGAATTTAAACTGGCTTCACCAGAAAAGCTGGCTGGCTTAGCATCTCCATCAAGTGGCTACTCAAGCCAGTCAGAAACCCCAACCTCCTCTTTCCCGACAGCTTTCTTTTCTGGTCCATTGTCTCCTGGAGGTAGCAAAAGAAAACCGAAAGTCCCAGAAAGGAAATCCTCACTACAGCAACCGTCTTTAAAAGATGGAGCCCTGTCATTGAATAAAGATTTGGAACTCCCGATTATACCTCCTACCCATCTTGACCTAAGTGCTCTTCATGTTTTGAACAAACCATTCCACCACCGCCACCCGCTGCATGCTTTTACTCATAAACAGAACACAGTCGGAGATATGCTTAGGTCAAACCCTCCACCGTCTCTTGCAATCACACCAACGGTCCTGAAGTCCGTCAACCTTCGGTCTATCAGTAAGTCTGAGGAAGTTAAGCAAAAGGAGGGCAATAATACAGATCTGCCCTGCTTAGAGGAGAGTCCTGCGGCAGCGGCTTCTGTGACTTCCTTATCTCCAGGTAAAACAAGGCCACACACAGCAAGGAAATCAGTATCGCGCCAGTACTCCGCTGAAGACACCTTCCTGTCCTTTTTAGATGCCCCTGCAGTTGAAATGGGGCCAGAGAAGCATCTGGAAAAGAACCCTACTTTTGATGTGAAGAATCACTGCGATTCAGAAACTGTAACCTCAGCTAGTAGCAATCCCCCAGATTCAAGTGTGATGAAAGACCAAAGACAGCTGGAAAGTGAGCTTATTCCAGAAAACACACCAAGTAAGAACTGTGGATATTCAACGGGATTTCAGAGGGTGCCTGCTGCACGCCCCAATGATTTGGGCAGTAAAATGATGCAGTATGGAGCAGGTCCAGATGGAGTCCCACAACAAGGACAGAAGGCACCCTCTGGAGTTGGGGAAGAAGGTGTGAAACTGGAATCTGTGGGTGGAATCGCACTTCAAGCCAACTCACCAACTAGAGTAACAGACATAAGCAGTCAACATAAGCATCAACGTGCTGTGAGCCGTCACCATGACAAAGTGCCTGTGACCATCCGCCATGAGTCAGAGATGTCAACTATAAATTCATTCCCTGAAAAATGTTCTGAGCAGGAAAATATTGTGTCAGGTATTTCACCCAAAAGTGCCTCTGACAACAGCAGAGCAGAGGAGACCCAAGGAAGTATGGATGAGACGTCGTTGAAAGGTCAGTTAATGATACCTTTGTTAGGGTGGAAATGTGTCCTATGGTGGTTCCTGCATTTTCTATTGTTCTCTATAGCCCTGAGTGTTGGTTTACCTCTGCCATTTTTTCACTTATTCAAACAATTTAGAAGAAACCTATTGTTATTTACGAATTAATATTTGGCAGATATCTCTCTCATTTTAAAAATCGTGGTGAGGTACCTTCTATTTGGTTGATCCTGGAGTCAGGGAAACAGGGTAGTGTGATGTATAGCTGCCTCTTAAAGATGTTTCTGTTCTTGTTTTAAGAATCATCACCGAGCGATGACACCACCACTTCACCACTCGGTGAGGACTCTCCCGCTGAAGCTGAGGGTGTGTTTGTGTCTCCAAACAAACCTCGAACAACTGAGGATCTATTCGCTGTCATTCACAGGTGAGAGAGTGTCACCGATTTCCCAGAAACAAAAGGCACAGAAAAGAATTTGCTTCTTGAAGTGTCTCTCACTGAATGAAAATATGGGGAAGCATTTTGTACCCATAATACATACAACAAAAACAAAAGCAACCAAGGAAGAAGTATCTCTCCAAATAAAATCCATAGACTTGTATGCATGTTTGAAAATGTGAGGTAGATAGATAGCTACAGCTAGACGGACAGATGTGTAAAGTTCAATTGAGAGAGCTCAGTGAGATTCCCCCAGGAAAGATATTCTGAAACAAATTTACCTGTGAAAGCAATTTATTATTAAGTGACTTGGAGTGAAAGCTCAAATTCAAGAATGACCTCTGTTGTACATATTACATTTTGTACTTATTTATCTATGCAGTACTAGAAATCAAACCCAGGACTTCTCATACATACTAGGAAAGCACTCTGCCACGGAGTTACACTCTTAGCCCTGGCTTTTAAGTAATCCCTCGAGTCTATAAAATATGCTCAAAGCTGTAATCTCACACTAGCTGATACAAACATATGCTGATTTGCCAGAACCATCTGAGCCCATCTCAGCTCGGAACAACTGAAAACTGTTCTCTTCTATTCTTTCTCTTTAAAAAGTGAATTTCTTTCATGGTGCTGACTTTTATCTCTAAAATGAAAGGCCATATCCCATGAATAGCGGATGTTCTCTGGGTTGCTTTCCAAGAACATGGTTTTGCCTTTGCTGCCCAGGCACGCTTTCTCTTTCATACCTTTATAACCTGTTCTCAGTGGCCCATATTTGCAACAATCCATTCCAGCTGCTGACCAGAGAAGCAGAGCCAGAACTCATCCTTGAAAGCAAACTCTTAGCCGCTGAACCAAATGATGCTAAATGTGCTCTTTCCACAAGCATGAGTCCCTTATTCCACCTGGCCTTGGGGACCGAGACGTAATTCCCCAAGGATAGAAGCCAGGGTTTATCTTTCCCTTTTCACAGACTTTCCGTTTGTGAAACAAACTCTTCACAAGCAGAGGTTTTTTTTTTTAATTGATTTTTCTTGAGCTTTACATTTTTCTCCGCTGCCCTCCCTGCCTCTCCCCTCCCCTTTAACCCTCTCCCAAGGTCCCCATGCTCCCAGTTTACTCAGGAGATCTTGTCTTTTTCTACTTCCCATGTAGATTATATCTATGTACATCTCTCTTAGGGTCCTCATTGTTGTCTAGGTTCTCTGGGATTGTGGTTTGTAGGCTGGCTTTCTTTGCTTTATGTTTAAAAACCACTTATGAGTGAGTACATGTGATAATTGTCTTTCTGGGTCTGGGTTACCTCACTCAAAATGATGTTTTCCAGCTCCATCCATTTTCTTGCAAAATTCAAGCTGTCGCAAGCAGTTTTTAATGTCTCCTCCCGCCCCTCAAACTTCTGCTTTTGAAAAGGGTTCTCTTTCTGTTGGTGCTGTTTCAATTGGTTTTATTTTTCTTAAAGAAGGAGCACTGTTCTTTCACACCTGCATTTTCCTAAGACTTCCATTAGTAGCAGCCTCTGTGTATACCATAAGCAGTCAAACTTCCTGACAAACAGGGTAAGAATCACCAGTTTATGTTCTTTAATCACAGTTGTTGTCTAGACGCCAATCATATTCCTCTAACCTTCACAATCTATCTTCAAACTCAGTACAAATTATTAATTTGCTATGTAAGTTAATGAACCCTCAAAGAACCATGTGGTGTGTCTGGAAGAGTGGGCAGAATACACATTGTAGAATTAGAAAGATATTGACTTCAGACTCCTGACAATGCTGCTTTCTATGCTGCCTTGAGTAAGTTAAACATCTGAACTTAACCTCACATATTTGATTCTGTTGATAAGAAATCATTTTGTGTCTAGAATACTATAGATGCTGAGAAGACCTGCTGTATGAAAATTCTACCCTCGGGTGACACCAAGGACAGATATGTAAAAATATCAACCACAGGGGTTTCTCTGAGCATGGTCACACTCCTTTGGAATCTGCAAAGGCAAAGCTCACGTTTCCCATACCACACAAGGTTTTACGGTGGTGAGAACACATGCCACCAGAGCCAGGAATGACTGAGTTAGGCTGAGGACTCATTGAGTTTGGGCACACTTAATCCAAAATAAGATCAATAATTCCATGATCGAAATAGAGGTTAGGTAGATTTAAGGAGTTTGGTAACCTTAGATTTGTATTTGTGGAGGATTTACCTATCTATTTCCATCCCAGTGACAAGAGTTATTTCTCTGTCTTGAGAGCTTAGGTTTTATAATATTTTCAGAGCTGCCGAGATGGTTTGAGTTTTCAATTCCTCACAAAGAGTTGAATTACTGCTTGATATAGTGTTGCTGCCCCTGAGTAGCTAAGGATTACTGTATTTGTGTTCAAAAACAGATTGATTTATTTTAAAAGTCACTAAACTAACTTTTCATGTGCAGTGAATTAAAACGACTTAACTGGTAAAATGTAGGTTAGTCTCCAGCACGAATCTCCACTGTTCATCACCAAGGCCCATCAGGTCTCAAGCTAAGGCCCGTTGTGTCCCACCGACGCCATTTTCCACTTGCCGTACTTACTATTATTTGGAAGCTGATTGTTGATGTGAGAATATGCCTCTGTATTTTACAAACAGATTTAATGAGAAAAAGCAACAGTCTTGCCCCACATTGTAAACAGAAGTCGGCAGTCCCCCCCCTTAAACTCTAGAGGGGCAAGTAATGAATCTTAACCTTCCTCAGTATGGTGCTAATGCTTAGTATTCTACTATATAGGATGCTCTTTAAATATAATAGATATGGGAATCAGATGGCAAACTTATTGATTCATAAAATTGTATGTGGACTCAGATTTTTACCCCATTTTCTCTTTTCTTAAAAGATCCAAGAGGAAAGTACTTGGAAGGAAAGATTCTGGTGACATGTCTGTTAGAAGCAAATCCAGGGCTCCTCTTGGCAGCAGCAGCAGCAGTGCCAGTTCTGTCACTTCACCCGGCAGCAATGTGACATCTGGGACTAGCCAGAGGTCTCCTGGTCTCATCTACCGAAACGCCAAAAAGTCCAACACATCCAACGAGGAATTTAAGCTACTGCTTCTCAAGAAAGGCAGTCGCTCTGATTCTAGTTACCGCATGTCTGCCACCGAAATCCTGAAGAGCCCCATCCTGCCCAAGCCTCCTGGAGAGTTCACTTCAGAGTCCCCACAAAGCCCTGATGATACCCACCAGGGCACACCTGGGGCTGAAGCGCTGTCCCCTCTGTCCCCGTGCTCTCCACGAGTCAATGCAGAAGGGTTTTCCTCGAAAAGCTTTGCCACCTCAGCATCATCCCGGGTTGGACGTTCCCGGGCCCCACCTGTGGCCAGCAGCAGCCGCTACAGTGTCCGCTGCAGGCTGTACAGTACGCCAATGCAGGCCATCTCCGAGGGAGAGACTGAAAACTCTGACGGGAGCCCACATGATGACCGATCCTCCCAGAGTTCCACATAGTTTGCCTGAGCCAAGAAGACCTCAGATGTACAACCCCTTCCTGTTGAACGAATGGTGTTGATACCGTAGAGGAACTAACTGGGAGAAGTAGCAACAGGGTGGGGGAATCGCATCGTTGTTTGGCAATGAACTTCTAAATATGTGCTGGAGAAACAGAAAGCGATTGAGTCATTTCTTTATTAGTTTTCATGTTTTAAGTAGCAGTTCTGTCTGTTGTGATTTTCTTTAGCATAGTTTGATTTACCCGATCTCATTCCTTGTGATAATAAAGAATACAAAAATATCTAACTTTCTTGAAACCTAGACAAGGTTTTCCCAGAGCTGCCTATTCTGAAAATAAAGCCCTCACTGTCATACTTTAAGAAGATGAAATTACTCTGGAGGTTTGGTATTTTTTTACATTAAAATGAACTAAAGCAAAATTTAGAAGAAAGAACTACACATATGTAAATACCATATTTTTGATAAAAATGTGTAAATAGATTTATCAATGATGAGTGGACAAGTGGCCAATTATCTACCACATACCAACTGTTTATAGGACACACACAAAATATAATAACTGTATTCTGTGAATACCATTTTCATATCAAATACCATATTTAAATGTCCACCAACATGATTTCTGAGTGATAAACCTCAAATATGAATTTAAAACCGGTGAAATAATGGAAATATTGAGGTCATGTACTGAATTGTGATTAATTTAAAATAACGAATTCAGACCTAATCATTGTTGTGACAAATTGTAGCAGAAACAAGCTAACCTGAGTTTGTGGCTGTGACTTGCCATGTGGCAATTTGAACAGAATGAAAGCATGCTTTTGATTTTTTTTTAACCAATGAGAGAAATCATCCTTCTCAATGCAAAGAACCCCCCCTCCCAATAGCATTAAACAGTGTCCTTTAGAATCTAATTTTGTTTTTCAATGGATTGCTTTAAGAAGAATGAGTAGAGAAACCAGTAGTTAATTCTAGGTCATGTTTTATGTAAGGCTACTGGGGACAAACAGTCATACTCTAAGGACTAGACTCGTTAAGCTTCTTAATTAGCTCCAGGTTCTTAAACTAACAGAGATAAAAACCTAAGCATGCCACAGAGCTATTGAATTCTCAGTAAGCACCTGCCCTGTGATGAGTTTTCAGTGAAGCTTTTTCTCTGTGCTGATGAGATTCATGCTACCTAAAACTTAACAGAAATGACACTGTGAACAATGTAGTTGGGAAATGAGTATGTGTATATGCATTATTTATATTCACTCTTCACCTGGGCATGGGGAGCAGCTCTGGTTCACAATGCTACTATATACAGCGAATTTTTGTCTGGTTTTACTAGAACTGCTTTGATGGCAAAAGGGGAGGGTGGTGGGTGGGAAAGGCAATGTCAGGGCAAGTGCCCTGATAAAATGAAGGCAGGGAAACAAGCTGAATTACTTGAAGTTACTTGAATTTTCTTGTCTTAAAACTGAAAAAAAAAAAAGTATAGTAACAAGTTGAAATCTGCAAGTGGTTCTCACACCTCTGATTTTAACATGAACTGATACTAATGTTTGAAATCATATGTCAGAAATATAAGCACCTATGTACTTAGAATAGGTTTTGAATGGGAGCAGTAGAAATTAGAACTAAGGAGGGATACGATCTGTGAAAGACAATGACAGAACACACCAGGGTTACCAAGCAAATGATAAGCAGCTGGCTTTATGCTTATGCAAGTGGTATTTGAGAAAGTAAGATGTATGAAAGGATTTACTCATGGTAAATGAAGGAGAAAGTATGGTCTAAGAAGACACTGTCTTTCAATAGAAATTCGTTATAATATTTACAGATTAAGAATTAAAGAATCTGTTGTTGGTGTTTTGTTTGTTTGGGGGGAAATGTCTGACTTCTTCTATTATTTGTTTTTACTGCCAAATTGTGTTAGTTAATTTCTTGTCATTCTTGTATGTAAAATGGGTGTTGGGGGTGGAGGGATAGAGGAGAAGACTGAGAACTGGGAGAGAGAATGAGAGAGAGAGAGAGAGAGAGAGAGAGAGAGTAAGAGAGAGAGAGCGCGCGCAAGTGTGTGCTGGGGATAGATAAACTACCTGGTAAAGGGTTTGAACATATACAAAGTGTTACAATTTTGTTAAAAGAAAATGTTGGGGATTGAAAGAAATTTGACCACCATTTACCATTGGAACATGTAACTCATTACAAAACAAAAAACAAAAACAAGCAACACATACACATACACACACACACAACCAGCATGGTTTGACATCATCTGGGGTCATGAACAAATCTGTCTCATGCTTTGAAAAGTACACTCCACAAAATTTTAAAAATAAAAGTTTTTAGACAAATGTGATAAGGAACCATCATTTTCAGTCACAATAGGTGATCATTTGTAATTTTCATAAAAGCAGTTCGTTTGCAGTATGGCTTTTGTGTAGATAGGGGGTTTTTTAGTGTGAAGAAAGGTATATGGGTTTTAAAAGTGATTCTAAATCTTGAATAGAAGAACATAAATTGGCTTTAATAAAAATGTCACCTTTTATTATTGACATTAATTTAAGTAATCATATCATATATTTTTAAAATACATATTTGACTTGAATAGTGAGGCAATAAGGTACCGTCGATGTGATGATCACAGAACCACCCTTATAATATAGTTTTACTTATTTTGTTTACTCTAAAAATCTATATCAGAGTTTCTCTATTTTGTATTTCATAGATTTAAAGAAATCCCAAATAAAGACGGATTTTAGATTCACTGTGGACAAGAATATTGAATAAGAAAGTTTTAAAAGCAAGCAAATCCTTTAAAATTAGTCTTCACAGCTTTATAATATACTAAACAAGACCAAGATGTAGGTCTGTCTTTAACATCACTGTCATCTTGAAGCAGGGTACACACATTAGGTATTGTTTAAAAAAATAAAAACAAACAAACAGACAAAGAACAAAACCAATCGAAACTTCTTCTGTTGTTTGCACTGATGCTATTTTTTCTTCTGTGTTTATCCAACACGTTTATGTTGCGTGAGGGAATTCTGTTTTACTTTCTTGCTTTTCTGGTGATTCTGGTTTGATTTTACTTGTTTTGGTTTTGGCTCAGTAGAGGACATGGACTAGTAGCAAACAAAATACACCGTTTGCTCTTGCCAGTGAGTACAATCTCTTTAGTGGTGGATGCTGAGAGGATAAGACACTAACAAAGCTTGAATTCTGAAGGTTATGGTGTAACTCTTTTGGTACTAGAACCAGTTCGTGCTGGCCGAAAAGACAATGGTTTTTGGACTTGCATCCATTTTGTATTTTTGTAACATTTGTAAATATGAACTTTTTAAATTGTTGCAAAGATGGTTTCTTTTGTAAAATGTTTTCAACGTTTACATTCAATCCAAGCCTTTGTATATTTTAGAGCTGTGCAACACTTTAAGTCTTGTATTTATTTTTAGTAAAAACGGTGACAGTTTCATTGTGAACCCCTCTCAAAAAATGTATCAGAACAGTTTGATTCCCTAGAAAGTGTGTATAGAGACTGCAAATAAACGTGACTGCAATTAAAGAGCTGGGGTTTCTCTTTATTGTTATGTAACTATAGTTTGGAAATTTCACAAGCAGGAAGTGTTTTATAGGCACCCAGATATAAAAGAGGGGTTTATTAGCAGGAAAGCATGCTATCTATAACGGACACTAATCTAGTTTCATTTTTAATAGGGAATGACATATGTTCAATACTCAAGCTACTTTGTGGTTCCTTTCTATACTAGATGAAGGTTTGTGACTTTATTTTGAAACACTTGACTGCTTTGTTTCAAAGTTTATTATACTTGTACATCCAAAAACATTTATACACACACACACACACACACACACACACACACACATATGGTAAATTGACACTAGTTAATGTCACATCAACTTTATTATATAGCAAAACTCCTGTCTCAAACACTATGTGCTTTGAGCACACTAATGTGTATACTTCCCAAGATAAGCCCATTTTATACTGGACAACACTCGACTATGATTTAGCTTGCATGAATAAGTACGTGTTGGTCATGATGTTTAAATTCAACAACTATGATACTGGAATATGTTAGTTCCATACTGCAGTCTGTGCTTATTGGAGACTGGAAATAACGCTACTAGTGTTCCCAGGCTGCCAAAAAAAAAAAAAAAAAAAAAAAAAGGATGTGTTAAGACCCCAGCCCTTCTGTCCAGTCAAGTTTTAGCACTGTGTACCCCGGGAGGCCCAGTCATCTTGGACATCTCTAGTGAATTCCAGGAGGTGAAAAAGGGTATAGGGTTGTATGTTAATAGTAACATATTTTAATAACCAAATGAAAATGCTTGCCGCACACTTAGGAACCTGGCCCTTTGAATCACTTTTGGGGCTAGAAGTTGTACTAGCTAGTCCAGGCCCCAGTGTCTCCACAAAAAAAAAAAAAAAACTGCTTTGAGAGGATCTTGCCACAGCACTCTAGAGGCTGCTTGTCAGCCAATTGGCTCAGCTACATTAAGTGTAGGACCAGAGGCTCAGCTTCGGACCCTCGAAGCAAGGGGTCTTGACTCTCAGTCAGCGGAAAGGCCCTCTCCACTGGAAACCTTCCCTTTCCATGCCCTATCTCCGTCTGAAGTGTGAAAAATCTCCCGGTCTATACATCCTTTTGACCATTCATGGGCTTTGCTGGCCACTGTTCAGTCATACAAGCCGTGAACACGTATCGCTTTACGGTCAGGCACTTTACAATGCAGAGCTTTGCGACACGCAGTGCGTCAGGAGCACCTGGTTTCTGGCACGCGGACAGTTAAAAGGTGTCAACAGACCTCGGAGGTCGGTTTGGCTGCCAGACGTCTAGATGGTTGTTTAGCGGCCTGCCGGCAGGTTTCTGAAGGCTAGTGTGGCATCAAAATACGTAAGTTATGGATATCTTAGCCCCTACTTTAACCTTTGTTGTCATGGGTATGTGTACTAATGTGTAAAACAGCCATCTGAAGTATTTTGCCTTCGGGGTGACAAGATACGTTTGGCGAATCTGTACTTTGCCGCCTCAAATGATGAAAACTCTGTAGTTGAGTGATTTTTCAGTAATTTTTCTGTCTCCGGGCCACCAGTGCTTGGGATCTGTTGGTGGCCTTGGGGGTTAACCGCTTTTTGGTTGACAGTAAAACCTTACCATTTTATTGTAAATATGTTGGTTGGAAGGAAGAAAAAGATGTAGAGGGGTGTTGAGGACGCCTTCTAGAATGTTCTGTTTATCGTTAGCTTAAGCATCTAGCGGGCAGATGTGGCATCCCGAAGTAACTGTAAAATGTCTGGATCCCTGTAAGGCCCAGTAGTTTCGGGATATGCTTCTGGGGCTGGCTGAGTGCTGTGTGCTCCTTTGGTTGTTTATTTGTTTGTTTTTGTTTTGTTTTGTTTTAAAGGCTCTAATCTGTTAGGAGTCATTTGGCTTTCTTCTCTCCTGATTCTCTCCGAATTCAGGTTACTGTTGTAATTTGCCATGTATGTTGTTAAGGAAGAGTTGAAAGTTGCTTTCAGCCCTTCAGTCAGTGTGACCTATATTTAATGGGATACATTGTTGGGATATAGTTTTCCCAATTTGGACTGTTTTAGTATAACATTGAAAGACCTAGATGTTACAAATTGCATTTTGTGTTTTTAATAAAGAAGTCTTAGAATAAAAGTTTGTTTTCATCCATCCAAGTCATTGTGATGTATTCCATATGGAATAAGTTGATGGCAGGTGACTCCTCAGTTTAGTTGTGTGGAGTTTATAACTTAGAAAAATCTCACTGCCTTGATTTGCCTTTTGTGTTTTAAAGAATTATTTGGAGAAAATGTACTTTTTTATTCATCTTAATAATTGTTAGCTATGCCTTATGGGATAAGTTGATGCCAGGTGACTCTCCAGTTTAATTTGTTTGGGTCTTTTATAACTTGGAGATATCTACCTGTTTTGGTTTGCTTCATGTATCTTTTAAGAAGTCATTGAGTAGAACACAGTTTTAAGCCATTCTACCCACTGTGATCTATATCTTATGGGATCAACTGGTGGCCTTTGACCACCCCCCCTATTTTGGTGCCTATTTGCAAATTTTGAAACTTGAAATTTATGTATCTGCCTTTTGTGATTTGCCTTGTGGGTTCTTAAGAAATTTTATGGTAAAAATTATTTTTTAGCATTCTTTTCTCTGTGAGCTCTGCCTTATGGGATAAGTTGATGGCAGGTGATGGCATGGATTTTGACTATTTGGGGTTTTTTATTTGTTTGTTTGTTTTTTACTTAGGAAGATCTTGCTGTTGTGAATTGCTGTCCTTTAAGAAGTCTTGGGTAAAAGGTAGACTTTAGCCATCCTAATTATTGTCAACTATACTTAATGAGATATGTTCTTACAGATCACTCTTCCAATTTGGCATTATTTGGAGTTTCCTATCTTAGAAACTTCTGGCTGCTGTGATTTGGCTTTTGTGTCTTTATGAATTGTTAATGTAAAAAGTTGTTTTGAGCCATGTTTTTAGACATTGTGAGCTGTGCCTTATGGGATGTGTCGTTGGCAGATGACTCTCCTAATTTGGGCTGTTTAGGGTTTTATTACTTAAATTGGAGTTATCCTGATGCTTTGATTTATCTTGTGTGTTTTTAAGAAGTCATGGGGTAAAAATAATTTGATACTATCTGATTCTTGTTTTTTTCTGATTCAAGATGTAGAGCCAATATTGTATTATGTTTTTTAACAACTGGTTGACTCCAACAGTCATCTTTAGTTGGGCTATTTAGAAAGTACTAAAGAATTTTCAAATGTGTCAGTCTTTTTCTAACTTTTTACTTTATTATTTTGTTTTCTAGGAATTTTTCTTCTATAAGTACTTGTACCAGTGGAACACTGTTCTACAACATTCATTGTAAGAATAAAACTTTAGAAGTAATTTTATGGTTTATTCACAAGACAGAACACTAAGAAATTGTTAAAGTGACTATAGTGTTAGCTTGGAAAGGCCTCTCCTACCATAGGCTACTTCTGCCTGATTTTGAGCTTTCTGAGTTGAATTATATACTGTGTTATCTTTCATGTCTGGCTTTTTTTTACTCAAGGTTGTGGTTGTGAAGTTCATCCTTGTTGGCAACAGCAGTAAGTAGTTTATTTTCATTATGAGGTTTTCTGTGTGTGACTATAGATACAGGTTAATTACTTACAGCTCATGCCAATCTTAGAGTCAGGAAATCCTAAACAAAAATAAAATGTAGTAGAAATTATAGGTCAAATTGAGATACATTACTATAGTGATATTTCATTTGTATTTTAATAAATAAAGCTTGCCTGAAGGTCAGAGAGTGAAACAGCCACACTGGTCAGCCTTACAGACCAGGCAGTGGTGACACACATGCCTTTAAACCAGTAGCCATACCCATAGAAACTGGGTGGTAGTGGTGCATGCCTTTAATCCCAATCCTAGAGAGGAATATAAGATGGGAGGAGACAGCTCTCAGAGTCTCATTCTGAGATTTCTGGAGGCAGGATCGCCATTTCAAATTGAGGCAGAAGTAAGAGACAGTGGCTGGCTGTTTGGCTTTTCTGACCTTCAGATTGAACCACAATATCTGTCTCTGGGGTTTTATTAATCATGTTGCATATTACAATTTGAAATTTTTATACAACATTGGTCTGCATTTGTCTAACTTGAGAGTTAACGCTCCCATCTTTTAATCTCCCTTTGAATTTCGTCCTTAGAGACTCTGGTCACTAGTCTCCCCACAGCAGATTAAAGGAGAACAGGAAAGGGATGAAACCCTGGTCCCTTTATTATGTCTTTCCCTGCTGCTCTGTCTCAGGGTGAATAAAATGAATTCACTTCTGCACTAGGGTGTCCCTCTAGTAACTTTGCGCCAGGAATTCAAGTCAGACCTCTGATTGCAGAGGTCTGGTTCTGGTTCCATATTAAATGACTCAGGGCTATAATCCAGCCTTGAAAATTCTGGAATTTATTTTCATCTTATATTTCACATGCATTTCTTTATTTGGGTTTAATGTTAAAGTCTAACTCATAAGACAGTCATGATTTTGGAGCTGCGATGGGCCCTGGAGATATGAGCCTCAGAAGGGTTTACAGTACAGGTGAGGAGGTGGAGCCTCCTTGGTTGACTCCACTCACATTGCAGCAGCAGCCCAACAGCAGGAGCAGTTCAGAAGCAGCCCAGAAGCAGAAGCATCACCACCAGGAGCAGTTCAGTAGCAGCAGCAGCAGTACCACCACCACCACCAGCAGCAGCACTAATAGAGACACCAGAGATGGAGACTTGAAGTGACAGCAGCAGCAGCAGCAGCAGCGATGTCTGAGGCAGCAGCAGAGATAGTAGTGGCCAGACAGTAGTGGCCATAGCATTGGTGTCAACGGTGGCAGTGGAAGCTGCCTTTAGATCAGAACAGATTATTGGGGCAGTATGGTGGCATTCTGTCTCCCTAAGCAAAAACCCCTTTGAGCTCCTTTACATAAGTGTTAGCAATATATTCTCTTGTTTGGTGGCTTTTAGTGCTCATTTTGTAGTTTGGAAGCAACTGTTCATAGATTGCACTTTCTTTTAAACTTCATTGTGAGCTCCCAGTCATTGCTCTTCTATGCATAAAGATGTATTCTAGTGCTGGAAATGTAGCTTAGCAATAAGGCACTGAGCTAGCATGGATAAGATCCTAACTTCCACCCTCAGCCCTGTAAGGTTACCCATGTTAAGTTGATGTAGATAGTAGGTACATGAAGTAGCGTTTTTATGCATTTCTTTTCAGGAGGAGAAGGTTTGCCTCTTAGATGACTAAACAGTTTCACAAATAAACCTTCCAGCAAGTCTAACCTGTCGCGCAGCAATGATGTCTGCCTCCAAAGAAATGGCTGCGGTTTGTATTTGAAATTGTCTCTCTTCTTTCCCTGGTGCTTTAGTTTTGCTAAACTGAGTTAAATTAAATAAAATGAAATGTATTAGGTAATAAGTGCAGTTTTGACAATGCTCTATAAAATTTCTATGAGCATTTGTGTATAAATTTAAGAACATACACAACATTTCTTCTGGGTACTCTGAAATTGAACTGCAAACAAGTACAGTCTGTATAAAACTCAACTTTATAAGAATCTGACAACCATCTTTGCAAATTGGTTTGCCTTTTAAAATTTCTGCTGTATTCTGAAATGGAAATTATTAAACTATATTTAACCTTGCATAGCAGTGAACACATTTCTTTAATCACATAAGGACACACATATTAATGCCATTGAAGTAATCTATATCAACTTATATCAACTGCTATGCTTTTCATCATTGGAGACAATGCTCGCTGCCAATTGTTAAAAGTCATTGTGGGGACTATTTACTTGAAAACACCATATGAAGGTAAACTACTATATTTTTGTAAGGAATGTTATATAACACAAGTGTGTGTTAATTTAGTAACCTAATCAGTGGAAGGCTTACCACATACAGAGCTACCAAGTCTGTTTACTTTACACAGATTATCTACTGTCTCTTATCTACTCGCCTCATTTCTTAGAATAATTATTTTGTGGAAATGTAGCACTTATTTATGGTAACTTTTTTTATTTATACCCTGTCTTATTTCAACAACATTTTAAGGTGTTTTAGAAATTAATTTAGTAAGAGGAAAATGTGTTTAACTGTTTTCTAGTTTGACCACATGGTGGCAATGTTGGATTATTTAGGAATCAAAACCAGGGCAATGCTCTGATCGTGGTCAGTTTGTGTTGTGATTGTTGGTTTTTTTTTTTTTTTTTGGCTTTGAAAGCATTTTTAACACTGAAGATTAATGTCTCTGCCCTAAAATAAGAAGGTGTTAAACTCAATGGAAAAGGGGACTCTGGTGTAGCTAGATTAATGAAAGCATAGTTCTGCAAGTATACTTTTTCTCTTGTTTTCCTGAAACAAGGTCCTTGACCCAACCAGGCTGCCCTTGAACTCATCACCCACCTGCCTTAGTCACACATACTTTTCTACATAGACATGGTATTTAAAACATAGGTCCTTTGATAACACATCAGGTTTTCAAAACTTCTGAGAAGTGAAATTAAAGTCCTCAGCTTTTCTTTTTGCTATTTTATATTTTCTTTTAATTTGCTAAGAAATTTTTATCCTATACAAATATGAATGCCTCCTTAGGATGGTAATGATAATATATTTTATGAGTATGTACCAAAGATTACATTATATACATTTCAGTTATATAAGTAATATTAAGTAACTTGTTGTGCAGTATATCAGTGTTTACCATTTGAATGAGAAAAGTTTAAATCTTAATTACTTTATGGAGTTTCTTTAAATTGAATCTCTTTAGACGGTGAAATCTTAGCCATTTTGCATGTTCCCTTTTCTTATGTATTAGGACATTCTGAGCAACTTTTTACTGGAGTTCTAAACCTAGAATCTTCTGGTAAAGTCTTTCCTTTCTCTTTTACTTGGCTGGCAATTAATTCCATTCCTTGTAGTGTTAATTGTTATTTCATCTCTGATTTAATTAAGGCTTTTGAAATATTGGTAAAAATTAAAAACAACCTGTGTATAAGTATAAGGTATGGTCACTATTTGATTTGATTCTTTCTGAAATAAAACATTAACTACTTGTGATATAAAAACTATTTTAGAAAGAACCTCACCTACCTGAAATTCGTGCAATTGAAGAATCAAAAGCGATTGTGGATATCATGAACCATTGCCAGGTGTGACAACTTCTCTTTTCAGTGTGTTTTTCTATAATGTTAAATTGTAAACATGTTTTACTTTACATGAGGGGAAAGTGTACAATTAATTGAAATTTTGCCACATCAAATTTATTGTGATTATTCACCTCATTGCGATTATTTTGACAATTTCTACATAGAATATTTTCAGGTGAAAATTTGAAATATCAGTATGTGTATTTTAGATCATTAAAAACATCATTTATCAAGTTTATGTCTTTTCCATCTATGTTGTTAAGTATTAATTTCCACTATACAACTTTTAAAGGAAATGGGAAGATTTGAATTCACTTTTAATATGTGCTTAATTAATTACCTAATATCACAACTGAAATGAAAGGACAGCCTACTCATGTCTTACAATGAATTTATCTCATGTAATTTTGAGGGGAAATCATAAAAATAAACTTGTGGATAGGGACTGATAGAAGTATCTAATTACTGTGGATTTTGTGAGCTGTACACCCCAGAGGCAATGGAAGAGTTTAAATAAATGATTCTTGTCCCATGAGGTTTACAGAATAGACTGAACTAACATACTTTGAAAAGTAAAAGTTTATGTGTGCCTTTCCTTTTAGACTGACACTAGTGAGGACAGAAGCCATGCTCACAGGACTTGGTCTTAAGATTGTGCAGAAGTAGGGGTGGGTGGATAAGCGTGCCTGACCTGCAGTGCCCAAATCTTGACAACCCTGAAGCCTAGGGTGTAGTGTTCAGCCAAGAGACCAGTAATTGTGCAAGGTGAATGGGATGTGGCATTGCGGATCCCAAGCTGTTTAGGATCCCAAGCTGTGTCCCTTAGGGGTCCTTGAGAATCCTGTCACATTGCTGAGTGTGCTGGTATGTATGCACTCCTTACGTGTGTAGGAGATGATAACAATAAAAATATGCAAATTCAGAGGCAGGAGGATTGCCACAAGTTCAAGGCCAACCTGATCTATATAGTTAGTTTAAGGCCAGCCAGGGCTTCACAGTGAAACCCTGCCTCAAAAAATAAAAACATAGAAGCAAAGGAGTCTTTTAATATTTGGTGAAAGTGTATTGTTTTTACTCTCTTTTTGGGATTATAATATAATTAAAACATTTCCCCCTCCCCTTTCCTACCTCCAAACCCTCCCATAGACCTCTACTTGCTCTCTTTCAAATTCATGACCCTTTTCATCAATTGTTATTGCATGCTTATGTTTGTGTATATGTATGTACATATATGTGTGTGTGTATTCGTAAATACACACTGCTCAGCATGTACAGTGTTATTTATATGCATGTTTTCAGTGCTGACCATTTGGCACTAGACAACCATTTGTTGTGCTCTTTCCTGGGTAAGACTATTGCTCTCACTCTTAGTATTTCTTAATTTCCTGTATTTCTTTGTGCAGAGTTGAGGCCTTGTGGGCTTCCCCCATCCACTTTGGCATGTTTATTGGTATTCTTCTTGTTCAGATGATGTTTAGGTAGTCATGTTGGTGAGATGTTATGGGTCTACACCATAACATCTGGCATCACTAGGAGACATGGTATCACAGCAAACCCCGATCCTCTGGCTCTTACGATCTTTCTGCCTCATTTTCCACAATGTTCCCTGAGCCTTAGGTACAGGAGTTCTTTTATACATGTATTCATTGGGACTGGGCTCCCAGAGCACATTTTGAGAACCACTTTACTTGCACTTCTCTCAAGATAATTTCTTCAGGACAGGGCTTTCTTTCTTTCTTTTCTTTTCTTCTTTTTTTTTTTTAGGTTTTGTTGTTTGTTTGTTTGCTTTTCATGGTTTTTAAAATTTATGATCCCAGAACCTAGCAAAGAAATTCTGACAGGAGGAAGGTATTCATCCTTGAATGAAGAAATGTTTATGGTATTTTATAAATATATTATCTGAAACTTTTGAGCATTTCATGAAAACCCATCAGCATGTTATCAGTGGTGTTCCTCATTGGTATGGCATATAAGGTGTACTCAGTGCCATTGAACCACCAATGCCAGATGCTTAATTTTTAGAATACTTTGGAGCCCTACATCACCTATGTTTTATTTGGCTCTATAGTCTTCTCAGAGTGGAACACTCACTATTTGTTCACAAGCTGTGGTGTGGACGCTGACTCTTATGGTTACCGGATTTGAATGCTTGTCTCCTATGTGAGCGCCCTCTTCAGTGGGAAGTGCTGCAGTACACATAGGTGGGAGGTTGTCAGGAGTTGTGATGCACTCACCTTCTGGCACTGAAGAAACTTCCACATGTGCATGAATCAGCTACTGCAGTGAAAGGTGGAGGAGACAGTATCTCAGCCAGTGTCCTGTGGCCCTTAAAACCAGGCCTCTAATGATAGCATGATGTGTCTGACTACTGGAGAACTTCCATTGTGTCTAGCAATTAGCTTTTTGCTTTATGCATTTTGAAACAGCAACTACTAATGCCTTTTATTATAACAGGTTATCTCTAAAGCTGTTCAAAGGCTGGAAAAGAAGCTTGATGACATGGATCACAAAGTAACAAACATTTATTACTCTCGTGCCAGATCCTTTTGGCGTTACCCTGTAAGTGTACAAAAACACTATCACAACTTTGATAAATACATTCTGTCTAAAGATGCCAGTCGGTTAAAGTGATAGAGAGTTAGGAAATGTGGGATTATCAAGGTTTATCTGTACTTCCTGGAGGAGCAGATGAGGACTGCAACTCTTTTTGAAAGAATAATCAAGTTCAGGATTAATAAATGTAGAGCAATGAGCATCTTAAAAGTATATATTTAAAATACATTTTAAATATACATTTTAAAATGTACTTATAAAATATGCATCAAATTAAATGTAGGTCAGAAGAGAAAGAAAAATCATGTGATCAAAAGACAACACCATTTTCCAATGTAAAATAATGTTGCATGGAAACCTTAATGTCCTGACTACTCTTTTTATTTCTCTTTTTATTATGAAGCCTTTAAGATCAGTATCTAGAAGATACGATTACCTGAAATCTAAAAGAATTAAACTCCAGGAAGAGAGCCAAATCGTTCATGACAATACCTTCTCCTATCCTCAAAGTTATAGTCCAACTTCACCAGTCCGCACAAGGGATGACTATAACCCTGATGTGGAGAACGAGGAGACTGTAGATTACACCCAGACTTGCCACCACTCCAATTCTATTGACAACACCCAGATGTACCAATACCTTGATTCTATTGGCAATGCCCAGGCGTTCCAGTATGCTGAGTCTATGGACAACACTGGAAGTATCCAGAACACTGAGAACGATGCTGTTTTCCAGTCTGACGATTCCCAGGGAGTGATATGTATCAGTTCTTCACCAGAGAGTGACTATCAAGAAACTCCACTGAGTCCTAAATATACTGCCCAAAGCTCCGAAGAGGATTGCGGATTTAAAACAATTCCTGGTTCTTCTACAATGATCCACTACAGTGACTTTGAAAATCCCAACTTGAACACCATCACTTCTTCCACTCCAGTAATGATGAAAGAAAGCACCCACCCTCAAGGGGAGCTCATCCCCATCCAGAATCCTGAAATGAAGCGATTGGCCTTACTGGAGGCCCAGAGTACACCTGTGATTGATCCTAATACTTTTGGTGAGTTTGGAATGGTACCAATGATTAACATCCTTCTTGTTTTCTATTTTGATGATTGGTTTGTAATTATATGTACAATGGTGGGCGTTTATTGAATAAGTATTATGGGTAAGGCAGTGAGCTAATCAACTAACATGGATTGTCTCTGGTGGTCTTCATAATGACACCATTGTGATTATGAAATCTATTTTCCTTATCTTTCCCATAGTAAGTGCCCAACATGATAATAATGTGCTAAGAAAAAAAAGGACATAGTTTTGGATAATTCACAAACAGAAAAAATGAAATTTCTGTTGATTCTCTTTGGTTAGAAAAAAGATCCTCCCAACAAATGACCAAGCCCCCTTCATTTGTCATCATACATCAATTGTAGGAAATCAAACATTCTGCTAAAGGTAATATTTGGGCACAGAGAAGATTCCATGCAACTTAGCGAATAGCACAGCAAAACCTGCTGAGATATGAGCACTTACATTGTTTCAGGTATCATTTCTTTGTTAAAGTATTCAACCAAAACATTTATTACTATTCAATTAAACATGAAAGAATAATTGCATAAAATCACTACTGATTGAACTCATCAGAAAATATTTTTAAATTCAAATTTACATTTAAACTACAAGAGATATGAATATAAAAATTGCGATATTGGATTTAAGAGAGAAATTTGCTGCAAAGAACTTATCTTGTTACCTAAGATAACTAAGGTTATTGAAATTAGTTGATATAACCAAGAAATAAGCAATTTTAAAGTGTAAACTTCAGGGATTCCCACTGCATTTAGTACAATAAATTAATTTAGAGAAAGTGACCTATAAGAGAGATTTTCAAGAAATTCACTGAAGCCCTTAAAGTAAGAGACTACTGAGTTAGCTCAGTTTATCCCAATTTAATCCAAGTAGCACCTTTTCCTGTATTTGCTTGTGACCTAAGAGGCTTTGGATTGCTACAACGTGTTTCATGAACATCGAAGCTTTGTACTTTCTGTGTAAAGTTGTTCTGTTCTTTGGGGAGGTCCAGTGACATACTCTGTGCAGCACTCTGCAGATCATCTTCCTTAAGGCTCTCATGAGATTTTACAGTTGGAATCTTGAGTCCTTAGGTACTGAAGAGAAGGTTCCAGGGTGAGACCATTACTTTCTACCTAACGTCTCTTCTTTTCAAGATTCTGATCGTGCTTTTAAAAATGTTTTCCCCACTCATTGTTAACTGCAGGTTTGTCATCCAAATGTACCAATGCTGCTATGAAAGACCTTGGACAGCCTTTAAACTGGTCTGTGAATGACGTGATAACATTTCTGAACCGTTTAGATCCTCCATTGGCAGACCAACTCTACTCCACCATCAGAGAACATGTAATGTATTTTTAAGTTCAGTTTTCCTGCTACCCAAATGCCACTGAATGACCTCTGAGCATTTTCTCACCAACTGAGATGGTAGGGGAACCCTATCATCTGATTTAATTTTTGTTTGTGAAAAGGTTGTCTTGTCCATCCTGTTGTGCTTAAATGTTAGGTTAATTGTCTCTTCTTTATGTGGGTAGCTAAACTTCTAATACACTAAGTAGCCTCAAGTTTGGTGGTTTAAGATTACAAGTCTTAGGCAGACCTCTCTCCTTGCAAGGACAAATTCTCCTCCTACTAGGGACTATAAGTAAGAGGAGTTTACCCACACTGCATTCAAGAGTGGCCTTCTTGTTATGATATCCAGAAACTAATTCCAGATGATCAGTTCTGTTTACCTTATGTGACTACTGACAGCTGTGATACTGATAACAATTCACAAAATGATATCATGGTTAAATTCTACCTTTCCTTGTATTTTCTTAAGTTTTTTTCTTTGGTAACTTAAAATTTTGATTGCAGAGGTCTTTTAATTTCTTGGCATGGTTTATTCCCAGGTACCTTTAAAGATATTGTGAATAAGTTTTTTTGTTTTTGTTTTTCTCTAATTCCTTCCATTTCTTTCTTGGTAAGATTTTTTTATTAGTATATAGAAAGCTACTGCTTTTTTAAAAATGAGAATACAGACTGCTTTTATTCTGATTTTAGAATTTCCCTACATATCTCCACTACTTTTGGTTCTTAGGCTCTTTTTGTCAGCTCTTCCAAGATGATTTCTGAACCTTGCACATGAATGAGTTATGGGTCTCTTTATTGATCACCATGTCCTGGAAAAAAATCTTCTGCTGTGGGTCAAGGGATGCACTAATATACATATACATATATATGAACTAAGGAGACATTTTATTGCTATGTTCATTTTGAATAATAATAATAATAAAAATTTCCCCTAGATCCTATGAACTATCCAGCCATAAGATTTTAGATGAAATTCTGTCTTATGGACCAAGCTTTAATCCAATATGAAAGTGGTTAGCTACTCCCATAACATCCGTACTAATATACCTATATTCTGACTGCTTGGGAGGCTGATGTAGGAGGATCTGTTGAGTCCAGGAGTTCTGGACTGTAGTGTGCTATGCCCATTGAATGCCCATACTAAGTTGGGCATCTTTATGATGACCTCCTGGGAGCAGGGAATCACCTAAGGAAGGATGAACTCACACAGCTGGGAAACTACTGGTTTTGTAGTCTATGACTATTAAAAGTTTAATCAGATAGAAGAGTTTTCTGCTGGCATTTCTAGGGTCTTTTAAGTATAAGATCTTATGACTAGAAAATAGAGATAATTTGACTTCTTGTTTCCTATTTGTATTTATTTTTAGTTCTTTCTTTTAACTTGCTTTTATGGGTTGAATTTTAATAAGCTCTACTTCCTTTACTTTCTAATTTTATTTCCTATCATAAGAGATTCTGTGTCTTTTTAGACAAGAATATCTGATTAAATAAAGTTCTATTTTATGCTGGAACTTAAAAAAATAATATACTTTAGTAGCATAAGGTGATGATAAATTAAAACACTAAAGAATTTTTGTAAAGATGCCTTTCGACTATCAAATAGTAGAGTATCTATACACCATTTTCAGTATAGGAAGAAAACCAGTAATTAGTCTTAATGTCTAATTAGCTTCAGACAAGTAACTCACTTTCAAATAAAAACAATACTATTGAACACATTTACAGTTTGCATTGATGTTGTTATATTCCTAGGCTCTATTAGAAAATTAATAGCCATGAAATTCATTTCTCTCATTCTTTTTACTTTTTTCATATGTACACAGTATTTTATTTATCACAGTATTTAAAATTAGGACATTTGATATAGTTAATTTTAAATATTAAGTTAAATTTGCTTTTTAAAATTGATATAAATATATAAATTTAAAAATGATACATTACTGTTCAATGATATTTATCATAGTTTTTATACAGGAGATACATATCCAGGGACTTTATAACTATGAGACACTTTAGTTTTGCATGTTCTTATATACAAAGAAACAATTGCTTATCAAATATGCAGTCTTGTTACTCATTTTAAACCTTTTCCCTCTCTCTAGGACATTGATGGGAAAGCCTTGCTGCTGCTCAGTACTGATGTAATGATAAAGTTTATGAGGATAAAGGTGGGCGTAGCCTTGAAGCTCGGCAGCTACATTCAAAAGCTTAAAGAAAGAGAAAACTGTAGCCCGCAAAAAAATTTGTAGAACTTTAAATGTTCTCATAAAGTCCTTCTTAATGCACAGCTAACTTCCTATGTTTATTTGTTTTTGTTTTGGAGAAGGTTCTCCTAAAATATGTTATTACTAGAATTGAAAAAAATACATTATAGTCAAAGTCTGCTTTGAGTTATTTGACATATTAGTATCAATATATACACATGTCTTCTTTAGATTTTTCATTTTATGGATTAAAATGCAAGAAACAAAATGCTATCTTTGATTTGGGTTTATCTTTATACATATTTTTAAAGCAACTAAAGAGGAAATACAAGGAACTAATAACTTATATAACTAAAGTGGTGAAATTTTTGGCAGAAGAGAGATTAAAGGAGAATATATAGTTACCCTTCTTGGATATTTTATCTGTATAATACTCTACCATACTTTTCATGTTCTTACAGTTTTTAGAAAAAACAATAGCCATATTGTCCTCTCTATTATTACATCTCTGGTATGCTTGTTCAGATTCAGAAGGGGAAATGGAACCTATGAAGTGTAATGAGCTCTAGACAACTAAATATTCTTAGCAGTTTTCAGATAACTTATAGAATATGTAGAACGAGATACTAGTTCAGATTCAGAAGGAGAAAATGAAACTTATATAACATCTAATGAACTCCAGACAACTAAATATTCTTACCAAGCTTTTAGATAAGTTTTAAGGTGTATTTATTTGTTTTACCTAAGAATTGTACCCCAATAGTAGTTTGGAATAAATCTGACTATAGTTTTAAGACACATATTTACTATATTAAAGTCTTTATATTTTTTAAGAAATTTGGACATTTAGCTAAGGATTCATTGTTTAAATGTCTACATGAAGGTACTCATACTCAAAGATTTTTTAAATGTGTATTTTATTTTATGTGCTTATTCTTTGTGCAGGTATTATATCTGTACCAAAATTGCACAGAAGAAAATATTTTATTTTGAATTTAAACTGGTACCTTACTTTGATACAAAGGAAATGATGAGCTGTCTATCAACAAGATGCTCTTATTCTGTGAACTGTGTATGTGCCACTTGCCCTTACTAGTCCTTCTCAGGTTAGCCCTCAGAGAGCAGAAACAGTGCCGAGGCTGCTTTAAACATATGGAGATGCTGTCTTCTTCCATCTTCAGGCATTCAGGATGTTCGCTATTGAAAGATACACTAGTCTGACACGTTTAGAATTTTATATTTATAATTGAAATTTTCAATATAAACATGAGTTTATATTGAACCTTTTGTTATTGCTGATCACATTGTATAACATTTGAAATGAGATAAACTAAGAATTGGTGCTAATAATATTGGTTTTGTATTGAAAATGGTAATAAAATGTTCACGAAGGGCAAGAATTTACATTATGTCTTTAGAAAACAAAGTGTACTAGTTATTGAAAATAGGTGGTTTAAAGGATTACTCAATTTATATTCCTGCTTGCATAAAAAAATACTTACTTCATACTCTTCAAAGTGCATAAAGATACTATGCACAGTTGAACATGATTCAGATGCTTGATAAACAGTGTTCTGTATTTTTCAGATTTCAAGATATAATAAAGCCAAAGAACTATAACAATTAATAACAGTGTCTTAGATTTTTTTAAATTAAAAATTCGTGCAATATATTCTGATTCTGTTTTGCCCTTCCCATCTCCTTCCAGGTCCTTTCTACTTACCTACCCGTCCAAATCCATATCTTCTTCCTCTTTAGCAAATAAAAAATCAAGCAAACCAGGATCAAAAACCACAGTAAAAAAGTACGAAACACACACAGAAACACACACACACACACATACACACATGGACCATAAAAACACAAAACACAGACCTGCTTCCTCTACTATTCTTTTATTTGCAACCAGCTGCAATGGAGTTTTAAAAAACAGAAACCTCTGTCCCAGTGTCTAATAAAAGCTTAACTTGATGATTTCCTATTGACACAGTAATCAAGGGATCTTGGATGCCTAAGAGGGTAGAGCTTCCGGTCTGTCATTCTTATTTGCTATCCATCCCCCTTGTGGTCAGGAGGGTCATTGCTTGCCTGGGATGTTAAGGCTGGAATGTTAAGGCTGGAATGTTAAGGCTGGGATGGTTAAGGATGGTTAAGGGATTCATTCAGTGAGTACATTGATCTGCCTTCAGTGGGGGACTTCTCCATCCTCCCCATTTTTGTTTTGGGAGATCTAGCTTCAGGACAAGCAGTAGGGAACTTGGGGTTAGTCGACTGGAAAGCAGTCATCAAAACATTTGCCAGCAGCTTAGCTGGCAGTCAAGGCGCCTTGTCTCTGATTTTCAGTATGTCCGTTATTTGAAACTTTTGAGCCACTCCAATGAGCAGGGAAGCAGTCATTCCAGAGAAGGCCTCCAGCTTTTGAGGGGTGTGTGTGTGTGTGTGTGTGTGTGTGTGTGTGTGACTGTGACTATCTGGGGCTTATTGAATGACAAAAGTCAAATTTGGTGTCCTAGCATTTTCCAGAGCTAGTGAGTCAAAAGGGGAAATGCAGAAAGTTTTTTTTATGTGTGTGTGTGTGTGTGTGTGTGTGTTATGAAGTTTGTGATTCCAGGGGAAAAGACCATAGACTCAATCCAGATTATAGTTAGTTAAATTTATTACAACTACTAACAAGACAATGATCTCTGAGCCAAATTTAAGACTGCTGCAAGAAAGAGAGTGGGGTGTTTTTAAAGGAGGAAAACACAAGAAGACCTTGAGTATCTGTGTCAGTCAAGAGTTGTTCTGCTCTGCCAAGATTTGGTAGTCAAGGTGCCCTCAAAATAGTTCTCAAACGTCTGCATAAGCAGATTACAGAAGCCAAAGAGCAGTTAATCGTAACATAACAAGTAGATAGTCACAGCTGTATATTTAAGGGTGGGGGAGGGGATCACTGAGTCAAGGTTATTGAAACATCTTGCAGGGAAGGGATTCAGAGACAGGGCTAGTGGGTACAGGAATGGATGCCCAGCATAAAATGGATTTTTTTTTTTTAAAAAAAACTGTCTATGTTGTAATCACTCAAAAAAAAATTCCTCTGGGCCTTGGAGAACCTCAGCAGTCTTAGATAAATTAGTGGGGTTTTGAGCTGTGCCCAGAATTCCAGTCATAAGGCACTGGTAAAAGTTTTCAGGGCCTGGGAACAGCAGGATGAATTGGGGCACTTAAATGGCAAAGCTGCCTCAGCATAGGTGACTGGGGTAAAAAATGCCTTCTTTGCTTCTACCGTAATATATTCCCTTTCCTCTGGAGTAAATACAACCAGGAGTTGCTGGCAATCACCCCAGGGTGCATAATGGCTGTGGAGGATAGATTTCAAGAGGGCAGTTAGGATTTAGGGTTTGTCAGAAAAGGAGAAGTTTCTGTTGTCCAGTTAATCAAATCTGAAGTAGAGAAAGGGACAGAGACTAAGAAAGGATGGTGCCTTTTCCCAAAGTTTCTGCCTCCACTTCCAGGAAGAAGTGGCCTCCTGCAAGGGAAAGAAAAAGGCTGGGATCTGACTAAAATATGGAGCATGGCAGACTTTCAAGAAGGATGCCAAACTGGTTAAGGAAGTGCAGAGATGGGGGAAAACTGGATGTCTCCATCAGGAGGCATTGCAATGGTCACAGAGGGAAGGCGGGAGACAACAGGAGTTATAGCTCCAGAAGGGGTAGTGGGGAAGTAGGAATGGGGGTAGAGATGGATAAAGTAGGGCGGGACAGAATACACCAGCTTGAGGTTGGGGGAAGAGGAATGAATTTGGAGCAGATGGGCCAGATGAAGGGGAGAGAGATGAACAAGAGTTGCGGGATTGGGGGAGAAAAACCAACAGAGGATCTCAGGACAGGCAGCAGGATGCAGGTGACAGAAAACATTTTAGAAAACAAAACAACAGGATAATCCCTAAAGTGCAAACCTTCAGACAGCTGGGTGGGTTTTGAACAAATATCAACCATTGACCAATATAGATCAGGGTGCCCTGGGGATCCTGTGCTTTGAGCCAGACTGATTTCACAATTCATGATTCAACGGACCAATGGATGGTCCTCTTCATGGGAGGGTCAGACAATCTCACAAAAAGTGAACAGCTTTTCCTTTGAGAGTGAACTCTCATAGTTTTCTCCAAATCCTTGGGAGCAATTCTTTACCATACACTGAGGGGTGAGAGTTTGAATTTTGTAGTCCCTATATTAGAAGAGAATTTATGTGACTCAGAAATAGATTAATAGGACTAACCCAGAAGCACTGACAATGAAGAGACGACAAACCCAAGTTAGACTTGTCAGAGGACCCTCTGCCATGGGAGCAAGCGAGAAGCCAAGTCAGAGGGGGCAACTCCAGAAGCCGTTGAGTATGACGAGATTTCCCATGTAGGAGGGGAAAGGAAGCTATTGGGGAGTTTGCAGACAAAAAGACAAAGCAAACAACAGCATACAAAGGATGTTACCAGTTGGCGGAATCTGAGGAGCATTCAGGAGCTCTGTGAGAGTTTCTCCCAGCCTGCTTCAGCCTGTTTTTCATAAAGGAGGAACGAATAGGGCTCCCTTTCCTAGAAGAAGATGGTTTGGACACATCATTGGTCCAGCTCCAGGCCTCTGGTTTCTGCTACACCACTGATAATGGGCTCTCACTGGGGTTGCTTTTGCATATGCAGTTGTTGCCCTGTGCTGTGGAAATCCTGCTGATTTGGATCTGTAAGTTCATCCCTTTCACATGCTATAACAGTTCCTAGCTCCAGCCTGGGTGAAACCACGGCCCCGTGTCCTCACAGGTTGCCTAGATCAGCACTTTCCCAGAAACAGCATGCCCTTACCCCAGGCACTAACATGGACCCTGGTAGCTGACCCGACCTCAGGCATCTGCAAAGCCCTCCTCCATTGTCACTGGAGCCATAGACACCACCCCAGACACTGGCTGTTGTTGTTATGCCCAAATTTTGGATCCCCAAAATACTACCATGAGACCAAATCTGATGTAAAAAGTCTTTATTGTGAGTTAACTCAGGCCTCTCCTTCTAAAGAAAAAGAAAAAGAAAAAGAAAGAAGGAAGAGGAGGAGGAGAAGCAGGAGGATGAGAAGGAGAAGAAAAGAAGAAGGAGGAAGAAGAGAAGGAGGAGGGGGGAAGCAATGGAGCAGTACGGGAAGGGGGGTTTTATAGTGGCCAGGCAAAGAGGGGAGTGCTTGCATAGCCACAGACTTGGGATTGGCTGCTTCCTATGGGGTGATATTCTCTTGACCAGAGGTTGCAGCTCAGACCCCAGGCATCTATGTGACCTTTGGGGGCAACATAAACCACAGACATCAATAGAGTCCCTGACTTGGTAGGACCATGGACCCAGACATGCTTCTAGGCAGCAGTCTGGGCCTGGATATCATCATGGTCACAGGTGGTAGCACATGCCACCCAGACTGGCATGAACCCTGAAACAGAGCGGCCCTCATATACCAACAAGGCCCCAGGTGGCACCCCATGCCCCCAGAATCAGCATGGTCTTTGATGGTCTCAAGAGTCACAGACATCAACATAGAACCTGGCTGTGGCAAGGTCAAGGACCCAGACATGGCCCTCAGCTGCAGCCTTGATCTGGACAATACCATGGTCCCAGGTCACAGTCCTGGCCACCAAAATCAGTCTGGCCCCAATGGCACAACACTCAGATACCAAATTGGTCACATATTATGACCCAGACCCTGGGTATCTGCATGGTCCCTGGCAGCAACATAGCAAGACAAGGACCCAGACATGGTTATTGGCAGAAACCTGGGCCAGGCTATCACCATGGTCTCGGATGGCTGTATAAGTTACCCAGATTGTCATGGCTCCTCTGAGCAGCACAGCCCTTGGACACCAACATGACCCAGACTACAGGCTCTGCATGGCTCCCAGCAGTGACAGGAGCCACAGACTCACCACAGTCCCCCTTGGCTGCTCCAGAACCCCAGACCAAGGGGCCCTTGAACATATTTCAGACCCAGACATCTCCCTGGACTCAACTGGCTATCCACATCAGCCCATTCCTCGCCCCCTTACCTCTCCAGATCCACCTCTCTCCCTGGCCCATGAACCATTCTGCCACTCCCTCTCTTCTACCTCCCCACCCTGTACTCTCACCACAACACTGACTGACTGCCCAGCTCCTGGGATCTTGATTGGATCACAGGTAGTGCTTGGCTGAGTACTGCCTACCCTAGCCACAAGGAATGGTGTGGAGCTGAAGCCTTTCCTTTCTCTTGTGCCTGTGCCTAGAGATCTCGGGCCGCACTTGATATGATGGTAACACTCTGGCACTGGGCTGACTCCTGGTTGACTGTGATCCTCCCAGACCAAAAAGTCTGGAGGGTTTCATTTTGTGTCCTCGTACCTAGGTAATCTTAAAGAAAACATGTGACTTGCTGCCATCTTAGCTGCTGTCTCCACATCAGAATGGAGGCAGCCATGTGGTTGACAGCTATCTTTGCTAGGGTTGGAAAGGAGGAATTTTTCCATGTGACCTCACTCTGATTGTGATTAAAAGTGACCACTTGGTATAAGCCAACCAAAACAACTCCTCCTATTTGTGAGGCCCAAACCAAATGATTCTTCCACTTCTTTCAATAACACTAACAAGCCTCCCTCTTATCATCCTCAACTCACAACCCCTTCTCTCCCTCCAGCCTCTATGGTATCCCTATCTCCCGCCTCAGTGATAGGCTGCCCATCAGTTATGGCTGAGGGAATCCCTGGCTAAGACCCTGAATGGAATTACAATATCCCTGGTGGCATCCTTCCTAGGGATCAATTTGTATCTTGCCTCCCGGGTGTTCTTTATAAGACTACCCTTAAAGTGGTAAATCATGAGAAAATCCAAGAGGTCATGCAGGACAAACATGATAACCCACCTCTAGTGGTTATCAATTCCTAGGATAATCAATTCCTAGATTGCCTCACATAGACCCTTTTATAGTATACCAGTCTGAATCCTGAGACCCCAGATGGAAAACAATGCCTTGTGGTGACCTACTTCTTCTGCCAGAGTTTCCCTGGTATTAGGACCAAACATATATGTCTAAAGACACACAGGTGTAGGTACCAAGGTCTTTTTCCCTTCTTCCTGGCCATTCACAGGGCCGTGTGACCTCCGGCTCCCTGGAGATTCTGCACTAGCACTGGCTTGAGGGGATAGCTTAGGAAGAACCTGGCTCTCTTTGTTATGGTGATTCCACCTGTATTCAAGGTTCTAGCAGTGGGCTCCACATGCCTGGCCCCTCCCAGCTGATACTGCCTGAGGCGCCGGGGCCTGTAATCTTCTCCTCCTGCTCCTGGATGGGAGGAGGCCATGCCCTTTTTGATCCCACTTGCCCACTGGTATAAATACCCGACTTGAGTTTAATAAAGTGGCCATTTACTCTTGGTAAATGAGCAAGGTCTCTTTTTTGTGTGTATCTCTTTAAACCCTCAGGACAGTCGTCCATTCTCGTGGGCTCGAGTTCGGGAAGGCACGCGCCTGGATCGGGTGTGGATATCCACAGGAAGGCGGGGTCCAACACACAGGTACAAGTCTTATCAGTGTCTTTAAGGTGTACCATGGGTGAGATGAAAAAAACCTGAGAAAATAAATGCCTAAGGCCTTTGGCCAGCCATAGCAACTACCTAGGCTTCCTAGCCTCCCAAAGCCTGAGAACATCAGGTCCCCTATTTTAAATGCAGTCAGGGTAGTCACTGGGCCTGGGCCTCTTTGAACTCTTGTAAACCACCCAGACCATATCTAAGGTGCCATCAGAAAGAGTATTGGAGTATTGACTGTCCCAGGCATGGGGACATCAACCTATATCTCTTTTCAGCCAGCCTCTTAGATCTGGCCATGGATGACTAAGAGGGCCCTGGGCTCCTTTGGCCTGACCACCACCATCTTTGGCCAGGAGCCTTGGATAGATATCATAGTATCAGGGCAATCTATCACCTTCCTTCTGGACACTGGGGCAACCTACTCAGTCCTGATGGAGTTTTAGGGACCCACCACACCTTCTTGTTCCTCTACTGTCAGAACAGGGGTGGGGCAGCTTTACCACCTTTACCAAACCACATCAAATATATCACCCAGGCTCAATACACATTTTCTCCACAGCCTCAGGGCACTTAAGCCCTGACTTCTAAGAAAGAATCTTCTGCACCCCACTACTTCCCCCTCTAACACCTCATACTTGTGATAAAACACACACACACACACACACACACACACACACACACACACAGAGAGAGAGAGAGAGAGAGAGAGAGAGAGAGAGAGAGAGAGAGAGAGAGAGAGAGAATGGAATCTACTAATTGGTTCAGGATCTCCAACTTCTCAACTTCTCAACTCAACAGTGGTTTCCCTTCACTCCATAGCACCCAAGCCCTATACTCTCTTCATCATGCCTTCAGAGATCTCTCCTTTCTCTCTCCCAGACCTCAAGGCTGCCTTCTTTTTCATACCTCATTATCCCCAGTCATGAAGGGTCTGACCAGGACACTCACAGTTTTACCCAGCTAATCTGGACTGTCCTACCTCAAGGGTTCCAGGAAAGCCTATATCTATTTGGTCAGACTCTAGCCTCTGACTTGTTCTCTGTCTCTTCCTCCTCTGTAGTCCACCCCTGCCAATCAGCGAGGCTGACACCTCTACCTTATTAAATATTCTGTCCAACCAGGGAAATAGGGTCTCAACCTCTAAAGTCTAGCTGTTCACCCCTCAGGTTACTTCTCTGGGATTAGCTATTGCTCCAACTCCCAAGGTCGTTACTGTAGGTAGAAAACACTTAATTCAGTCACTCATAGTCCCCACCACCAAGGATGAAACTCTAGCTTTCCTGGGGGTGGCCAGCTTCTTGTGCTCTGGATTCCTTTCTCTCTTCTCACCCGTCTGCTATATGAGGCATCCCTCAGTCCCTCACACAAATCCTGTCTTGTACCCATTACTAGGTTATTTTGTAAGCTTCAACAGGCCCTCCTCCAGGCCTCGGCCCTACACCTTCTGGACTTAACTTAATCCTTTTCTCCCTGGCTACAAAAAAGGAGGGATATGGCCTCCAGGTCCTGGACTGCCAGCTGGGACGCTCCTTTCTCCTGTTGCATACTTATCAAAACTTAGAACAAGGTTTCTAAGGATGGGCACCTTGCTTGTGTGCTCTGACCAGAGTTGAACTTCTTATATGCAAACAAAAAAGGGTTAACCTTTGGGTCACCCACTAATATCCTCTCTTTTCACCACCTGTCCCATCTCGTCACATACAAGTGTCTCCACCTCCTTCCAGAGTTCTCTCTTTTCGGGTAGCATTGGTAGAGGATGCTGCTCTTCTTTTACAATCAGGCCCATGTCTCAACATTACAAACTGACTCAAGTTGTTGATTTGCGTCTCTTAAGGTATGAGTGGATCATTTATTACCGCAGCCTTCTGCCACCCACCTTATTTGATTCTGAATTCTAGAATCTATGTCTTCAGACACTTCTTCCCTCTACCTGCTCAAACCATCCATCTCTTTTCTCCTACTCAGTGCCCTCCTGGGGTCTACTATACCCTCTAGGGCTCCACCCAGTGGGCAACTCTCTAATGACTAAAACATTGACTATTCTCCCTCTATTGGAACCCTTCCTGTTTCCTTGCTGCCTCCTCCTCCTCCTCCTTCTCTTCCTCACCCCCACAGGAGCTTCCTGCTAAATCCTTCAGCTTCTTTTAGCCCTGTGGCCCTGCCCCTCCTTTCCCTCAGCTCCCTCCTGGAAGTCTCACAACTTCTCTAGGCCCTCCTGGGCTCCTCTCTTGCTTCTCAGCTCCCATTTTGAGCTTATGGAAATTCCCTCCAGCAAAGTTCATTTTGTGACCTTTCCTCTCTTCCTCCACAGCCTGGGATTTCATCAAAGCCTCCCCCTGTTACTTACTGTGAAGAACTTGGCCTCCGTGCATTTTGATGGCCCAAGTCGGAATGCTGCTCACTTCTCAGCGATGACGACATCCACAACTGCAGGATCAAATGCTCTGCACATTTTTTCTATCCGAAACTGTTCTCTCCTCTTCTATTTCTTCCTACCTATGCCTGTCCAGGGGAGCTCCTACGAATGAATGGATGCTTATCGCAGAGAGACCCCCACCTTTAGCCAACAGCCTGTCCTAATAGCTCTCTCAGGCTGTCAAAGACCAACTCAGTTCCTATCACTCCCTTAGTCATCTCTCCTTCACCAGGGCTTTCCCCCAGGCCTGTTTTCTCTGTTTTCTCCATGCCTGTTTTCTCTATTTTTGCATGATAATTCCTATCCTGGAAACAAAAGTCATAAACACAGGGTTTATAAGATTTAAGAAATAATGCTTATTTCATAGAATTGCACCTCTGTGTACTCATGCAGGAACCTAACATACTGGCAACCGAACTTTGTAATATAAAAGTAATCTAGGTGGTATTCATTTTTAAAAAATGATGCAAACAGGTCATGGAGAGAAACTGAGACTTGGCACTGGGTGACGGGACTAAAGTTCCTAAAGAGACCACTGGAGGGGCTGTTGGTGTTTCAAGGCATGCAAATGAACATTCTGAAGGTATACCGAATCTCTCTTTCCTTTACCACCTGTGAGAATGCTGGTTGTGTGTCCTTCCTGGGTCAAACTCATGACTACCTTTTGTGGCTTTGCCAATTGTCTTAGAAGATTCTCTTACCCCACTGCTCATTAATTGCTCTGAGTCAAATATCACTACTACCCCTTATCTCTCCTATAGACTGTTTTAACTCCTCAGGAACACACTTTGTAGGCACCCTGGATTTCACGGATTGCCATAATACTTTTACCCTTAGTACTATCACCCAGCCGCTATGTCCAAGCATCCACAATGCCTAGATTCTCCTGCGCTACTCAAGCTTACCGCTGCCTACCTGCTGGGTGGTTTAGGGCTCATACACTGGTGTGCCTGTTATGATTGTTCGTCACTTTAAGAGACAAACCATACCCACTCCCAGCAGCCCCTCCCTCCCTCGCCATCTTGGTTTCTCTCTTGGTTCCCTTTCCCACTCCCCCTTTCTTTCTCTCCCTCTGTCCTCTTCTCTCTCTTCCCTTTCTCTCTCTCTCTCTCTCTCTCTCTCTCTCTCTCTCTCTCTCTCTCTTCCCCCCTTCTCCCTTCCCCCTCCATAACCCCCTGAATAAATATTTAACTTCATTCTGCTTGTCATGTCTATCCACGTCTCTGTCTCCTGCCCACCCGCCATGTATCTCCCTACCTGGGACCAACCACCAGTCGGGGACAGGCAGCATCTCTGCCTGGGACTGGCTGCTCCCAGGACCAGCTGCCTGCTGCCACATGGCCCGCTGCTACCATTTGGGGACCTGCAGCATTTCTGCTGTCTACTGCTGCTGGGGATCTTGCAGCATTTTTAAAAAAATCATAACAGTGCCATTTTCCCAAAACTAGAGGTGGTAGGTATCTGGTGAATACCCTTGCTGATTCCCGTCACAGAGTTTGTAGTGGCACGGCATGACAAAAGGTTCAGGTCATACCTTCTCTAGCAGTCCTGGGTATAAGTGTTGGAGTCTCTGCTGGAGCCGCGGAACTGACTGCCTCCCTAGCTATTTGCCATTAGCTTTCCTCCTCATTCACCCAGGGTTTCCAAGGGGCCAAACAGACTTACTGGCCGCCATAATGCTACAAAATCAGTAAGGAGATTTTACTAACAGCAGAGAAAGGTGCTCTTTGTCTCTTCCTCAGGGAGGAATGTTGCTTCTGTGTTAACCAATCAGGTACGGTAAATGACAAGATCCAACATCTCTGAATGGATCTCCAAAAGCATAAGAAACAGCTCGATAGCTCTGGCTGGTGGCTCATTGACAGTCTACTATGGCATCGATACTACCCTTCTTAACCCCTTTCTCCTCTTCTTAATCTTACTAGTTGCACACTACCTTATAAACTTCTTGTCTAGATCTCTTCAGAAACAGATTCAAAAGATTTCTAACCAGACTTTTAAACAGTTGCTATTAAAAGATTACCAGCCCCTGGCTACAGAGCCAGGGACCAGCAGCTCCCAATATTGTCCTCTAATGGTGAAGATCAGGTTTGCCCAAAGGTCTTTGACACCCCAATGCAACAGGAAGTAGCCTCATGATAGCATTGTTTCCATTTCCTGCAACCTGATTATCAATAGTTAGCAAAGAAGGTGGAATTAGCATAGGTGAGTCAAGGCAGCTCCCCCTGAGGACCTCCAACTGTGAGGTCCCACCTACAGAACACTCTGCCCTAAGGGCTGGGCCCTGCCCCACCTCTATAGAGTAAAATACCTAAGCTCTGGACTTGAAATCTCACCAATCCCTGCCATGGAAAGCTCTGCCCAACTCTACCCGCAAGGAAAATTGTATAAATCCTGTCTTCTGCTCAGTTCTCTGCTGTTTCTCACCCAAGCAGAGGCAGCAGCCCTCCTGTTTGTTTTTTCCCTCCCAATAAATCTTTTATGTGAGATTTGTTGTGTGTGTGTGACTTTATGGTATTTCCTGGCTCCTGACTATTGGGATACCTTTTCATCTGAGCTGTAATGCATATATGGGTTTCTTCTCCTTCCTCTACTCCTATTATTTGTATATTTGGTCTTTTCATACTGTCCAGGTTTTCTGGGTGTTTTATGCCAGATTTTTTTTTATAATAAACATTTTCTTTGACTGAGGTTTTTTTTTTTTTTACCTTATTTTCAATGCTTGAGATTGTCTTATCCGTGTCCTATATTCTGTTGGTGAGGGTTACCTCTAAGGTTTTGTTTGAATTTGTAAGTTATTCATTTCCAGTCTTATCACAGTTTGGGTGTTCTTTAATGATTCTATTCCTAATTTTATGTCTTGAGCTATTTTCATTGTTTCCTTTTACTGTTTTGCTGTGTTTTCACAGATTTCACTGAGGGATTTATTCATATCCTCTTTAGGGTCTTTGAACATTCATAATTGCTATTCTAAAGTTCATGTATTGTATGTTAGTTGTATTACTTTTCTCAGGGTCTATTTTAGCCGGGCTACTGGTTCTGGTGGAGACATATTGTCTTGCCTGTTAATATTTGTGTTTTTGTGCTTGTGTCTAGGCATTTGGAGTTTGGATGATTGAGATGACTTCAGGTGATATCTGCTCTTGTTTTTGTTGTGTGAGTGTTCCATCCCTTGGTTTCTTTTGCCCTTTCTAGTCCTTATGGAAGTGTGGTGGCTGAGGGTTGCCTGGTAGAGAGTGCATGTGGGTGGATGTGTGGAATACAGAAAGGCTAGGACAGATGGGGTCCTCCATGCCCTGGCTGGTGGGGAGGTATCCATGGGCCCACCCAGTGCCTTGGAGAGCTGGGCAGGTGGGCCTCATTATGATAAGCAAATATGCAGTGGAGAAATGGGAGAGAATGAGAAGCAGAATGATTTGTGCACTGTGGAAAGACACAGAAAGGAAAAAATCAAGATGGCGAGGAATAGACAAATGTTTGAGGCTTGCTTGCCACCTGGGACCATGGTGAAGGTGGTGTGGAGTAGACTGATGGGGGATGTCTGCTTGCCACCTGGGGCCACGGTGATACTCAGGCCAGGTTGCTGCCAAGGACCATAATTGGATTCCTGACCCTACAGTAGCCAGGATCTGTGTTAATGTCCATTGTTCCTGTTGACGTTGAGGGTCATGCTTATTCCAGTGGTCTGGGCTGTCTCTTAAGGCCATGTTTGGATCCAGGGGCCACATTGCCACTGGGGCCATCACAATCTGGGTGATCTTCACGACCACCAGGGGCCATGGTGACAAACAGACTCAGACTGTTGCCTAGGACCATATCTGGGCACATAGTCCTACAGCAATCAAGAGGTCTATGTTTATGCTCATGGGCCATGTTGCCACGAGAGGCCACATAAAGTCTGGGGTCTTGGTCACAACCTGTGGCCTTGTTGGTATCCAGGGACCATGCCACTGCCAGAGCCATCCTGATCCAAGTGGGCATGAGTACCTGAAGCTAGGATGTCAACCAGACTCAGCTGATGTCTGGGAACATGTCTAGGTCTGTGGCCCAGCTGTAACCAAGGCCTGCATTGAAGCCTTTGTTCCAAGTTGCCACTAGGGCCCACACAGAGGCCAAGGATCTGGGCTGGAGCCTGCAACCTGATTGGAGTCTGAAGGCATGCCATAGCAGGGGCCATATGGATATGGGTGGCCTGTACTGCCACCTGGGTCATCCATGATCCATGGTGTCATCCAGACTCAGGCTGTTGCTGAAGGCTATGTCTGGATCTATGGCCCTATAGTGGCCAGTGCCTGAATTGATATATGTGGCTATGAGTATGGTCAGGGTTAAATCAGCTACCTGAATTCAGGTTGGTGTCTGAGAACTGGGATGCATGCAGACCTGAGTAGCCTGTGCTTCTATTCAATGTCTTGGTGGCATCTGGGCCAGAGTTACAGCTGAGGGACGTGTCTGGATCTGTAGTTCTTCTGAAGTCAGGGTTCGTGCTGATGTCTGATGCTCCTGCTACCATCAAAGGCCATGCAGACATCCGAGATAGGGTGCATGTTGATGTCAGAGGGCCATACTGCACTAAGGCCTCTGCCATCTGGAGGCCTGCACTGCCACCTGGTGTAGTAAGAGGCTGCTAGTGTGTTTCTGGTCACCCTCCACTTGTTCATTTCCTGGCTGCCTGTTGTGAGGGGCTGCGGGCAGGCCTGCTTTTCGCCTCACCCGGCTCCCGCACAGCTAGCTTAGTCCCAGAAATAACAACACACAAATTGTATTCATTTAAGCACTGCCTGGCCCATTATCTCTAGAGAGTTAGTTACTGACTAACTCTCATATCTAGATATTAACCCATTTCTAATAATCTGTGTAGCACCATGAGGTGGTGGCTTACCGGAAAAGATTCAGCATGTCTGACCTGGTGGCTGGCTCCATGGCTTCTGCCTCATAGCCCTCTTCCCAGCATTCTGTTCTGTTTACTCTGCCTACCTAATTTTCTGTCCTATCAAGGGGCCAAGGCAGTCTCTTTATTGACCAATGAAAATATCACAATAGACAGATAACCCTCCTCCATCAGCTGCCCAGACTCCTGAAATAACCACACAGAAACTGCATTAAATCACTGCTTGGACAATTACTTAAGTGTATTGCTAGCTAGCTCTTAACATCTAGAATTAACCCATCTCCATTATTTTATATCTTAACACAAGGCTTGTGGCCTACCAGCAAGGTTTCAGCATGTCTGTCTCTGGTGGCAGCTCCACGGCTTCTCTTCTGACTCCACCTTCTTTCTCCCAGCATTCAGTTTTGAAGGGGCAAGGTCGATCGGTAGTTAAGAATTAACCAGACTAGCTTAATATAAAAGATATAGCTTTAATAAACAGAAGAAAAACTTACAAAACCATGGTTCCAGCGATTCTAGAATACAGTGGGCGAAGAGAAAGCAGCAAGTGCGCTTCGATCTTTTATTTGTTTTGTGTGACCCCAGGGGGACACACCCTAAGCAGAATGTGATTGGCTGAGGTTCCCCATCATCTCCCCCTTTGTCTAAACAAGATTGAACTAAACCCAATACAACTATATACAGTAGGAACAGATGCCAAATATAAAATTACAAATAACAAACAGTATTAAGCAAGAAACATATAACAAAAGTTTTACTAAGGAGTCTAAATAATGTAGAGGGTAACTACAACTATATAATCTTCAACTCCATCAAAGATCTGAGAAGGGAAATAATTTTACTTAAACAGCCAGGAAGTACAAGCGAGAAACTTCCAAAATGTGCAACAAATGACAGAGACAACTGATTACCTGGGCAATCACCCAAAATCTCATATGCAATGTTGAGGCAACCAACTTTGGCTAAGGCCTAACCTAACTGACATGCCATTTTCAAAGGCAAGGAACTTTTTAGAACTATCTTACCCTGTCTTGGCAGGATAAGACAATCCTGTTTTTATCCATTTATGGATACTCTGTAACTCTGTCAGTGGTTGAGGTATGGGCTTTTCTTTGCCCAAAGGCCAGTTCTGCCAAGAGGAAGACAAGCTCCAGGTGGAGTATCTTTGGTGCTCAGCGTTCTCCCGCGAGTAGAGCAGTGTTGCCAGGAGTGATTGTGTCTCATTAGCACGAAATTCTAAGTTAGATTAAAGTCCATTTTTCACAGCTCTTCGAAGAGGTTGAAGATTACACTATCTATACTAAATATAATCTCTATGTATCTAAAGAACCTGATTAGCCTAAATATAAATATGACAAACATATATGACTATTGATTTATAATTCTCGATATCTGTCTAACTTGAAGACTAAGAGAATAAACAACTGTGCAATAAATGAGGACAATGACCTTCAAATGTAAACAACATATATCATTACATAAATAATATACAAGTATCTTAATCAGAGGTAGAAATGTACACTGCACTATGATAAATATATGTATATATATCAATACAAAATATATATCAATACATAACAAATGTTTTAAACAGAGGTAGAAGCATACTTACATACAATGTTCAATATATTAATATATCAATATACAAGAGTCAATGCCAATATAATTTTCTATAAACAATAACTCACAAATACCAATATATTATTATCCCATCACCAATTAATCCATATATATATAAACATCCTTGAATCTATAAAAAACCTCCCCATCCCCTCAACCCTGTACCAATTATAACCAACCTCTAAATGATATCCCTAAACCTGAGGGCAAACTCTGTTGGGAGAGGGAACGTGGTTCTCTAAGTTTGCTTCCAGCTGTCATGGGGGCAACGTTCTTCTTAGGGGGGTCCTGTGAAAGGAAATGGTGGTAAAATTCCAAGATCAATATTTGGTCTGAGAAAATTGCAAATAGTCTTTGAACATTCTGAGGAGGTCTGGCCAGATTGTTGTCAAAAAATGTGCACCATTTGAAACTGTTTTGTGCAGCTGGTACCAAAAATTAGGTCTAATAGTAGCACTATCAACATCATGATGTCATAGTAACCAGGTGGAGTTGATGTGGTGGGACCCCATCTTCATCCTGGAAAGTTTAAAGGTTACTGCAGGAAAATTTATTGTTTGTTACGGGAAAGTTAAACATTATCTACAAAGACATATACAGACATATATATTCAATGAAAGGTGTAATAAAGACAGAAATAGATATGAGGAAAGACAAAGAAAGTTTATCAATTATTATTAATATTATTATTCTTATTCTGACCCTTATCATGGTTCCTGACATGAGACAGAAACTCTGAGATATCTCTTATCAACAGGCTTGGAATTGGAGAGGGACTGAGCCAAAGTCCAACTTCAAAACCAGCTCTATATATTTATAAATAAATATCTATAAATACATGTTAGAAAAATGTTCATACTTACTGAACCTATTTAGTTTTATTGTTGATCCATATTGGGTTATAACTAGTTTCCATCCATCAGTACTCAAATATCCAGGGTTCCTTAAGTTCTTGGAAGGTGAGTCTTTTCCTGTGGAGATAAGAAAAGAACCCTGCCCCCATATGTTTTTCTTACCTTTGGTGTGATTATTATCCTTGTGAATGAGTTGTTATTTATCTTTTCCAAGAGGCTTCTCCTCTTCAAACAGAACCTTTATTAATTTTGATGGTATCCACAATTTTTCCTCTCCTGTGGAGACAAGAGCAAAACCCCTTCCCGAACACAGCACATATCCTGGCTTCAATTGCGAGGTCAGCACATCCTTGAAATAAATTGGTTGATTTAATTCAGCAGACTTTTCCATTATCCAATGTCTTTCTGCGGCTGTTGTTCCCTTCTCAATAGCGTTGAGAAAATTTAAGGTTAATATAGCATTATGTAACCTATTTCTGGGGGTATTTTCTACCCCCTTTTGTTTGTTTAACATGTCCTTTATAGTTCGATTTGATCTTTCTATAACTGCTTGACCTGTAGGATTGTATGGTATACCTGTAACATGCTTAATATTGTAATAAGCAAAAAACTGTTTCATTTTCCTAGAGACATAAGCTGGACCATTATCTGTCTTTATTTGTGCAGGTATACCCATGATTGCTATAACTTCTAATAAATGAGTGATTACTGAATCAGCTTTTACTGAGCTTAAAGCAGTTGCCCATTGGAAACCTGAATACGTGTCAATGGTGTGGTGTACATATTTCAATTTGCCAAATTCTGCAAAGTGGAACACATCCATCTGCCAAATTTCATTCCTTTGAGTACCTTTTGGATTAGTCCCTGCAGGCAGTGGTGTTTGGTTATAGAAAGAGCAAGTAGGGCATTTCTTTTTTTTAATATTTATTTATTTATTATGTATACAATATTCTGTTTACATGTATGCCTGCAGGCCAGAAGAGGGCACCAGACCTCATTACAGATGGTTGTGAGCCACCATGTGGTTGCTGGGAATTGAACTCAGGACCTTTGGAAGAGCAGGCAATGCTCTTAACCGCTGAGCCATCTCTCCAGCCCCAGGGCATTTCTTTACAATCTCCTTAGCTTGCTGCCATGTAATAGAGAACTCTTTCTTTAAGCCATTGCTATTGATGTGATTTTTTAAATGAAATTCAGATGCCTGCATCACACTTCCAATCAATAATTGATCAATGTCTGCATTACCTTGTGCTAGAGGACCTGGCAGACCAGTATGGTATCAGATGTGTGTTATATACATAGGGCAAAGCCTATTCCTGATCATTTCTTGTACCTGGATAAACAATGAAGTCAGTTATGTATCATCTGGTATAAATTCAGCAGTTTCAATATGCAAGATAACTCTTTCAGCATATTGTGAGTCAGTGACTACATTAAGAGGTTCTTTAAAATCCCTTAACACCATAAGAATGGCATATAATTCTACCTTATGGACAGAATCATAAGGACTTGGTTCCACCTTACTCAATTCTTCTGATTTGTAACCTGCCTTCCCTGATTATTAGCATCAGTATAAAATGTATGGGCTCCAGTTATCGGAGCATCATGGATGACTTGAGGAAGAATCCAAGAAGTTCTCTTTATAAAGTTAAGCCTATTGCTTTCGGGATAGTTGTTATTAATTTCTCCCAAATAATTAGCACAAGCTCTTTGCCATGGTTCATTGTCTTCCCATAACTTTTTTTATCTCATCAGTAGTAAAAGGCACTATAATTTCTGCTGGATCTATGCCTGCTAGTTGATGAAGTCTCAATTTACCTTTTATAATTAATTCAGAGACTTTTTCCACATAAGTTTTTAATTTCTTACTTGGTTTATGTGGTAAAAAGATCCATTCTAAGATAATAAAATCTCTCTGCATTAAGATTCCTGTAGGAGAAATTCTGGAAGGCAATATGACAAGAATACAACTAAACTTTGGATTCACCCTATCCACATGTGCCTCTTGTAATTTTTCCTCAATCATTGTCAGTTCCTTTTCTGCTTCAGCTGTTAATTCTCTAGGACTGTTTAAATCTTTATCACCATTTAAGGTTTTGTTTAAATGAATTATTAGATCAGGTGTTATTCCAACAGCCGGTTGTAGGCTGGAAATATCTCCTAATAATCTTTGAAAGTCATTAAGAGTCCGTAACCAGTCTCTCCTGATTTGTGCCTTTTGTGTCTTAATTTTTTTGTAAACCTATTTTATAACCTAGATAATTGACAGAATCTCCTCTTGTATTTTCTCAGGAGCAATCTGCAGTCCCCATTTAGGTAAAACTATCTTTATTTCTTCAAACAGTCTTTCTAAAGTATCTATGTTTGAATCAGACAACAGGATATCGTCCATGTAATGGTAAATGATAGACTTTGGAAATTGTTTGCGTATTATTTCCAATGGTCCACTGGTACCTCCTAGAAGGCTGAGAGTTATTATAAGTAGGCACTGTGAAGGCAAACTTTTCTCTACCTTTTTCTTGTAAAGGTATAGTGAAGAACCAATCTTCCAAATCAATAATTATAAGAGGCCATCCCTTTGGTAACAGAGAGGGCAGAGGAATTCCAGTTTGCAGAGGGCCCATAGCTTGAATAACCTTGTTGATAGCCCTAAGATCTGTCACCATTCTCCATTTACCAGATTTTTTCTTAACAACAAATACAGGAGAATTCCAAGGGCTGGTAGATTCTTCTATATGTCGAGCATCTAATTGCTCTTGTACCAGCTGTTCTAAAGCCTGCAACTTTTCCTCAGCTAAAGTCCATTGCTTAGTCCATATTGGTTTCTCTGTCAACCATTTTAGAGGCAGGGCTGTTGGTACCTCTGAAGGGCCATCAATTGCTTTGTGTTCTTGTACAGCCCTAACGGCTGGTTTTTGCCATCTGTAATATCTTTTAATATTTTCCTCAGAAATATAGGCTCTAGAAGCAGCAGGAATGTTAATTTGGGTATTCCGTTGCTGCAATAGGTCACGGCCCCATAAATTCACTGCAATATTGGCTACATATGGCCTTAGTTTTCCTATTTTTCCTTCTGGCTCTATGCATTCAACCCATCTCGTGCTTTGTCTTACTTGAGATAGAGTTCCAATTCCCAAGAACTGAATATCTACCACCTGAAGAGGCCAATTCAGATGCCAAGATTTGGAGTAATGATACTTACATATGCACCTGTGTCCAGTAAGCCAATAATAAAAATGCCATTTACACACACTCTTTGCTTTGGTCTTTGTTCATTTATAGAAGTCTGCCAAAATATACACTTACTTTGTCCTACCAGATTTCTTGATTCATTCACCACATTTAACTCATCCTTCAGGCCATTATTGCTTTTAACAGCAGGCATGGGGCTTTCTAATTTCCCTGAAGAGGCACGTTCTCTGCAGTGACCGGAAATGACTGAACCACATTCACCATGGGGGCCTGTGAGAGACCCCTCATTGCGTTTCCTGATGGTAACAGGTTGCCTTGCTTATCTCTTGTTGATCTACACTCATTCGTCCAATGCCTGCATTTTCCACATCTCCAACATAAACCTATAGGCTGAGTCCTCCTATTCCTGTTATTCCTAGAAGAGGCATTATTCCTGGAATTCTGTTGTCTGCAGTCCCTTTTCATATGTTCCATTTTACCACAATTAAAACATTTGGTAATCTGATGTCTCCTTTTACCATTGGAAATTGCTTCTTCTACCCATGCTTCAGTGCCATAGTATCAACATTCATTGTATGCAAGACACATTCATCCAAGAGCGCTGATCTGATCTTTAAAGGCCCCAGGATCCTTTTGCACTCTACGTTGGCATTCTCATAAGCCAAAGACTCAACTATTATACATCTTGCTTCTGGGTCAGATATCCCTATTTGTACAGCCTTAGTTAGTATTTGTAAAAAGTGACTAAAATGTTCTCTCTGACCCTGTTTAACCCTGATATATGATTCCACTCTCTGTCCTGGGTCTTAAACCCTGTCCCAAGCCTTTAAAGCTGCTGTGGCACGTATGGATAAGAGGTTGTCATCATAAAGAGCTTGTTCCTGAGGATCAGAGTAAAGTCCTTCACCTAGAATTTGATCTAGGGAAATCTTAGTTCCTTTAGCTCTTTCCTGCTGGTCCAGAAGTCTGGCCTCTTGTTTGAAAAGGCATTTCCAATGTAATAGAGGTCTGCTCTCCAGGACAGCAGAGAGCAGCTGATTCCAGTCCTGAGGCATGACCTTGTTACTGAGAGCCCAGGTTTTGAGCATCTCTCTAACAAAGAACGAATATAGTTCATAATTCACAATTGCTTTTTTAAATTTTTTCAGAACACTCATACGTACAGGCTCCCATGTATGTTCTTTAATGATCTTAGGGTTTTTGGAGCCGGTTATCTTTTCTGATGTTATTACTGGAAAGGCAGGTAGAACTCTGGGTAAACCGAGAGTTTTCGGAGTTAAATTTTGCCTTTCTACCTTTTGCTCCTGTTCATCAGAGTCTATAATTTCCTCAATCTTTTTAAATCTGTTTACCATTGCCTTCTGTAAGTCCTGAATCTCCTGTCCAGTATTATTCTCCAAAGCCTTCATTGAGGATTCTAAGGTGTGAAGTTTGTCTATTAGAGATCCTATCTCATCCTTGGACATAATACTCATGGCATGTACTGTGCCTTCTTGTATGGAAATTCTGTTAATTAATCTATCATACCCTTTTGATAAAGTCTGATTTTCACATTCAATGGTTATAATCCTCTCAGCTAATGTTTCAGCATTTACAGTCATGGACTGGATTTTACGAGCCAAAGTAGTTGTTTCCTCCTCCAGAGCAGTGAAGCTCTCTTTTAAAGAAATAATATTAGACTGCACCTTCTCAAAATTTTGGTCAGTTCGACCGAGTCATATCAGACAAAGATCTAGTCTCCTCCTTGAGGACTCCAAACTCTTTTTTGAGGAGGTTGGTGTCAGTCTGAATTGTTTTTGAAATTACCTCAATCGACTGAAACTTGTCATTCAAAACAGTAGTGCCCTTCCTTAAGGTTTGAACCTCTGCCCTTAGAATTCTATATTCAGTCTGTAAGGACTGTATCATCCTCAAAAGACTGCCAAACACCAAAAAAATTGATAAGCCCCAGAAATAACCAAGTAAGAGGAATATCAGAAGCATCTTGCAAAATCTCATCCATACTGTAATTAAAAAGGCTATGGAAACCTTGAACAGTAATGTTGTCTGACATTTTCAATCAAAAGAAATCTTCCTTGTATTTATTTATTTATTTTCAAACCCCCAAAAATCTTACCTGTAATGACTGTTGCCTGCCAGTAGGTGGCAGGGTGCACCTGAATCCACGTGGCAGGCGAGTCAGAACCGGAAGAAAATTCTATAATATATATACTCAAATCCAGAGGTTAAATTCACAGACTGTATGCTATGTGGGTTACAGCCAAGCAGCGGGTGTGAGGCCAACTCAGCTGGGGCGGCAGTGCTAGGCATCCGGGCCAATAAGCCGTGACCTTGATTGCTGGTAGAGCAAAGAAAGTTCCCTGCCTCAATCCTGTCCGAAGTTAGCTGGAAGTTGGCGCGCCATGGGGGAACATTGTGGAACAAGTGCGCTGTGCACGTCGGGGCTGGGGCTGTGGTGGACTGGTGGTGCTAGCTGCCTGAGTCCATTGCCACGAAGGAGGTCGCTGGCTCCTGGCAGCAGCACTGAGGCGGGTAAACCGAAGGGCCTGGCGACTTTGGGTTGGGTGGCAAATGAAGGGGCGAGGTTGATCGGTAGTTAAAAATTAACCAGACTAGCTTAATATAAAAGATGTAGATTTAATAAACAGAAGAAAAACTTACAAAATCAAGGTTCCAGCAATTCTAGAATGCAGTGGGCGAAGAGAAAGCAGCAAGTGTGCTTCGAACTTTTATTTGTTTTGTGTGGCCCCAGGGGGACACACCCTAAGCAGAATGTGACTGGCTGAGGTTCCCCATCACTGTTTAGTTTTTCCTGCCTAACTCTGTTCTACCCTATCAGGCCAAGCCAGTTTCTTTATTCATTAACCAATAAAGACAATATATAGACAGAAGTACCACCTACACCATTTCCCCTTTTCTGCTTAAATAAAAAGAAAGGTTTTAACTTTATCATAGTAAAATTACATATAAAAACAGGTATCAAGCAAGAATTACAGTTACAGTATTTATATCTTTTATTATGACTAAGGAAAACTATAATTATAACTATATATTCTTCAACTCCATCAAAGACTCCAGAAGGGTATAACATTACTTAAGTAAACAGGAAGTGCATTGTTAGCAACTTCCAAAACTCTAGAATTGTCAGAGACATTTCTCCGCCTGGACAATCACCCGGAGTTCTTCTGTACTATTGGGGCATGGGTCTTAAGAATCATGTGAGATGAAATTAGAGGTCCTTGCTGTCCCTGGAAAAGCTGACTTTGTCTCTCCTTGGACACTCAGCAAGAGAACTGGCCCCAACCCTCAAAGGAGAACTGGTTCCTGCACTCAGGAGAGGTGAGGGTAAACTGACCCTGAGGACATGGACTGACCAGCTCAGCTTTCACCCAGGCCCCCAGCTTAACCTTAGGTTGGCCCACCCTAACATCTACACCATCTAGGACCTGCTGAAGTTCATGAAGGTACTGGTCCTGTGGAATGATACCCTCAGAATCCCCAAGACTCGGAGCTGAAAAAGGCTATCCCAGAGGAGTTCTGGTGAGGATCCAGTGATGATGGAGTACCAGAAACCAGAGGCCTTGACCCAGACCAGTGACTCATTGAAGTGAACAGTTGCTAGGAAAGCTAACAGGACAAAAGTGTATATACTATGTGTTATGTGACACACGGAGGCCCCTAATGTCACCAACAGATGTTGGAGAAGCAGGAAAGAAGAGGGTTTTTGTTGTTGTTGTTGTTTCTTGCTTATTTTGTTTTCTTTTGTGGGGAACACTGCAGGGGGAGAATATGGGGAGACCAGAAGGTGAACAAAATTGGGTATATGATGTGAAAATCCCAAAAAAGTTAATTTTAAAGGAAAAGAAAAGAAAAGAAAAGAAAAGCTAGGAGAAAAAGCAGAGAGGCTTCAGGAAAGATCTGGGGAAATTCTATCCACCACAAGAGACTGTGTCCCCAAGGGAGTTTGAAGGCCATGGGAAGAGTGACACCTGCAAGGGATGAAAGGGCTAGGGAGACTTTGAGTCTGTACCAAGAATTTGACTCTCCATTGAACAGAGTTGAGGTGGGAGGAATGGCACCTGCAAGCAATCGCTACGAGACTCTGGTGGAACTGGAGAGACTGTAATAGAGGAAAGAAAGGAGACGGACAGTCGCCCCTGAGTCCCAGCCTGGTGTGGTCCCTGGAGATCTCAGACAGAAAGTAGTTCTTAGACTGACACAATGGAATGAGAATTAGCTAGAAGGAGACCTGAGAAGGCCCACTGGGAGGAGGAAAGCTGGCTCTGCTTCTAGGTTTGGCAGAGGCCCCAGAGAATGGAGGAATGTCTCCTCAGATTTTATTTGACTTGTTCTCACCATAACCAATCACCACTGAAGCTTGAGAAGAGCCATTCCAGTAGGTTTCGTGCCTCTATCTATTCATTCATTTGTTTACTCCACTGAAAGTCAAACTCAAGACCTTACACATGCTAGGCAAGTGCTCTATGACTCAGATTCATACCCAACCCTCTTTTTATTTTGGGGAAAAGTTACCCAAGGAAGCCCTGAAGCTATGATAGTTTTTAGCCTCCTAAGTACTTAGGATTATAGGCCCGCTCTAGTACGCTTAGCTAATTTGGGGACTTCACATTCAGTTACTTGAGGTAACAACATTGATCTAATATTTATTTTTGCAATGATACTCTTTTGTCTTTTATAGCATTTCATAAACTTTTTGTTGATTCTTCTCCCTTCCTCCTCATCTCCACCGCACCCCTCCCGCTGGTCCTTTCTCATAACAGCTTCCCTTTTGCTTTCATGTCACATGTAGTTTATTACTGTTTGCCACTCCCTATTTACATCTCATTTTTCTTCTCACAATCCTATAACCTTTCTTGTTTCATAACCCCCCCCACACACACACACAAACACATACAGAGATCTAAGATCCTATCCCAGGGTTTTTACAACTGTGATAAAACAACATGACCAAAAGCAAGTTGGGGAGGGAGGCCTTTATTTTAACTTACAGTTGTAGTCCAGTACGAAGGGAAGCCAGGGCAGGAATTTAAGACAGGAACCTGAAGGCAGACACTGATGTATAAGCAATGAAGAAACACTGCTTACTGGCTTGCACAACTCGATTTCTTATACACACCAGGACAACTTACAGGGGTTGCAACCACCTGCAGTGGCCTAGGTCCTCTTATATCAATCATTAATCAAGAAAATACCTGACAGATTAGCCTACTGATGAGTCTTATCGATCTGTTTTCTCAGTTGAGGATCCCTCTTTCCAAGTGACTCTAATACAAAACTAGCCGGGCGGTGGTGGCGCATGCCTTTAATCCCAGCACTCAGGAGGCCGAGGCAGGTGGATCTCTGTGAGTTCGAGGCCAGCCTGGTCTACAAGAGCTAGTTCCAGGACAGGCTCCAAAGCAACACAGAGAAACCCTGTCTTGAAAAACCAACTAAACATAACAAAATAAAAAACAAACAGAAGCTAAACAGCACAGATCCCTCCATGTAAAAATACCACAGTGTTTGTATTTATGTGTAATATAATCTCCAGTTCCATTCACTTTCCTGCAAATGTCATGATTGCATTTTTCTTAACATCTTTCCAAAGAAACACAAATGTCTAATAAATACTTGGGAAAGTGTCCAACATGCTTAGTTCCCAGGGAAGTTCAAATTAAAATTGTTTAGGGATTTCACCTCATCCTAGTTAGAATTACTAAAATAAAAAAAAAATCAAATGACAGCAAACACTGCTGAGGATGTGTTGAAGGAGGAACCTTACCTACGGTTGGCTATGTTGATGATTGTAGTCCCTACTGAAACTGGTGTGGAGTTTCCTAAAAATAAATTCAAGATAGAATTACTTTATGCCCCAAATGTACCACACTTGGGTATGTAGTCAATAAACTCCTATTGCAATGAAGTCCTATCACAGAGATATTTGCATATCCATGTTTAATGTTGCATTGTTCACAACTACGATATGGAACCAGCCCAAAAAGTCATTAACAAATGACTAAGAAAAAATATGATATGCATGTACAACTTGTTCAGTTTCAAAGTGTATATTGATTCTATTAGTAGATAGATGCCTTGGAGCAAAGGTGGTAGTCTCTACCCTCTAATGTTGTAGTACACTGCTTATTTTCTGTCCGTTGTCAAGTGGCTCACAATAAAAAGAATTTAAATCAGTGAGCTTTATTTGTGCTCAGAATGCTTGTTTCTAACAACAGAAGGGATTTTATAAGGATAATAGAAAATGCCAGTGTCCCCCAGATGCCTTATCTTATTTAAGTTTGGGTGTTTGTCTAACAACTCCAGCGGCTCTTTCACCATTGGAGCCAAAAGCCACATCCTTGATACACCTGTTGTCCGCTCTGTCTTTCCATGTTCAACTTACCGCTGAGTAGCCATCATTAGTCATTCCATACTCATGCCTCCATGGACCCCGGCAGGCCCTGTCACTGCTGCCTCTTCCTAGGAGCATGACCTACTGGTTGGAAGCATGTTGTTGGAGACTAAAGGGCCCTGATGAGGATCCAGTATTAATGAATGCTCAGTGGGCTGAAACAGAGCTGTTTACATGAGTGTCCTGAAGCTGGAGGTGTTCATCACATTTATTTCTTGTCTGTTTGCATAATTCCATTCACTAGTTTGCAGTGGTACCTTTCCTGTGAATTTTTCAAATTTCGACAAATTACCTTTTCTCTATCTTTGCCTCTCATTCAGCTTCTGAACACACATAGTCTGAAGAATTCTGAAATCTTAGCTCCCATACACTCGAAGACTACATAGAATTTGCTTTCAGCTGTCATCAAAATGATTTCTAATAGTTAGAATGTCTTGTAGTTCATGTTCTAAAATGGGATTGGCCAACCTTTTAAATTCAGGCCCCCCTTGTAAGCATAAAAATATGCTCTTCTGGAATATTCAAAATTAAAATGGAACCTCAAAATGCTCACACTGTAGCTATTAGATGTGCAATTTGGAAAGCAACCACTGTATTTTCATGCTGGTAAGGAGGCTATACTTACTGAATTAAGGAAGCAGGTTTAAGTTTGAGGGATTATTTCTACAGGCCTTCTTTCAAATTGCTCCACAGTTTACCCAGGCAACAAGGGACACCGTAGAGCCATAGATCCACACAACAAGTCCTTAACTTCAGAAAGCATGGCAGTTCTTTGAGATGTAGCACAGAGTGTATGCATTTGCCCTGGTGGCAGGCAATGCTCTCTCAGTAGAAGCTGAAGGGAGAAATAACTGATAGGAGCAGTGGCTGCACTGTATTGTTATTAACTGATGTCAAAACCTAGAACAGGAGAGAATAATGCTCCATATATCTATTAGATAATCATACACACTTAACATAGAGGCGTAAAGACGCTATGGAAGTTCCTGACCTCTGGAAGTTTACTGTTTGTCTGGGAAGACAACAGTAAAAAAAAAAAAACAGACACACATGTAAGTATGCAAAATAAGGCAAGTAGGTAAGTATAGTCATTTGTAAGTATATAAAGTAAGGCAAAAAAAAAAAAAGTGACCATGAAAGATATACCAGGCAGCTTTTGACTGCACAGAGGGCTGCGACAGGCTTGCCTGAGGTGCCCTCTAAGACCTGGAGACTGACAGGCAGAGGTGAATGAAGGCGGTGTACATGCTGAAGGGCAGTCAGTCAGAGTGCCTTTCTATTGGTACACATGAATCTCCTTTAGAACATATGTGGGTTTATTTTTAAGGTGCTATAGATATACTTCCTTATTACTTTCTTAGAAATACCTCATTTCCCTATGCTGAAACTACATCTGTGATCAAATAATCCATCTTTCTCTAATGGATACAGTGAATACCTTTATCATATATTTATTCACATATTTATTATTTGTGTGGAACAAAATTGTCCCTAAATTTATCAGCTTAAAGTAGCGGATTATTTGTGTTTTCTCAATGTTTCTGATGGTTAGAAATCTTGAAGGGCTTAGTTAGGGGCTATTATTCAGGGTCTTTATAAAAAGTTACATGTAAGGCGTCAGCTAGTATGGCTGTCACCTAAAGGCTTGACTATGACTGGATAAAATCCTTGAAAGATCAAAGGCCTTAACAGTTTGCCTAGGATGGTTACTGGTATTGAGCTCAAAAAAGAAAATGTAGCATTCTAGATCACCTTTCTGTCTCAGGGTTGATGGTCACCCTACACAAACATACAAGCTGATGGAAATCTCAGCGTTTCTCTCACTGTTGCCAGAAGGCCTCCCTTCTTCTCATAGAGCAGCTCAGAGGAGAGAAGCTAATTCCCTCCACAGCGGAGGCAGAAAGGAGTCAGAAGTAATCCCAAAGAGGACTAGAAACTTCAGGGATTTTTTTTCATAAAACGGAGTATATATTCAACTATAAAGAACATACAACTTACACAAGTTGAAAATGTCTGTAACTTAGTATCTTAAACAATAGAAGGCTGCATCTGCTGTATTCTATTGATAATACAGATCAGCCCTGACATAGTCTGTGAGAAAATTACACAGGATGTGACTACCAGGAGGAAGGGGCCTTTGGGAGTTAGCTTGGTAGCTGATGTCACAGACAACAAATAAGGTACTTGCTGATGAACCCGAAGACCCGAGTTTAGTCCTCAGGACCCACACCGTAGAAGGAGATAGCTGACTACTGCTGTCCTCTGACTTCCCCAGGCACACTGTGGTATTCACAACCACCACAAAATCCACACAAAACTAATAAAACGGAATTTTTTTAAAAAAATGATAAACTTAATTAGCAATTGAAGACATACAAAGTAAAGCAGATGAAATAGCCCAGTGCACAAGGTACTTGGTTTGTAAATACGAGGACTTGAGTTCAATCTCCAGGTCCCCCAATGTATGCACGTAGAATAAGGCAAATGGTGCTGGCACACACCTAGGGTTCCAGGGCTGGGAGACAGAGATAGGTAGATTGCTGTGACTCATTGGAAAGTGAGCCTGGCCTACTCGGTGTGTTCCAGGTCAATGAAAGACCTTGGTGCAAGAGAAGGTCAATGGCACATGAGGAATAACACTCAAGGTTGTCCCCTGACCTACATATACATGTGCATTCTGCCACATATACACAAATACATGCACGTGCTTGCACACACACAAAGAAATTAAAAGTAAAACAAAATGCATATATCATCTACACATTTCATGAAGACTAAAGACAATAGTAATTATCCCTCATAATGTGACATAATTTTGATGTAACACATCCAGAAGGCAGTATGACATTACATGTAAAAGCCTGAAAAATTGCTCATTCTCTTACTCAATTTCACTATCTCAATTTTATCCCAAGGAAATACAGATCTACGCAAAGATTAAAATTATAACAGACCTATTAACCACAGTAGTATTTATATAAACCAAGAGTTCTATTGGTTCACAATAGAAAAGCTGTTACATGTAGTAAAACAGCTGTATAGAGAAAAGTTATTTACATGAGGAATAGTCAGATGATATGCAGATGCAAGCAGGTCACAGATGAGATTTTGTAGCCTCATTCTGTAAGTAGTTCTGCTGTGTGTTTATGTACAGATACATCTACATTTCTTGAAAAGGTTCTGGAGGAAACACACAAACCTATTTATTATAGGTGCACGGGGTCAGTGGAATTCTGGCATTTTGCTTGTCTTTCATTTCTGGTTTCTCAGCAACATATGGCTTTTTATAATAATGATTTAGTCCTAAGAGCACAGTCGCATCATGTCCAAATCACAGTGGAAGATAAAAGGATATAAAACATGGTTAATCAGCAGGCAGAAGAAAGGACAGAAGCATAAGGAAAACAATATAGCATTTACTGGATTAATTTGATGATTACATATATAAAGTTTATATAATTTATATATGATATATGTAATCCACAGGGAAGCAATTTAAAGGTTGATTTTTAAAAACAATCATTTTTATATATTTTTGTCATTTTTTCTTAAATATAAAAGAATTCCACAAAAATTAGTCAGCAGACAAGCAAAAAGTAGGGCCACACTAATAATATTGATCTAAGCAAGGTCAAGCTCCAGGCAAAAAAAAGCACTCAGTACATCAGAACTGATTATATGGTAAAAGGTTCACGTAGAGATCATGAAGTCGTGCATGAGGGAACACATAGAATCAGAAAAGGAAAAGCAAAATCAAGGAGACCATATGGAAAATTTAATAAAAATACAAGAGTGCATAGATGATTTTTATCTTTCAGCATCTGATGGAAGCAAAATTAAGTAGTAGATATTGTTATAAATGAAAAGAAATTATTAATAGACTGGAGCCAACAGAAGAATACCTTCCCCCAGGCTGAAGCAGGGGATGGGGATCACTAGCTCTGAGTCTGTCTAGACTGCAAGAAGAGACCATGGCTTAATTTAAAAAAGGGGGGGATTCTTTCCCATGAATCCATTGAACTTCCACAAAATTGAGAATTGAGCACTTTTTAGAAAAATCAGTCTGGATCACAGAGCACACAGTTAAAATAAGTCACTGTCTAAGACAACATTTGGAAGCTCATGATGCTCATCTGAGATACAAACAAGTTGATAGTCACCACCACTACCTTTCCAGCCTCAGACTCCTTGCTGAACCTATCTTAGGCTTATTTACCCATTAACTTATATATATCCACGCTCATGTCTTCAGGCGTCTCTTGAACATCTTCATTCAGTTCTTTCTTGTCTTAATTTTACCAACCCATCCTCTTGCCAGTCCCTGTTCTATTGATTAACAGCACCCTCAACCATTCATACAGCTAGCTCCTCTGCCCCCAAAAGTATTATGGACTGCTACCACTCTGCAATACTGAAGTTACCAGGGCACAGGCAGCCCACCTATCATGGATTCTTCCTGGCTTCCATCTCCTCTGGTTGGTTCTTACTGAATCTTGCAGCCACGTAAACTTCAGGAATGCCAAGGCCTTCCTTGAGAGCATTCAGTTGTTAAGTTCTGATGCTTTGTTCTCTAGGAAGCAGCCATTTGTCCACGTTGTTTTACAGTCTTCTCCATGACATTACACATCATAAACCTAAAACTATTTTATGTTGTATGAATGCAGGGCCTAATCATGGCACTTGGAACTCTAAGATGACTCTTTCCTGGTTCTCCGTTTCCTGCTATATGACAGGCCAGGCAGTCTATGCCAGCCAACAGATGACAATAGACCTTTCCATGTTCTGAACTCAGCTCTTCCTATCACTTACAAACACAACTTTCCCCCTCCCATTTTAAAGGTATGTACAATGATCTCTTTTTCCTGGTATCCACACTCTTGCTAATTCCCTCCATTGAGTGTGAACTGAACTCATTGGCCTCCTTTAAGGGACAAAGTGAGGAGATGGAAATTCTAGTACTAGGCTTCAAAAGCTTTAGATCTGTCTTGGACATTCTCTCAAATTGCTTTCTCTGGGAGAAGGCATCTGCCATGTCATAATGCAGTTTGTGAAAGGCTAGCCACACATGAGGCTGTTGGTCAGTCCACAACACCTGAATTATACTTGGAAATGGATTTTTACTCTACTATCCACTGCAAAATGGAGAGAGTTCCTGAGTTAGAATCATCTGGCTGGGTTGGAGTCAGGTTCCTTATATTTAAGTGTTTATTGCTACATAGTAATGTAAAACTAAAACAACGGGCTTCTGGTTTTTTCTGCCTTGTTTATTGTACGATTACTTTCTTTTCTCTAAACATTACTTCCAAATAGTTTACCGTGATTACTTCTCTCATTGATAATAACCACAAAATCTGGTGGACAGCTATATGTTGTTTATATGGAAAGAGAAATTCTTGACAATCAGGTTATGTTTAAAGTTTTGAACTCTCAAATCTAAACTTTGGACATCTTTACCTAAAATTTCAGTGAGATTTGGAAGGTGTGAATATACCTTCTTGAAAAGAAAATTATACAAACTTCCTTTTTGGTTCCTGAAATACTAAATAAGCATACCATGCTCTGGCCGATAATTTCCAACCCTCTCTCCTAGGGAGTACCTCTGCTGGGTTTTCACCTGGCTTTCAAAGTTTGCCTATAACAAAATGAGGTCGATTCCAAGGAAGAATAGAATTGGGGGGGGGGCAGTTACATGTACATGTGTTTTCTCCTCTTCATTCTTACTGTTTGCTTTTTCTGCTCATGCATGAAATGAAATTGCTAATTTCTGCATGGAAATAGACATTTCTGTATAATATTAGGTATAATCTGTATATGAGTGTTAGAAGTGATCGCCGAGTGAACATTCCTGGTTGTTAATGTTGTGCCTAGCTTTATGAACTGATGTATCAGTACATTTCAGAAGTCAGTATACACACTTGTGTAATCAGCAATGCTTCTTTTAGAAGTGCAAATACAGAAGAAATGACTATAGTCAGAAAAGAGTGCCCTGGTATAAGATTTTTCTGAGATCTTTGAGGTTGTTAGTGATAGATTAGTATCCCTCCACCGGCACACTGTTAAGGGGCAGTTTCAGGTGGGGAGTTCCACTCTAGATATTACCAAATATTTGTATTATCTGTTAAGTTTATATATTCACATGTAATCATATAATTGTTACTCACAAGTAATTAATACATTTATATATAATCATTCATATAGTACTGCAATAGATACTAAGTTTTAATATTGTGTAATAGCAAATGAAAATTTCTGATTAAGATGACCTATTGGCCAATATGCTAGTATTAGTTAGGCTAATCCATACTATGCTACAGTAACAAACTCTGACGTCTCCATGACTTTGCTTTCAGGCAAAATCTGCTTCTTACCTACTGCTTCATTTTTATGCCCCAGAATTTCTGTAGCTCCCAATATCACCACATCAAGGGGAGTGAAAAGTCAGAAAGTAGGTCAGAGACTTTTTATTACATCAGTCCTGAGCCTTTTGTAAAACTAGCTACATACTTAGATCAAGTGTTGGGAAGACTCACTGCCAAAAGAAGAAGAAAGGAATTGAAAAATTTGGTGATGTACATATCAGGTTTCTGCTAAAAGGCATGCCATCTTTTTCAGTTTAAAGTGATTACAGGCATGGCCTTTTCTTTGTTTACTTTTGCTTTTGTTTCTGGTTTGGGTTTGTTTGTTTGGTGCTATGTATTGAACCCAGATCCTTGTACATGCTAAGCCTGTGTTCTACCATTGATCACTCCAAGCCTGCAAGATGGGATTTTGAGCTGTGCTGTGCTGGTGGTCTGAGGATAGCTAGGTGTAGGACATAGGTGTGCACAGGTGTCTAGAGGGCGCTGTGCCTAGTTGCGTACCCTTTGTGCCTAAAGAGGATAATAATTCTTTCAATTTTGTCATGTAAGATTTTTAGGCTTATGTTACAGATCTTCCAGTTTTTGGTAAGAAAGTAGAACTGTACATTTAAATATCAAACTCCTCAATTTAAAAATATATCTTAAACATATGAAAGTACAGGTCAAACCAAATGTTCTTGTAAGACTAATTTATCCTATATGTCACCTATATAAGCTTTATAGCCCAGGAACTTGAGGTCTTGAATGGCCCTTTATCAGTGAGATAGAACATATAAAATTTCTCAGCAGAATCTCATATCTTCTTAAGATTCCCTCAGTCTACTTTGGTTGGTTCAGCTTCAAGCACATTAGGGCAATACATAAAATTTGACTTAGTTTGCCTGTATTCCGGATCAGCGTCAGGCTGTGAAATCTAGAAGGATTTGGGAGACTACAAAGCGTTGAGAGTAATTGAAATATAGGGTACTGGGAATTATTATAATCTTCGAGAGGCTGACAAAGCCTAGACCAGGAGAGTTCTCTAGTTATTTTTGAATAAAGCTGCAAATACCATGGGAAGCAGTTGAAGAATTGTAATACAGAAGATCATTCTGGTAGTGGTTGGCATATGGGCTGTGTGATGGCTATTCTTGGTTGTAAACTTGACTACATCTGAAATTAATTAAAAACCTACGCTTCTAAGCACACCACTGAGGGATTTTTAGTTAATTGGATCGTTTGAAGAAGGAAGACTCACCTTAAATCCATTATCACTTGCAGTCAGAAGAGCCACCTTTAATCTAAGTCACACCTTCTCTTGGCAACCTCTATAAAGTACAAGGAATAAAGCTTTTGTTCTTTTCCGGCTTGCTTTCACTCTCACATCCCTGATATTAGAACCTACTTTGGGATTCACATATTTTAAAGTCCAGCTGAGATACCCACCTCCATGGACTGAACAACTACTAGATTCTTGATTTTCCATTGGGAGATAGCCATTGTTAGACTGAACCATAGCCTATAAGATATTCTCATAATCCCACTTTACACACACACACACACACACACACACACACACACACACACATATCTAGGTACTCTTTAATCGTAGATCTTCATAAAATTGATTTGTAATAACCATGTGACACAGACAATACCAGGCTTTCTTGAAATTCCTGCTGACACCACCAATCCAAATCTCTTCAAAATTCCCTCCAGCAATTTTTTAGTACAATGGCAAAAAAACAGGCACATTCTTGATAAAACATTACAATAAAGATCTCTAAGGTCACATGTTACATGAGGAGGGGGCCCCTTGTTTTTCTCAGCTGCCTGACTAGCTTATACCCAAAATAACCACACAAAAACTGTATTAATTTAAACACTGCTTGGCCATTAGCTCTAACTTCTTATTGGCTAACTCTCACATATTAGTTTAACCCATCTCCATTAATCTGTGTATCACCATATGACTGTGGCTTAATGGCAAGATTCTAACCAGTGTCTGTCTGAGGTGGAGGATCCATGACTTCTCTCCCCTGCCCTTCTTCCTCCCATAATTCAGTTCTGTTTTCTCCGCCTACCTAAGTTCTGCCCCTATCAGCTAGACCAAGGCAGTTTCTTTATTCATTAATCAATGGAAGCAACACATGAACAGAAGAACCTCCTACCCCAGCCACATACAAATATTCTTGCCCTCTGAAACTTTGCCCAGTCCCAGAATGTAAATTGGGATAGATAGACTTACAAGTTGGCAGAATTCTCACACTGATTCCCTGACCTGCGAAGTGAGGGTTACTATGGTTAGAAAGGCTAAATGAATGCTTTTAGAGTTAACTCAGGCAGGGAAAATAGTGAGTCAAGAACAATATCACATCCTGGGAGGAATTGCAGAAATTATTGCCACCATCAAGGATTTGAAAGATGCAGAGGTGGTGGTTTCCACCACATCACTCTTTAACTCTCTTATCTGACCAGTGAAGAAAACAGATGGATTGTGGAGAATGACAGTTGACTATTGAAAACTTAAGTAGTCACTTCGACTGCAGCTGCTGTGCCAGATGTGGTGTCCTTATTTGAGCAGATTAACACATCTTCTGGTACATGGTATGCAGCTATTGACCTAGTAAAAGCAGATCAAGGAGGGGCCCAGGCTCCCACTCCAGAAAGTGAAAGAACTTAATCAAGAAGGATACAGGAAAAGGGTTGTGGAATCTTCCTCCACAGTTAAGGAAAGCCACTGAAGCAAGGTATTTAGCAGGGCAGCCAGCACCTGCATGGAGGCACAAAAAGGCCAAGCTGTGAAGGTGAAGCCTGGATTGCGTTAGAGACCCCACGATGCCAGATATTCCACCGTTGTGGGCTGCATTTCCCGGAGAGCCACTAAGAGGGAATGGCAACAGCCCAAGAGAGAGAAGTATGTTACAGTCAACAAAGCTGAAAGGAGTTAGAGATGTGGAGAGCACTTTGACATCAGGCATGTTTATACATAGCTTGAAAATTGCCTTGCTGGGTCTTGGTCTTGCTTTGGCACAGTAATTCCTCACTATGGTCCGTTCTCTTTTTTGGAAGGGAAATGTATATTCTATGTCAATATATGTTAGAGGAATATGGTATGCTTTTTGCTTTTGATATTATGGGGGGTTACAGTTAAGAGATTGCCTTGAGTCTCAGAAAAGACTATGGAGTTTAGAATTTTCAATAGTGTTGAGATTGTGTGAGATTATGGAGACTTTTGAAGTGGGACTAAATGCATTTTGGATATAATATGGTTACAAGCCTATGGAGGCCAGGGAGTGGAATGTGGTGGTTTGGATAAAAATGGCCCCCATAGACTCATTATATTTGCAAACTTAGTCCCCAGTTGATGAAATGTTTCTAAAGGATTAGGAGGTGTAGCCTTGCTGAAGGAGATGCATCACTAGGAGTGGACTTCGAGGTTTCAAAAGTCCATACAAGGGTCCAGTTTCTCTCTCTCTCTCTCTCTCTCTCTCTCTCTCTCTCTCTCTCGTCTGTGAATCAGGATGGAAATCACTCTGTTACTGCTCTAATACCATGTCTGTCTGCTTCCTGCCATAATGATAATGGACTAACCCTCTACAACTGAAAGCAAGCCCTCAGTTCAATGCTTGCTTGTATAACAGTTGCCTTGGTCATGATGTCTCTTCACAACAATAAAACAGTTACTAAGACAGGCTGGAAGCTCTCAGAAAATGTGAGCTGACCTGTCACTTGGTACATCTCCTGAGATACACACTCTTTCCTGGGATCACTTTGGGATCTCTTCCAAAGAATTCATGCTGTTTCTTTTCTTTTTTCCTTTTTTTTTTTTTTTTTTTTTTTGCTGGGGTTGACGGTTGTCCTCTGAGGTTACTACAGATTGTCAGATTGTGGCATTGATTTCAGTAATCATACAAGGAAATCCTTCCTCTTCCTCTTCCTCTTCATACAAGGAAGCTACCTTCCTCTCCACCGTGAGAGAATAAATCAAAGATTGTCTGAGTTCTGTTGTGCTTAGCTTTTTGCAGTGGACTTCCTGTAGGCTTTGGGCAGAACTTTTTAATGCCTACCTTTCTCATTTGCATCTCATCTCTCAGGGTGGCAATATCTAGGTTAAGGATCCACAAAGGCACTAGAAGCCTATACTGCTTGCTCTCTGGATTTGGGAGTGCAGAATCCCTGGTTAGGGATCAGAACGTTTCGGGCCAGGCATGAGGCCAGAGCATCATGAAGCTTACATTTTGAGGATTTGAAAGGGTGGGGATGGCGAAGACTGCTGTCTCCCATCCCAGGCTCCTGAAGTCAGGTGCTATATTGCTTCCCCTCCAGAAACAAAGCAGGAGAAAAGCTAGTCTAGGAGGTATGTGCCTGGGAGCCATCAATGTTGTCTGATAACTATAGGAAGAGGTGACAGTCAACGTGAACCCTGAGATCTCTTCTGATCCTGCCTCCTGAGGTCACATGTGGCACTCTCTATAGGGTGTTCAGTACTAGATTTACCTGGGACAGACTGCAACTTACATGCAAATTGTTCTCCACTAGAGGTCACCTGTTTACAGGTAAAGCAACAAAGGAGAGGTGTGAGCTTAGACTCATCACAACCCCATTACTCCTTCAGTACCCCCACATCCCCACCCCCAGTTGGTGAAGCAATGTGATTCAAATAAAGTCTAGGACACTACTTCATGGTGTACCCTGGCCTCTTCTAGGCCTGTCTCTGCTTTGACAAAGAAAATATGAGTTTGTCCAAGTTGTTTCCTGTGGTTACACTGTCCCGTATTCACTCAGTCTCTATCGGCCTTTTGACCTATCCCACCCACAAAACCCACAAAACCCCTCCAAACCCCACCAACGAAACAACAAAAAACTAAAGCAGAGCAAAACAAAAGTCTCAACAATAAAAACAAAACTAAAATCCCAAATCCTAAACTCTTAAACCAAAAAGCACTCTCAAAACCAGTGAGACAGCCAAACAGAGCGAACAATGTTGAGTTGGGTTTGGACTTGTGCACAGGGCTGTTAATTGAGCTGTGGGCTTCACAGTTTCCATCCAGTCAATGGCTACATTGCAAGTGATATCTCTTACTGCCTGGCACGATGGATCCCCTGGGGTGTTGTTGAATGGTTTTGTGTTTTGTGCCAAGGTCCCTCTCTGTGGGCCACATTGGTCCCAAACTCCTCAAGATCCCCCCTCCCCACCTCCTGCCTTAGGAACTGGAATAAAATGCGTGTTGCCATCACTCTCAGGTCTACTGTGATATTTTGGAGCAAGGGACAGAAGCAGTGGCAGCCCTGTGCCTGTGGTTGGCGGGAGTAGGGCTCTGTGGCCCCTCAACCCTGGTGCAAAGTATGGCCAGGGAGGCTGCTAGCACATTTCAAAATCGTGGTATCCTCTTCTGGCCTGTGCAAGCCTCAGCAGCAAGGAATCAGGTTGATCAGGACTCGCCTGGCTGCAGTGGGCATGCAGCGCTTTGATGTATAGGTGCCACTAACAGCAGAAAGCGACAGACAGATAGCCTTGGCCTGGTTGTCTGGGATCATCCTTGGAGATCCACAGCACTGGTGCCCTGGGTCGCCGTAGTCCAAGCCAGGCATAGTGGGTTTTCACAGCTGTCCAAGTGACCCCAGTGATGCCAGTGTGGAAAAACAGCCTTCATACTATAACCGCTACTAATTGTGACTTGAGGCGCCCCTAACGTGCTTCCCCACGCAAGGGTAATACCAGTCTGGGCCCGGCCGGTGCTTTCAAGAGCTGCTTCAGCGAATCTAGTTCCTCCAAGGCTCTCCTGACCGTCCCTTTGTCCCCATATTCCAAGATATACAGGCTTTCCCAGGCCTGCTTCCCTGGCTTCAGGAACCTGGTGGCCCTTTCTGTAGTGCTGGGCAACACAGTGTGAGGTGTCCCCAGCTTTTATTCAAGCTGGGGCTGGGGGAGAGGACTTTGCAGTCATAAACCAGCTAGCCTGCCTCCAGGGCGTAGTTGACCTGGCTTTACTTTATACTGGATGAAGGGTTTTCTAGCTGAACACTTGGACTCGCTATCTGATTTTGTTGTCCGAAAACACAGATAAGCTTCCTTCAAGGGCTCAGAGTCACTGGTCTGGTAATCTGTGTCAGGATGACTAAATTGTAGTTTCCCGTGGCTGTTGCTGAATTCTACCAGCATGGGGCACTGTCTGCCAGCGCAGATGAAACTGAGAGAGAAAGGTTTCTCCTTGGCTGAGGGGCTGAGGAGTAACTGTTAGGGCTTTTGGAGAATTCATTTGCCGCAAAAGGGCCTCCTCTTTCCGTGGTGGAGAAGTTGGCAGCTCTTAAACAAGATGCACCCCACAAACCTTTTTTGTAGTTAATTCAAATACAGTCACCCCCTCCCTTTTACAAAGCATGTGTTCCCATGTACCCATAGGTTAGAGTTGTGTTAAGACTTCATTTGAGAAAGCTCCCTCATTAAAATAAAAGAAGAAAAAAAGAGAGAAGAGAAGAAAAAAGAAATACCTCTCTGCCCTGTAAAGCAAATTGTATATGTCTAGTTTTATTTTATTATTTATTTATTTTTATTTATTTTTGGTTCTTTTCGAGGCCGGGTTTCTCGGTATCTTTGGAGTCTGTCTTGGAACTAGCTCCTAAGGCCAGGCTGGCCTTGAAGTTTTTAATGTGTTAAGATACCGGATTCTTCCAAGAACGATTTGATGAAAGTGAGTTCTCTGTAGTCTGCTTCCCAGGAGGCTCCAGGGCCTTAACTTGCTAGACAACAGGCTTCTGAGAGTGCGGAGCATCCCAAGGTCTCTAGAGCACTGTACTTAGGGATAGGACAGCACTGAAATAGGCCCTGAGGTAATCGGGTCAGAAAGCACCATCCTTGACTGGAGCCTACCCACTACAGACAAAAGACTGTGGCCTGAACACACCACCTCCTTATAGTCTGCTCCCCATGGTTACCTACCAGTTACAGTAAGGACGTCGACAATGAGTTTTCAGAACACAAGCCATTTTTGATACCTTGCATGACCAATTTTGGCTCTGAGCTTCTTTCTTCCAGAAAATCTTTCTTTGCCCCTTTTCCCAATTAGCCAATTTTCTCTGATGGCCGAGCAATCAACCACTTCCTCAGGCCAACAGGAAAGGCAATAAAATCACATCTACATGGGATTTACTATTAGTCAGTTGTCTGAAGGGAGTCTTCAAAGGACCACGCTAGGAAGTCACCTCTGTGGAGCCAAAAGGGATCGAAGAGTCTACTAGCTGAAATGAAATCCTTTCGAAAATCCTAGATTTGACTGCCCTTGCTTGGCCTTGCCCACTATTACTATCTATAACCAAAGTATAATGTATGAGCAAATTTGCTGAACATACATCATGTACTTATATTTCGAGCCCTCCTTTTCTGGTATCCCAGCTAAATGAACCCACAGTCATAACGTCACATTAGTATTTCTGTTGTATAGATGAAGAAATGGAGGCGGGGACATTAAATGACGGGCATAGAGTCACCCAATTAGAAAGAAGCCGAGGTTTTAATTATGCTTAAATCCAGATTCCGTGGCTGTAGCACTAGGAATTCCCACTCAGGGTCTCTCAGCCATCTCTTTGTCGGGCGGAATGGGCAGGCACATCTTGTGTTCAGTACTGCCCTATTTCCAAACAAAAGAACGCTGGCCTCTATATGAGGATTTACATTTTCGTTCAGCTGGTTGAAAGATTTAGAATATTCTCATTTTGCTAATGCCTCATGGGATACATCAGATAATGAGCTGGAGTACAGAAAGAAAATATTGAACCTATTTATACTGGGTTTGTACCTTCAAAGTTATGATTTTTGCACATATTTTATATTGCCCATATTTGCTCAGGAGTCCATGCATGTAATTTCTTTTAAAAATCCACAAACTCTGGGAAGACAAATATTCGAATATTTTCTTTATATTCCAGTGATAAGATTTTCACTACTGCTTGCTTTCTTTTCTGCATATATTCCTGTTTGAGAATGCAGAAGTAGTCTGGGTGCTGTGGTACATACTTGGAATCCCAGCACATAAGAAATGGAGGTAGCAGGATCAAAAGTTTAAGGAACCTCCTGTGACTACAACACTGTGCTCAAGCGCAGCCTGGACTGCAAGAGAGCCTTTCCCAAGAAGTTAATGAAGATGCAGGAGTCCTTTCTGGTGAATGTCTTTTGTTTAGAAAGCGCTGTGTTGTATTTCTTTTGTATGGATGGATTTCTATGTACTGGATTATTTGACTATGAAAGGCACATTTGTATTTTCTTCATGGGTTCATTTCAGCACATTTAACAAGGGTCCCATAAATCCTGATACTCTACTAGTCATGTAAGATAGAATTCATTTTGACTTTCACCCTTGAGAGCACCATACTTTAAATTGAATGAGTTGGGAAAGATGATATCATTGCACAGGTCACAATATGGGAGGGGACTCTTCTCTTCCACTGCCAGCCTGTGTAAAGGAGGAATTATTTTGAGCTCCACCCCAAGGGAGTGGCCAGATTAAGGCGGTGGGAAGGGGTGTTGGGAGGAGGGTGCCCTTTAGTATGGGACGGGTGTCAGAAACACCTAACCCTTCTGTGTTTCTGAAGTTGACATATGAGGGAAGCAGAGAATTGCGAACACAATCCTGAGCTGGGGCCTGACCTCGGAATGCCTGCTCACACGTGAAGCCGCAGAGTATGGGTAGAGAGTCAACCACAACCACATGGTAAGAATTACCAATTACAAGAATGAGTCTGGTGCCAGTATAGAGGAAAGAGGCAGGAAGAGTCAAGGCATTGTCCTCCTTCAGCTCTGAGGTCAATTTAGCGGTCTTGGCAAGGGATGGTATGGGCTGGGTCAAGAACAGTATGGAGGGAAGAAATTACAGATTTGAGAAAAATTGAAGAGTCTGGGTAAAGAAACCAGGAGGCTGAATAGTGCAGACGAAAGAGAGATTGTGGCAAACAGATCCATGTTTCCTCTTGGGCAACAGGAAGAAGGTGGCTGAAGAAAACCAGTATGTGAGTCTTGGGTTTGGGAAGAGAAGGGAAGAAGCCGGGGTTAGCCTTGGGTATGAAGAGTGTGAAGTCCTACCCTGTGGAGATGGAAGGTTGGAAGGTAGCTGTGCTGATATGTGAGGTCACCCGGAGGGAACATGTGGGCTGAGGAGGACTATGGCTCTAGGGTAGGGCCTACAGAGAAACGAGAAGAAGGAGATGGAGGAAAAGCTACACCATCAGCATCACATCTGAGGAGAGCAAAAGAATGAGATGGGAGACATCGTCAGAAAGGTACAGCCTGCCTGAGAGAAAATCATGGATCCTTAGGCAATTATTGTCTTTTGTTTTGTTTTGTTTTGGTTTTTCAAGACAGGGTTTCTCTGTAGCTTTGGAGCCTATCCTGGAGCTAGCTCTGTAGAGCAGCCTGGCCTCGAACTCACAGAATCCACCTGCCTCTGCCTCCCGCGTGCTGGGATTAAAGTGTGCGCCACCACCGCCTGGCAAATTATTGTCATTTTCAAAAGTAAGTAGAAGCAGTCTTTGGCGGGAGTGAGATGCTCAATATGAATAGGGAAAGAATGAGAAGAAAAGAGAGGGAAAGAAAAGAGGGAAGTGGAGAGAGAATGGAGAGGGAAGAGAAGAGAGGAGAGAGAGGACGACAAGGAGATTTTATTAAGCGAGTCACTAATTGGAACATCAATAATTTGGAATTTGTCTGATTTTTAACTTTCGTGTTCTCGACAAGGAAGCAGAATGGATGAGTTCTGAGTGACACGTGTAAAGAGCGGCATTCCCTCTGGCTGGCGCTTGTACAAACACCTTTCACCTGGATTCAGAACAGGCTCAAATTAGAAAGGGCAGACAGAGCCTGGGGCAGGGCCAATACAGCTAAGGGACACCTTTGAAAGTAGAGAAGGGGCTGTGGTCAGCAATTCTTGAGGCTTAACCAGCTACTGTGTGCTGTGGAGCAAAAGGTGAGGAGACTGAGCTCAGTCTTACTGTGTGGGCCTAGTCTCCAGAAGCTTACTACCTAAGGGACAGGCGCTGGTTCAGTAAAATGGGACATGCTGTCCTTTGCCACGCCCACCTCAGAGAAGCCTGGGGAAAGGGGTCCTCAGCCTCTCAGACCTCCCGGCTGCAGAGCGAAGAGGAGGTACTCACAAGGGAACAAAGGCCATTTCATGCTGTGGGTCAGTTTCTGGATAAGAGCCAGCTGGTTAGTGTGGCTGTCGTGGAAGCTGAGAGAGGGAAAGATGCAAAGCGATTTTAAAACGAACACACACACACACACACAGAAAGAAAGAAGTAAGCGAATAGAAGTACTAGTGAGGAGTGGGTCCTTGGGTCAGAGAGCCAGTACCACCTGTAGCCAACAACCCCCACCCCCACCCCACTTCTCTGTGCAGCCTGGAGGGCATCGTGTCCTCTCAGCCCAGGCCCACTCTTCAATGCCCATAACAATGGCTGAGTCAAAGAAAGGTTCCCCATGCCAAGACAGTTAATGCATTTTTGAAAAGATTCCCATTGAAAACAGTTGCTATAAAAGGTTTCGGGGCTTAAAGAATTAGCCTTCCATTATCTAGCTCTCCCACTGCTTAGTGAGTAGCATTTCCCGGCCGCACAAAGAAAACCGACTGTTCTCACCCACTGTCAAGTACCTCAGGAGTACCCATTCACTCAAGAATAGTTGATACCCTCTTTCCAAATAATGTTATCTCTGTGTTAATACAATTCCCCAAGGACTTGTGCCAGGCAAGACCTTGTTAGCTGGTTCCCATCAGTACTTGAAATCATAAAGATGTGTTTCAAAACATCGCTTGTTCACAAGAAAATTGTTAACCTTGTATGTTGGCCCTGGCAACCTGAGCACTGAATTCCCGAGCGCATTTAAGGCATTTCAATGCCCTGCATTGCTGTTTTGACTACCTACTAGACTGACAGCTGCTAACATCACGTAATTGGACAGAGAGTCCTTGTTTTGTGGGGACAGTACTTCACCTCTGATTGTTATTCTGGGTCCCAGACTACATTCAGGGGGAGAAAAATGAAGATCAGGAGCCCGCTTTTCCTAATTCTGAGCCCACAAGTTGATAAGACCCACATGCTAAAAATGGTTATTTTATCACTGTGTAAAAGATAAAACAAATAAGTAGAAAGTCATGTCCATGAGCCCCGATGGAGACGCTGCTGAGAAGGTGGCATAAAACTTCAGTGTCAGGGCAAGCACAATGCCACCATCATGAGGTGACTTTGCCCAGCCACAAGTGTGGGCTACCCAGGACAAAGAGCAGGCAGGTAAGCCTCGGAGCAGACTGGCTACAATTGCTCTAATACAGTGTTCTTCGTCATGATGCTTTGTTTCCTTAAGGAAACTTGTGGCAAAATGCAACTTAAATCCTGAGAGACACATAGTAGGACCCAACCTGAAAACCTGTGAGGTCTGTTTAGGGCAAAGCACCTAGGCAAGATGATTCCAGATTCCAAGAAATGAGGGATGGAGGAAGATGTGCAAAGCAAAGTCCACGCGTGAGGAGGCCGAAGAGAAATGCATGAAAGAGCTCACTAAAGACTGTGGGACTCCCTGGAAAGTGGGACCTAAGCCTGAGAGTAGCTCTGTACTGATTTCTGTCTGCTATTCTTTCGTTGATTTTTAAATGATAATTTTATTGAGATAATAATTCACATACCATACATTTTGCCCATTTAAAAGTGTTCAAAGATTTTAAAATTATTTTTGCAGAGTCTTACAACTATCACCACAATCAACTTCAGAATGCTTCACCAGCTACCCAGAGTTCTGGACTCTACATGGTAGTTGGAGGAACTGGGTAATGGCAGTCTGGGTGGTATTATAAGCTGGGAACTCTAAGGGAAAGGGAGGACAAACAGGACTCTTGTATCTAAGAGAAAGAGGCTACAAAACTAGCTGGAGCTTAAAGATCTACAAAAAAAGAGGGAGGGAGTTTTGGCTTTTGTTTCCATTAATGACAAACCACTGGTCTCAAGTGCAGCAAAAAGGACTTAGATAAAAGATGGGAAATTTGAAATAAACAACTTCCGGGCAATGTTTGTGAGCTCCTGGGTTACACCGTTATTGGGAGTAAGACTGATGAACAAACAGGGTGAGTGAACCAATAAGTTTTCCCATGAGGGTTGCCAGTGTCTGCTCTTCCTGTCAAATGGCCCTGCTGGGGCCTTCATAGTTGGGGAGAAACTTCATTCATAACATAGTGGGTGAGTGAGAACCCTTTGGTAGGGGGACAGTTGGACTAAGTAATCGTTTCCTATTTCCCATTCCTACTTATGGTAGGAAACCAGGAAACAAGAGCAGAACATCAGAGACTACAGCTCTGTCTCCATCTCCCTGACCCGTCGAATACATTCCCTCAGGAAGGGTGTTCTGAGCATTTACTATGCGCCAGGTGTCAGTCTGTCTCTAGAAAGAAAAGCAGAATCAAATCCCAGTGCCATTATCATTAATTCTACTACATGTACTGGCTGTTTGGGATCCTAGTCTGTTTGGATGCACACCTTCCTAGGCCTGGATGGAGGGGGGAGGGCCTTGGACTTCCCACAGGGCAGGGCACCCTGCCTTCTCTTAGGGCTGGAGGGGGAGGGAAGAGGGTGAGTGGGGGAGTAGGAGGGAAGTGGGAGGAGGGGAGGATGGGGAAATTTTGAATGGTATTATTTATAAAGCAAGAAAAGAAATAAAATCTTTAAAAAAAAAAGGAAAAGCAGAGGTTCTAGACTGAGGGTTACTTGGCAATGTCTGGAGAGTTTTTGGTCATCTTGTGGGGAGAGGTAAAGCACACTGCCAAATATCCTCCTGCCTTTTCAACAACAGAGAGATACCAAGTCTTGTTGGACTACAGTGCTGAGGTTGAGAAACCTTGAACTACGACTCAGAACTTCAGTCTGCCCATTGGCATACTTTTCATATCCCCTGAAATGTGTCCGAGAGAAAAAGCAAAAGCTGTATTTGAAGTGAGCATAAAGAAAACCCCATGATGTTACTAACGTGATAAGGATATGCTACGTTCTTATTGCTTGGCCTAGTAAATCTTAACTTTGAGAAGTATTTAGCAAAGGAGGGACTGTTTCCAAGTGACCTTCACTATCTTTGTCAGTAGAGGGAGCCTCGTTTTGTCTGCGCGGATATATAGAATAGAATGGAGTGAGAAATAGCCTACATGAATGTCGAGTTAATATGGTAATCCTCGGCAGTTCATCTCCCTTAACTTGGAATTACTCACAATCTTAGCAGCACATAACTAATATCTCCCTTGGCTTAGAAATCCTAGGTATATAACAATGGAAGGTAGATTATTTGCATTGTCTGAGAATTAATTCTTTCAAGCATTCACTCTACCCAGTATCAAATCCACCAATATGTTAATTAACTAGATGATGGATTTATTGGGATGGTACCCTAAGGGCTCCCGATACACCCTGCTTTGTCTCACTGGTGCGGGAGGTCAGTTCTTTGACCTGGTGGAAGCGAGAGTTGTGGAAAACTGCCTTTTTTTTTATTTAATGAGGAGCAAAGTCTGCCAGAATGACCTCTAACACTTTTCCCCTGCTGCTAAAGTTTTCAGCTTAGCAGCTTGTAAGTGTGGCTTTTAGAGGCTTGGCATCTCCACCCTTCAGCTTGAAGTCTCCCCTCAGCGATTGTGCCAAGTGCTGTGAGCATTCCAGTTAGCTGGAAGGGTTTCTAGAATGATTGAAAAAGAATCTGTAATTCAGAATCATCACTAATTCATACTGGGTTTTGCCCCCAAAGAGCCCAAATTCCTGTGGGTTCATTGGGTTTAAGACCCAATATTTAAGAATAAACCCAAAGTACATATTTTTGAGTTGTTGATGCTTAAAAACTGAAAGCAGAAAACTCTGCTGAGCCTCTATTTCCTCCCTTGTAAAATGGAATCTAAATCATTTCCTGATGTTTTATTAATTATGCTGCTTCTGAAGATAACGAGGATATTGACATATTCTCTCTGCAACAGTCTCTCTCTCCACCCCCTCTCCTCTTCTTCCTTCCCTCCTTTACTCCTTCTCCTTTTCTTTCTGCCTCCCCCCTCTCTTTTTTTGGGTTTGGAGTTTTCTGGATTGAAGTCTTTTATTTTCATGCTTAAACTGTGATAATTGCACCTTTAAGTTTTAAAAAAACTTTTTGACCACATTTTAGAATTTTCTGTTCATTGCCAAGGGCTTCCTTTGGTAAGACAGCAAGTGTAACGTCTTTAAACCTTAATCCTTCCTTTTCTTTAGATCAATAATGTTTTGCCCTATAGGAGGATTTCTGTCCCCCAATATGGACCTTTGTGGATCTTCTTTTTTGTTTTTTTTTTAAATCAGATCTGAACTGATGCCAGCTGAAGCCATCTTAACAAGTATTAGCAAATATCAACATTCCCAAGGACTAATCATTTTTTTTTTGTACAAACCACAAAAAAGCTGATCTTTCTGATAGTTGGCTCAACATATTTCTGAGAAGAGCTGGAAAATGAAGTCAGTGGAGAAAGCTGATGGAAACCTTTCATAGCTAAAATCTGAAAGTAGGTTACCTGGATACAGTAGTCATGGGTGTGCACAACACTGACTATAGGGCTGAACTGAGCAGAAAAACGATGTGGCTGGAGAGTTTGCTGGTGCCCCACTTGGTGAACCCTGTGAGAATCACAGTCCTCAGACAGGAAAGCAGAGTTCCAGGCTAATAGCACCAAAGGCTGATGTAAAAATTTGCTAACTTCTGACTTGAGAAAGGATGTTGAATTCAATCAACTGGACTTAGCCTGGACACAAATACGGGCCCTGCCCTTTTTCCTGACTCCCTGGCCAGCAGGTAACAAAATGCCTTCATCAAAGGCTGGGAAGAAAAACAAGCAGAGAATCCCTGCCTCCATAGCACAACACAATAAATATTCTGTGCATCAATCCCAATGGTCAAGTCTTCCAATGCTACCACCAGCACCCATAATACACACTTGCCCCAGTTCCCTGGCGAAATGAATAGTAAGGCTAATACACCAGGTGTGGCTCAGCTGAAGAAGGCCTATTTCAGGGTTTGAACCAGGGCTCCCAATATCTTAAAATCTAGAGATGGAGTAGCTCTTCCTCCCTAAAGCATAGCTTCCATCTGAAGACAGAAGGGAATCCCCCTTATAACCAAAAGAAATTTGTGGTTTGAGGTTCTTAAGGTAATTGTAGTCTACAAATGCCTTCTTTACCACTTGTATGTCTATTGCTTTAAGGACTTGCTTCTAACAGCAAATTGTAAGTTTTGTTCCCCAAATCTAGACAACCAGTTCAAATCTATTGACTACATGTACCCTGCTGGTTGGGAGAAGAAGTCTATGCCATCCTCTATGACAGCAGAAACTACCCAAAGCTTAGGGAGAAACAATAGCGAGCAAATGGGCAACACTAGTCCCTAAGCACATGTCTATTTGACTTGAAACTATAATGCATACTGTACTTAGGAGACATGGCCAGAAACTCACACTGGCAGAAAAAATGAGGAAAGCCAATACCATGTAAAGTCTGAAAAGATGGCGTCTGGCTGATGTAGAATGAGACTGCCCAGGCAGTTGACCAGCTATTTGGTTGCACTTTGCAAAAAGAAGTGTGAACAGCACAGAAAAAGTGCAGGAAAGAGAAAACTCCAAATCCACTCTGGTTCTATGATTCAGGACCAGTTAAAACTGTAGCCCTATTCACAGAGGGACTGGTAATAAAAGAACAGTCTTACAGCTGCTTTTCCTCCTGTTCATGTTCCCAGGAACAGCTGGACACATACTAATTGCAAAAAAGCGACAGAAAGAGCTTTAAGTTTTAAAGCAGGCCTGCTCTAATCAGTCTCTCGCCAGCACCGTTTCAGACACAAGTACGATGTGCCACCTAGCAGGTCTATTTTAGACACTTGCTCACAGCTCCTCGTTTGTGTGGGTGGCTTTATGTTGTCATGGAAGAGCAATACACTGTTCTCTCCTTGCAAGGGCATTGCTTCCATCCATCAAGAAGTGGCTTAGCCAGGGCTTCGCAGCCCTCAGTGTGGCTGTCATTGTGGCTCAGGTGATTCTTTGTTGGGGGTGGAGCTATCTTGTATCATAAGATGGTCAACCAGCCATCCCCTGGTAGTGGTGGTTACAGGGCGGTGGGAAGGGGTACACGATCATCCTCACTTGAGAACCACTGAGCTAATCCAACAAAGATTTTCTCTTTCTTGTGGTCTAAATTCATATGACGTTGACTTTCATCTGATTCTTAGTGACCTGCAACACTTGACTGACAGGATTTTCAAATCATTAAGAACAATGCTCTTATTGCCCTGCCAAAGGGCAGCCATTTTCAGCTTAACTCCGAGGTCCCAGAAGAGAAGAGGGGGTAATTCTTTTGGAGGCGGAAAGGGACCTGCTATGAAGCCCAGGCTGGCCTTCAGCTTACAACCCTCTGGCCACAGCCACCAGAGTGGCGGCACTACAGGCATGGGCTTCAATGCCAACCAAAGGAACTTTTGTTTTCTTTTACAGTCGTTTGTTTTTAAGACGTGGGAAGTCCAAGAAGAAAACACACTGAAGAATGACGAGAAATGAAAGGGGCCTTGAGTACTTGAAACTCACCTCTCGGTACCCTCCCTAGTCCTTTGCCATGAAAAAGGTCCAGAGGGAAAAGTGACTTGCTAGAGACCATACACACACTGAATCCTCCTTCTCTGGGACACAAGGCAATATTTCCCAACATGCCTGAAGAGCTTAGGTCTCTAAACAGTAATAAATTTGAGACTCTTTACAAGCAAAGGTTTAGGCCAGTCTTGCCAGTTGAGAAATGTAAATTTTACAAATGACAGAATACTGCAACCAATTAGTGCAAACAAACGTTTATTGTGAAATATTCATCCTACCCTTTATTAGGTATTACATCATCAAAGCACTTTGTGACAATGAAAATAGCTTTTACCCCTCTGATTCACCCAATATTCCATTAAAGCTGCAAAAAAATGTGCAATCTGCTTGAAAAATAGGTTGCTCTTATTTACTCATTTGTGAAAAGTCAAAAATTAAAAAAGAAAATGATTCTAGCTAATTTGCCTTTCTGCCTCCCACCTACACCCCAAAATAATTAACAAAGATAATTTGTTTTAGATGACTTTTTTAAAAAACCAATGCACCTTTCCCCATGTCCTAATCATAAAAATGTTTTAAAGCCCTTATTTACTTTCTCGGAAAAAAGGTGGCCAGCCGTTGTTTTTTAATTGGGAGCATGTGTATTTCCTGGGAGTTCATTTTCTTTAACTTTATGCTCCGGTTTTTGATGGGTTTCCTAAGGGGCTCGGCATTTCCCAGGGAATCTTCTCCTTGGCTGTTGATGTCATAACCCTGAAGCACAGAGTCTTCTCTTTTAAAGGAGAAGTTTTTGGTGGATACCCCTGAGAGGCCTTTAATCTTGCCACAGAAGATGGTGGGCACAGTGTCTTCAACTGAGACAATGACCTTGGCTGCCTGGGGCTCACTTACAATCTCAGTGTTATTTTCAGCCTTCACCTCACTGCCGGGGTGGCTGGACTGGCTGACCATTTCAGTGCCATTGCTGCCGTTGATGTGGTTATTCATCATGACCGAGGCCTCACGAGGCTTGGCAGGGGCAAAGGTCATGTCCATACCACTAGGAAGTTTCTCCAGCACAGTGTGACCCTGGCTGTCTGCCGACACGCTGCTGTCATACAGTGGCTCTGGGGGAGCCTCGGCCTTTCGGTGGGCTGCCAGGGACAGGTCCAGGGCTGCATCCTCTTGGAAGATTGGGGGGCTAGCTTCACTAGCCTTGAGCCAGGGTACTGACTTCATGGAGAGATCCAGTGCCTCATTCTCACTCCCCATCTTGATGACTGTGTGGCGGCTGAGCTGGAAATACTCTTTTGGCTGGAGAATGTCTAGGGGCTTCAGTTCATCCTTTTCCAGGGTGGTCTGGGTGCCTTTAAAGGAGTGCAGTCTGAAGGAAGATGGCGGCTTGGGGAAACTGGGGCTGAACTTGGATTCAGAACTCTGAGGCACTGGGATGGGGATGGGGATGGGCACTGGCACTGGCAAGGGGACAATCACAGGATAGGGCACCAAGAGGGTAGCTGGTGGGACCAGGGGGGACAAAGAAGAGTTAAAGGGCTGCGGAGGCACTGGAGCATAGCCAGGAGGAGGCTGGCAAGGTGGAGGGCCCAGAGAGCCTTGGGTGGGGAATAAATTCTGGAGCACAGCTTCAAATGGCAATGTGGGCTCCTGCGGCTGGCTTGGGATCCTCAGGTCCAGGAGCTGAGGCTGGGCCTCGGAGTCCTCGGCCCCCTGGAAGAGGTTGTTGTGAATAGCATTGGAGGAGCATGGGGCCTCCTGTGGCAGGACCAGAGGGGAGTTGAGGTGCTGGAAAACATGCTGCTCTAACACCACCGGCAGCTGCACGGGGCCTTGTGTCGTCATCACGTAGGTGGCATTGCCGTTGGGGTTGAGCTCCGGTGCAGAGCTTCCCTCCACCTGCATGTGAATGGGCATCACCACGGGGCTTTCCCCAAGGCACAGGGGCTGCAGCACGGTGGCCGCTACCTTCAGAGCCATGCCACTCTGAGACTCAGCCGGGGGGTTCAGAATGGATGGGGCCGGCACGGTCACCAGAGCCTTCTTGACCAGGTCAGTGGAGTTGATGTTCCAGGCCTCGGTAGTTATCAGCTGGGCCATGCCATTCTCCAGTCTGTTGTTGGCCAGAGTGGGAGGGGAGTCAGTCATGTCCATAGAGAGGTTCTGGGACTGCAGATCGTCCATCACTTGGCTCTGGTGCCACGTGGCCTGAAACACAGAACACACAATAAGAATCTTTCTTAAGAGACTATTTATAACTGCATTGCAAGATCTCTCTCGTCTCAAAATAGTTTCCATAGCTTAGTTAACTGGGCAGCACAACCCAGCTCGCTATGTATACATACTCATTATAGATATTTCCTAATATACACGAACACACCCATATGATCAGCTGTGCTTATAAAGACCCAATTTAACAGGCGATTAAGTTATAAACACACATGATGTAATCTCTAAATAGCCAAGTGATGTTAAACAGGATATTTTTAAGCCTAATACTCAGCTTATATTTTGATCTTTCAACAAAAACAAAGTTTCATTCCACATTGCTCTGTTAGACAGTTAAGTGTAGAGATCTGAGCTAGTTCAAAGTTGAAAAGGCAGCAGACTTACTTTCCCTTACGGAAAAACAAAACCTTGTCTCATTTGAATATTCTTTGACTACAGAATGGAACACTGAAAAACTCTTTGTAGATGTCATTATGAGATTGTTTTGAAATTATGGAAAACTTCAGAAAGCATTTCAAAAACTCTGTGGCAAAAATTCTTCCAATAGGTTTGGAGATTGAGAGAGCAGTGTGTTTGCCCAAGGCTCATTATAGTTGTCTTACTGTCTCCCGCTAGCCAATCACATTCCCTGCTCCTCAGAGCAAAGGGAAGATGGAATGGTTTTCATGAATGGTCATCGAGCCCATTAGGCTCACGTGTCCATCTTTCTGACCCCTGGCCTCTCCCAGCATCTAATTACCAAGGAGAAGGAGAGCTGATGGGTCTAGGTCTAGGAGAAATGAAGGATCTGTTGGAAACAAAAATTCTCCAAGGTGAAAGCCATGGACTTGATGCCCTACATGCTTCCTGAACACTGACAGCCACTTCCTAGGGGGCCAAAGAAGCCCAGAGAGGATGCTTCCTGGAGGAAGCAGGGCTGCAGCTGCAGTATGGCTCTCCATGGAAACGCGTCCATATTTAGCCTTGTTACCATGGAGAAGGCAGGCACCATGTCTAACTCAGGGATCTGTGCAGCCCTGGAGTGTGGTTGGGCTTAATAATAATTCAATAATCCTCAATTTCACTGGAAAAGCCTGAGGCAAAACAGATTCTTGACCTCAGCTGTCTTACCTATGTAGACTTCTGTTGTCAGAAGGCCACTAGTTAGTTCCCAGCCGCTTAGCCCCGAAATAACCACACAGAAACTGTATAAATTAAATCACTGCTTGGCCCATTAGCTATAACTTCTTATGGGCTAACTCTTACATCTTAATTTAACCAATTTTTCTTAATCTGCGTATCGCCACGAGGCTGTGGCTTACCAGGAAAAGTCTGGGCATCTGTGTCTGGAGGGGCTACATGGCTTCTCTCTGACTCCACCTTCCTTCTATCTTGCTAAAAGCCAAGCCAGTTTCTTTATTCATTGACCAATAAAAGCAACACATAGACAGAAGGACCTCCCACACCAGGCTTTAGTCCTGTGGTCATCATGCCCTTATCCTCGCAGCCCTAAACGGTCATCACAATCTCTCAAACGAGAGAGAGAGAGAGAGAGAGAGAGAGAGAGAGAGAGAGAGAGAGAGGTAAGCCAGCACATCATGGTGTTTTAAATACAATCTTATTATAGGAATGCAGTCTTAGCAAATGAACAATTCCATTTTCAAGCCATCAAAACATGTCAAATGCACAGAATAAGGAGTTGCTTTGAGGAAGGAGGGGGTGGGGAAAGTAGAAACAGTGCTGTAGCGTATAAGTGGTGTGTCATGCTTTTGGCAAGAAACATTGCAGTAATTCCAAGGGAGGACCGTAAAGCCCGTGTCCCTGTGGGCAATCTGCCCTCTGGAAACTACAAGTTGACCCAGTACCTTGGCAGAAATCTCCCTCGGACAGTTGGGAGGCAGCCTGCTTCTAGAAAGGCTGAGGGCACTTACCCTAGTCAAAGGTCTTAGTTCTTCTTGAGAAGACAGAACCTTAATTCAGCCCAGAAAACGTCAAATTTTCAAAATGACAATCATTCTCACGTGCATACATTCATTCACTTATGTAACCCACTTATTTTGTATATGCTTTCTGCATTCTGAGGACTAGCGTCTAAGCTATGAGTAAGAGATGAGGCTTCTATTTTCATAGAGCTTATAATCTAGCGAAGCTGTATGTCTTCCATCAGACAAGATCTGTAGCGTGAACGGGGGGGGGGGGAACAACACACCAGAGGAGGCAGCAGCAACAGCTGGCTAAACGTTTGTTGCAGAGGCACACAATCCTGTGGAGGCTGTACGAATCTAAGCTTTCCTCCACAAAGGTCCAACTGGTCCCTCACACTGGCTGGAACTCCCATGAAAGAATGAGAAAAAGATAAGGAGGATCTTAGGACAACTGTCAGAGAAGCCACCTACAGACACCGGCCCAAGACCGGTGACTAAGAGGCAACAGCAGAAACCAAGTCACACTCTGTGCCATCTTTGAGTTTTCTGTACTTCCTCATGAGGACTGTGTCTATTTAGAGTCCCAGAAGTGATAGTCTCCCTCCATAGTCCTTCCTTCTTTCAACTTCCCTTCACCCACTCCCGAGGAAAAGAAGGCAACTCTCTGAATGCCTCTCCACCCGTCACTTACACATACCTTCACCTCAAGTGCTAGCCCTGACTGTTTCCTGGGAAACTCCCTTAGTTCCCTCTGCCTGGCCCTGATCTAGGCCTGCCACCTCCTGTCGTACTCTCCTGATCAGGGTGGGAGGATGAGACCTTGCCAGGGTAGGGGACTTCCCAGAGGTCTCTACCCTAACATGCCTGCTGCCTTTCCCAGCATTGTCCCGATAAGGCCATGAAGAAGGGACCTTGTCACAGTTGGGTGCCTCCCACAGATAACAAGATATGGAGTAGTTGCACATTTGCCTGGTTCCACCCTCTGCTGAGAAATTCCAGTGCATGACTGCTCAGTCCGTGAGATGACATCTTCAGACTAGAATCATGCCCATTTTGTCAACAGGGAAATTCATTCCACAGTGAAGTCAGATAACTGAGAGCAGAACTAGAATTTCAGGCCAGGCTCAGGCATCCTCTCCGTATTTTGGTCTCTAGCAAGAACAATCCCCGCAGCCTCCTCTTCAGCATGGAGTACATGTGCCCCCGAGGAGGACGACAGCAAAGACGACCTGAGAATAGGACCTAGTCAAAGGAGAGGCCACGTGTTTCCCAACAAACTCACAAACCTGTCAGCAGTCTAGTTTCTCCCTGGGGCTCTGCTCTAGCTTGTCCCCACTGACGTTTCTGTTATTGGGGAATACAGCCTGAAGGGTCTATGGCAATTCTACTAGAGGACTGACGGCAGGCCATCTCTCGGCCTACTAGCTGGTACCCACCTGTCCTCAGATCACAGAAGTGACAGGAAGACTTGCAGGTCTTTCTTTTCTGAGGCCTCCTTGTTTCTGGAAACAGACATGACAAGCTAAACGGCATGCAGGCCACGCCAGAGTGCAGGTGGAGGAAATAAATTTCAAGTATTTCGGGAGTAAAAAAGAAAGGAAGCCACTGGACAGTCTCACTTCCGCCTTTCTTGCCTTAAGAGTTCTCAGCCAAAGATTGCCTGGGAATAACTCCATCTGTTTCTCCGGAGGTCACTGGCATGCCAAGACGGACTGTTTCTGCTGCTTCTTCTCTACCAGGTATGACACTGTTCTCAGGGATACCCCGGTTAAGAAGATACAAACAGCTTCTATCATCTACCTTGCCACACTCCAGAAAGAATCTTTCTCTCTTCTAGTTGTCCCAATTCTTCTTGTTCAACCCGCCATGCGATACCCTCCCACAGCTCCGGACACTGTCAGCAGTGGACAAGGGCTGGTGATAGAGGGTGATGCCTCCACCATTGCTGCTGCAGAAGCTGGTATTAGAAGTCCTGGCTAGGTAAGCCCTGAGAATAAAAATAGCAACTCACAAATTGAGGGTTCAAAGGGCAAGTCTATCTCCCTGAGGATAAGCCCGGAAGGTAGTTAAGGACTTTGAAGGAGGCAGAGGCCCATCATCCCCACTCAGCCAAGCTGCTGATTAGTGTGGGAAGAGGATGAGCTTGGACTTTTTCAAATCGAAGGGCATCATAGCAACCACTACCTTAAGCTCAAGTAAAGCGGGCAGGGAATGTCTCCTTGTGTTTGGATTTTCTAAAACTTCATTTTCAAATAGGTTTAAAAAAACCTCACTAACCATTTTTCCTATGCCCGTTATCACTGTGTGTTAAAACATGGTGGAAGGAGATAGAGAACACACACACACACAGAGCGAGAGAGAGAGAGAGAGAGAGAGAGAGAGAGAGAGAGAGAGAGAGAGATCTAGTAAATGATGGTGGTGTGACTTAGAAGAACATGGGCACATGGGCAATCTGGACCCACTTTCATTTTCTGTTCTTGGTCAGTTGCTCGGCCTCACCCCTGTAGCCTGTATGTCCCCCAGACAGACTTTGGGAGAAATGGCAATGTAGGATGGTGGGGAAGGAAGGTCTGAGAACATAACTGGACCTAGAGGCTTGTAAAGTCATAGATTTGCTGTATTATAAATATCAAATTATGCCAGGGACAGGTTCTGCCCCCTCAGCCTGGAACCCTCTCTGGCCTTTGTCTTTACCCACCTAACTTCCGCTTATGGGTTAGATGTTGGGACTCAACTCGAAAGAGACTTCCTTCATTCTCACGGAGATCCCACAGGACTCAGACTTAACCTTGTCTAGTCCCGACTCTGCCCTCATACTGAATTTGTGTAGTTCCTTGTTTCTTTACGAGCAGCAGACTGCCTTCCTCCTTGGAAACAACACTGTGTCTAGTGAACAGTAGGCACTTAGGAAATGTTTTCTGGATGAATTAGTATCTGAATGAATATTCAAACATTTCTGGGCTTGGTATTGTAACCCTTTGTGTTCGGACCCTGAACGGGCTGCCATTTGTAGAATCCTGGTGAACTGGGGTGCTGAATTTTATAAGCATTCCTCTAACCTATTCCAGACATTTCTGACAGGTGAGAAAACGAGGACCTAGAGTGGCCAATGCCCAGCAAGACCAGTTACTACAGAGGTGGGGCCCTTGGTGTCATAGGATAGCATAATGGTGGCCACCACCTCCACTGTGAGGGACTCCCAGGAAACAGTATATATGTGAAAGTATTTTGTGGACAAAGAATGTTGGTTCATTCTGTGTTTGTCTGCTGTAACCAAAAAAACAAATTCAGAATGACTATTTTCTTTCTAAGAACCACATATATGATGGAGGCAATCTCAGATATATCTCCCAGGTGGTAAGTCAGTGAGCAGAAGCACACCCGCACCCTGCTGGGTAACCATCCATACAAGCTATCCTGCTTCTCTGGCCATCTCTTCCACAACATTGCACAGGAATCTACTTAAAGCTGACATACTTTTATATAAGTGATACTTTCTTTTATAAGGAGGCTTCATTTGTGGCTTCATCTAACAAGCAAGCTACTTGATTATCACCACTCAGATAATTTAGAACATTCTCCAGATGTTAAAATTCACCCATTTCCTTATTGTGGATATTTAACACTAAGTGTCACACACAGACACGCACACACACACACACACACACACACACACACACACACACACACAAAACCTACTATCTTTACTCCTAATGTCCTCAGTCACATCCTAACTCATACCACTGAAAGCACCCCTGTAGACCCTGTGCCAACTCAAACTGAAGAAATCTCAGCATGTGCTATAAATTCCAGGGGCAAAGTCCCTGACTCAGGGAAAGCCTGATTTCTGAGCCAGGAATTTACAGGGTATACTAGGGGCCCTTTCAGAGGCCCAGATCACCATCTAGATAAAGGTTTTATTGTATTTTATGAATTGAAAGCATCTTCACCATGGAAGCTAACCAAAGGATTGCACAGGGTGCCTGGTCTGAGGAATCAAGCAGCTCAAAGCAAAGACTTCGGGAGTGGCTACTTCAGTGTGGAGAGCAAGTGGGGAGGGATTTATTTCATAGCAACTTGAGCCAAGATCACTTGTTGCTTGAAGGCCCTGTGAAGCCCTTGAGATTACTGGACTGAGGTCATTCAGAAAGTAGACTTCACTTCAGAGAAAACAACTTTAATGACCTGGGCTAGTTTGGACATATTCTGGGCTAAGAGGCTTGAGCAAGGTTTAAAAGTCCTTGGGCCTCTGTCCCTGTTGAGAAGTTACGGAGGAAGCAAAGATTACTCCTGCTCCCAGTGATGCTCTTAGTCATAAACAGGGTGCAAATGTGACTCATTCTCCTGCTCCAACAAAACAAATCTCATCTAGATGTTTTTCTAACCAAGACAAGTTTCTTCCCTAAAGCAATTATTTTTTAAATAATTGCCACATATCACTTAATGACTTTGATATATGCTGAGATCCATAGTTGGTGCGGGAGAATTGTCTGTATTCTGTCAATCATATTTTAATAAAATGCTGATTGGCCAGGCAGGCAGTATAGGCGGGAAAGCCAAACAGGAAGTAGGGGTGGAGCAAAGAGACTGGGAGAATTCTGGGAAGCAGAGAGGTTCCTCTGCCACTCCTGGGCAGACCACCGAAGAGGCAACATGTAAGCTGTCACACTGAGAAAGGTAATGAGCCCATGTGGCTAACGTAGATAAGAATAATGGGGTAACATAAGTTATAAGAGCTAATAAGTAGCCTGACCTAATGAGCCAATCAGTTTATAACCTTATGGAGTCCTGTGTGTAATTTCTCTTTGGGATTTGCCGGCTGTTGGGGTACCGGGCGGGACGGAAACCCCAACAAGCCGGCCCTCATGTTACATATGGCGCCCAGACGTGGATAACTGAATCCACAGAAAGCCTGAGAAAGCTTGGGAAAGAATAGAGTAAAGCTTGTTTTGTTTGTAGCAGCAATTTCTCGGGTCTACTTTGCTTGCTAGAGGCAAGCAAGGCTCTCATCTAAGAGAGGCTTCCTGACTCAGCTTTAGCTGCAAAACCTTGCAGCTCATTAAGAGGTCCTGCCATGAAACACTTAAACGGTGTTGATGAAAAGCTTGACGCATGCTTTTCGGTTTTAAGCTGTAGCAGGAAAAAGCTGTGCTGTTTTAAAATGTCGGCTTTATGGGATGTCCTGCCAGAGCAAACTTTGACTCTTTCAGGCAGGCAGTCCGACTGAGTGTGGTCTGTGAGCAGAATGCTGCAGCTTGCTTGCTAGTAAGGACCTTGAAACACAACAGAGTTGTGGCAGTGAACAAAGCTGTGGCTGGTATCTCAGCTATGAGTCTGGAAAGCTAAGGAATGAGCTGGATCTAGTTGTCAAAGCCATGGCTTTCCATATTGCTTTGTAAATTAAAGACTCATATGGTCAAAAAAAGAAAAATATACAGTAAAGAGAGATTCAAAGAGAAAAAAAAAACCTCTAAATGGTTTACAGTGTGTATATGCAGGCTAAAAGTTAAAGTTCTTAAAGTAAAAAGGAAAGAAAGAGAGTAGTTGGGTGTGGTGGTACACACCTTTAATCCCAATGCTGGGAGGCAGAGGCATATTGACCTCTGTGACTTCAAGGGGCAGAGGTAGATTGACCTCTGTGACCTCAAGGTGTGGTAGTACACGCCTTTAATCCCAATGCCTGGGAGGCAGAGACAGATCTCTGTGAGTTCAAGGTGTGGTAGCATACACCTTTAATCCCAGCACTGGGGAGGCAGAGACAGGAGGATCTCTGTGAGTTCAAAGACAGCCTGGTCTACAGTGTTATTCCAGGACAAAGATATACAAAGATCCTGTCTCAAAAAGTAAAAGTAAAAATAAAAAAAATAGAGGTTAAAATAAAGCCACATAAAGATGGAAAATGCACAGAGAATCTTCATACTGTATGCTATTATGCTCTCTTTAAATTGTTTGATTGCTGAGGAAGGAGCAACAACTGCTAAAAGACTTTTGTTTATAAATGCTGCTGAACTAACCCAAGATAGGAATTTTGAAAATACCTTGGCTTCAAAACTGAAGTCAAAAGGTATGTTACTTTGGAGAAGAGATTTTGCTTTTGTTTCCACAGAAAACGAGAGACTCTGGATTTATTCAGAGTTAAGAATAATCATCTTTGACCAAGGGAGGCCACCTGAAAAATCTCCGATAGGAACAGATGGCCCAGATGTCTGAGTTCTACATCCAGAACAGATTCAAGACTGCTGCCTGAGATGATCAAGACTCACAGGATATTCCAGTCAGGAATTGATGATAATTCTAAATTTTCTTTAGGTCCCCATAAGATCATCAGCGCCCCCAACCAGCAGGAAGTAGCCTGAAATACTACGCCCACATTCCCAACAAATGGACTATGGGTATTTTCCTTTGTTTAAAAAAAAAAAAGAGGGAAATGGTGCGGGAGAATTGTCTGTATTCTGTCAATCATATTTTAATAAAATGCTGATTGGCCAGGCAGGCAGTATAGGCGGGAAAGCCAAACAGGAAGTAGGGGTGGAGCAAAGAGACTGGGAGAATTCTGGGAAGCAGAGAGGTTCCTCTGCCACTCCTGGGCAGACCACCGAAGAGGCAACATGTAAGCTGTCACACTGAGAAAGGTAATGAGCCCATGTGGCTAACGTAGATAAGAATAATGGGGTAACATAAGTTATAAGAGCTAATAAGTAGCCTGACCTAATGAGCCAATCAGTTTATAACCTTATGGAGTCCTGTGTGTAATTTCTCTTTGGGATTTGCCGGCTGTTGGGGTACCGGGCGGGACGGAAACCCCAACAAGCCGGCCCTCATGTTACACATAGTGTTGGTCAAGTTTGTCAATTGTAAACTCAACAGGCTGTGTCTGTACATAGGATACTATGATATTACTTGGTGATACAATCTTGTGGACTAACCATTGTACTGCAGTCCATCTTTGATTAAAGCATCGCTACATGGCACATGGCTGTGCATCCTGGAAGTGTCCTAAGAGCTATTTTCTCCAGCGGTAAAACACCAATAGCCCTAGTTTATATGGAGCAAGTACCAGTCATCAATTATGTCTGGTCCGCAGGACTGTCTACATCCTTGTTGAAATTGAAGTCCTTGGAGCAGCTACAACAGCATCACTCAAAAGCTTGTTTGAAATGCAGAATCGTAAGCCAAACCCAGATCCACTGAATCAGGATCTTCATGTCAACAAGATCCTTGAGTGATGTGTACGCATATTATGGTTTGAAAGCACTTGCCTATTACTGGTTCTCAAACTGAGCTGTGCACTAGAATTTCCTGGGATCAATTAAAATATACAATGCCTGGATCCCACCCCCAAGACTGACTCCACTATTATGGGATCCAGCTTGGGCCCTGGAATACATAATTGCACAGGGATTCTAATGTGCAATCAGGATTGGTCCTCAACCTACAGCTAGAGCACAGGATAGCTAGTGATCTGGCTTTCATAGTGACTGATCTTCCTTTCTAAGTCACAGAAAACACAGAAACCATTAGCACCCCAAACCCTCTCAACCTCCCTCTGGCCCTCACATTGTCTCTTTATGTACCCTAAGCTCATAAGAGGTGAGAAGTTTCTCCCTCTTGCAAGGGTGGTTTGCTAGGGACCTCTGAGAAAATCCTGCTCCCTTCCATTCAATTCCCATTCTTATTCTATTTCCACTTTTGACTAGGACCTACATAATACCCTCAGTAAATTAACCAATTCTGTATAAAAAAAATCACTAGCCATTAACTACTGACCAGCGTATTTTTGTCCTTTAATCCCGTATACACATATGGTTTCACCATTTAGGACCCAGGGTGCACTATCTAGGAAGCAACTCCAACTGGGTTCAAAAATGGGTTTTCTCTCCCCACAGGGTGTAGTAATTGTCAATTACTTACTCCCGTGATTGAATTTTCTGAGCTTTAAACATCGCACAAAGCTCTTTTATTTTAACAAAGCTCTGAACATAATTATTACTTGAATGCATTCCTAAATTGGTTACAATATGAAAAATAACACAAAGTAGTCACCCACCTTACATTTGGCTCTATTTTATGTGCAGAGACTCACACAGTCCTCCAAAAGGAATGTGATGATCCAAAGTAACTTTGGAAATGAGTTACCACAACCACTACTGATGTTATTAAAGCGATGGTGGTCAGACAGATTTCAACTGAGACCAACCTTAGTGAAGACAGGCATTGACTGTGGAAAGTTCTGTCAGAAAGTGAATACAATTATTAGACCTGCTCCTAAACTGGTTTAAAAACTATGGAGAGCACCGATCCAGTGTCATTAACTGGCCATTGACATCAACAGTTTGAAGATCGTCCTGGAGAAAAAGAAAAATGCATGCCCCAGGGTGCTTCAAAAGTCATATATGTTCAGTTTATCATCTCATACTTTTCATTCTCATTGTATTTCTGTAGCAATGTTAATACAAAAACATAAGAACACACACGGTGTTTATGTGTCTCTGTGTACATGGGTACAGTTTTCCCTATGGGAGCATAAGAATGAAATGCTGCCACTCAGCAAGAGAGAGAAATCTCCCAGGCAGAGCCCAGTTAGATTTCTAGGGCTCTTCTGTCTAAAGAAGTTTAGACTGGTCACTAGCCCAATCCATCCTTCCTGTTTTACAGAGCAGGAAGCTGACACCCAGAGGTCAAGTGGCTTGTTCAAGTTCACACAGCACAGTGAACACTGGGCCTCAAAACTGTGTTTCTTCCACCAATGCACGTTATCTGACCCATTGTCTTTGTTTCAAATGCTAAAGGACACTGAGGAACATGTGAGCCAAGCAGAATTGAAGAGAGGGAAGCCCCAGTTCTCAGGCCTGATATTCCAAGTCTTTGTTGGACTCTAGAAGAGTCTAAGAGAAATCTGGGAGCCTGGCTAGGTGGGTCATTCTACCTCCTTTCTCTTTCTGGTAAACAATGCCACAAGGCTCTCCATTTATTTTCTCATTTACTGTCCTAACAGTCTTTAGCCTGCCTCCTAAGGATTAACAATAGCCTTTGAGATCATTGCAGGCCCTAGCATAAGGCAGGAGTAGGGAACCAGATTTGTGTTCATTAATTTATCCATCCTTTCAAAAATTATCCGGGGACCCACTGTGGTCTAGACCTGCATTTCCTATTCTATTTTCTCTAAAGAGATATCACCTTTTTTATTGACTTAGTTCTCAAGACAGAAACCAAATCCACACTTTCCCAAGGTTGTCTGCTTCCTTCATTGCTTTTTCCAGGCCCATATTTCCTATGGGGGGATAAAGGAATACATTTCTACAAGGGAATACCAGTTCCTAGACAGCTGTGGGTGTGTGTGTGTGTGTGATGTAAGGACAAACACTTACTCTAGGTAGAGGGCAGTGTTTATTTTCTATAGAGGGCCGATTCTGACATTAGGAGGAAAGACATGTTCTCCTCACATTTTGATGAGTTTCCACAGAAGGTTAGAAGAATGCCCCAGCATCACAAGATACGATCACGAGGAACTGTTGAGGTGGTAGGGCATACTTAAACAGACAGTGAACTGTGTGAGCTACCAGCTGCTAATCCCTGCCTTCAGCTGAGCCTCTACAACTTCCCACCAGACACCCAGCCTCCAAACATTCTCAGGTGCCAGAGCTAGAAGGACAGTTGGCACAAAAGCACAAGTCACGTTTAAGGGCTCAAGCCTGGTCTATTATCTTGAAGAGCTATGGTGTGAGGGATTTTTTTTTTCTGGCAACAAAGAAACCTCTTAAATTTGGAATGAAGAGGGGGAAAAACCTGCCTTCTGAAAGAGAAAATACTTCTAATTAGATTGAGATACAAAGGTTAAATTTTTGTTCTGGGAAAAAAGATTGTTTATAATCTTATGTCATTAGAAGGACATTTTCCAGAAACCACTATGCCAGAAATAGACCCTCTGAGGGGTCACTAGAAGGAAGGGGTTGTAGAATTCTAGAGTACAGAGAACTTGGGTTCAGTGTTTTCCCTTTTCTAAAGGCCTGTGAGCCCCTCATCAACCACTGGTGTAGCAATGGTGCCAGGTCATTCTGGGCACTGTGTCCTCCTGAGAATGATAAGGAAGAAAATCTTTGAACTGAGGCCTAGGCTCAGACTTCAACTTTTACTAACTGCCGGTTGGAAAGCCTTGGGGAAGTTAGTTCCAAGCCTCAGTTTCCCTCTCCGGAAGACTGAAAACTAAAGGCCTCTCATGTGGGATGGTTGTAATGTGAAGAGAGCTCTCTTAAGTAAAGTCCTGGCTATAGCGCCTGGCACATGGAATGCTTATCAAGACCGTCAGCGCTGTCCCCTGGGCTCCATCACCACTTGCTAGCGTCACCACCTTTATCTCCACCACAGTTGTCACTGCACCTGCCACTGTCTTCTTAGTTGTCCTTCTCATTGTTACTGCTATCATCGTTGCAGCTGCCGTCATCTTGGATGTCACCTTGTCGTGGCGTCCTTGTCTTTCTTCCTCATTGGACCCCACTGTGCACATTTTCCCCAAGCGTCTCAAGTAGCACCATCAAAGGTTCACTGGCATCTGCGCAGGTTTGCTCATTTGTAACCCCGTTTCGTCAAAGATCCACTTGAAAATCGGCTGCTAGAAACTGGGAAGGTCCTAACTGAGCATTGTACCAGACAGTGAGGTTTCCAGGCAAATCCCCTCGCTCACTCAACTCCAGTTTTACTAGACTATCAAACACTCCCCGTGAAAAGAGACAACAGTGCTATCACAGTATCAGAAATCCAAGATGGTAGGAAAAGATGTAAGAAATATGAAAAACCCTATTTCTCATTTGACAGGAAGACTAGAGGAGAAAGAACAAGAGCAAAACTTTATATATCTTGTATATGTGGATTCATGAGCACTTTCAAGGATTTTGAAGTTCTTGCCACTTAGCTATGCATAGTTTCACTTAGAATCCTTCAGTTTTCCTTCTTTGCACGAGGTAGCTTTCTCTCCCCACTCACCAATGGTAATAGGGTCATCTTCTCACTCAAAAACAAGGGATTCCTGGAGAGCAGGAAGATAAAGGAAGAAGGGATAAGAGGGAAACAGGAAGCAAAGAGGGACCCTGTGACAACTAGGCCAGAGTAAAAGGAGAGAACGTCCCAAAGTATGTATGCCTAAGCAAGAAAGAGCTTGCTCGGCCTAAGTGTTAGAACATCTCTAGGGGAGCCATGAGGGAATGAAACACAGAATGAACGTTCTTCATTTGTCCACAAGGGGGCAGTGTTAAGGTGCAAAGACTGCAGCAGCTTAGCTGTTTCCGGGTGTGCTGGGAGGGGACATAAGGGAGACTGGAGTTTTGGGGTACACTTTACAAGAACAAGTACCACAAGAGCATAAGAAAGATGGTCCTCATTTTGGCAGGACTTCTCTCTGCTTTTAAAATGACCAAGCACACTCACTCCTGACTTTCTGTGTTCCCAGTCCTAGGAAAAGCTACATATGTGGGCCTTCTCACTGTGTCTGGTCTTTACTTGCATTTATTCTTAGATCTGGCACTTCCTGCTTCACCTTGGGCAGTCAGAATTGAGTTTTCCCCCCATCAAAATTTGATTTTCTAGAAAGAAGCTGCTAAACTAATTTCCAGTGCAATATTTGACTGTCTTGATTAGGTAGGTATATGAGTGCTAAAGCGTGAGTATTATGTTTCCCTGACAGATAGAATAAAAGTAACCGGGAATGATACAGCCATGGAAAAAGAAATGGCATTCTAATTGAGAAACTTCAAGACACTAATCAGGAAGAACCTTCCGTCTATCTTGATATCTTTCCATAGAGACAAGACCTTACAAGAAATGATTGGGTAGCTGGCAGTTTTTAAAGGGTACCTGAGTGTAGCATGGCCACCACTTTTAGACACTCAAAGTTAAGGAAACTTATGAAAGTGAGAAAGTTAGTCATATCTTTAGAGACTCAATAAGCAAACATTTATTTCTCATCCAAAAGGAAATTGGTAATTTTGTGCTTTCCAGAGTGGAGATGTTGGCAATATCCAGACTGTCTTTTCTTCATGGGACTGGGTTACTGGACTGATTGCCTCCCGATATTCTGGTTCCTGCCTTACCATGAAGGAAGTACAGGACTGTATCTCATATATAACATATAAGGCTACTGCCACAATGGAACTCAATGGTCATTGCCACTGGTGATGAGCATGGTGAGAAAGATTGCAGGGAGAGCTGCTGGTTTTGAGTGAGCCCGGCTGGCAAGTTATCTTGGATTTCCCACCTAGAAAGATCTTAAGACAAAGAATTGATGGAAAATAGTGTACTGGGGGGAGGGGCAGAAAAGACCAGAGAAGAAATGAAGCAGAGAGCCCGGAAAGGGAAAAAAAAAAGAAAACTTATTAAGCAACTTACCAACTTAAACAACCGGAGCTCAGTTCCACTAGGGAACAGCAAGAAATAGTGAAGAACACGTTCTCCAGAGCTACGTCAACGGAGGGGCTAGGATTCCAACCATCACTGGTCAAGGGCAAGTGGAAGATGTGTTCATTCATTGACACTTCGAACTAACCAGCATGCAGGCCAGGCCTAGTGTACTCCAGAGACCAAACCTAAAAAAATAAACCTTTAGGGAGAGTCATAGGTGTTTGAAGTAAGCAGCCTCTAGTAAGAGGTAAATGTGAGGAGACATGACAGGATACCAACATTATCTCCTACGCCAACCATACCCTAAAAATGTCAGTGATTATTATGTGATCATAACATCACTAATTTAGGCCACTATGCAGGGTCATGTGTTTCCCCAATAGGCAGAACCTTTTCTGCCTAATGTGAAGAAGACATCATGCCTTAATAACAATGCCCAGGCCTCAAATGAATCAGCTCATGAGAAATGTGACTCCAGATTTTGTAAAAAAGCAAGGTTCCCACAGAGGCCAGAGAGGACTAGCTATCAAAAGCAAATTTTTGAAGAGACGGTCAGTTTAGTTGATATGTTCCTTTGGTGAAATGTATCTGGAGCCCTTCAGAAAGTCCTTCTAATACTATTCGTGTCAACTGAAATGCAAGATGTCCCTGGGATAAATAACATAGGCAGTCTCTCCTCTAGTAATTCTGTGTTCCAACTCAGGGACCAAAATTAAATAAACACCACTTCACCTCCTAGTGCGTACTGCCTGATGCTCAGGATGATGATAACGATGGCAACCTTGCTCTGAAAAGTATGCAGACAATGCGTGAATGGGGTGAGGAGAGCTTATCTTTTAAACAGTGTGATTTCTTTCTGGAATTCTGTTTTCTCAGAAGCATCCCTCTGCCTGGGGGCAACTCTCTTAAGAACAATACACTTGGCCGAATCTTATGAATATTGAGTTGTTTCAAGTCACTAAAAATTTCATTGTATTTATTTTAAAGCAAGAATCATGGTTTAAGCTAACGTAGCATTAAACAACAGAGTTTGGGTGGGGAAGGTAAAAGATCAGCTCTAGAACATCTGGTTAGCTGGCAATGGAGAGTATAGGCATTAGTTCCTACTTAGGCAAAGAGTTCCTTCTGAATGCACGTGATCACTTACACACACATGCACACACACGCATGCACACACACACACACACACACACACACACTGTGTGTGATCAAGTAGGAATGAAACAAGGGTGATGCTCAAATCAAGAGCTATGTCCACTCCTTCTTTCTCATCTGTTCCATTCACAGTGTTTTCCCATCATGTAACCTTTATGGCACAGGTAATATGCACTGAATCTTGCCACTCACTCAGCATTTCAGCAGAGGAAATAGGAGAATGGAGGAGGGTTTTCTACAACAAATACAGGACTGGAGGAAGGGCATAAGAGGACAGGTGTGTCCAGCATGGCCCAGCTAGCGGGGCAGCTGGAGCCCAAGACTAGTAATTGCTTGGAAAAGAGACAAAGATGCTTGGAACATTAGACAGATGTCCAGCTCTTCCAGGGATTTTCAGAGTCATCCTAAGCAATGAACCTCGTGCCCTAAAGGATCGCCAACTCAACCAATACAATTTTCAATGAGTACAAGGCCTCAGTTCAATAGTGAGACCTTTAGGTGGGAAGGACGGGAGGAAACAATTTTGCTCCCAGGACTTGGCTAGCTCCTCAATACCTGCTTCTTTCCAGCCTCTTGTTCCCACATCCATGGGAAGAGAATGATAAACTGTTTACTGAGAGCTCTGACATAGCAGGTGCCGGCACCCTGCAAGCTACTCTACATTCATTTTCTCATCTGTTTCTCAGCAACCCCGGCAGATTGGTACCACCTTGGTGGGATTTGATTTGTTGAATTATTGTTTCCTACCTCCTTCCAGCCCTGGGAATCCCCAGGAAATGGTTGTTTTGATGGGAGAGAGGGACAAAGCTTTCCAGAGCATGAACAACACTCACTGCAGGGAAGGAAGGTGGGAGGTTAGCAGAGCAGAGATTCTTAGGAGCCTGCATGGGGGCAGGGAGAGGAGGTAATGGCTCCCGCTTTAGAACTCATAATTGCTTGGCCTAATTCTGAACCTTGGACAGGACTAGCTTTTGTTTCCTGGCCAACCTCTGCCTTAGTTCCCTTCTCTCCCATCACTGTCACTAGTGTTTACTGTGCCCGAAAGAATACAGCCTGAATCCGCTGTCCCTTACCGTTTTAGAGCTCAATTCTTGTGTCCTATGTAACATAGTTAGGATACATGTACCTCAGAGGTCCAAGTGTTAAAAGCTTAATCTTTGGCCCAGGGAAAACTTTAAGAAGTGAGGCTTTATAGAAGCTCTTAAGACAATTGGAAATATGTTACTGAAGGGAATAATGGGATGTCAGGACCTCCTCTTTCCCTCTTCTTCACTTACAGACTTTGTGATGGATGTATTTTGCCTCTCTGTGAGCTCCATGCCCCAATGTGCTACTTAGCCATAGGCAACAAAGTAACAGGAACAATCAACCATGTTGTCTCTTGAAGCTTCCAAAGTTGAGTGCCAAAATAAACCATCTTTTTAATAAGATGATTGTCTCCGATATATGTGGCAGTAATGGAAAGCTGACTATGCCTCAGAACTAGCCTGCTTCCCAAGCAGAAGCTCATTGCCAGCCCGTCCAAGAACATTTCATCTAGGGTTGACTGACTCGCTGTCATTTATCTCCCCTTATTCCTGGACTACAGTTTCCCGTCTACCTTGCACTTAGTGCTGGTCATGTCTGAATGCTAGTCAATCAACTGGGAATAAAAGTAGTGGGAACCACTTCAATACCTGGCTCATATAAACCTTCCTTTCAAATGTGATGCTTCAATCCTTTTCATAAGGGCCTTTGGGAAGCCACCTAATGAAGACAGTTGAACACGAGATGTGAGGGTCTATATACTGCTCTCTTGTCTTAGAGGTAGGCTATCCATCAGAAACCTCCATTGGGGACTTTGTGTGACTGAGAAACCAATGTTCATTATGTTTAAACTTTAGTATATTTTCAATTTGTTGCTACAACTCATTGTAACAGTTGCCAGTTCTATACAGTACTTCCGGGGACCCACTCCAAATTGTTCACCGAACTAAGTAGGGGGCAAACAGGCTGTCTTCACCATCTGGGAAAATCTACTGAGTTACTTCTTCTATGCTCAGAGCCTCGCAAACCCACTGTCTGAAAGACAGAGCTACAAAAGTAGCCCAAATGCCTCAAGCCAGACCCCAGACTTCCGTCATACTAACTTCCTTAGCCAGACCCCAGACTTCCGTCATACTAGCTTCCTTAGCCAGACCCCAGACTTCCGTCATACTAACTTCCTTGCTGGCGCAGTACCAAGCACTCTTGGCTGCTCCTTCCTGATTGGAGCTGATGTATTACCGTGGGTTCTTTACTATTCTTAGTGTGGTTGCTGCATAAATGAGCCACCGAACACGTGTTTCATCAGCACTGATGGTGTGTTTCATCAGCCTTTACAGAGACAAAGGGGGCTGTCTCCAGTGAGCAGGGAGAGGCAGGGAGAGGCAGGGAGAGGCAGGGAGAGGCAGGGAGAGGCAGGGAGAGGCAGGGAGAGGCAGGGAGAGGCAGGGAGAGGCAGGGAGAGGCAGGGAGAGGCAGGGCAGTCAGCAGTTTTGTTTCCTGAGCCGTGAAGCTCCTCAGGTGGTCAGGTTTATGCCGGTCAGCGGAGGGTGGCAGAAGATAAAACAGGGGGACCCTGTTATAACACAGGCAAGCAAACATACTTGGTGAGCCAGCTCGCCTGACTTCTTATTGGAGGAAACTACAAGGACAGCACTTCCTTTGCTCCTTGGACCTTTCATTGGTTTGCTGATCTGTAGCACCGGGAAATTTGGATCTGCTGCCTTTTTCCACACATGAGACCATTTATAGTAAGATCTTGGTGGGATCTACTTTGAGTGAGCTCACCATCTATAGCTCCGTGCTCTAAGAGCCCTTTCCCCTTGTTGTCCAACATATTGATTTGTCTAGGCAACAATAGTCATTCAAGAGTCTTTCCCCAACCATTGCCCAGGGGAGTGTCATCAATAGCAAACTTTCGCCTTGTTTTTTAACATTATTGCATTCTTTTTGGGTTTCTTTCCAAAAATATTGGTTCATCTAAGGACAAAAGAAGTTCTTGCCACATTGGAATGACCAAACTGATCAGAACATTTGCTATACGAGTCAGGCTTCCATGTGCAAAGGGTATATCAAATTAGCTTCTGCAGCTTTAAATATCATCTCAAGAAGTATACAGGGGCCATTCCTACTTTATTGATGGGATCCTTGACTCATTCTTGCCCTTCTGATTCCCTGACCAGGATTGGTAAATTTCTCAGTAGCTATAAGCTCCCTGAATCTCTAGGTACTTGACATAGAAGCTGAGATGTCTGTCTTTTCAGAAGGACATGTCCTGTTTTTGACTCAGTGAAGCCCTTAGCCTTGTCCGCCACAGCTCTCACATTGAGGACACAGTAGCTGCCATCCTAAGGCTGCCATTTGGTGTGGGAAGTCCTTCTGTATATGTGTTGTTTTTATTGATAAATGAATAAAGAAGCTGCGTTGGCCTGTGAGAGGGCAGACTAGAGCTAGGCGGGGAAGACTGAACTGAATGCCGGGAGGAAGAAACCGGAGTCAGGAAGAAGCCATGTATTCCTGCCTGACGCCAGACAGAACTTTATCCGGTAAGCCACAGCCACTTGGCGATACACAGGTTAATAGAGATGAGTTAGTTTAGGATATAAGAGCTAGCTAAAAATACACTTAAGCTATTGGCCAAACAGTATTACAAATAATATCATTTCTGTATGATTATTTCAAGTTATGGCCATCAAAAAATGAACTAGCAGCCTCCGACTACAGCCTTTGAAATTCCAATCATCTCTTTATACCCATCAATATTTGAGATTTATGCAGTTCACTTGGTAGAGTGTCCGCTTACTATGCACAAAGCCCTATGCACAAAGTTCAGTCCCCAGCACTGCAAAAACAGGGCATGGTGATGGATATCTTAATCCCAGCAAAGAAGGATTAGGATTTCAAGGTCATTAGCTCCATGGCAAGTACAAAGCCAGCCTGTACTACATGAGACCTTATTTCAAAATAATAATAATGAGAATAATAGTAGTTAATAATTATTATAAATAATTACAAATAATAGTAATAGTAATGATTAATGACAATAATAATTATTATAAATAATTACAAATAATAGTAATAGTAATGATTAATGACAATAATAAAAAATGACATCCTTACGGTTCTCGCTGAATGACTCTATGAACTGGACTGTGCCTGCCAGCTACTTATGTGTCAGATTCTTAGTGTGTGTGTGTGTGTGTGTGTGTGTGTGTTACCATTTTCCCTCGAGGCTTGTACTGTGGCTACTGTGGTGCGCCTCTGTGCTTCCTGTGCTTCTCTGTCCTGACTTTTCTCCGCCTCCTTCCTCTTCCCTATCTTGCCCCCCCCCCCCCCGCCACACACACACTTTGGTCTTCAGCTGGCCCTACGGCAGCCCCAAGCTACCTCTTAGCACTGAAAGACTACTTTAGGGATAGAGAGCATGAACAAAAAAACTCATGTCTATAAAAATTTAACACCCTGTTTCCCTCCCACAGGACCTTCAGTGTCTGAGCAGGCAGCAATAGACATTTTTGAAAATTCTCAAAACAAACACACAACAACAACAAAACACCAAGTGCCCCAGGAAAGTGGGTTAATGAGTAACAGTGTTGCTGCACAAGCTTGAGGGCCTACGTTTGGATTTCCAAAACCCGGGTAAAAGCCAGACACAGTAACACAGTAACCCTAGCAGGCCCTTAGGGGCCCTTAGGGGCAGGGAGGCAAAGCTACAAACATCTCTAGAAGTTCATAGGCCACCTAATCTGGCTAATGTAGCTTTAAAGAGGCCATGTCTCAGGAGAAGGCAGAGTGGTGACAGCTAACACCAACAGCCTGTCCCCTGATTCACATGCCTGTCCTGTACTCTGCACACATTTGCCAAGGGTGTGCATCTGCACCCGTATACACGAGTAAGTACACACACTTACCCCTCTCTCTCCCACTCCCTTCTCTACCTCCCTCCCCCCTCACCCCCCCATACCTGAGTGATCTTATCATTGAAAATACGAAGACCTAAAACACTCGTGTACTACTGGTGCAGGCCCGGCCGCTTCCAATGAAATTTGATGCTAGCCTCCTCTATCCTGGTGATTCTGCTCATGTCCTTTTCCTGCAAGTCTGAATACACAATCACACAACTACTCATAACAGACATTGACAGCAATTCTGTTCACAGGTTCTCACACTGGGAACAGCCTGCATGTTTGTCAACAGATGAATGGATAATTAGGCTATGCTATGCTTGTACAATAGAGTTCTGCTCGGCAATTTAGAGCAATGAACTGCTGCTACCTGAAATGATACAGCTGCAGCTCAAAAGACGGTGTTGAGCAAAAGCCACATACAAAAGCATGCATATTGCAGGGCTTCACTGATACAAACGGGAAAAACAATTCAAAATATACTGTGGTATTAGAAATCAGAAAGTGGTTGTTACAGGAAAGAAAGAGGAGGGGGAATGAATTGGAAACAGGCCTAATGTGCTTTACTGTGGGAGTGGGCATGTTTTTTATTGTCTGTCTGATGCTTTCAATTGGCACAGGTGCTTGTCAATTGTCAGCACAGACCATCTGACCACTTATGAATCGTTTTATTTCATGTTGTGTATCACCCGTTTTAAGGAGAAAGACAGTTCAGATATTACAGAAGTATTCCAGAAAGAAAGAAGTCCCTGGGGTTCTCTGTACACACATTGTGGGATTTGCTCACTACTGACCCAATACAGAGCCGAGGTTTCTAGTGGCAAGGGGAAAGGGCACCTCCCATGACACCTGCCAGGGACCTGTTACCACAGGACAAAAGAAGCAGCAACACCAGGCCCCAAATATAAGCATTCTTTAAAGTAAAATAACAGAGGCCACAAGCAAAGCCAGCCTCCGATTGTGGGCTAGATAGCAGGTTCTGAGCCAAAACTGCTTTCCAGGAAATGCTAATATTGAATCTGGACTTGGGGGAGGTAGAAGAGGGGGAAAGGGAGAGAGGAGGTCACCAGCAAGTCAGCTAGGGACAAAATACGTTGTCAATTTGACAATGGATTCGGTTCCACCTAAAGGTCCTGTGTTAGGGACATCAAAGCAACGGCACTGATCCTCCTGCACGGTTCTCAAGATGTACAGGAGAAAGGCAGACGGTCAGAGGTTCCTTAAAGCAAAGTCTTCCCTTTTAATTTACATGATGGAGAAGAATAATCAATATCCCTATTAAAAGGCTAGGCACAGCCACTTGCATCCACCGTGTTTAACCCTCAAATAGCAAACATACAAGAAGCTTTGTGATCTCTTGGCACAGATGTGAGCTTATAAGTTGAGCCTGCAAACAAACCTTGGTTCTACCTGGAGAAAACTGTGTGGCTTTAGGAAAATGACTTAGCTCTTGTGGGCTACAGTTTCTCTTGCCTACAAAACGGGGGGGGGGGGGAGAATGATATCTACTAGTGAAGTAGGAATTTCCTAATTCCTGTCAAATGTTCAACTTCGAATCATGCCTGGGTTCTAAGAAACTTTCTAGTTGTCATTAGTAGCATCATTCATCCAGATTAAGATTCATTTTTAATTTGGAGGTCTCATATACACAATTATAATACAAGTTTCATGACATTGTTCCATTTACAAATCACATTTTTGTTGTTTTATAACTGATTGGGGAAGGCCTCTATGAACAAAGACCTAAAAGGAAAAGAGACACCATGGTCCGATACCATTTCCAACTCCAAGAACTTAAGGAGAGGGATATACAAGGTCATGAGTATGAATGTGAGTACATGAATATGTTTGGGTGTTGTGTGTGTATGCACACGCATGCACACACATGTGTGTTGTGTGTGAAAGAAAGAAACCAGCAATTTACATAGTAGGAAAGAAAGGGAGAGGTTGTCACATACAGTCTTCTGATTTCCATTTTTCAAAAATTAGAACAATACATTTCACAGACAAAGAAACAAAAGGTCCAGGGGAGATGGCTTGTCTCGAGCCATGTAGCTAGTTAGCAACAGGGTTAGAGTTAGGAATCAAAGTTCTGCATATCTTCTGAGACTTCATACAGCCCCTTTGTGCTCTCAAATGATTTGAATTCCACAAAATGCCTCCAAGCAGCCTTCAGGTAATGAGGTGACAAACAGCATATTGAAATGGTGTTCTTCCAAGCAGAAGTGTTTTACCACAGAAAAGATTATTTGAAGGCTAATTAGGATTCAGACATTCTTTAATGACTAACTCCTTAGGGCTATGTCAAAATCCATGTGAATATTTCCAGCTTCTTTTCTTATCATAAGTGATATTTATTCTCAGGAGAAAAAAACGAAGGTATGTTAGTGACATTTTTTGGAATTTGAGTTGAGCGCTATGATCACAAAGACAGAAGTAGAAATCCATCTTAATAAGCTGAAAATAGTTGAGTAATATACAAGTAGAATAATGATTTTGCATATATTTTAATAACACACCTTCAGTTTAGAAACTGAAAAGAATTCTTATTTCTACTGATGTGAATGGAACTATTAAGGGCACGGGTGTAAAGGTTCACCTTTGCCCTCTCTTTTGAAACTCTGAGCTGGGTGTGAGATAAAAACAGGGGAGAGAACCGTGACTAAAGACATTTGGGTAAATCCGACCTCCTTTCCCCGTTGAACCTTGAGGCAAAATGCACTTCTCAAGTCTATTTTCTTCTCAGGCTGGCTAATTCCTTCCTTCTAAGAGGCAGATTCAGGCTCTCCCCTTGCTGATTTGTCTATGGCAGCAGGACCCACGTGCTGGATCCATCTTGCATCCCCATACTAGGCTTTGATTCAACTGAAGAAATTGTGACTCAAGATCACAATTACTGACTTCCGGCAGCCGCTGATTTCTCCCAGGAGAAGGAGCAGATGAGAAGCCCTTCACATTTTCAAAGACAGACCAATCCAAGCTGTTTCTGAATCATGCCCAGGCTTTACTTTGCCTCTCATTTTTTTTTCCCCAAGACTATTCCAAAAGTATGCAGGTATGATACTGTGAATGGCAGAAGAGTCCAGCATCCCTTGGTAGGTAATCACCATCTGGTTTTACTTAGATAAGCTGCTTCTTTACAAGACCGAGATACCCCAGTTCAGTGGGTGCAATATAAGAGAGTCAGAACTGATTGTCTTCTAAGTAGCACAATGATTTTCTCCCCAAACTCTGTCTTGAGCACCCTGCCATGGTATTAGCTATTGGGGGAGAGCGCCCTCACAGCTCCCAGGTGCATATTCACTCATTCCCTGTAGTTCTAATTAAATGTAAAGACATCACGCGACAGAGAGAAAACCTTCTGGTTCGTATAACAGAGACTGCACGTCATTAAAGGAGACAGAGGTACCCAGGCTGGCTATGTGAGTATGAGCAAGTCTTATAACCTCTGTATATCTCAGTTTCCTCACAGGTACAAGGACTGATGATAGTTCTATGTGGATGCCCCAGGTTTGTCAATGGGGATGAAGCAACAGATTCAAACCACTTACTATTAATAATTCCTGGCACATAGTAACCACGCAATAGGGTTGGGTATTATTATAATAAAAGATAGGATGTCAAAGGACCTTTTTGTGGAAGACTAAATAAAATGAGACATATTTGAAACTATAAATAAGCAATAAATATGATGAAAAAGAAGTGATTTTTTTTGTTCAACAACAGTTTTCCATGACAATGGTTATTTGTTCAAACATAAACCTGGCATAGGCTGGTTTTTTTATGGTCCATCATGAGCAAGATGTGTATGAGGAAAGAGTTAACATCAAATCAAATCTAAAGTGACAAGTCAAGAACAAAGGTAGTAGATGGAGGCCCAATGGAGAGTGTTCAGTAAGCCAGAGTTCCTAGAAAGGGAGTCTGGAGAGAGTAATGGTAATCACACAAGAGAGCTTTGAAGGATCAGGATGCCAGAGTCATAGCCCAGATCAGTGAAATCTGAATCTTCCACAATGGAATCGAGAAATCAGGCTGTAGAAAGGTCCACAGGTGACCCCCAGAAGCAGACAGGGATGAGGACTCTTTCTCTGTGGTCTGCCCACCCCACAACCCCCACCTCCTGAGTGGAGAGCTTATCCTGGCTTGCCAGTCTCTGAACAACCCAGATCCAGTCCCAAGAGCTCTTAAGAGAGGCCAAAAGAAAACCCAAGGGCAGCCTAGGTAGGAAGTGATTAGTGCATTTGGTTCTGGGTAGCCATTGCCTGGTACACAGTCTGGGTGCTGAATCAATAGGTGAATGAATTGATAAATGAGTAAGCGAATGAAGAACACAATGTAACATATGCATGTTGATAAGGAAGTAAGGTGGTTAAGAACTTTCTGGAGGGCAATTTGAAAGCATTCATATCTACTGACCCAGAAAATCTGCTTGTTGGAATCATACCAAGAAAATGCAGTCCATAGCTGGCTCTCCTCCTAAGTACCTGACTTTCTTGTTAAAGAGAGATCAGAGAGATCCACTGGCTCTAGGAGTGGAAAGTTGGCACTCTAGGCTGACCATGGTCTTACAATCTCACTTCCATCATTAGACAGGAGAAGGGCACTTCAGGCAAAGTCCACAGTTGCTTTGCTCCCTTTAGGGCGTTATGGTTTGGGATTTGCAGGCTTTCAGCTAAGAACTCAGTGTAATGAAAATAGGAGAGAACTTGTAGAGGAGAAGAGATCTGGAGGGATTAGGAAAGGAACCGAAGAGGGTAATGCAACGGTCTGATTAGAATACATAATATATTTGTATTAAATGTCAAAGACTAAATAAAAGTATTTTTTTATTTTTTATATATATATATATTTTTAAATTTCATTTTACATTCTAACCCCAGTTCTTCCTCTCATCTGTCCTTCTACCACTCCCCTCATGCCTCTTCCCCACCCCACTCCCCATTCCTCCCAAAGGGTAAGGCCTCCCATGGAGCATCAACAAAGTCTGGCCCATTAAGTTGAGGCAGGACCAGACTCCTCCCCTCTTCATTAAGGCTGAGCATGGCTTCCCACCATAGGGAATGGACTCTAACAAGCTAACTATGCACCAGGGATAGATCCTGGTCCTACCAGGGCCCCTCAGATAGACCAAGCTACACACTGTCTCCCATAAGCAGAGTGCCTAGTTAGGTCCCGTGGAGGCTCCCCAGCTGTCGGTCTAGAGTAGTTCTTCACAGACCTTGAAAGAACAACACTCAGCTTCATATGGAAAAACAAAAAACCCAGAATAGCTAAAACAATCCTGTACAATAAAGGAACTTCTGGAGGCATCACCTTCCCTGAGTTCAAACTCTACTATAGAGCTATAGTAATAAAAACAGCTTAGTATTGCCATAAAAGCAGACACATGGACCAATGGGATCAATTTGAAGACCCTGGCATTAATCCATACACTCATGATCACCTGATTTTTTGACAAAGAAGCCAAAATTGTACAAATGAAAAAAAGAAATCCTCTTCAACAAATGGTGCTCGTATAAATGGATGTCAACATGTAGAAGAATGTAAATAGATCCATATCTATCCCCATGCACAAAGTCCAAGTGGATTAAAGACCTCAACATAAATGCAGTTACATTGAGCCTGATAGAAGAGAAAGTGCAAAGTAGTAGCCTTGAACATATTGGCACAGGAAATCGCTTCCTGAGTATAATAATACCAGTAGCACAGACACTGAGAACAACAATTAATAAATGGGAACTCCTGAAACTGAGAAGCTTCTGTAAGGCAAAGGACACTGTAAATAAGACAAAATGGCAGCTTACAGAATGGGAAAAGGAGCTTCACCAACCCCACATCAGAGGATTGATCTCCAAAATATGTAAAGAACTCAAGAAACTAGACATCAAAATATCAAATAATCCAACTAAAAAATGGGGAACAGATCTAAACAGAGAACTCACAACAGAAGAATCTCAAATGGCCAAAAGATATTAAAGGAATATTGCTCAACATCCTTAGATATCAGGTAAATGCAAATCAAAATGACTCTGAGATACCATCTCACACCTGTAAGAACGGCTAAGATCAAAAACACAGAGGACAGCCTGTGCAGGAGAAGATGTGGAGTAAGGGGAACACACCTCCACTGCTGGTGGAGCCAGTCACTTTGGAAACCAGTGTGATGGTTTCTCAGAAAACTGAGAATCAACCTATCTCAAGACCCAGTGATACCAGTACTTGGGCATATACACAAAGGACACACACTTATACCACAAAGACATTTGCTTAACAATGCTCATAGCAGCATTGTTTGTTATAGCCAGAACTTAAAATATTAAAAAATAAAACATAGCATAGACCTAGAGTTCAATGGCCCAGGACGAGAAATAGAAGAAAGCTTATAAGAAGGCCCTTGCCAGTTAACAGGCCAGGGAAGGACTTCATGCCTGATTTTCCTCAAGACAGCTATCAGTTTGCCAGGGTGTGTTAACTGCAGAAAGAAGGTGCCTGTGGATGGTCAATATGACTCAGTTTTGCCAGCTGTGAGGAAGGAAAGTGGTGATCTTTTGAAGATTTCGTCAGCATGATGAAGATGGGTATGTAATGTGGAGGTGTTGACAACCTTGGCGTGCACCTTGAAGGCACAATGCATTAGTGTGAAACTCTCCGACCCAGACCTCTGTCCGGCACGCAGATTGATGGAGGCGTCTCTTCACGGGATGTGTAGCATCACAGAAGTGATGGGACTTTGACTTAGGAAGGAGAAGAAAGAAGAAAATTTGAAGTCATGCCTTTAAAAGAACTAGCTAGCTCAACAGAACCTGTTAGATGTTTGTGCATGGCCTGCTCGATGCTTACGAGAAAATCGAATCATCTTTAAATTTTAAAACATCCCCTGGGTAAGACTACTTACAAGAAGTTTAATCCAGAAAAATATTATTCTTGTGTTACGAAGTCAAAGCAGTGGAAGGAAAAAAAAAATCAAAGGGAATGATCAGTCAGGAAAAATGTCTGGGTTCCAAAATGTTGTGGAAGACCACATACAAAGCATGGCTAATATTTAAGCTTGTGCTAAACATGTTTTTCTCTAAAGTCACTTTCCACCAAAAATGAGTTTCTATATGCCTTCAAATGCCCCTTAAGATTTATTCTTAGGAATTTTCTACCGTTCTTGGACTTAAAAATTCACACAAGGTTATGAGGCTGGGTGGACATTGGAAATAAAAGGCCACACAGAGGACAACTATCAGACCTCATCTCTGAGGAGACTGAGATAACCCTTCAGTATTTTGTATAGCCCATTTATAAGGGGCATGATAGTCGCCCTAAGTCAAAGGCAGATTTTAGCACTGGGCAGCTATTCTGTAATGAACATGGGCCATGGCTGGTATGGAGGACTAGTGTGTATGTGAGGTGTGCATGTGGAGGGGGGATGTGTGTGCGTGTCTTTGTGAGTGTGTATGTAGGTGTGACTGACACATTGACAAGCTACCAAATGGCAAATAGTCACGTCATCTTTGATACCAAGGACGGCATCCCCACTATCATTGTGACCGTTGTAATGTCTTTTTCCTGGGGGGGGGGGGGAAGAAAAGAAATTCATTCCTTAAAAGCTGACTAAATTAGTATTAAATAGTATTGACTTATCAACCTCATTAAATGCAAATGCCTGGTGCTTGATAGTGCTATTTTGTTCTGAAAGCAAAAGGCAAAGAGAGGAGCTGCTCTCCACTTCCACTTTGCAATTGTTCTTGCTAAGGTCAGGTTGACCTCTATGTGGCCAGATATACTGAGCCAATCTCTTGTCCCTTATCTTAGCTGAGCAGTGTTCCACATACTTACTCACTTCTTTCTTCTAAAACATAAATCAGGAGTTTGAAGAGATGGCTCAGAACTTAAGAGCACTTGCTACAAGCTTGCAGAAGACCTGAGTTTGGTTCCCAGCACCCATGTCAGGTGGTTTACAACTGCCTTTAACTCAAGCTGTGGCAGATCTGATGCTTCCTGTCCTCTTTGGACACACACACTCACACACACACATCCCATAAATTTACACAGCCAAACATACATACAGATGAAAAATAAATTTTTAAAAATGTTTTAAAAAACCCATAAATCAGATAGTTTCTTCATCTGCATAAAGTTCTCTGATGGCATCTCATTGTACTTAATGAGGAACGTGCAGCCCTACAGAGCCTTGCCTGATCTGAACCCGCTTGAACTCTTTCCAGCCTCATTCCCGGTGACTTTCTTCCTTTGCTCAGAATACATCTTTCCTTCAGAGACATCAGGCTGTTTCCTGCATTGGGGCTTGTCCACAGATTGTATATTCAGCTTGCAAAGCCCTCGCCAAGGCTGCCACATCTTCCTCGGACTTTTCCTCTGAAGTCAAAACAGCCCCCTGCCTATGGGAAGGTTCTTTAACTATTTCCATCCCAGTTACTCTGTCCAGTTACTCTGTCTCACATCAGTCTCTGCACGGCTTTTCTCCAGGGCCTATCCCATTGGTAAACTATTCTCTTTCCCTTGACTTCTGTTTATAGTCTGTCTTTACTATCTTATCTGGAATGAAAGCCCCATTACCATGTTCATTACTGTGTACCCAACATCCAGAAGAGCAGCTGGTGCCTAGATGGTATTCAGTGGATATGTGTTTGGAGGAAGGAGGGGTGTAGGAAGTCAGAGAGAGAGAGAATAATATTTCTGAAGAATGTACTTAAAATATGTCTCAAATTTCTCACACAAGTGGCATGAAATAGTGACTAATGGGTTCAATATATCTTACTTATAACTGAAGAGCAACAGAGTTGAGTCATTGTTGTGTGGGATGTTGAAGCCATGCAGAGTAAATTAGCACTCGCCTTTTGATGAGTAAGAAGCACTGCATGTGGCCCTACAGCCATGTGTCAGGTCCACTGGGATGCGGAGCATTTGATGTTGACACTGTATGGGAGAGCACAGCCCCTCCATGGGCATTGCTCCCAGAGCAGCTCCTCGTCCAGAGAGAAAGACAGTAAACTCTGTAATCCCCTTCAGGATGCAAAACAATGGCTCAGAGCCTTATTTAAGTTGCTGTGGGATCGTGACCAAATTCAGAACAACTGCAAGGTAAGGGTGGAGCCTTATTCAACACCCAATAAACAGTTGTTGAATGACTGTGTTTATCAGATCTTTTCTGTCCAGAATCTTTATGCATTATTTGCAAAACACGTAAACTAAATGCTTATTATGTACGAAGAACGCTACTAAATGCCTATAAATAATCAAACCGCACAAACGACAACCCTTCAAAGAGAATACCATTGTTACCACAACGTCACAGGTGAAAGCACTGAGTCATGGAAATAAGGAACTTGCTCTCTAATGGCAGAAT